>NC_135376.1:14800000-15454375 GCF_049243985.1 Paroedura picta | reverse complement strand
TCCTGGCTATTTGTAGAGAAAGACAGCAAGGCGGATGGTGGAGATGTGTGTGTAGATGTGCTCCGCTTCTCTTCTGGACAACATTCCCTGCCTGGCCCTACAACGTAACCCTACTCGCTTTCCTCTGATTTTTGACACATTCAACAATTCCTAGTTCTGCACTGCCCTGATTTTAAACTTTCCAGTGGCAGATGGACATGGTAACTTCTTATAACAGGTTTGCTTGATTATTTATACCCTAATTTGTTTCCCACGGGAGACCCAAAGTTGTCCACAACAGCATTTCCCCCGCCTTCATATTATCCTCACAGCAATAATTGTGCGAGTGAGTTTAGGCTGAGAAAAAGTGGTTGGCCCAAGGTCAGCTTGAGAACTTACATGGCAGAGCTGGGAAGATTCAAATCTGGATCTCTGAGATTCTCCCACCTTTCAACTGGGATATAAGGGCTTGGGGATCTCCATTCCTACTTGCATTCAACAAAGGGAGCTTAGACACACAGGAACTTATCCCCCGCCCCCCAAAAAAACACAACTGTAAGATCCTACTGAAGTTGAACCTTGCTCTTCTACTGCAGACCAATATTCCTGCTCTTCTGAATCTGTGTTCAGAAGAGTTTGCACAGATTTGATGCTAGGGAGGGGAAAACATTAGAGCATTGATTCACAACCTGGGGGTCGGGACCCCTTTGGAGGTCGAATGACCCTTTTACAGGGGTCACGGCAGGGTGAGCAGCTTGGCCAAGGGGCGGGTGCCTCCACTGTTGCCGCTCCTTCTGACGGCACCCGCCAATTTATATACAATGTATATACAATCACGAACAATGGATCTTCACGCCATTGGTCAGTTTCAGTTTAATTTCTGTGAAAGAACCCTTGCATAATTTTATGGTTGGGGGTCACCACAACATGAGGAACTGTATTAAAGGGTCGTGGCATTAGGAAGGTTGACAACCACTGAATTAGAGGTTCTTGCTTTCAGACAGTTTCTCATTAAAGCATCATGACTTCTTTACAATATTAATAATGCTACATGTTTTTTTTCCATGCAAGATAATAACTAAGACCAGCCCGCTCAACAGAACCAAAGCTTTCCACTCTACCAGGGAATTTGCTACCCCTGCAATTGTTTTAATGGCCCTCTGCAGACTTAAAGGTAAAGGTAAAGGTATCCCCTGTGCAAGCACCGGGTCATGTCCGACCCTTGGGGTGACGCCCTCTAGCATTTTCATGGCAGACTCAATACGGGGTGGTTTGCCAGTGCCTTCCCCAGTCATTACCGTTTACCCCCCAGCAAGCAAGCTGGGTATTCATTTTACCGACCTCGGAAGGATGGAAGGCTGAGTCAACCTTGAGCCGGCTGCTGGGATCGAACTCCCAGCCTCATGGGCAGAGGTTCAGACTGCATGTCTGCTTCCTTACCACTCTGTGCCACAAGAAGTTCTGTGCGCCACAAGAGGCTCCGTAGACTTCTATAGGTATAAATGCTTCCTGCAATCTTAGACTCAATGGTTTGGGGGTGAACAGAGTGGGGTCTTACTTCTGAGTAAACACACCCAGGCTCAGGCTGCAAGCAAATGCACATCACGTGTGCCTACAAAGGAGCTGGTTTGCAAAGGATGCTGAACAATATTTCACGAGAGTTCTCAGTCAGATTTGGAAAGTCACCTTGCTGAAAGTCTGATCAATGCTGGGTAGTAACAGGCTGGGGGGAAATGATCGCTGGTGTATTTGTGGCTGTTGCCTTTCCTTTCCTTTTTAACACAGTGGGAGCCTCCAAGTTAGTTCTAGGTTTAAAATGATGCTGTAATAAATATTCAGCCTTGATACTCAAGTTGATGACTTCTTCTTTAGTTCTTTTGGGGGTTCCTGACCTGGGACCGAAGAAATAAAGCGGCCGTGGGACTGTGCTTGCCTGAAAAGAATGAGATCAAATGAATGTACAACCCTGCCGTGTTAAAAATATTTCCCATTCAGAAGGCCTGAGCAACCCATTGCTAGTTTCAGGAATCCGCATTTGCGCATATGTGTTTCTACACGTGAATGCGATTTCCTCTACATCCAAAAAGCAACGCGTTAACATCCACTGATGCTATTTATTTATTTTTCAATTGATACCGTTTTGGGGTGGCTTAAATTACTGTTATATATTTTTTTAATGCACAAAAACTAACAGTTGAAATTGCCATAACACATGCATACTCACATGCAACAGCTTGCAAAAGTGGCAAAAGCATATATACAAAGCACATCATCAGTAAAAAGAAAAACCCAAAACTGAAAGATTTTAATATCCCACCAAACCAATGGAATTGCCCCAAATGAGCCAATGGTTTTGCACTTCCTTAGCCTCAGCTGTCTAGGACAGGGGTAGTCAACCTGTGGTCCTCCAGATGTCCATGGACTACAGTGTTTTCTGGCAAGGGCTCATGGGAATTGTAGTCCATGGACATCTGGAGGACCACAGGTTGACTACCCCTGGTCTCGGAGACCATACAACTCCTCATTTTCTCTAGGAAACAACAGTTCCAGGAGGACCCTCCCCCCCCAAGGCTGTATAGTTTTACTACGTATCCAGTTTGTGTTCTACTTTCATTGTATGGCAATTAAAAGCAGCATATATGGGTTTCTCCCCCTTATTGCTCTGACCTGGATAGCCCAGGCTAGCTGGATCTCATTAGATCTTGGAAGCTAAGCAGAATTGGCCTTGGTTGGTAGTTATATGGGAGGCCACTAAGGACCCCCAGGGTTGCTTTGCAGAGACAAGTAATGGAAAGCCACCCATGAACATCTTTTGCCTTGAAAGCCCTACAGAGTCACCATAAGTCAGCTGCAACTTGATGACACGAAGAAGAACCTCTCTGCTCAGAAGTTCTTCTCTGGGAATGCATGGGCGTTGTCAGATCTGTGGGTTCACGGTGGCCATGGACACTGGTAGTGATTTGAGTTCTTTATTAGGACCCCCGCCTGGAACAAGAAGAAAGCAGAATTGACCCCACCCCCCAAAAAAAACCCCAACTTATATACATGCACAGGAAAAAGGATCTTCCTGCCAGTGTGTGCTATTGGTCAATTTCACTTTGAGTGGATCCTGCAGTCAGGATCTAGCCGTGTATTGGCTGATTGCAGTGCAGACTTATGACCCTGCCTCACACCTCAAGCTTGGTCCTTAGCAGATCTACAGACACAACAGGCGTAAAGAAAGAAAAGACTTTGCAAGGGGGTAGCTCAGTTTGTTGTAGCAAAATGAAACAAAAGCCTAGCGGGCAGCGAGAGGTCAGGGGCGCCTGCAGGAAAGCAAGTGGAGCAGGGCGATGGCGATGTCCCTCGGCAAAAGACTACCCCCCCCCGGGGCTCAGTAAAATTGTCAAGCGTTGACCGGTCCCCGGTGATAAAAAGGTTGGGGACCACTGGACTAGATGGCCTGCATAACCTCTTCCAACTGTATGATTCTATCTTCTCTTCTCGTCTGTCATTAAAACCAATAGATTTCAGTGGGTGGGGGCATTAATCTGAAGCAGCAGAACAAAATCTGAGTCCAGTAGCACCTTTAAGTCCAACAAAGATTTATTCAAGGTATGAGCTTCCATGTGCAAGCACACACCTTCAAATATAAGCCAGGGTAGCCTCTACTGTAAGGGCATATATGGAAAAAGAGGTGGCATTTTTTAGATTGCTTTTAGAAATTTGCTTCATCAGTAATGTATTATAAATGCATGGCTGGATTGTTTAGAACTTGTCGTGAGCCGGACTGGAAAGGGCAGCATATATAAAATAAAACAAATAATAATTATTGTGAGTGTTTATATCCATGCCAGCACAAACCTGATTCCCCAGCGGATGGCTTGGCTGCACTCAGAGAAAGGGAGGTGTCAGTTATGCAGATGGGAGGTACCTCTCCATACCTTGTCTCTGTTCTGGACTAGAATTGGATGCAGGAGAGGCCCTGGCTACCACTTGGAAGGGTGACCTTCAAAAAACACCAAGGTCGTGAGGCAGGGACAGCCAATGGCCAACCAGCTCCCAAGGTCTCTTGCCTGGCTGCCAGACAATGGTGGGATAAATGCGATAAATGCTTATAACCAATCAATCCCTGAACACTTGCAAGGGAAAACAGCTAGCAGCAGACCCCAATACAAGGCAAAGCAGAGCAGCAAGCCTGAAAGTGAAGAAAATAACCTATTCCAATATTGGTTTACGGTGCATGTGGGGTTGTGTGTGTGTGTGTGTGTGGGACTCAATGCAAACTATCCATAAGCAAAGAAGAAAGGGTCGAACTTCCGGCTTTCTTTGGAGTGCTGCCTTCACATTTTGTGCAGAAGTAGGGGAGGTGGGGGGAACTAGAATTCAGGTCTAAACTCTCCCTGTCCCTTAAAAAAAAGTCAACAGAAAAAGAAAACCAACCAAAGAAACTTGAACTCCACTGACTAAATTTAGCTCTTTAAACTCCATCACTTTAGAGATCCCCACCCCCAGTAAGATTGTTGTACTTCTTGACGTTAATGTTTCCTTATTTCTTTCCTCGCAATCGTCCCTCCGTCCAAAAACGCGTCCGGATTCACGCTGATTGCAGGATTTCTGGCCGGGCAACCGGAATTCGAATTGCGAATAGATCATAGGATTCCGGGAGGCATGGAGCGAGGCGGCCGGCTCCCGAGTAGGCTTCGGTGCAGCGGGTCTTCAGCTCAATTTTATACAGGATTTGGGGGTGGGGAGTAGCCGAGTTGGTCTAAGCGACAGGACCAAGTTGGAGTCCGGCGGCACCTTTCAAACCAACCCAGTTTAATGCGGGGTAATACCCCAGACTTAACCTCTGTGGGTCTTGAAGGTGGCCAGAATTTAACTTGGTTGGTTTGAAAGGTGCCTCCGGAGTCACTCCGGTCTGAGCCTATCTCCGTCCGAGCTTGGACCGGAGTCACTCCGCATGGCCTTTTCCACGCGCTTCCCTCCGCCCGGCATGTCCTCCTCGACCGAGGCTCTTTCGGGCTCCCAGGACCTGTCCTCGTCGCCCCCTCCCCCGGAGAGGGGGCGGAGCTCGACCGAGGCTTTAAAAGATTTGGAGGGCGCACCGGGCGCCTGTTGCCGGCGCGGAGGCTGATAAGGAGGCGGCGCCTGGCTGATTGCCGGCAGAGCGAGCGCCTGGCTCGGGCTTCGTCCCTGGCTGCTGCTGCAGGAGCCGCGGCGCTCCGGCTGCGAAGCGGCCGCCTCCTGGAGCCCTCCTGGGTCCCGCTGGCCGGCCAGCCCCCCGGCGTGAGCGCCCCCATGCCCGCCCTGGCCGCGGCGCGTCGCGGCGCCGCCGCCAGCTGAGCCAGCTGCCCGGCCGGCCGGCCTTCCGGCGCGATGCGCGGAGCGTGGTGCCTCCTGTGCCTGAGCCTCTGCAGCCTGCCTGCCTGGCTCGCCGCCGCGCAACTCCAGCCGGGCATGTAAGTCGAGTGGGGAGAGGGGCGGAAAGGCGGCCGAGTCGGGAGGGGGACCCCTTCGGAGCGCTGGAAGGGAAAAAGGGCGGGGGTGGCGAGAATGAAGAGTCCGCGGAGAGGTAGGAGGCAGCCGCCAAGCGGGTTTCCCACCCTACGGGTCCCGATCCTGTCCACGCGCACGCGGGAATGTATCACGCTGATTGCAGAATTTCGGCAGAGTTGGGCGGCCGTGACCTCCGGCTGATTGCGACGCCCGCAACTTTGCGCCCACGGTAAGGGTCCGAAGCGACCGGCCGGAGGTCCTGCCGAAGCAGAGGCACTCGGAGGTCGCCTGGGATGCGTGGAAACCGCCCTTCAGTGGCCGACGACGGCGTGCGCCTCCCTTCCATCAACGACTGCGCTAGTTTAACCATTCTAAGATCCTGGGGAGGGAGGGGGATATTAACTAGCCCCGATTCGCTCAGTTCTCCAAGTTACCGACGATTGCTAGTTAAGGTTAAAATATGCTCTGGGGTTTTTTTTTTTTTTGGGGGGGGTGACTATCTCATAGAGTCCCAGATGACCTACGGCCAACCGCTGGGGGAGATTCTTGACCTGAGGAACCGGGAGGACAAAGGAGATTCCCTAATTGACATCACCTCTGTCATTCAAAGTAAAATCCCTCCCTTGGTTCCAATTAGGAAAGAAAGGCCATTTGAGAACCGTCATTTGGTAGACATCGCATCGCGCAAACTTAGAACAGCATTTAAGGCTCTAAGCTTCCCAACCATGCCGTCCGCACTTCTCAGCCGCCCTTATCTTTTAAACACTGTGATCAGTATTTGGGGAAATTCAGGGAAGGATCCCCCCCCAGTACATTTTGCCTTGTCCCTTGTTTTCAAGGATAAATTCCTGGGTACGATTTTATCCCTCCGTATCCTCTCTTTGCGATTTGGACAAATTAATCTACCTGTGGTCAGACATAGAGCCTTCTGTTTCGTATAGAGCGGCACTCTTTGCTCTTGCCTCAGAAAAAATAAGAGCAAATGCAGCCTTAAAAAGTGACTGTCTGATTTAGACAATATTTTAAAGTCTGTTTTTCTTTGATGTCATGATCTGCTTTTTGGTTTTGAGATGGCCTATGACCATCTTGTGGCGCAGAATGGTAAAGCAGCAGACATGCAGTCTGAAAGCTCTGCCTATGAGGATAGGAGTTTAATCCCAGCAGCCGGCTCAAGGTTGACTCAGCCTTCCATCCTTCCGAGGTCGGTAAAATGAGGACCCAGCTTGCTTGTTGGGGGGTAAACGGTAATAACTGGGGAATTCACTGGCAAACCACCCTGTATTGAGTCTGCCATGAAAACGCTAGAGGGTGTCACCCCAAGGGTCAGACACAGGGGATACCTTTACCTATGACCACATACAACAAACTTGACTTGTATATGCGCATGTGTGTGTCCTTACCTGGAAAGCTGGATTTGATTCCCCACTCCTCCACATGCAGCCAGCTGGGGGACCTTGGGCTAGTCATGGTTCTGGTAGAGCTGCTCTAGCAGAGCAGTTCTCTTAGAGCTCTCTCAGCCTCACACACCTCACAAGGGCATCAATTTTGGGGAGAGGAAAACAAGGTGATTGCAAATCACTTTAAGACTCCTTCAGGAAGTAAAAAGCAGGGTATAAAACACAACTTTTTCCTTTTTTCATATGCCGCTGAATATTTGTAAATATATTTGTTTCATTGGATTCCCTCCACTGTTCTCGCCACTTAGCAGCTAGAGTGGCTTACCAATGTTTTCCTTCCCTCCATCTCATGTGCCTCCTGGGCACATTTTCACCTGGGAGAAGAAACGGGTGAGAACACCTAGCCACAAGTATTGACGAGGTACGGTTTCATTTATTTAATTTGTAGTTTAACTTTTAGACTACCCTACCCCGCCACCATAAGCATGTGTGGTGGAACTTGTGTGTGTGGCGCATGAAATGCAACATGGCATTTCTATGGTAGATCTGTTATAATCAAAATGCCTTCAGTTAAAAGCCTTTATGCCCTTGCTGGTGAAATACTGGACCAGGGTGTGACTTGGTTCCTTTCTTACCATAGGTAGCAGAATAAACACATGTGCTCGGCTTCTTCCGGAGTGACAATGTCAGATGAACATTGTGTGAAGGATGCATACAGCCACAGAAATGGGCTTAGGATCACAAAGTGCCCTATCAGCTTCTCTTGTCTTTCTCCCCCACCTCCCCGATGTACTGTTGTCCTATGACTCTAATAAAAGGAGTTCGGTTCTTGTGGCAGGGCAACATATAAATGTTCTTGTTTAGTTCTCCTTTATGTTTTTATTGCCATCTTTGTAGCTAAACAGTCAGAGGTCCAGTGCAGAAAGAACATTTTTGAGCTCCAAACTGGGGCTGGAGATGATGTATGCCTTGCCGTTAACTATAGCATTAATTAATGGCATTAACCATTGAGCAGGGGTGCATCCAAACCTTGACTTACAAGCCTGCCCCAGACCTTGATTGGCTTTGACCATTGGTGTGTGTGTGAAGTGCATTGTCACTTCTGATGAATTAATGACCTCCAAAGCATCCTTTTTATGTTAAACTATGGCCAAAGGAAAGAGACTCTTGTGGCGCAGAGTGTTAAGGCAGCAGTCATGCTGTCTGAAGCTGTCTGCCCATGAGGCTGGGAGTTCGATCCCAGCAGCCGGCTCAGGGTTGACTCAACCTTCCATCCTTCCGAGGTTGGTAAAATGAGTACCCAGCTTGCTGGGGGGTAAACGGTAATGACTGGGGAAGGCACTGGCAAACCACCCCGTATTGAGTCTGCCATGAAAACCCTGGAGGGCGTCACCCCAAGGGTCAGACATGACTCGGTGCTTGCACAGGGGATACCTTTACTTTTACCTTTATGGCCAAAGGAAGCCAGAGGAAGGGGATGGGAGTCCATAAGGCAACAGAGAAGTGCCGGTTGTTTTTATACTCCGCTTTTCACCGCCCAAAGCAGCTTACAACTGCCTTCCCTTCCTCTCCCCAAAACAGACACCCTGTTGAGGGAGAAGAGGCTGGAAAAGCTCTCTGAGAGAACTGGTGACTGACCCAGAACCATCCATCTGGCCACATGTGGAGGGGCGGGGAATCAAACCTGGTCCTCCGGGTTGAGAGACCTCTTCTCTTAACCACTGCAGCTCTTAACCACTGCCTCACACTGGCTCTCTGCTACTGCTCCAGGGCGGCACCCTCACATTGGTTAACCCTGCGTGCTCCTGGGACTGCAGCTGCCACTCGCAACTGGGTGCCTCGTCTGCCCGGGAGGGGCGGTCCATTTATGAACGAATGCTGCTATGTTCACAGCAGTGTGATATCCAGGGATGCTTCGATGCAGCCTAAGGTGGGGAGACGCCAGGGGCTTCGCGTTAGCCCTGGAACAAAACAGCAAAAGCGCAAACCGTGCCTTTGATCAGGAGATCAGTGACTTCCCTCTGCATTAGGGTCAGGAAGCCTAATCAGGAGGGTGGCAATTAGGGTGGCCGAATTAACCGGGATTCCGTTTGGGGCATGGCTGTGCGAAGGGCCTCGTTGGTGCTTAATGTGGGAGATAGTGGGCAGGAGACGCTGCCCGGCTTGGGCTGACTAAGCTGCATGGGGGTTGGGGGTCAGACTCATGGCGAAAGCCTAATTGGATTTCATTTTAACTTTCTTGTCTCGGCAGCTGCCTGATGCGGCAGCCACAGACTTCAGGTCTCCAGGGGTTGTGAAATAGAGAGGCGATCGGTGAGCGAGAGACGTAGCCTCCTTTCAGGCACTTGGAGCTGGTCGAGTATATTGGGAGAGTGTGCTACCCGTCCTCTTCCCACGATATGCAGTCGCTGTGTTGTGTGAATAGGGCAATGTACGTATTCAGTGTGCATGTACAGCCTTGATATGCGTTAACCCTTGGAGATCCCATTGTTGCCGTCTATGTACTGGAGTAGCAAGAAAGAGCTGCAGTGGCATAGAGCAGGTCTTCTGGGGTTTCATGATGGCCCTGGAAGGGTTTCCTGAATAGGGGGAGTTAATAAATCATAGAATCATAGAGTTGGAAGGGACCTCCTGGGTCATCTAGTCCAACCCCCTGCACTATGCAGGACACTCACATCCCAATTGCTCATTTCCTGTAACCTGCCACCCCCTTGCCTTCACAGAATCAGCCTCTCCGTCAGAGGGCTATCCAGCCTCTGTTTGAAAATTTCCAAAGCTGGAGAACCCACCACCTCCCGAGGAAGCCTGTTCCACTGAGGAACTGCTCTGTCTGTTAAAAACTTCTTCCGGATATGTAGATGGAATTTCTTTTTAATTAATTTCATCTCATTCATTCTGGTCTGACCCTCTGGGGCAAGAGAGAACAATTCTGCTCCATCCTCCATTTATATAAACATATAAATGTTTATATATTTTTAAAATGTGCTAAGCATTTATCTAGTGATACCACCATATATGATCATGCTGAACCTCCCAAAATGGCCAGTGAGGGGCCTGGAGGAGGTGAAAAGGAAAGGGACCTCAGGTGGGCATGTCCACAGCTCTGCTTCCCTACCAGATTCTGCACGATCGCACCACTTCCAGGGTTTCTTGAAGCATGAAGAATGTCTGAGGGGTTTATGAACAGTACAAATGTTGAGGAAGGCTGGGTTAGAGGATTGTGGGGATAGAGGTTCGAATCCCTATTCTGCCTAGGAAGTTGTCTTGGGTGACTTTGGGCCAGGCAGACACACGAAATCTAACCTCCTTCACATGGTTGTAGTGGAAATAAAATAGAGGTGAGGAGAATGATATCAGCTGCTTGATTTATTGATATTATTGTATCTTATTTGGAATCCACCTTTTCTCACTTGGACTCAAGGCAGATTACAAAACTTTGGGTTGGCAAGTCGGGGTATAAATTGAGGTATGTAAGTGTGTGGGTTGACCACATGTATTGATAGGATCTTCATGCTTCTGATAGGCTCCTTGTTTGAGCGATTGTAACATCTTCAAAGGGTGGTAATTTGGGGGGGGGGAGTTGGGGAGCGGGTACATTGGGGGGGGTTTATAAGGTGAATTTTTATGGGGAGCATCTTAAGGAGAAATCCACACATTCAAAACACTGGCATCTGTCTCTGTACGATGAGTCATAGCTGTTCTCTGCTACCTCATCATCCTCTTGTATAGCTCCCATTTGTAGGACCAGTTCCCATGTTTATCTTTATGGGATCCAAGCCTGAAACAGCTTTCTGTGTGTGGGTTTCTTCGTTTCCATCGTGATTTGGCAAAGTCTCCCTTAAGGCCCTGCTATCCCTCTGCCACAAAATAAGCTTGTGACCACCCTCTAGAGCAGCCTTTTTCAGCCTTTCAACTGCGAAGGAGCCCCTGAAATAATTGTTTAGTCTTCGAGAAGCCCCGGAAGTGATGTCAGCGGGCCTTGCCTGACGCCACACCCCCAGAAGTGACATCACTTTAGCCCTCCTTTTGCTCCCTTCCCCTGCCTTTACAACTACTATGGCATCAATGCCACACATAGGCCAGAAAGCAGAGCAGGAGCTGTGAAGATAGCCCATAACCTCCCATTCCACACCACTTCAGAGCTCTCATGGACCCCCTTCAGGACTCCTTGGGGTCCACAGGCCTCTGGTTGGAAACCTTTGCTCTAAAGCAGGGGTCCCCAACCTTTTGGCACATGGAGGCCGCATTAGCATGCCCAGTGCCTAAAGAGGGCCACATTTTAAACCAAAATCTAACAAAATCATTAACCTACTAATTTAGATCAAAAGTAAATAACCAAAGTTATATAAAGAAATGTTAACTTCAGTGCAATCCATTTTGGAACAATATTTTACTGTGGAATCCTTTTATTTAGCTACACATATTTACCTAGTTAGTGTGATTTCCGTTGCTGTTTTCTGTTAGCCAAGGCATTGACGTCCAAGTCAAAGTTTGTGACAGACACTCTTATAATGTCTGTAAGCCTTGACCTACACTTCAATTTTGCAGTTTTCATCTTGGAATAGGTTTGTTTACAGATGTATGCGGTACCAAAGACTGTGAACATGCCTGCAGCAAATTTCTTTAGGTTGATAAATATATCAGGTAGATCAGAATAGAAATCTAACAGACTATTTTCTTTGTAAATGACTCTGAGATGATCAGTAACTTGCAAATCAATTAGTTCCATCTGAAAAAAGTTACTTGTATCTTCTGGTGCTACTTCGAATGGATTCTGAAACATTCTTATTTCCTTTCCAAGCTTATTGCAATCAGTGAATCTGTTCTGAAATTCTACCTGCAGTAGGTTTGGTCTTTCAACATAGAATTATAAATCCCCATCCTTCTTAAATTTTAGTCCATTGCAGCATGACAAGTTTGAAAAGTTACCTTCATTAACTTGCTTCACAAAAATGTTTAGTTTTGCTTCAATTAAGTATACATGTCACACACAAACGTTATTTTTGCCAGCAACCTTAGATTCAGTGTGTTCAGATGCCCTGTGATATTTGTTAAGAAAGCCAAATTAAAAATCCATTCAGGTTCAGAAAGTGCATCTTGGCCATGATGCCTGATGTAATTACTGCTAGATACAACAATGCACACCATGCTTTCCCACTAAAGAATCTTTACTACACAAGGGTTGCATGGGAAGTGTACCATTTAATTTCAATATCTCTTCATTGACTTTTGCAACTACACCAGTTTTACTTCCCAACATATTTCTTGCACCATCAGTTGTGATGCTTTTCAATTTATCCCAAATGAGATCAAGATTTTCTACTGATTTTCACACCTTTAAGAGTATGTTTTCTGCAGTTGTGGTGCCTTTCAAATTCTGCAGTCCACACGACTCTTCGGTAATTCTGAAGTTGATAAAAATTAGTAGTTGAGCAGTGTCTATAGTGTCATTGCTTTCATCTAATGTCAAATTAAAAAAAATCAAAACGTTTTGCCTTGACAACCAGTAACACATGCAGCTCTTCTCCTAGTTCTTCAACACACCCGATGATTGTAGATGCAGATACTGACACAGCTAACACAAGATACCTTCTCTGGGCAAATTTCCTCCATTATTTTGACCATGCGCTTTTTAATAAATTCACCAGCAGAGAATGGTGTACCACTCTGAGCAATACATTTAGCAACATGATAGCTGGCCCTTCACAGTACACACGTTCTCTTCAACATGCTTTATAAAACTATTTTGCTGCAAAAACATTGATTTTTTAAAGAGAGTTTGTCTTGTTCACTTGCACCTCTCCTTGATATATTGAGTAGCTCTTCTGACAGGATTCAAAAGTGCCTTTTAATATTGCACTCCTTTAATACTGAGATAGTTTCAAAACATATCAGGCAAACTGCTTTAACCTTGTTTAAAACAAAGAAATTCAGTAGTCCATTTGTCATTAAAGACACGGTGATCATCTGCAATTTTTCATTTCTTTGAATCAGAACTCCCTTTTGTAGATTTTGTGGGATTTTTAGCAGAGCAGCAGTTGCAGAGTTTCAATGTTATCCTTGAAGAAATAAAAATATGAGTAGTATAATTTTAGGGGCCTAACTCCCCCCTTTCCCATTAAATCTACTCCACTCTAGTTACTATTAGCTGGGGAGTTTCAATTCAACTATGGCAAAGAAGAGACGTGATCTCTATCAACTACAGTTCTCAGAAGCACTGGGCTATATACACAGGCTAGGAACAATTTTTAAAAAAATGCATTGTGAAGAACGGTATGGGTCTGAGGGTTGGAAGGCCGCACAGAAAGAGGGCCTCAGGTTGGGGACCTCTGTTCTAGAGCATTGAAATGAAGAAACAGGTTTGCAAGTGACTCGTTAGGCAGGTACGGTTGTGAGCGATTTTACATGGAGACTATCTAGCGCAGGGGTAGTCAAACTGCGGCCCGCCAGATGTCCGTGGACTACAATTCCCATGAGCCCCTGCCAGCATTCGCTGGCAGGGGCTCATGGGAATTGTCGTCCATGGACATCTGGAGGGCCGCAGTTTGACTACCCCTGAACTAGCGTGTCATTGACACATGCGAATTCACCTGGAAGTTGTTTTCCTCAGAGCCTCTCGAATACGTCTTCAAGATTTCCCACAGCTAGGTGATACCCTAACATTGACACACATTAAAGCTGCTTCAAGTGTCAGGTGTAAAAACACATCAGCTGCCATTGTCTGGTACACAAGAGCTGTACCTGAGGGAAGAAAACGTCGATGTTTTCAATGATACTGTCAATAGCGTCTTCACAATTCCTGGTTGTCGGTTTCAATGCCTGAGAAGTTCAGCCGCACGATTTCGAGCGCTCTGTTTCACTTCAGTTTTATATGTCTGGGAAAGTGGCTTAAAAACGTAAAACAATCAAAACTTTGCATGTCCGTTCATTGGCAACATCCTGCTTCGTACAGCGCTTGACACGGGAAGATCGTTGTTTATGGATGGAAGGAGGGAGAGGAAGGGGGGCAATTCTATGGTTTATGTATGACACATGTTGGCCCAGGGCAAAGAAAATATGCTTGCCAAGGGGTAGGAGCCCTAATAGGCCAGATTAACACAATCTTGTCTGCTCTTGGAAGCTGCTGTGAAGGGCTAGCAATAAGTGGAGTGTATTAATAAGCACACTGAATCACAAAGATAATTCACAATAACAGCCATCACAACCCTGAAGTCCATTGACTGACGGAAAAGCCTTCGCCAGATTCATTCAATGCAGTTCATCTTTTCCCTGCCTGGTGGAAAAACAGAAGATGGAGGGTCGGCTCCTTGTCAACCCCCCTGTCTGGGAATCTAGTTTAAGGGGCATTAGTTACAGCACCTATATTGCAAATGTATTAATCCTTTAAATTTTGTATGCTGTTTTAATGCTGTTACCTGCCCTGAGCGATGCGGAAGGGTGGGATATCGATAAAATGTATCATTATAATATTATTCATAAAGTTTTCATGAAGTCATGATGCCAATTTCAGCTGGAACAAACATGCCACAAAGAGAAGAGTCCTGATCCAAACTAAGGACCAATAGAACTCCGGGGTATGGTTCGTATATCTTCATCCGAGGTCTATTTAGAACTTCCAAAACGTCTTCTAGTCTTCATATTAGTTTGGCAGACTGGCTATGCTTGGCAAGGCAGAGATATCAATTTTTGAACATGTTTGCTCAAGAGCAGGTCTCCCCGACTTAAGATAACCCAAAAGAGATTTGAGTTCTGGTTTAATCTTTCGTATTTCTGGAGACGCGAGCTGTAATCCTGCATACTGAAATACGTTCGGATCAATGTGCATAACTCCACGCTCTATTGTAGACAGAGCTTTCCATAAAGAAACCATCGAGAATACATGTTTTGTGCCTGGCCTGGCAGCACATGAAGGCAATTAAACAGTGATCTCCATTGAAAGTCACAGTGGAAGAAGAAAGGAGAAGGCATGGACATAAAGTAGCGTTTCTCAACTTTTTTACCATTGAGAAACCCCTGAAACATTCTTCAGGCTTCAAGAAACTCCAGAAGTGGTGTGATTCTGCAGAAGATGGCTGGGAAGCATAACTGTGTACACGCCCACCTGGGGCCCCTCCCCTTCCCACCACCATCACTGGCCATTGGGGAAGGGAAGAGAGGTTGACATGACCATATTTGAACATATCGTCCAATAAATGCTTAACAAATTTTTAAAAGTTTATTAAAAATTAACCCCAGCCCATTTGGAAAACCCTTCCAGGGCTGGCAAGAAACCCCGGGATTTCACAAAATCCTGATATAGAGTGATTTAGTTGGCGGGGCACCTAAAAAACTTCCCACTGCCTTGTGACTTAACAACAGTAAAACAGATTATGTAGTTACTTAGGAGTAGGTGCTGGTGCTTATGTATGCCGATTTGATTACCACCACTAACATTGGAGTTTGGGGTGGTGATTCAGTGTTGAGGTCAGCATGGTGGTACGTGATGTGATGTAATCTTGGGAGTACATAGCTATTGCTATGTGCTGTTGAGGCACATCTTGTTCAGTAATTTCTAAAACTAGAAATAGCTTGAAAGGTTGGCTTCTTGTATTTTTACCCATTCTGAACATTTGAATTTAGCAGTGCTGGCTGTGATTGTTGCCACAATATTATGATTAATTCGTTTTTTGAAAAAAAAATATTTTAATCTGTTTTTTTAAATTTAATTTTTGTGAGGTATTGTGGAACAGAATGTGTAGATTTTTTAAAAAATGAATAAATAAGAGGAATTCTGACTCCTCTGAAGGATTTACAATGAACAGGCTTGGCTCAGTCACAATCAAACGGGATCCAGGAAGCAAGTGTGGTTGTGTAAACTGAGATGACAGCCAGCCCAGCCCATGCTTCTGTAGCCTTGCAACTGGTTACTAATGTAATATGCTGTCTATGGGGCATCCCTTGAAGACATCCTTAATGTTTCAACTGGTTTAAAAGTCCAGCAGCTCAACTTGTTAGGGGCTAGCTGATGAGAACACCACCCACCTATTTTAAGATGGCTGCACTAGTCTACAGTTTGTTTCTAATTTCAATCCAGGGTGCTGACAGTGACCTTTAAAGACCTCGATGAACCACATCTGAGGGACCAGCTTTCTTCTTATGGCTCCATATGCCTTTTTGCGGTCCTTTGGTTGTCATCTTTGGATTTTCTCTTTTAAGGTAACTACTACAGCCTGTTCCTTCTCAGTAGTATCTCCCACTTTGTAGAATAGATGTACTAAAAAGGTGAAGGTTGCACTGTCTTTGGAGGTTTTGGAAGGCAGCTTGATTACATAGGGCATTGAATGTGGTTGAGCTTGTAGGTGTTTCCTTGACTTAATCAGTTGACTTAATCAGTTGATGATCTATGGATAATCTTGTTTTAATTATGCATCAAAAGCGGTCTTGAACCACAAAGGGAAATGCAGAGTATAAAGATTATAATAAGGTCTTGGCTGGGATGTAAAATGCTGCTAAAGAAACAGGGAACAAATTTAAGTATATTCTATGTGACTCTGATCAGACTTGATTCAGGTATAAATGTGCACTTAAACCTTAGGCGTCCAGTTAGCTTTTCTATACCAAACCAGGGGCACACCTCAGTAATGTTATAGGTTCGTTTTGGGCAGGGGTAGTCAAACTGCGGCCCTCCAGATGTCCATGGACTAAAATTCCCATGAGCCCCTGCCAGTTAATGCTGGCTGGGGCTCATGGGAATTGTAGTCGATGGACATCTGGAGGGCCGCAGTTTGACTACCCCTGGTTTTGGGGTAAATACTATTAGACTGTTTCTGCAGTCACTAAAAATTTTGTGGCAGCACTTATAAATCTCTGTGAAATTTCATTACTTTTACACTAAAATCTCACGATTCAGACACTGAAGGGTCAACAGCAGGAGTGGCCAAAGTGTGGCCATCCAGATGTGCATGGACTACAATTCCCATGAGCTCCAGCTAGGCATGCTGGGAATTTTAGTCTGTGAACATCTAGAAAGTCACAGCTTGGTCACCCTTGGCATACAAATGTAGTAGATACCTTGTGAACAGCTACTAATTAGGTCACTGTATCTTTAAGAGCTGGAAAGCAATGCTGCAGCAGCTGGGTCTTTTCCCAGCAGGGAGTTGCAATAGTGCAGGGGTAGTCAACCTGTGGTCCTCCAGATGTTCATGGACTACAATTCCCATAAGCCACTGCCAGCATTTGCTGGCAGGGGCTTATGGGAATTGTAGTCCATGGAGATCTGGAGCACCACAGGTTGACTACCCCTGCAGTAGGGGATAGAACCGCAGCTGTGGCATTTCTGCATGCCTCAAGATTGCTGAAGGCACAGAAAGCCACAGTTTTGGCAGGAGACAACTCTAAAATAGTGCCCTTTCCCTGCTATTGTACAGCTAACGTTGGCAAAGAAGAATGTGTCAGAGTTCAAATTCTTTTTTAAAATATCTGAGCATTAAAAATAAAATAAAATATTTGTGGTAAGGGCTGGAAATTATTTGTGTGTGTGTGTGAATATACACACACACATACACACACACATATATGTATATGTGTTTATGGTATCCCTTATTTCTTAGAGCATTGTGCCTTATTTTTAGAAATTCAGCTAAAGAAATGAGCCATAATTTAATGGAGACGAATAGATGCCAGATTTTGATTTCCGACTTAACAGTTCTCACCAGCACATTGACACATCCAGTTCATTCGACAGCTTTATCGGTTTATAACCAGCACGTGAGAATGCCATTCAGATTTAAAAAAAAAAGAATATAGTTGTTAGAACAGCCTTTCTCAACTTTTGTACCATTGAGAACCCCCCCCCCCGAAACCCGAGAAGTTGCGTAATTGTGCAGAATATGGTTGGGAAGCATAGCAGTGTACATGCTCACCTGGGGCTCCTCCCCCTTCGGGCCCGTCATTGACCATTTTGGGAGGGGGTGGGTGGTTTGACGTGACCATATACGGTCATATCACCCAACAAATGTTTTAACAAATTTTAAATATTATTATTATTTATTATTGCATTTATTATCCACCACTCTCAGCATGCCGGCTTGTGGTGGGTTACAAAATAAAACAGTATAAACCCCTAAAATCCCTATTTCCACTAACACCAACAATTAACTACGAACAAGATCTGGCGGCAACCAATCCACCCTCCTAGCTGGAAAAATCAGGGAGAGGATGACCACCACCGATGATATATGGTGGGGTATTTCTCCTTTGGGGGGAGGCCCATAGATCTTTTCTTCATCCTGGCTTCAACCATAAGCCTGTTGGAAGAGCTCTATTTAAAGGGCCCTGCAGAAGGCCGAAAGCTCTCGCACCCATTCAGAAAACCCTTCCAGGGCTGTCAAGAAACCCCAGGGTTTTACGACACCTTGGTTGAGAAAGCCTGGGTTAGAAGGTTGAATTCTTATCTTGGAGACAGGGTTCACATCCTCTTGCTGTCTTCGAGCTCACTGAGTGACATTTGGTCTCCCTCTCTTGGGAGGAGAACTGTGCTGACCCAAGAGCAGGATAGCAATGTCCTAGTTAATTGTGGTATTTAAAGACTATTTCCCCACCACTGTCGTTCACAGATGGGTTTTTTGCAATAACAATGAGTCAACTGAAGTAGGATCCCTGTTTCAGTCCATAATGACAATTTCTCTTTTGTTCTTCAGTGTCTTTCAAGTGTAAACGCACTCTATGCTCATTAGATTGATCTGCAACTCTGGAGATGTAGAAGACCTCTTATTGTGATTGTGTTCTTTCTCTTCCATTTCGGAAGAACTCGAGTCTGTAGCGAGAGGCTGTTAAACGCAATCTGGAGCTGTCAGATGCAGCCAAGGAAATATATTTAACGCAGAGGCTTTCCTCCCCCCCTTTTTTTTGCTTTAAACGTGATAGCTGAGTATCTCTGTCCTTCACGTTTTCAAGGGGACAAGCTGGAGATAAGTGAAATGGCTGAGGCAGAGTTTGCAGCCAGTTTGCAGTTGGAACCGGACAAAGGAAAGCCAGATATCTATTTATTAGTAGCTCACTTTTCTTGCTGGGATGTGAGGCAGATTACAAATAATTATATATTATTATTACTTTTAGTTCAGCTTGCATACCGCCCGTCTCCATGACCAATTTGATCAGACAGCAGGCTGTTCCATGCGGGAACCACTTCTGGGAACGTGCATGAATGTGCTGATCATACCTGCTTGCAAGGTGGCACCTTTGGAAAAAATTAAGAATCTGACGCAGGTCTTTGCTGCTTGCTTGTGGGGAGTCTGTTTGCTATCCCCTACATTGCTCTTACGTATTTGTAAATATCACTAGACTCCCAGTGCCTCTTGTTCTACTGAAGCAAAACATACACATCACCTTAAATCAGACCAAGCATCCATATAACTCTGTGTGGTTGTCTTTGCCTAGCAGCTCTCCTGAGTTCCTGGCAGACAGAGATTTTTTCTTCTCAGAGTCTGACTAGATATTTCAGACTGCGTGAGTTCACCATAGAGGCTTGCAGTTATACTGTATTTCAGGGTTTCCCAACCAGTATTCTGGGGTACAGCAAGGTACCTCAAGAGCCCCTCAGATGTACCACGACATGGGGAATTCTGGCCGCACAGAGCCAGTAGCTGCCACTGCAGCATTGCTTCTTCCCCTTTGGATGGGGTAAGTTGGTCCCGTGGGTCTTCTTTTGGGCATCAGGGCTGTCTTGAGTGGGAGGGAGGCCGATTTTTCAGGTGCCAAGGTACCAGGGAGGTGATGTCAGATGGCTTCCTCAGGAGGTGGTGGGTTCTCTATCTTTGGAAATTTTTAAACAGAGGCTGGATAGCCATCTGACGGAGAGGCTGATTCTGTGAAGGCTCAAGGGGGTGGCAGGTTACAGTGGATGAGCAATTGGGATGGGAGTGTCCTGCATAGTGCAGGGGGTTGGACTAGATCAGTGGTCCCCAACCTGCGGGCCGCGGCCCGGTGCCGGGCCGCAAAGGCCATGGCGCCGGGCCGCGGCTCCCTCTCCCCGCCCCCCCCCGCAGTAAAAAACTTCCCAGGCCGCAAGCTTGCAACCTGGGAAGCTTCTTACTGCGGGAGGGCGGGGAGAGGGAATCAGGGCCGCGCCTGCGGCCCGATGCGCGGGCGCGGGCGCGGGCGCGGGCGCGGCCCGATGCGCGGGCGCGGCCCGATGCGCGGGCGCGGCCCGATGCGCGGGCGCGGCCCGATGCGCGGGCGCGGCCCGATGCCCTGCCGGTCCCCAGCCTCATAAAGGTTGGGGACCACTGGACTAGATGACCCATGAGGTCCCTTCCTACTCTATTCTATGATTCTGTGATTCCCCACCTGGTGGAATGAGCTACCGGAACATATCCGGGCCCTCTTGGAACTAGCACAGTTCCACAGGGCCTGCAAGGTGGAGCTTTTCCACCAGGCTTTTGGTTGGGGCTAGTGAAGCAGTAACATCTACCGTGCCCTCCCTATCAAAAAGATGCCCCAGACCATGCTCCGGCTCCAGAAGAACAGAAAACAAACTGAGACTGTCAACGCTGCTATTCTGTTTTTGACATGAGATGCTATTTTAAATTTATCTTTTTAGATTTCAAATACATTTTAACAAACTGTTCTATCTGTTGAGCTTGCTCAGTATAAGATACGCTATCCTGAGCTGTTCTCCTGGCTAGGGTGGTATATAAATCAAATGATAAAAATCAAACAGGCTTCCTTGGGAGGTGGTGGGTTCTCCATCTTTGGAAATTTTTAAAAGAGGCTGGATAGCCATCTGATGGAGAGATTGGTTCTGTGAAGGCTCAAGGGGGTGACAGGTTACAGTGGATGAGCGATAGGGATGTGAGTGTCCTGCATAGCGCACGGGGTTGGAGTAGATGACTCATGAGGTCCCTTCCAACTCTATGATTTTATAATTCTATGAATACATATTAACTAAACAAACAAACAAATAAATATTTTATTTACATACTAGAAATAAAGCCCCCTGTCCTCTGAATACAGTGGGTGTTAGCTGGTGTCAGCCGGGGTCCGGGCGGTTGTCGGCCTGGGCATGGGCACCCCCGCAGCGGCCGGTCACTGTGGGGACGTCCCAGCATTTCCATGGCCAGAGAAAGGGGGGGCAGCTCGCTAGCCGTGGCCACCGTTCGCCGCTGCGTGCGCCAGTGGCGCAGCAAGGCCAGAGGGTCAGGCCGCGTGGCGGGAAGACGGTGGGTGGAAGGAGGCCAGGGCTCCGAGGCGTGGAGGTGGTAGCACTCCGGTTTGGCAGCGGAAGTGGGCCCCACCTGTGGCAACAAGGGTGGCAGGGGGACGGGGCATGGAAGTTCACACACACGTGGGTGGCGGCCCTGGAGGCATGGCGGTGGCGGCGAGGGAACAGCTGGCGAAGTGGTAACGGGCAAGTGCTTGCGGGGAGAAGGCTTGGGTGGCCGGGCAAGGGATGTGCGGGGTCGGGGTGGGAAGGGCGCGGTGGGCGGCGCACGGAGAGGCAGGTTGGGAGGCGTGGCAGGGGTAGCGGCCAGGTCCCAGTGTGGGCAAGGGCTGTCGCTGGGCAGAGGGAAAGCAGGTTTCCCTGAGCCCAGCTGCGTGGGGCGACCCTCCTCCCTGGCGGCCATCCCGGTCCTCGGCCAAAGTCCGCGGGCGACTCACCATCAGGCGGCTGCAGCGGCGATGATGGTGACTTGGGAGGAGTGGAGAGTCGGCGGCACAGTGTTTGGGAGACGGGCTAAGTAGCCAATGGGGAAGCGCGCTTTGCACGCCTCCCTATTGGCCACTTGGCCCTTGAGTGCCACTCAGAGGAGCGAATCAGAGGAGCCACTCAGTGCCACTCAAAGGAGTGAATTCGCTCTCTGAGTTTTTATCCCGGACAGCGCCCACCCACTCTCCTCCCACTTACCCCTTACCCTTTTATTTAATACCGCGGAGTGGTTTACATATGGGGCATTGCAGGCAAAGTGTGGTGGGGTGGGGAGATAGGCAGCTGTTTTTTGTTTCCTTGCATATTTTTATTTTATATTTTATTTTTATTTGCATATGGAGGATATGGCCATGGGAGTGGCCAGCTGACATCACTTCCCTGGGACCTTGAAGGCTGAAAAATATTAAGATGTATCTCCGCGGTCCAAAGGTTGAAAAAGGCCGCTGTATCTGCTAACAGCTAGTGGAACCTCATGAGTACAAGTACAGCAGGGCCCAATTCTGAGGGGTACCTCTGCAAAGGAGAAGGAGGAACTGCTGTCTTCTCTCCTGTGCTCTTTTTGGTGTCTGAAACAGCCCAGGGATATGGGAAGGGAGAGTTACTTGCTCTGTGGGGAGAGCCAGCTCTTGCAAGCGTTCCATGAACATACAGGCTCCCAGGGGCGCAAAGAATACACTCCACCCACTGCACCCCCTCCAGTTGTTTCTGCTGCCAAAAAAAGATTACAATGAAGAAGACAGGCATTCCTTCCCTCCCCCAGTGGTCCCAGTTCAAACCAGGGCTTGCTGTTTTTCTAGTCACAAGTTGCCTCCCGGAACTAGCAGCTCCAATATTGTTGCAAGTCTTGTGTGGTTTGTAATGTCCATTTAGGTTCTCTGTCCTTCTTCCGGAAATCCTTTAGCTGAGGATTTCAGCAGCTGGACCTCGTGGGGACTGTCTTTGGTATGTGAAGCCAGTATTCTATTACTGAGCTGCAGTCCCTGTAACCCCTGTTGTACCATATGAAGAGAACTGGGCGGGCACCATGCTTTTCTTGTGGCAGGTCTATTGACTTCCGTGGAGGTTAATTGTGCTTTGACTGTAGACTCGTCAGTAAATGTGACAGGAGCAAATACCCCCTTTCCTTAATGTGTGCGTTAAGGGAGTGCATTCATCGAAGTTGAAATAACGTATTGAATATCTACTGAGCAGCCCACCAACTAATTTGATCCTCCTTTAGAGTCCAGACGCTGCAGCCTAATCTCTGTACCTCTTGCTGAGGGCATCCATCTTGCATCCATTAAGCTCACCCTACTTCTGCTTCCCAGATGGAAGAAAGGGCCAGTTCAGTGAACACTGATGATCACTTGGCATCCATAGTTTTCAGTACTTCTGCCTCTTAAGGATAGGTCCCCTGAGGACAAACATCATGCAGTAGTTGGGAAAGTAAGAGACATACATTGTTCTTTTGCAAACAGTGTTTTCTTGATCCACTTGTCATTTGGACTGTACATGTTCCAGCCACGCTGTCAGTTATCCTTGCATTTCCATGCTGTTACCTAAACACACGTCCTCATTGGAGTGCTGACGTGAGACTTTCATCACCTGGATGCCAATCGCATGATTCCTTGCAGCTTCAAACATATTCCTGATCTCCTTCAGGATGAAGGGGCTTGTTGTTTTGGGTATCACCAAAAATGTCAGTTCGTATGCAGCTGAACATGGGCATGTCATTAAAGATGCGTGATTTATTTATCGTGTGGCATGTGCAGTGTAGCCAGGGACACCTAGGATTGTCTGGTAGTCAGGCAAGAAAAGTTCAGAGGTGGTTTGCCATGGACTGCCTCTGTGTCACAACCCCTAGTGTTCCTTGGAGGTCTCCCACCCAGGTACAAACCAGGGCCGGCCCTGAGATGGGAGATTACTAGCATCCCTACACTGCAGACCAAAAGGCCGGGGTATACTTTAAACAATTTTATTTCATAGAGGCATTGAAGTACCAATTCATTGACAAGTAGGAGGAACAACCACTGAGGACAATGATCCTGCAATAAAGCCATACAGAAAGAAGAGACCTTTAATTTTATTTTCTTTATTCTGTATAAAGTTTGCAAACATTGCTAGTAGCCTTGGGATAGGTTTTTCTTTCTTTTTGGCTGCTTCCAAGATCTGACCGGCTAGGGCTATCCCTGATGAAAAGCAACCGATGCATTGGTTTGAAAGCTGGAGCAGGACCCAGGCGGAACAGGATATCAGTGAAGAGGCTGCTGCTCAGGGGTAGAGCATCCGCTTGATATGCAGGTATCCAGACTGAATCTCCATCACCAGATGGGGATGACCACTGCTCTGGGCTCCGGAGAGCTGCTTCCACTCTGAAGAGGTTGAATTGGATGGCCCAATGGTCTGATTCAATATGGCCTATTATGCACGGCCGCTGAAATGGCAATATGCAGAATGCGGAGGAGGAAGAAGCGAAGCAAACCGCTTACACACGGGACGGAACCCAGAGTATCCGATTATGCACGCGGCTACTCTGGAGCCGCTTCTGGTTGCGCCCTGGTCCCGGGAAGCTTCACTTTCTTCCGCATCTCGCTAAAACGCTTTTTCGGCGACATACGTTGACTCTGCGCCCGGTTGCTGCCTGCAGCGTGCATAATTGGTGGTTTTAGCCGTCACCATTCCACCCTGAATGCGGACCTTCCACTCTGTGCATAATGGGCCTATAAAGCCCCTTCATTTGTTCTTTGGCGTCATGGTAGACTGCTTGATGCTGCTCCTGAGGTACTTTGTGTTATGGCATTGATATAATGTTTCTCCTACTTTGCAGGCCAAATGTGTGTCCAGAACAAGAAGTGGCAATGGTGGCCCATCAGCGACCATGTGTACAAGCCTTTACCCGTTTTGTGAAAACGTGGAAGCAGGATTGTGGGGCTCAAAGGTGGTGCGTGAGCCACGAGAGGAGGTAATGCACAACCCTTGTGTGTACGTTCGTTATAGTTTATCCTCCCTTTTCAGCTATATATTTGTTCCCAAAGCAGGTCACAGGGATACATAGGACCATGGAACAAAAATTACGAAAGTAGCAGAATACAGAGATCATTCCTGAAGGAGTGAAGTGACTTTTGCACAGAATGCAGAAAGACACTTGATCCAGTTGCATGGGTTGTTTTTTTTGTTTGTTTGTTTGTTTGTTTTCGCATTGGCCTGTTGACGTCTGTATCTCCCCCAGGTAACAGGTAGGGAAGCTTCTGTTAATTGGAAAACAGCTGGTTCTTCTATGCCACAGAAGTGCTGCCTAGGATAAATTTAGGAATGCCCGGGCAGGCAGATGAGTGATAAAATTTTATTGTTTTAGCCATTAGCTTTTACAACAGCAGTCGTATCAGTGGTGGCCATAAAACATGTTCAAACAGCATGAAACTCTCAATATGAGCGCTGGAAAAACAAGGAGAGGGTTGTATCCCTGTGCCACTAACCTAGGAGACCATCCAGAAGCTATTCCTCCCTTGCGACCGCTCATTGAACAAACGCTGGGTCATTGCTCACGATTAAGAAATTTTGTTTTCAGCATGTTTTTCCCCCTGCTTTACAAATTGGAATCTATGTTCTCACACTATACCCAGACCAAATAAAAGATCTGTGGCCTCTTATTTTCAGCAGGCTGGTATTATAAAACTCCTCTCTCACTGGCTGGAAGGGGAAAAAATGATTCCATATAATTTGTTCTTAACCATTGTGTTCCATAAATGTGAGGATCTGGAAATGAATGCTCGTGGGTTTGATTTGCCAGTATAGCGATGGCTGTAGTATAGAAAAAGGTAGCTTCCTTTACGCAAGAGTGCAGCACAGACTTGTGAAGAAATAATAGCATTAAAATAGTTTCCCATCTCAGTCCAAGGGAAGGCAATATTGCTGTCTTTAATGGCAAGTGGATAAACTGAAATGGCCACTTCAGCAGACTCGATAGCATTGATTTGGGCAGGACCGGGAAGATCTGGATTTTCCGGTCCACCCAGGAGCCACCCTGGCTTTGTCGTGATCTTTCCCAAAACAGGAAAGCCGGGGAAAATCTGAGATGGGCACAGAAGCACCATAACACTGAGTTGGGGGATTCTTTTGAAGAACTGGGCGTGAGCAAGTTGGTTACACAGATGAAACTCTGTAGCCATAAGTTGGACTGTGTTGCCAAAGAGAAGCACTTGCTCCTGCACAAGTCTGCTTTAAATATATCTGAATAAGTTAAAGCCAGAATTCCTGGACTTTCTCCACAGCAGCAGGACTCCTGGAGAAAACAAGACAAAGGGGAATGTCATTTCAATTGTTTTAGATGTTTAAAAAAGTCCAGAGGGAAGGACCGCCATGCATCTGGGGGGCACAGAACTCATCACACACCTGATGCAAAGCCCTTGTGTCATCTCCCCAAAAATATACCAAATTTGGAATGCTTGTTTTCACCTCTACCAGTCGCAGGGTTTTCATGGAGGATAAATTGATAGTATGGGTGTATGGAAGAATCATCCCCTTGTGTAGAAGAATAATGTGTTACAAAGGAAGTTCTATTTTATTGATTATGTGTTGGATGCAGACAATGACTGTTTTCTGAACTTTCTCTAGGTCAATAGAATCAGAGTCCAGTAGCACCTTTAAGACCAACAAAGATTTATTCAGAGCGTGAGCTTTCGAGTGCAAGCACCCTTCGTCAGACTAAGAACTCCTTACATGACCGTGTAAGTCTGACGAAGAGTGCTTGCACTCGAAAGCTCACGCCCTGAATAAATCTTTGTTGGTCTTAAAGGTGCTACTGGACTCTGATTCTATTGTGCTATTTCAGACCAACACGGCTACTCATTTGAATCTATCTTCTCTAGGTCAGTTTTTTACCACATTGGGGTTTTTTTTGTAAATTGTTTTGTAGAACTGGATATTATACCATCTACAAGCAAGTGTACAGCATGGAACATCACACTGTCTTTAAGTGTTGTCCTGGCTGGGGCAGGAGAAAGGATGATGAACCTGGATGCCTACATGGTAAGTGTTGGGGTTGTCCAGAATTGGATCTACTTCTCACACTCTGCTGCTTAGGTGAAAACATGCCTTAGATCAAGTTGCATTTGAGCCTGCAGGCACCATTGAAATGCTGACAATGGATGGTGGCTCCAACCACAAAATGGCAGCCAAAAGAGAGTCTACTGCAGAAACTTAGGGAGTGAGGTTATGCATCACTCTAATAAAAAGGTAAAGGTTTCCCCTATGCAAGCACCGAGTCATGTCTGACCCTTGGGGTGACGCCCTCTAGCGTTTTCATGGCAGACTCAATACGGGGTGGTTTGCCAGTGCCTTCCCCAGTCATTACCGTTGACCCCCCAGCAAGCTGGGTACTCATTTTACCGACCTCGGAAGGATGGAAGGCTGAGTCAACCTTGAGCCGGCTGCTGGGATTGAACTCCCAGCCTCATGGGCAGAGCATTCAGACTGCAAGTCTGCTGCCTTACCACTCTGCGTCACAAGAGGCTCTGCATCACTCTAATAGCGACTCTTAAACATTTCAACCACAAGAGTTGTTTATCATGATGCATTCGCTTAAATGATGAGCATATTAAAAATATTTTCTTGCAGACACATTGCATATCTTTAGTCATGCAGTGAAGATCTTTATGCTGGGGTGACAGCTGCTGAAGCAACTTTGAGGAAAGATCTACACAGCCAATCTGTAACTCTGCTAAGCAAAAGCCCCACTTGGCCCGCCTCCTTTCTGAAAACTCTTGTCAAGTGCCAGGAAAGGTGCTCATAGGCACCATATTGGGGAAGCCTACCTGAGATGTTCTCTTCAAGTTGGTTTGTGAAAGTCACAAGGGAGTTTCAATGTACATGAAACTGTTGTGTGTGAAGAAGTGTTGGTTCTTATAAGCCACCTTTCTCTACCCAAAGGAGTCTCAAAACGGTTTGCAATCACCTTCCCTTTCCTCTCCCCAGCACAGACACCCTGCGAGGTAGGTGAGGCTGAGAAGGCCTGATATTATTGCTCGGTCAGAACAGCCTTATCAGTGCTGTGGCGAGCCCAAGATCACCCAGCTGGCTGCATGTGGAGGAGCGGGGAATCTAACCCAACTCACCAGACTAGAAGTTTAGGATTTAGGATTTAGAAGGATTTAAAACTAGAATTTTGCTTTAGGATGCTTTTGGCTGATCCTGCATTGAGCAGGGGGTTGGACTAGATGGCCTGTATGGCCCCTTCCAACTCTATGATTCTATAAGTTATTGCTTATAACCACTACACCAAGTTGGCTAAGAGAGGCCATTGGTTTCTCTGGTTGAGCCATATCCCAACCTGGCCGGTAGCAGGTAGCAGCTGTTCAGGGTCTTAGCAGAGAAAGGTCCTTCCTATAAGCTACCTCCTAAGGTTGTTTAACTTGACATGGCGACATTGAATGTGGAAGCTTCTACTAGCATATATTCTTGTTCTACTACGGAGCTCCATGTGGTCATGTTTAGAAGTAGGCTTGTTAGAAAGATACTGATAGCTCCCTGTTGTATTTGGCAGTGTTCTTTGGCTGGCTGCCATTCAGTGTTCGTTTGGGAAGTAAGATGGAATTTTTTTTTGTCCTGAAGACTTTGCAGATTTCATACCTTAACTCTAACCCGTTGTCTCCTCCTTTGCTGTCTAGCATCGTGCCCTGTCGGAACTTGCTTCAATCGAGGGAAATGCTATGGTGGAACGTCTCAGAGGTGCCAATGTCCAGAAGGATTTCAGGGCCCACGTTGCCAGTATGGTGAGCCAGAATTCTTGGATTGTCTTGAAACGGGTCCTGTCAGCGTTTTACCTTCATTAACGGTTGCCAAATCTGGTTTGGAAAATTCCTTGTGATGGGATGATTGGTGCTTGAGGATGGTGGTGGTTGGGAAAGTGAAAGGTCAGCAGGGGTGTGATGTCATAGAGGACACCATCTGAAGCTGCCATTTTTTCCCCCAGGAGAACTGATCTTTGTGGTCTGGAGACCGGTTGTAATTCTAGGAAAACTCCAGGCCCCCATTTAGAAGTTGGCAACCCTTATAAAACCAAGCTCTTCCACCATTTTCCACCAGAAAATCCACCAAATTAAACTAAAGTTCTACCCCTTCTTGCAGAATAGAGAAATATGGGCCATAGTTTGTAAGAGTTCAGTGCTTTTAATTAACCAATTTAATTAGTGTGTCATTCAGTATATTCATAAAGTATTCAACGTATTCATAAATGATTTGGATGAAGGAATAGAGGGGGTGCTTATTAAATTTGCAGCTGATACTAAACTGGGAGGTGTAACAATCACACCAGAAGACAGAATCAGGATACAGGATGATCCTGACAGGCTGGAAAACTGAGCTAAAATGAATTTTAATAGTGAAAAATGTAAAATTCTTCATTTAGGTAGGAAAAATCAAATGCATCAGTATAAGGTGGGTGAGACTTGTCTTGGCAGTAGTACGTGTGAAAAGGATCTGGAGGTCTTAGTAGACCAGACATTGAACATGAGTCAGCAGTGTGATTCAGTAGGTAAAAAGGCAAATGGATTTTTGGGCTGCATTAACAGAAGTATAGTGTCCAGATCATGCGAGGTGATGTTACCACTTTACTCCACTCTGGGTAAGATCTCACTTGGAGTACTGTGTTCAGTTTTGAACATCATAACTGAAGAAAGATATAGAGAAACTGGAGCATGTCCAGAGGAGGGCTACAAAGATGGTGAAGGGTTTGGAGGTCAAGTTGTATGAGGAAAGGTTGAGAGAACTTGGTTTGTTTAGCCTGGAGAGAAGACAACTAAGAGGGGATATAATAATCATCTTCAAATACTTGAAGGGCTGTCATATAGAAGATGGAGCAGAGTTGTTGTCTTTTGATCCAGAGTGTTGGACCACAACCAGTGGATTGAAATTAATTCAAAAGAATTTTTGGCTAAATATCCGGAAGAAGTTTCTGACATTACAGCAGTTCCTCAGTGGAACAGGCTTCCTCATGAGGTGGTGAGTTCTCCTTCCTTGGAGGTTTTTAAGAAGAGGCTAAGTAGTCATCTGACAGAAATGCTGATTTTATGAACTTAGGCAGATTGTGAGTGGATGGGCAGGAAGGGATGTGCCAGTGTTTTTCTCTTGTGGCCCACCCCTGCATACCCAGGGAATTGCTAATTGCCGCTGTGGAATGGTAGGTGAATTTCCTCCAGGCCAGGCTGGATTCTGGAGATTTTTGGTGGAGGGATCACTTGGGCATGAAATTGGGGTCACCGTGGGTTGGCAGGTAGTTGTGAGTTCCTGCATTGTGCCGGGGGTTGGACTAGATGACCCTGGAGGTCCCTTCCAATTCTGTGATTCTATAATGGAATGTTCACCAGTGTCATTGAGTGACACCGATGTTCTTATCATTCAGTTCTAAGCTTAAGTTGCACAGAGGAAATTGGATGAGTCACTCTTGCCTGTGTGAATTGAACCTCGACAGATGCAATGTAAAGTTGTGTTTTGTTTTTTAATCGTGCTGCTTCTCCAGAGATCTGCATGCTGGTGGCTCAGAAAGTAATTCAGACTGTCCTTACTCTTGGGGGGGGGGTGTTCTACAATGGTCTGGTCCACTGTGGAACAGCAGCCCAGAAGAGATGAATAAACAGAAAGAAATTTCCAAGCTGGCGATGGCAAAAAGCTTTATTCAGAATGAGTTCCTAGGTATAAAACCTTGTTTTCGTATTTTACTTCCTCAGTAAACTTATTTCTGAATTGGTTTTTTTCCAGGGATACAAACAAAGTCTTTAACCCACTACCTAATTCTTATATTTTATATACCTTATACTTTATATTTTAAGCCAGAAGAGATAAGGCAGGCACTAACCTTCAGGGCCTTCCCACACAGCTGCAAGACAGTAACCTAGGGACATAGATGTGGAAGGGACCCCAAGGGTCATGTAGAATGAAGGAATCATAGAAGGGGCTATACAGGCCATCTAGTTCAACCCCTACTCAATGCAGGATCAGCCATATGTAAAATATATGTCCATCTGCTGTTTAAAGACCAACAGTGAGGAGGAGCTCACCATCTCCTTCTTATTCCACTGCTGAACTATACTGATTGTGAAAATGTCCCCCATGATCTCTACATGTAGTGTTCTACACATAATTTAAAGCCATTACGGTGAGTCCTATCCTCTGCTGTCCACAGGAACCACTCCCTGCCTTCCTCTCAGTGACAACCTTTCAAATACTTAAAGAGAGCAATGATGTCATGATCTCCTCTTCCCCAGGCTGAACATTCCCACGTCCTTCGGCCTTTCCTCAGGGGGGTAGAGCCCCCGACCACGGATCATCCTCATCTCTCTCCTCTGCACCCTCTCAGTTTCATCCATGTCCTTTTTGAAGGGTGGCCTCCAGAACGGCACACAGTCCTCCAGGTGCGGTCTGACCAGTGTAGGATATACTGCACAATACAGGAAATTCCCTGCACAATACAGGAAATTCACACACTGCTCTGTGCGCAGAGATTTTTAGAAGACCTATGATGGCAGTGTTTTAGTTACTGTGTTCACTTTAGTGAATAATTAAAAAAAATCTTTTGTTACCTCTCTTGGGTTTTTGCTGGGACAAAGGTGGGATATCATAAAAGTCCTAAGTGTCAATAAATACGGGTGAATGGGATAAATACAATCAAATACAATAAACAAATTTAAAGCCTGTAGATTTCTCAGTTTTAAAAGAAAAAGCCCTAAAAATCGTCAGCAGATGTAGATCGTTCGGTTGGAAGCCCAGAAATCGGGGTGGGTGTTTCTTTCCCCATCTGCACAATGTCAACTTCAGCAGAAACTTTACTGCTCCCTTTGGCTTCGACCGGGGAACGCCAGAGGAATCCGGGGCCCTGCTTCACATCTCCAGTTGTCAATGCAGCGATTACTTTTAATGTCTAAGCGCTAAGGCATTCCCTGGAGCAGGCAAGGCATATGGCATCCGAGCACGGGGGAATTGTTCTGGAGCTGCCGCCTGTGCAAGCGATAAGGTCAGATCCTGGAATCCAAACAAGACTGTGCGGTGGTTATTTCCTGGGGAGCTGATGAGTGCTGACACGATGGCGGCAGTGAAAACAGTGCCGCTTAGTCTGCTGTTTCTTGGTTCTTTGGGACAGGGCGAGGGGAGGGTTTTTATCTCGGTGGGTCTACGCACTTTCCACGATTGCTGAGCATCCCGGTGGAATTGCCACAACCTCTGTTTCTAAAGTTTCATTGTTAGTGGTTATCGAGAAGCTGCTGGGAGCAGGTCTGCAAATCAGATACAATAGGTGAAAAAAAAGAGATTTGTAAATAATGGTCCAGGGTCATTTGTTCTCCTCGGAAAGGGATGCAAAGCCCCCTCCGCCCCCCCCCCACTGTTGCAACAGCTCTGCCAGGTGTGTGTTCTGAATTTGCTATGGAGTTTGTAACCACTGCTTTTATGTACTGCCCTCCGAAGGGGAATAGGCTTGAAATATCTTCTCCGTGGTTGAAAACTCTTGAAATGGGAGTTAGTTGATTTGGCCCTCTCCAGGGCCAATCAGGGTGCAGCCAGCTGCATCCTGATTGGCCCTGCCCCTACAGCTCACGCCCTCCCTGTCCGAATTGGAATAGGGCCAATCAGGGTGCAGACAGCAAGCCGCCGAGAAGCTGACGGGGAGGACCCTTTCAAAGCTAGTCTTGGAAGAAAAGCAGAACATAAATAACAAAATGAAAAAGAGAATGTGTTATGAGTATTAATGACTTTCCTAATAACCAGGTGGCATGAGCCCGCATAGGCAAGACCCCCTCCTCCTTTTGACACCTGTAAGAACTGAAGCTAAACTAGTTTGGGGCTGGTTAATATCTGGACAGGGGACCACTCGGGAACCTTGTGCATGATGCCTTGAGTTCCACGCCTACGGAATTGAGGGCAATCAATGCAATCCATGCAGGTCTCTTTGGACATATAGAAAGGGGAGGCTTGAGTTAAATCCGATTTTCCCCCTTTAAATGCCAAAGTCTGTTGCAATGCACATTTGTAATCTGAGTAGTTCCCCCCCCCCCCAGCCCCAAATCTTATTATTGGGCATCTGCATGAGCCATTTGACTGCACTGGGAGGAAAAGGGTCACGAATTGCTTTTGGAAAACGGAGCCATTATTAATGCATTACATTGAGCTGTGGTGTGTAGAAGGCTTTTAACAGTTCCCTGACATGACTGAGGACAGCCCAGGGGTATCATAATCTGTAATAAGAAGCAATTCCCATGCAATTTACGAGATAAGGCCTAATGAGTCTCTGCAAGCTGTTATTTAGTAAGCCCAAAACAGGAGGCAATTCAGCATTGGGGTTATTCTGGGTTATCCGTCCAGAGCTGTAAAGAATGGGCGGTATGAAAATCCAAATAAATAAATAAATGATGATTCATAGAACAAAAGGGGGGAAAGGCAATCCCGCCCCATCTCTGCGTTCCATTGGGATTTTACTGACAGTGGGGGGGGGGGGGAAATAAAGGATAACAATTTGGGATGAAGTAGCCTTTTGCTTGGTGACCAATCCTAGAGATGCCAGGCTAGCTTGTTTTTACTTCTGAGCTCTGTCGCTTTCTTTTTTTTTTTTAAGAATTAGGTGTCATTTCCCCCCTTGAAACAGAAGTATCTGCATTTTTCACTCAGTTCAACAATGAGGGGAGATGGTCTTTTTAAAAAGTGGAATGTTCGTAATGCAGGAAAACTGAGCACTGTCTTTTAAAGCAGGGGCAGTCAACCTGTGGTCCTCCAGATGTTCATGGACTACAATTCCCATGAGCCCCTGCCAGCAAATGCTGGCATGGGGCTCATGGGAATTGTAGTCCATGGATATCTGGAAGACCACAGGTTGACTACCCCTGTTTTAAAGGACCAACTCTTTTCCTTCAAGGGTATCTGATATCAGAAGTGAGCCTGAAACACTGGCATAGCATCCGTAGTGTTTGACATTGTCCTTGGGCTTCTGTTTGCTTTTCTTCCTTACCGATCCTCAACAGCATTTCCATTTTTGTAAGTATCAGGAGTGGCTTTTAGGACGAATGAGAATTTTTGCATGTTTTCTCCAGCTCTTGCAAATGACACCATTTCCAGGCTTGAAATGAAGAACGGTACTCATATCGTCTTGAGATTCATTGCAACTTCAGCTGAGAGAGCGGTGCTTGAGAGGTATATTTTGCAATTTATTGCACTGTATATTTTGCATCCTTTTTATGACACACACCTAGAATTGAGGTGCAGGTGTCCTTTTAGCTAAAGAACTTGTAATCTAGAAACTCACAAAAGACACGGAGATTCATTCTGATAGTTCAATGTGAAAGGAAGCTACTGTATTACACACAACGGGATGCCAACCCCAACCTCTGAAATGGCTTTGCTTGGCCAAAAGAATAAATGACAATTTCGGACCATGGGCACAAGGCAGCTGCTTAAGCTGGTTGTGCATTACGTTTCCATTGCACTGGGGCTCAAGCACAAATGGGAAACAAAATGAGATGGGGATTTCTTTAGGAGAAGATGCCAGTGACCTCAGCTGTTGAAGAAGAAGAGTTAGTTTTTATATCCTGTTTTTCACTGCCCAAAGGAGTCTCAATGCGGCTTCCAATCGCCTTCCCTTTCCTCTCCTCACAACAGACACCCTGTGAGGGAGGTGGGGCTGAGAGAGCTCTGATATGACTGCTTGAACAGCACTATCAGGACTGTGACAAGCCCAAGATCACCCAGCTGGCTGCATGTGGAGGAGCAGGGAATCAAACTCGATTTGACTTGGCTACCGCCAGTGAGATAAGCTGTGAAGTTCATGATGGGCTTTGGGTTCAGATTATGGGAGTGTCCAGACTGATAGATGCACTAGAATCATCAGGCCTGCTTCTCATTTCTCAGTTTGATTTGGGAAATCCATTAATTTCTGTTGGCTGGATGCAGGTAGACCTACTCCAAGCAAGAAAAAAAAGAATGTAAGAGGGGCAGAATATCACGGGAGGGGGAAGACTTGCTCCCGCTGGTGGCAGGCGATCCCCTTCCACATGTGGATGCCTGCTACTCCTCACATGGACTGCAGGTGAAAATGAAAAGGGAAATTGGGAGTGGCTGTGGTGGTCCTTGGAAACAGGAAAATTCCAAATCACTGAAGTCACTCCTCAAAAGTGGCATCATCATGTGCTGGGGACACCGAACATTTGGGGAAAATCAGCCTCTGATGTTACTTCTGGGGTCACAAGAGGGATGTCAGTACATTGCTGGTGAGGTATTCTCCCCCCCCCCCCCCCGCCCAGTCAGTCTCCTGCTGCATGTGGGCTTTGTTCTGACAGCCCAAGGAGTGTCTGTAATTGATGGTACTCATTGTTCAGGGCAGGAAGCATCAGCTTTGGGATTTGCAAAGAGAAGAAGAATGTCTTACTGACAATAAAGGTAAAGGTAAAGGTATCCCCTGTGCAAGCACCAGGTCATGTCTGACCCTTGGGGTGACGCCCTCTAGTGTTTTTATGGCAGACTCAATACGGGGTGGTTTGCCAGTGCCTTCCCCAGTCATTACCATTTTACCCCCCAGCAAGCTGGGTACGAAAGAGTTAAAGTTTGGAAGAATTGAGACTGGGGATAGGGGTGGGGTCAGATGTTTGTGGAAGTGCCCCTTCATCCCCTTTTGTCCTCAGTCTATATTTGGGGAATGCATTTATGCAGGGAAGATGCTGTTGCCTTGCAATTGCAGACTCTGTTCTGAGTATCTTGCAGGGGGAATGTGGATTTAAGCCGTAGTGAGGAGGAGATGAAAATACTCAGCAGCGTGGATCTATATAGGATTCTACCTTGAACCTGTGATCAAGGGCTGACAGTTCATAGCGGTTTACCAGCTCATTGTAGCTCTCCACTGCCTCCAACATCAAGTACGAGTAGCTTTATGGATGTGAAATAACTCCTGTTTGTTCTAGTTTGAATTCTAGGTTTCCCTTGGCAGAGCTGGACATGGCACTAATTCCAAGTGAGTGTGATTTGCAGCAGTCTAGGATGCTTCCACATGGGTGCTTTGCTTCAGTCTAATATAGCAAAGCCAGATGTCCCTGGACTACAGTTCCCATGTGCCCCTGCCAGCATTTGGCCACCCCTGTTTTAAAAAATGTTCACACAACCTGGTCTCCCAGTTGACCAGCAATCACACACTTCTGTGTTCTCCTTTACTTTGGTCCGTTCTTTCCAAAGACATCTTTGAGACAACTTTCCTGGAAAGAACTCACTCAAATTGCTTAATGTGGATAGGATGATGCAGAATTCCATATCCCCGTGTCCACATTGTCACGTCTCCACCGACTTCTCAATGATTCCGGCTATTCAGGCAGTTTATTGATAAAGCAAAACAGAACCCATAATACTGCTTGTTGAAACAGAGTTGTTAGATACATACAGATCACTATATTTCCAATCGGCCCCACCTATAACATACGAAAACACCCTGATTCAGAGAAAATGGGCTTACTACTTTCTCAAGAGAACAAAAGGAACAAAGTTTCTTCATGATGCTATAATTATTCAACCCAACAGGACATAGTTAGTTATATGCTTTTATGTCAGAATTTTGTAACTCTATTGCTGATTGTATATTATGTGTTGGACTCTTCCCCCCACCCAATGAAACTATGACGGTATACTGCTGTACTAGCAGATCCTGACGCACATCTGTGCTGTTTCCCCTTGCATCTGCATCCGGCCTCCCTGTGCATTCCACTGTAGGTTTTTTGCATGAATTTATTAAATGACTCATTGTATTGCTATAGCATCATAACATGACAGTGATATAGCTACTGCTGCTTAATAAAATTGCAAAAAAAGCCTTCCAGCAATGTGGAGAAGGGAAAATGGAGACAAGAGACGCCCTCTGCGTAGACCCTCCATTACCGCTACAACTGTCTTTGCGTTCATCATAGAATAAGTGTGCAACAAGGAATCATTTCTGAACTAACTAGATTATCACTAGTAAGCTGTGGTTAAAAAGTATTGTAAGCTTCATTATTTTTCTTCCAAAGGTGGGGGAGGGAGGGAGAAAGAGAGAGAGAAAGAGAGAGAGAGAGAGAGAGAGAGAGAGAGAGAGGAAAGCCTGACATCCATTCATGACAAAATTGCTGCAATAATTGGCTTGTAATCAGAACTCACAGCAGGAGGCTAGAATATCCCTCAAAGTGTTTTCTCTTTGGTAAAAAAAAATTCAGCTGAATCAAAAGTCTTTGCCGTGTGTTTTGGAAACCTCTGACCGACGCCGTTTCCAGAAAGCACTGGCATTTTCATGTAACTTCAGTCAAAGCAAGACGACGGCTCGTATTAATGAGAGAGAAACGATGCCTTTTATGCTATCAGCTCTCGGTTTTGTTTTACCGCACAGGGTGGACTTCTCCTCCCCTCCGAAGCAAAACCTCTCCTCTCCCCCTTGCTAGGCAGGGGCCGTGTCATGATGCTTGCGGTTATCCCTGACCTTCTAGAAGGGCTAAAACGATTGTGGGAACGTGGCGAGAATTATCAGTGTGGAGGGAGATGGGAGCTTGCCAAGAATTGACTGTAATTTGGGGGATGAAATTGGAGAGCTGCGGACCTGTGTCGAAGGGGCATCCCTCTGGCATCAGCGATGAAACAAGCGGGGGTGGAGGACCCCGCAGGTGGCAAAGAAATCCCACTGGTTGCCCCATGAAAGCTGCTGTTTAACAAAAAAAGCCAGGAGAGAATCGTCCAGTCCGCCCCCCCCCCCAGCATTCATCTTGTTGGCAAATAAAGAAATAAAGGTTTTAGAAAGTTTGCTGCAGCAGAACATAGCAGTAGGTGTTCCTTTTGGGCATGATATGTCTGGAAGGTCCAGGCGAGCCCAACCCTGTCGGATTTCAGAAGCTCAGCAGGGTCAGCCCTGGTGATCACAGGGATGGGAGACCACCAAGGAGGCCCAGGGTGGCAGGCAATGGGAAACCACCATTGAAAGCCCGATGTGGTTGCTAGAAGCCAGCTGGGTCTTGAGGGCACTTTTTAACCACCAACTTTTGAGTTCCTAACTTTGTTAAGGTTGGGGTTTCCCTTTTTGGTTTTGCACTCTTTAACCAACGCCATGTCTGAATCAGGTACCATTGGTTAAAAGGATTCTTAAGGGGTATCCCTTGCAACAACATGGCGAGCAAAGGCAGATGATTGTGGGTGGTAGAATTAAAACAACGTGATTTGTCGTTTTGCTGTGCTTTTCTTTGTTCCCGGAAAATTATTTTCCATTAGAGATGATCTCTCTCTCTCTCATCCTCCCTCCCTCCCTCTCCCCCCTGCTAGAATCCTGTACCTTCAACAGGGGTTTGAATAGCAGAAATTCAGTTGAGACAGCTATTACGTGACTGTATCTCCGTGTTGTAAAAAAGGCAGCATCTGTTTGGGGGAAATGCTTAGTAATTGACAAAGTTATTTTCTGCTAAGAGTGATGTTTTTTTTTGCTCTGGCGCTTTGAAGATCTGCATGGCAAGCAGTAGTTCAAGGGCAGTTCTGCAATGGCGGTACAGTCAAAGTTGCAGAGCTGTTGATGGCTTCTCCTCCTGGCTTGACCACAGGCTGGGGGAGCCGCAGGCAGAGAGAGCCTATGTCCAGTTGGCACCAAAGGCTGAAACACAAACACTGCTGTGAGTTCCAGAAGGGCAGTATTCGAACTCTAGTTTCAGGTTGACGTGCCGTCAGTTATGCAACAGCGATTTGCAGCTTACGGTCCAAGTCGGTCTGAAAAATAGACATTGATGATGAAGAGGACCAAGGAAATTTAAAAATACCTCTCCGTGTGTGACTGCTTACAGCTGTCCTCGTGCCATCTTGAAGGATATTGTAGAGCTGGAAAAAAAAGTGCAGAGAAGAACATTGGAATTACTATTGGAGTAGTTTCTCTGAAGGAAGGGCTAATTAATTTGAGTCCTGTAGTTTAGGGAAAGGTCTACTTAAGGGGAAAGAGGGGAATGCAACAGAAGTTTATAAAATTATTTGTTGGCTGCACACATGTTGGCTGAATGAAAGGTAGGGGGAAATTTTGCCAGTTCCCTCATTCCCTTTTCAGATCTGGCCATCTCTTCATCCTCTTCCTGGGATGTTCCACTGTTTCTTAGGAATAGCATCTTGTGGGGCATGTTGGCCAAAGAAGTCCCCTACACTTGGCAGAAATTCCTCTTCCTTTCAGGAGAGATTTTCGGTAGAATTCAAACCTCCATTTGATTCAGGGGAAGTGAATGCAGAGAACTTACTGGAACTCAGAGGATGCCGCATGGAGCTGACAGGAAGTAAAGACAGTACAGACAAAATGAAGCACTTCTTCACAGAGCCCCTAACTTATGAAGTTTAGACCACATTGATGTAGCTATGGTTGAGATGACTCTAAAAGAAGTGACAGAACCAGTTCACCAGTGACTGTTAGCCAGAATGACTAAATGGAGCCTTCATTTTCAAAATCCATGTTGCCTTGTCTACCAGCTGATTGACGTCTTTGCCACCTTCATGGCTTTAGTGGGGGCATCTTGCTGGATGGCAGCAACATGATAGATTAGAGCAGAGGTCCCCATCATGGCACTTGTGGGTGCTACTGTGCCCACCAATGCTTTTTGGGGGGGGCACCCATCACTTGTTTTTGGGAAGTGGGTGGGGCTAGCTCAGGATTTGCCCGACAAGACTTCTGATTGGCCATGCTGGTTTTTTTTAATTGCTTTGGCGGCAGTGGCCACACTGCCCGAGAGACTTTACTTTGTGAAAGCAAGCTGAAGCAGGCATTTTGTGACCACAATATCCTTACTTGGTCATTCTTCAAAAAGTGCTGCTCACAGGCTTAAAACGGCTGGGGACTTCTGGGCTAAAGAGGACAGTTAGTCCAGTCTCCCAGGGCTGGACTGTAGCTGAGTGGCAGAGCTTGGCCTGCAGAAGATCCTACGCTCAATGCCCAGCATCTCCAGTTAAAGGATCTGACAATGGATAATGTGAAAGACCTCTGCCTGTTTCCCTGTAGAGCCTTTGCCACTCTGAATAGACCATACTGACCTTGATGGACGAACAGTCCGATGCTGTATAAGGCGAATTCATGCGACAAACTCATTGTTTGCACTTATGTCTATTAAGAGAAAATCTTTTGACTCTGACTTCATTAACAGTTCAGGGTGAAACATTTCAAGGTTGATGAAAAGTACCGCAAGGAATCATCGGCCTCTCTGTGCGCCACCATTTCTTGATTAAAAGTTGCCCAGGAAAAGCACTTAGCTTCTTATCGACACTAACACAATGCAAACCCCCCAGAATTGCAGTTCTCTTTAGCATTGCTTAGAATCAAAGTAGGAGGCATGAAGCTTGGACATTTGCAGTGGAAGCTGTAAAGCGTAAATTGAAAAATCATTGCCCGGTTCCTTCGTAGGTGTGACAAGATATTAATCCGCACATCTTGACAAGCTGCCCTTGAGCACCTGAACCTTCGAGCTATTAGCGCCGAGCAACGGGAAGGCGGGCAGGCGAACTGCAAAGTGCAGAACAAATGTGACAGCGGCAAATGGGCTCGAGAATATCCAGTTGAGAACAAATGCCTCTTTAATGGAGGAGACTGAAGAGGCTGTTTACTTGCTGACTGGAAGAAGCCAGACTATCTAGAAATAAACGTGTGCTGCTTTGGCTCTTGCCATGTGCAATTTTTAGGTAAACAAGGAAACAAACATGGCTAGAGGAAGATGGGGGGGCATGAGGTGGGGGTGGGAGGGGGGAATGGTAGCTTTTGCTGCTGACTTTACTAGTGAAGTGCCCATTTTTCTGATCCATGTGGTGAGAGAGTTGTTTCAGTGACCTGAAGAAAGAGTGATCTATTCCCAAGAGCCTCTGTAGTATAGTGCAGGGGCAGTCAACCTGTGGTCCTCCAGATGTTCATGGACTACAATTCCCATGACCACCTGCCAGCATTTGCTGGCTGGGGCTCATGGGAATTGTAGTCCATGGACATCTGGAGGACCACAGGTTGACTACCCCTGGTATAGTGGGCACGGTGTCAGATCAGGACAAAGGAGACCCCGGTTCAAATTCCAGCTTAACTCTTAAGCTCATTGGCTGACTTCAGGCCAGGATCTGAACTCTTCTTTGTACACCTTAAACATTTGCTCATGCTCAGACATGCATGTACAGAGGAAGGGTCCAAAGTAACTGGGGAATCGCTGCCCTTTGTACTTGCTCAGAGGCAGCCTCAACTCGTGTTTCCTAAATCACTTCTAATGTGGGAGACTGGATTTTAACTTGGGGCAGTGGCATGAAGAAGAGAACAGGCTGTACCCGCACATGAACATGTTGCATGTATGTATGAATGCACAGACTTCAAGCAGGTTGATTGTTGTCTTCTAGAGCCAGCTGGGTGAAGTGGTTAAGAGGGGCGGCTTCTAATCTGGAGAACTGGGTTTGATTCCCTGCTCTTCCATGTGTAGCCAGCTGGGTGACTACGGGCTAGTCACAGTCCTGATAGTGCTGTTCTCACAGAGCAGTCCTGTCAAGAGTTTTCTCAGCCCCAGATGCTTCACAAGGTATCTGTTGTGGGGAGAGGAAGGTTCGAGAATCCTTCAGGTAGTGAAAAACAAGTAATCTGGAGTAGCAAATGTAGAGAAGTCTATTTCCCCTTTAATTCTCACCCGAGCACTAAAGGATCCAGGACTGAGATGAACGTTTCTGCACGACTTGTTTACCACGTTCCTCAGAACTGCGGAATTATCCAGAACATGCATCCTTTCCTTATCTCCTGCTGCAAAAATTACCGCTGTGTTTCCTCACGTTTGCCGATTAGGTGGTTCAGTTCCTTTGCCCACATAATGTGCTAGAGTCATTCGAGCACCTTTTGGGCTCTGCCTCCTCTTATTTTCCCCTCCCGCAAGAACCAGCCGCAAAGTTAATTACGCTGTCTGTCAGGAACGAGCCGCCGCCGTCCGCCGCTCCGGATTCCTGCTCCCTCCAATACGACTGAGCTCACAGTTGGGGCAGCTGGATATAATTAGGAGCCAGCAACCCCGCGGTTTTCGCAACTGCTGCCGCAGAATGGATAATGGTGGTGGCCTCCAAAGCCACTTGCGTTTTGAGATGATAACAAAAATCCTTGTCGTTTGGGGAGACAGCTCACAGAACAAGTATTAACAGGAGCGACTATTTCCCTGGAGACGGGGCCAGCCAAAGGGTGGGTTTGCGGTGGGGGTGGTTTCACGACTCCCATCCAAATGTCCTAGGTCCCACATTTTAGGGCACACTGCCAGGCTAAAGACGGGGGAAGGAAAAAAGATCCCGAACGCAACATTTCAAAGGCTTTCTAATTACTGGGGGACATGTGGCAGGTAGATGTCATTATTGCGCGTCACAGCGAATGTCCCAAAGGTTGGCGTTCGTCGGGGATCGCTGCCGATCCCAAACAATGTTTGCGAATGATTGAAAACCTAAAGGTGTGCCGACGCTGGCTGACGAGGGCTGTCGAGATTTGTCAGACTTTGCTGGTGGCGTTCCAACAAAACAGCGAGGGAAGCAGGGAGTTGATATCGGGCAGTGGCAGAACTCATCTCCTAATTGCAGGGTCTGAAAATAGACCTGAGTTATTTGGCAGGACACCAAATTCTCACTGGCGTGGCTTTTCGGTGTTCGCTGGGGCATCTTCGTATTTTCGCGGCCAGTTAACCTCTGTGAGCGATTGTCGGCACTCGCTAACGAACAGCGACGCTTTCGATGTTCGCTGTTGCATATCAAACAGAACGCCTCCACGTTCTCTCAAACCAAAGAATATTAACTTGATAGTGGTGCACACAAGGGTTTTTTTGGGGAGGGGGAGGGTGGTTATGGTTGCAGATGGCACAATGGAATGAATGGCAAAGCTTCCAGCCTTAACTATCAGGTGCTACTGATTACTTTCCGGGTATCTACCTGCCCACCTGCTGCCTCTAGAGAAGTATGGCAGCAGGTGGCAAGAGGTGAGCAGAAGTGGTTGGCCATTGCCTGCCTCTGCAGAGCAGCCTTGGTCTTCCTTGGGGGTACCCCACTTCCTATGGGGTAACCATAAATCAACGTAACTCCCTCATGTGTGCTGTTTGCGGGTGTAACCTGATCTCGGAGGCTAAGTAGGGTAAATACTTGAGAGCCAGCTTGGTGTAGTGGTTAGGAGTGCAGACTTCTAATCTGGCGAGCTGGGTTTGATTCCACGCTCCCTTACATGCAGCCAGCTGGGTGACCTTGGGCTCTCCACAGCATTGATAAAGCTGTTCTGCCCAAGCAGTAATATCAGGGCTCTCTCAGCCTCACCCACCTCACAGGGTGTCTCTTGTGGGGAGAGGAAAGAGAAGGCGATTGTAAGCTGCTTTGACACTCCTTCAGGTAGAGAAAAGCAGCATATAAGAACCAACTCTTGTTCTTCGAAGGGAGGCCACCAAGGAAGACTCTGTAGCAATGGCCTACCACCTCTGCTCCTCCCTTGCCTTGATTGCCCTTGCTGGCTCTCTCCAACTTGATGGCAGTTCACATGGACCCGTATGGTGTTGGTTGTGGAAGGAGCGGCGTAACACAGACCTGGCTGCTGAAAACAGAGCGCTGACGTGAAGCATCTCTCACAGCCCCGCTTCCAGCTGCCCTAAAATGCACCATGATAATCGTCTTCAAGCCACAGAGTTGGAAAACTTCTTCACGGTCACCTTGAAGGAAACTGGCCACCGATCCTTTTAACGGAGCCTGGAGTGTTTCGATAGTGGTCTTTCAGTCTCAGCGTACTAAAATAATGGGAATGCTATTGGCATTCGCCTCTCTCTCTTCTTTTTTTATAGAGCGAACTTATTTCTAACCGTTTCCTTTTTGTAAATCTAATTGCTTTGGGTTCACCAAGAATTCACAGGCAATTGCCTTCCTTGGCGTTTGCCAGTCTTGCAAGCACTTTATATTCAGGGTTGCTGACCTGAATCTGTTTTCCTGCACAGTAATTTTGTAGCCTTGTGGAGCTTAGAAAAGCTGACAGAGATGGGAGAAGCAATATCCATCAGCTAGATTGCCAACACTTGCTTTGCATCCTTTACAGATAATTTTTTTTAGGGGGGGGGGAGAGAAGAAATCTTGTTATTGATATAAAGCTGAGGTCTAAACAATTCTGCCTCTCCCGGTAAAGAACTCTTGACGCTGTTTTTGGTGCATCCCATGCCATAAAGTGGGAGAATGATCTAATAATAGTAATGTTTATACAATGCTATCAGCATACAGATCCCCTGACGGTGTAAGCCAAATGACAGGTACCTGCCCCAAGGTGGGCACAGTCTAAAGTTTGATGGGGGAGCTAAAACAGAGACAGGAAGGACTCATGACTTGATAAGATGCTCTCTGTCTTTTGTGAAAGGGGCACTGTCATAAGATAGCCCTTATCACCTGCCATTCTGGTTAAGCACATATTACAAATGGATGTATTTTAGATGGAACAGGATCATCTCAGTCACCAGATTTGCTCGTTTTAAGCTAAATATCATACTAGGGAGCCAGTCATGAAAGTGCATGAATAATGCAGCTAGGGAGGACCGGGACAGGTCTTCAGTTCTGGGGAAGAGGGGGTTAAACTTCCCCTCCCGTGCCCTCTTTTGGAAAATGCTTCCCCTCCCACAGCTTTTAGGTAGAAAGAACCATAATATGGGTAGATGTCAATCTTTTTCCCAACTGCTTGGGCGTATTGCATTCAAGAAGGTGTTATCAATCAGGCAAATGATGCGGGGTAGCAGTCAGTGACTTCCCCTCCTTTTTGAGCACCATGGGCCTGTTCTATACGAGGGGGACCTCCGTGTGTGTCTTTTGTAGCTGGGACATAAGGTTCTTATCTCACTGCAGTTGCTCATCAGTATTTACTGCTTCTCTAATCTCGTTGATTACATTTTGCTTTGGACCTTTGCACCCTGCTTCACTTCCTGGTAGCAGCCCTCCCACCTTTGGACTAGGATGCAAGGCCCAAGGGATCTTCCATCCTACTTGTTTCGAATGAAGGGAGCTTTGACTCTCAAAAGCTTCTGCCCCCCAAATCATCTTGATCTCTAAGGTGCTCAAATCTGGATTAAACAGACTGATTTAATAGGAGATTAGACAAATTGATGGAGTGTAGGTCTATCTGGCAAACCACCCCGTATTGAGTCTGCCATGAAAACGCTAGAGGGTGTCACCCCAAGGGTCAGACAGGACCCGGTGCTTGCACAAGGGATACCTTTACCTTTAGGTCTATCAGTGGCTACTAGCCATGGTGGCTAAAGGGAACCTCCACATTCAGAGGCAGTCATCCTCTGAATATCAGTGCCAGGAGGCAACCTCAGGGGCCTTGATGCCCCATTGTTGGGCCTCCAGAGGAATTGGCCATTGTTTGAGGCAGGATGCTAGATTTGATGCGCCATTGGCCTGATCCAGCAAGGCTTTTCTTACGTTCCCTTAGTATTGGAAACATTTTATGGAAGTAAAATCCTCTCCAAAAAACTACCATGATCTCCACCCCAAACAGAGTTGGGTCAACAGTGAGAAGGGTGTCTTCCATGCAACTGAGCTATCCGTCTGGCAATGGGAAGGGCTGGGAGGCAAACGCTGGCTCTTCCTTTTGCGTTGTTTCGCTCTGTTTTCAAGGCAGCTTGCTGTAGGGCGGCAGCGCTCCATGGAGGAATTTTGAAATGGTGCCTATCCTCCTGCCCCCCCCCCCGCTTCCTTCTGAACCAAAAATACAAATGAACCTAGACTCAGGAGCTCATCAGTCACAGAACCTCCCAGTTTCCCCCATTATCCGCTTGTCAGGATAAATGATAATGCCAAGAGGCTGGCAGGGCAATGATTGACTGCCGTGGCAAATGGATTGCCACCCTAAACTATCAGGAGTGTAATGAGGATAGTGATGAGAGTCAGGAGAGGAGCTCTTCCTACTGGCATTTTTGTTAGACACATCCTGTATCATTAGCCATCCCTTCCCTTCACCCCCCCCCTCCCAATCCTGTCGCCACCCAGGAAGCAAAACCTTAGGCTTAAGGATGGGTGGATGGAAAGGCAGTTCACAACATTTTATATGTTTTGCTATCTAGCCTGGCCACATTGGACTGGACCCTAAAATCCATTTTCAACCGCAGAACGATACTTTAAGCAGAACAGTCTCTGTCTGCACCAGGCTTTCTCCGACCCTGGGGTTTCTTGAGAGCTCTGGAAGGGTTTCCCAAATGGCTAGGGGTTAATTAATTCATATATATGTATGTTCTAGGGGCCAAGCCCATTGCATTCAGGAATACAACGGGCACTAGATTAGGGGCGTGGAAGAACTCTGCGGATGGTCGCCCCTGCCCCTCGGGACCTGGAAAGGCTGCAGACAGCTGCTAGGGTACTCACCGGCAGGGGCAGCTCTCATGCAGCAAGGATTTGCAGCCACCGAGCCTCGGAAGGAGGAGGGGGTGGTCAGGGGTGGGGGACAGAAGGCAATTGGCTGGACGCTGAACAGACAGGCAAGCTGGTTGGAGGAGGAGGTGTTCAGGGGTGGGACAGCTGTCCTGAGTAGGTGTTAAGCGCTGAGTGGCACTTAATCCATGAGACACACTCCTCCTCCAAGGCCTTACCAGAAATATAGTGGAAGAGATATTTTACAATTTCTCCATTTATTTCTCCATGACATTTATTGGGTGATATGCTCCCCCTCCTTCTCCAGATGGCTGGTGTTGGGCCTGGAGAGGGTGGGAAGGGAAGGGGGACCAGGTGGATGTGAACACAGCTAAGCTTCCCAACCATATTCTGCATGATTGTACCAGTTCTGGGATTTTATGAAACCTAAAGAACAGTGAAAAAGTTGAGAAAGGCTGGTCTACATACAACCACACCCCTTGACATTGATGTTGATTATGATAGTCCTCTGACCCCAAAGAACAGAGTGCTGAGTGCTCCTTTGGGGTGGGGAGGTCCAGAAGAGTTTGGCTCAAGGATCTCCTAGGATGCTGAGGGATAATTCCCTGCTTGCATCAGTCGAATGATAACCCCTGCAAAAATCTCCATGGTGGGCTGTGGAAGTTGGTCTCTCTCTAGAACCAGCTCAGGAAGTCAATGCCCTGCAGAACTAGCTAGCTAGGCAACTGAGGCTGGTAAAAGGTAAAAGGTATTCTTGGACGCAGTTGCCACCTGTTGATCCAACAGTACACCCAGGTCCAAGAACATTCTTCACAGTCCTTCAAAGGGAGTGCAGCCCCATCCAGAAGGGACTTTTAAGTCCCAGGACAGACCTTCTCCTTATCAGCTGTACTCTAGTCAGACTTAAGCTTCAGTTTAGCCCACATCTTCTCTGAAACTGTCCCCTGGTCTGGTTCAGTGTTTCTACTGTCTTGGGAGTTTTCTGTCTCCGTCCCTTTCCCAGATGCTGTGCTTTGCTGTTATAGATAGCATGATGGCAGATAGATATTCATGTTGCTCATACTCTTTGTTCTGCTAATACTAATTTGTACTTCAAACTGCATGTTTTCAACAGCCCTTTTTCATGTGCCTGGCTTTCTCCTTTTTCTTTGCTTGGAATTCTCTCCCACAGAATATTCATCTCGTTATTTCTCTTTGAAGAAGCCTCCCAGCTTTTGGGGGTTTTTTCCCCCCCTCCCATATTTTTTTCTGCGGTATTTTCTCCCAACTCTTATTCCTGTTTTGTTTTGTTTTGAAGAGATAACCCAGCGATTGACAGGCTGCTTGTCTGTTTGGATTATGTGCTTACAGGTGATTTGCATGGCACCGGTAGATTGATTGGGCTTTGGAAAGAGCTAAACAGTGATACATGCAGTGGCTGCTTCTTCTCTTGAATGTAGTTTGGCTTCAAATGCAATGGGAAAGATTTCTCTAATTGGCGTAATTTATTCTGCCTATTTATCCTCTGAATTTATCCTCTGGCCTGGAGGATCATTGTCCATGGGGTCGCGATGGGTCGGACACGACTTCGCACATAACAACAACATTCTGCCTATAGTGAATTTCCATTTCCATTCTGCCTCCCCCTCCCCCCCAAAAAAGATCAACCCATAAAATTTAGTGGTTGGGCTTGCAGTGAATGGCAACCCTTATGCTCTGAATCAATGAGTGTAGAGTGGTGCTGTTTGGAAAACTCCTGGGCAATTAGAGCTTTGCTTTGTTTGAGAGGCAGGAAGAGCTTGGGAGCTCTCTAGCAAAATGTGCTCGTCCAGAGTGGATAACAAAGATAACCTATCGGAAATGTTAAAGATAATTTTCTACGTGTGTTCTTCGATTCACATAATGCCTATCTATTGAGTGGTTGGCTGGCTAACATCTACAGTAGTTAATGGCATTTTAAAAACGTCTATTAACATTTATTTCCAGTTCCACAGAATCTTAGAGCTAAAATGGTCACAACGGACAATGAGGGCTCGTTCATCGTACTCAACTTTTGCCTCAGGTTGATGGTAGAGAACTGAGGTTCAAGTTTCCGTGCCAGATCAGAGCTAAACCAGTGTTGGGTTTAGAGAAGAGGTAGTCAAACTGCGGCCCTCCAGATGTCCATGGACTACAATTCACAGCATTTGCTGGCAGGGGCTCATGGTAATTGTAGTCCATGGGCATCTGGAGGGCCGTAGTTTGATTACCCCTGGTTTAGAGTTTTGGACTAGAATTTGGGAAATCTGGGTTGAGTTCTCAGCCTGCCATGGAAACCAAGTGGGTGACCTTGGGCCAGTCCCTCTCTCCAGCCTCAAGGGGCAGTGTTGGGAGAATAAAATGGAGAAGGAATGAATGATGTGATGTGGGCATCAGTGCTGGGTCCCCATTGAAGAGAAAAGCAGGGTGCCAGTATCAAAAGAAAGAAAATATAGCCCATAGGATGGTGGGATTAACACCTCACAGCAGTCTTCTTAAAACTTTATATGCTCACAGACCAATTCTGCTTATGAAGTTTTAAAAAAATCCAGATGTCATCTCCTGCCGGTGTCTTTCCCATAGTATTCCATAGCAGTGCTTTGGACCTCAACAAGATCCTGCTCTCATTCTCCTTCCCAGTTTGTGCCATAGGGCTAAGTGGGAACATGCCTCAGAAGTATGCAGAAGTACTTGTGAATTTCCTGCATTAGACTAGATGGCCCTGGAAGTCCCTTCCAACTCTATGATTCTACTAATGAGCTTAGGCCAGGCTCTCAACAGTACTTCCTTTCATGTCTTCTGATGATCAAGGGACCCTTCTACCATGATGTGGACAGCCAGGAAATGCTGTCCCCATCACACAGATGGCCTCTGCAGGAAACTCAACTTTCCATGAAATTTCAGTCCTTTCCAGACGAGTGAAAATAGGTGGGGGTATGGTGCTGAAGTTCATGGCTCTTTGTACTGCTGACCATCATATGATTCATAGTTAAATTGTGGAGCTTGTTGGCCCAGGATGTGGTGATGGCTGCTATCTTGGATGGCACTGCAAGGGGAGTAGACAGATTTCTGGAGGATGGGCCTATTGAAAGCTCCCAGTCATCATTGATTCGTATTCCCTCCAATGCCAGAGGCAGTGTGTTTCTTGATATCTGTTGCCAGGAAGTATGGGCAGGAGGATACTCTTGGGCCTCTTATAAACACCTGGCTGGCCACTGTGTGAGCAGAATACTGGGCTACGTAGGTCTTTAATCTGATCCAATAGGGCCCTTCTTAGGATCTGATACTCCCACAAGCGGGTGACCCTCAGGGGCTCATGTACCTGTCCTTCACACTGTAGCCAGAAAGATGTGCGAGGGGCAACAGGTTGATCCACAGGTACCACTCATGTATCCTTTTGACCACCCTGAACTACTTAGTGGTAACATGTGATGCTACTTGGCTATAGCTTGAAGTTTTCTTTACATTTCTCCAGCCCCTGCTTGCTACACCAGACCTCAGGTCAACAAACCTGGGCCAACTTTTTCTCTCCTCGTTATTCCCAGGGGCTGATAATGGAGCATGCCAAGGGTCATTTTGCCAATGAAAAATACTTTGTCCCAATGATAAATGAATCTTTGTAGGCCTTTGAAGACTCTTGCTCGCTGGCAACTGTTGAACCAGGTCATGTCTGCAGGTTTTCCTGATTAGCCGACGCTCTGCTAGTCTGTGCGTTCCCTCAGGATTAATTTGCAAAACCTCAGTAACATGCTAATGCGCCGCTGCCGTCTCACTTTCCGCTCTTTTTAAAATGGCTGTTATCAAAACAGCGACGGGAAAATGTCTCCACGCGCAACGCTCACGTTCCCACTTAACAGTAGAAGAAAATATTTGTTTTCCCTGATGTGGCGGGTCTCGTCGGCACACTTCTGGTGGTGTGTCATGGATCAAGGTTATCTTGTTTGGGTATTTCGCACAAATGTTTGTCGCTGGCAGGTGTCTGCTCAGCCCAGTGGCCAGACGTGCTTTGTGTTTTCATTTGACATTTCACCAAGCAAAAATAGGACATAGTTATCATCTGACTTCCTTCCTTTGGGACGGTCGCCCTCTCTTACAGCATAGCAGTACGCTTGTTCATCAGATAGGCCAGGGTTCTGTCCAGGATGCCGGGTGAAGGCGCTGATAGAATTGCCTGTGTTCTTAGCGTCTACTCCTTACTGGAATCTGGGATGATTGGATTGGGGAATGCAGGAAAATAGCCAGCAAAGGAAATGGCTTGGCATATGGCCCTGAAGAAGAATGGTCTTCTATACCCCACTTTTCTCCACCATTAGGAGTCTCAAGGTTTATTATCATAGAATCATAGAGTTGGAAGGGGCCATACAGGCCATCTAGTCCAACCCCCTGCTCAATGCAGGATCAGCCCAAAGCATCCAAGAAAATTATGTATTTATTGTATGGCAAGTGTAGCGCAACTGAGAGATCTCAGGATTGTCTGGTAGCCAAGGAAGGGACATTTCGGAGGTGGTTTGCCATTGCCTGCCTCCATGTCATGACCACTCCAGACACTCTCTGGAGTCTGAAGAAGCAGGCTATCGGATTGTCCTGCATTACATGGGGAGGACTTCTGGGTGTGGTATCTCTCCTGGCTTCAATGAAGCCCAACAGAAGCTTATTCTGCACAACCTTGACAACATTGGGGGGGGGGGTGGGATTTTCAAAATTGGTCTTTCATTTTGTAGAACACAGGTCTGGGAACAGCAGGATTGTGACCAATTTGCTTTAAGTAATCTGTCTGTTACTAGGACCTACCCTGGCCTCGATAGCCAGATCTCGTCAGATCTCAGAAACTTAGCCGAGTCAGCCCTGGTTTGTCCTAGGGTGGGAGGCCACAAAGGAAAGTCCAGGGCTGTGATCTAGAGGAAGGCAGTTGCCAACCACTTTTGCACACCTTTTGCCTTGAGAGCCGTATGGGGTTGTCGTAAGTTGACAACAAGAAGATAAATTCCTGGAGGTTTCTCTGCAAAGGACGGTAGCAATCCAACTCAGAATTTCTGATGGCTCTATTTTGTGTTTGTTGATTGAGGAGATGCCTTTTAAGCTCTTACACTCTTTTTAAAAATGGGGTGCATTTCGAAAAGCCCCCTGATATAGCTGCAAAAGCAGAATAGTTGCAGATTGTCATAACTTCCTTTCTAGCCCTTTTGAAATGTTTTGTTTTGAAGACCCCACGGCTGCACAAACCCAACATAAGCAGGAACATGCAGCCAATTTCATCCCTCTAGAAACCGCCTTTCCGTTAGTCAGAATAATAATAATAATATTATAATAATACCACCTACATCCTTTCCAGGAGCAGTTAATAGGAATGCATACTTCTGCTGATGTTTAGATTATCCAACCTTGTTTTTTCTAAATCTTGTCCAATTCCTTTCTACGTCTTCTGTTGCTGAAGAAGCAGGCAGAGAAGGGTCCCAGGCAGAGAAGGGTCTTTCGCATCACCAGCTTTCTGATAATTTAACTGGATAAACTTGTGATTGCATCCTGGACCTCCTGCATGCCGAGCAAATGATCTACCACTGAGACACTGCCCTTCCTCAAACGTTTATTCAAGCAGCGTACATGGGAGCTAAACATAGACACTGGAAGGAAAACAGGGAACTCTAAAGGATCTGTTGCCACACAAAGTTGTGCGTCTGATTCCTGATCAAGGGATTTCTTCTCCTGTAACCCAGTGGGGATGCTCGGGGAAGGAGGCAGCACATTCTTCTGCATTTGCAGAGTTGATCGTTCCAGAAAACAGGGAAGGTAATTTGTACAGCTGAAGGAGTTTAATGTGTGCAGAGGAACCACAATCTGGCACACCATTGGCTTCCTTTTCCAAAGCGCCAACAGTTTTATCCATCACCATATCGAAATGTTTTGCTGCATTTTGCATCAATACAAGTGCACACCAAGAGCTGAATTCCAACCTATTTCTGTTGGCTTCTGCTTAAGGGCAAAGCTGTGGGCATCCACTAATTTATCAACCCACCGGTGCCATAACATGGCCTTGCACACTTTATGTTTTCCTCAGGCTGTGATTGCATTTAAGTGGTTTGGATAATATTCAAATGCTCAACTGAGTTGACCTTCTGAACCCACCGGGGCTCTTCCATCTCCTGCTTGAACAAGCTTTCAATAAACTGATGGAGTTACGAATACGTCCAGCACTGCTTAATAAATAAATGGTAAAGGAGAAAAGACAACTGTTCTGCATACATAAATTTTCTGGCCCTGCGAGAGAATAAAAGCAGTAGTCTTCTTGGAACGGAGCTGAAAATGCACACATGGATTTTATCCAGTGCGCATATCCCTGAAGACCTCTCTGGATTATATCTGCTTTATTAAATTGTAAGTATTAAACAAAACAGAAGGCTGCTCCCTGGAGTCTGGGATCTTTTCATTAGGAAATCTGGGAACTCTGTTAACAAAGCCTTGGCAAAAATGTGCCTTCTGCTAGATGGCTCAGATATATGATCTTCTAAGTCACTTCCTGTATTGATTTAGGATTTTGAAACTTTAAAGAGAAGAAAGCGAAATGTTTATTAAAGGGGTGAATATGTTTTGTCAGTTACTTAGCTTGGAACGCAATCTGGTGGATTTATCCAGATGTGCATTCCAAGCGATGGTATGTTCATGCTATTTTGTTCCATGCTGTGTTGTTATGTATGTGGGTTTTTTTTGGGGGGGGGGCGGGGGATTTTATTTTAACAATTGTTCACACAGTTGACAGATATGGTCTTAATGAACCTTCTGAAACACCTGTACTTTTCAAGTTCAAATAAATGCTCCTAACATTAATGGTTCTTCCTCTGCAAGGAGAGGTGTCGTGGCTCAGTAGTAGAACATCCGCTTGGCATGTTGACCATCCCAAGTTCAAGTCCTGGCATCTCCAGTTAAAAAGATCAGGTAGTGAGTGCTGTGAAAGATTTATACCGGAGATCCTGAAAAGTCACTGCCATTTGAAGTATCCAAATCTTGATCAGCCAGTGGACTGTCCTGGGATATGGTAACTCGAAGTATGCTAAGACAGGAATGGAAGAATTGCTTAGGAAGAACCAGTATGTTTACAACCCTCTTAAGAGCCAATGTAGTGTAGTGCAGGGGTAGTCAACCTGTGGTCCTCCAGCTGTCCATGGACTACAATTCCCATGAGCCCCTGCCAGCAAATGCTGGCAGGGGCTAATGGGAATTGTAGTCCATGGACAGCTGGAGGACCACAGGTTGACTACCCCTGGTGTAGTGGCTAAAGAACAGAAAACTGTAAGCTGGAATACCAGGAATGATTCCCCACTCTTCCACATGCAGCCAGGTGGGAGACTGTGAGCCACTCACAGCTCTCTCAGGGCTCTCTCAGCCCCACCTGTCTCACAAGGCATCTGTTTTGGGGAGAGGAAGGGAAAGGTGTTTGTAAGTGGCTTTAGGACTCCTTTGGGTAGTGAAAAGTGGTTTATTTAAAAAATAGCTCTTCTTTTGCTTATGACCAGCTGGACTGGGACAGAGCAGTGCTGCTTAGATTCTTCCCTCCTGATGGTTTCTCCATTTTTTCATTATTACAGAGACATGGAGAACAGTAACCATCATGCTCTTCTTAATTGTCAAAGTCTGAGCCATTTCCCAGAGGTGATGCAAGTCATTTTGCTCAGGCAGGCATTCTGGGACTTAAGGGTAGGCAGTAGGGAGGGGAGCATGGTGGGTGGGATGAAAATGAATAGATGTATCACTCTGCCAACGGAATTGCGTCTAGTCAAGGCCATGGTCTTCCCAGTGGCAACGTATGGCTGTGAAAGTTGGACCATAAGGAAGGCCGAGCATCAAAGAATTGAGGCTTTTGAACTCTGGTGCTGGAGAAGACTCTTGCGAGTCCCTTGGACTGCAAGGCGAACAAACCGGTCAGTCCTAGAGGAGATCAGCCCTGATTGCTCCTTAGAAGGCCAGATCCTGAAGATGAAGCTCAAATACTTTGGCCACCTCATGAGAAGGAAGGACTCCCTGGAGAAGAGCCTAATGCTGGGAGCGATCGAGGGCAAAAGAAGAAGGGGACGACAGAGAATGAGGTGGCTGGATGGAGTCCCTGAAGCAGTAGGTGCAAACTTAAATGGACTCCGGGGAATGGTAGAGGACAGGAAGGCCTGGAGGATCATTGTCCATGGGGTCGCAATGGGTCGGACACGACTTCGCACATAACAACAACAACAGCAACATAAGAGGCTGAATTGAGAAGATGTGTCCTGAGGCAATGGAACCTTGGGCCAGGTTGGAAGCTGCTCAGAGAGAAAATGTACAAAGTGGCTTCCCCATGACTAAACCAGGGACAGCCATGTAAATGCTTCCTTTGAGGCCACACTGAGGCACAACTAGCCCGCCTGAGTGCCCTGCTTAAACTGTGTGTCCTAGAAGCTTCCCTAAAGCTCACAGGGATCCTGAGGCATAAAGGTAAGCTGGAAACCATTCCTGAAAGGGAGAGAGCTTTCAGCCTTCTGGCTTGGAGGCTACAGAGGTGGGATATGTTGAAAACAATACCTGTGCCAAAAGAACTTGTTCAGGCACGGAGTCAAGAGCTTACAGTAGGAAGAAATCGGGAAACGTTTCATTTTTTTGCGGAAGACGGACCTCCTTGATTCAATGTTAATGTGTTTTGCAACACTTGATGAATTGGGGAGGTTGCTTTGTGTTTAACGATGTTCCGGGAAAGAGTCAGATGGTAACGCAATACAGTGGGGAAAAGGAGAGCCGGCTTAAGCCCAAAAGGAGAGCCAAATTTCTTTTCCAGTTTATGGAGTACTTTTGTCCTGTTTTTCCGATTACACTCCCCCCTGACCCCCTGGAACTGCTTGTTCATTTATTCAGCATGACTGGAAGAAGGAAGAAGTTCCAACTCCTCCCCCCTTTGGAATCATGGCACTGTCTTTTTACAATGAAATCGAGGTTCACTTCAGATGTGTAGATCAGTCTCCAAAAGGGATACTTTCCCCTGTGTGTACCTGTGCTGGGACTGTGCTGACAACTGCAGCTTTCTGCGGCATGTGTACCTGCACAGTGAAATGTCTGTGCTGTGGTCATGTGTGAGCATGTGCATGGTCGCTAGAGTTGCTTCTGCGTAGGAAGCCTGTTCTGCTCAAAGCAGTTGGAGCATCTTCTAGCAAACCATGGCCTACAGGTCAGCAAATGGTGGGCTCTTGGCAGGAATGCAGCTCTTTGACTGGATTTCCAGTCTGCCAGCCTAAGGGGCAAAAGGTGAATCCATGTGCTTAAGCAGTTTTTGTAGCAATGGGATGTAAAACATCCCAGAATCACAGAGCTGGAAGGGGCCATACAGGCCATCTAATCCCACCCCCTGCTCCATGCAGGATCAGCCTAAAGCATCCAGGAGAAGTATCTGTCCAGATGCTGCCTGAAGACTGCCAGTGCAGGGACCTCACCACCTCCTTAGGCTGCTGAACTACTCTGGCTGTGATAATTTTTTACTGATCTGCCAGTACTGTTCTTCACAGGTCCTATCCTCTGCTGCCAATTGGAACCACTCCATGCCCTCCTCTAAGGTAGGGGTAGTCAACCTGTGGTCCTCCAGATGTTCATGGACTACAATTCCCATGAGCCCCTGCCAGCAAATGCTCATGGGGCTCATGGGAATTGTAGTCCATGGACATCTGGAGGACCACAGGTTAACTGCCCCTGTTCTATATGACAGCCCTTCAAGTATTAGAAGGTCCAGATTCTTGCAGTCATGTTCCTGCTCAATCGTCTCTTCTCCCAGATGAAGTTGTTCATCTTTGGGGCGGTGGTTGGCAGAGCCTTAACTTGGTCCCTCCCCGTTGCCCACTTCTCAAGAAGCCCGAACTGAATCTAGATATATTGATGGATAATAATAAGAAGAGTTGGTTATTATATGCTGCGGCTTACATTCCCTTTCCCTTCCTCTCCCCACAACAAACCCCCTGTGAGGAAGGTGGGGCTGAGAGAGCCCTGATATTACTGAAGAAGAAGAGTTGGTTCTTATATGTGGCTTTGTTGTACCACAGGGACCGTTTATGCACTGGAAGTTTCATGCTGGGCTGCAGGCTGGAGTTTTAGTCATGGCAAGTTGCCCCACCTCTTCCTGCACCCACATGGGGGAGCATTTGGCCTGGTGCACTTCATCTACCCTCGATTTGTGTTCTTGCATGGATGCTGGGGCAGTTAAGTTCCCAGTGCATAAATGGTCCGGGAGTCTCAAAGCAGCTTACATTCGCCTTCCCTTTCCTCTCCTCATAACAGACCCCCTGTGAGGGAGGTGAGGCTGAGAGAGACCTGATATTACTGCTTGGTCAGAACAGCTTCATCAGTGCTCTGACAAGCCCAAGGTCACCCAGGTGGTTGCATGTGGGGGAGGAGCGGGGAATCAAACCCAGCTCACCGGATTAGAGTCTGCACTCCTAATCATTACACCAAGGCAGGAATGAAGGAGAAGGGAGGATTCCAGAGTATTGCAGGGTTGGCAGCTCACCAGATATGAAGGCACAAAGCCGCTCTTTCCCCTCGCCTTTAATTCGCGTGTTATTGTTTTTTTAAAAAAAGCTGTATCCCTTATAAAAAACAGCAGCTTTTGTGCTGAACTCCAGTTCCGGATCTGCCAAAAGCTTCTGGCTTTGTGCCTTGGTTCCATGTTTGTTCTATACTTGGGCACCATTTTATTTTTCATTTCAGGGATAGGTGACCATCAGAATTGCCTTCGGTAGCATACTGTGATACCTGCGTAGAAGCTCTTGCGTGGGTGTACATTCCACTTTTTTTTTTTTTTAACATCCTTGGATGTTTTAACATCCTGAGCCTCCGGGGAGGGTGGTATATAAATAAAATAAATAAAATAAATAAAATAAATAAAATAAATAAAATAAATAAAATAAATAAAATAAATAAAATAAATAAAATCCACTTCATAAACAAAAGAAGAAACAACCCCTTTATTTTATCTGGCGAAGGTGCTTGCACACAAAAGCTTATACCGTGAATAAAACATGGCTGCTACTGAAATAAAAGTTGCTACTGAACTCAAAGTTTGTTCTGTCCACCATGGCTACACACCCCAACCTACTTTCATGTTATGAAAGGGACCAAGCCCTATGAAGATAGGTTGAGGGACTTGGGAATGTTCAGCCTGGAGAAAAGGAGGTTGAGAGGGGACATGATAGCCCTCTTTAAGTATTTGAAAGGTTGTCACTTGGAGGAGGGCAGGATGCTGTTTCTGTTGGCTGCAGAGGAGAGGACACGCAGTAATGGGTTTAAACTTCAAGTACAACGATATAGGCTAGATATCAGGAAAAAATTTTCACAGTCAGAGTAGTTCAGCAGTGGAATAGGCTGCCTAAGGAGGTGGTGAACTCCCCCTCACTGGCAGTCTTCAAGCAAAGGTTGGATACACACTTTTCTTGGATGCTTTAGGATGCTTAGGGCTGATCCTGCGTTGAGCAGTGGGTTGGACTAGATGGCCTGTGTGGCCCCTTCCAACTCTATGATTCTATGATTCTATGTAATAATGTGCTGTTCATATAAATATGTACAGATTACATATCCTGATCAATAGGAAATTCACAAAAAGGCCTGTTTCTTGGGGGGGGGTCACATAATAGAGTTGTGTGTGTTTTTTTTTAATTTAGAGGAAAGAACTTCAAATGAAGCTGGGCAATCACTCCCTTGAGTAAAGATGTAGATGCGCAGCTATGATGGATGGTTCCCCTCTGCCAAGCAGTCTTCCAATATCTCTCTTTTCGATCATTGGCTTGCACGTATCAATAGAAAGCCAATAACTAAAAAGTGAGGACAGAAGTGTTTTCTTTATGGAAATAAAGTCTTCCATCTTAAAAACATGACTCAAAACATTTCAAGAGGATCGAAGGAGATGCCTAGTGAATAATGTTGCACACAGACGCCCACCGGCTTGTCAACCCCATAGTTCCCTGCACTCGCCGTATTTGTTGGTAGTTTGAATACCGAAGGAGCTGTTAAGTTCTGTGTCTCAAGGCTCCAGCAGTTCCAGATAAAGCAAAAGGAAGAGTGATTTCCTTTTGGTCGTGAGCTGTAGGCCAAATTAGATTAATAACCAGTGTCCATTTCTGGAAATGACACGGGGCCCTTTCAGTTTGGCACTGCGACTCCCACATTCACCCTGAAGCTGGTGGTCAATCTCAAGGCCCCTAGCTTTAGTTTCCGATGAGTTATGCCTGCCACAGACAATATTTGTCTCCATTGCAAATAGCTTTTGGGGTCCCTTGGATGATAACCTGGACCATGATGTTTCTGTCCTCTTTGTTTGGGCACTGCAACTCTCCTCCTCCTCCTCCTCCTCCTCCTCCTCCTCCACAAGCTTATGGTCCATTTTGGTCCATTTTGAGGTCCTAGCTTCATTTTCAGATGAGTTATGCCTGCCGGAGTCAACCATGGCTTCCAGTGGAAAATGGAGCATGGTGGGGTGACAGTTCTGAAGGTTCCAGTGCCCTTTGTGTTTGGCACCAAGATGCCCACGGTCACCCTGAAGCCTGTGGCCAGTTTTGGGCTGCCGGCTTCATTTTCCGATGAGTTCTACGTGCCACAGACAGATGGACAGATAGCTTGTATTTTGTGTAGTGACACTGCCTTACAATGAGACAGCCCTCGACTTAGCGTTGTGTCCTTGTGGCTTGGATTGGAAATCCCACCCTCTCTGCTGATTGTTGCCTGGCATAAACAAGGAAACAAGAGCTCTTCCCTACCCTGCATATAAATCAACGCCAGGGAATAGCTAAGGTGAAAGAGAGAGATTGAATGACAAGCTGTTTATCTGATGGTTTTGTTAACATGACAATAGGCCTAGTCCCTGGTGAAGGCTTTTATCTTCCAAATGAAGATAATTTGATTTTTGAACTCAGGTGCCCCTCCACTCCCCCACCCACCCTGGTTGAAGGCTGTTTTAGCTGCATAAGTAACTGCAGTCAGAATACACTTTTGTGGAAAATAAACAAACAAAGCCTTATGGGGAAGAAATTTTTGTTCTTCCTGATTCCCCTACATTTAATTATTCACCTAGCGATGGCCGTGGTCTCTTGTTCACTTCTTCACTTTATAGCATTTTCCTGGTAATGCTTGTAAACACAGGTGTTCCAGGTATTCGTCATGGCACAGAATGATATCTTTTTTCTCTTTTGGGGGGGCCAATTAAAGTGAATTATAGCTTCTCCCGGAAGATAAGGGAGGGCTGTGTTTGCTGCTAACTTGTTTTTATCACTTGGCTTGACATCCGCATTTCATTTCAGCCGTAGAGGAGCAGGCAGGAGAAGAAAAGGGGAATTATTCTGGCAACTTAATTTAGAATCCCATTAGCCCCATTAAAGACCATCCAGCTCACAGGTGTAGCTTGACTGCTGTTTCTGCTTAGGTAAATCGTGGTGACTTAATGGGACTTGAGGCCAAAAGAGAAAGTTCTGCTAAAGCTTGGTGGCATCAGTGGGCATTGGAGGCCGACCGAAATGTTATGCTTTGTTGTTGTCGCTCCCAAATACCCTCACCTGACTTTTTAACTCTCCCTTTCCTTTGTAACATCTATTAGAACTTGGTCTGGATGATACATGGCTTTTCATTTCCCCCTTGAGCTATACAGGCAGGGAAGTATGCCCTTTTAAAAAAGAGAGATTTCCTTCATCTTTCTGTTTCCACAGAACGTTCACAGTACTTTGCCTTCCAAAACTTGGAGGGGAGGAACAAGAAGAGCCTTTAAGTCAGGCCTAAGGTGCTGAAATTCTCTTTCCTGTTTCCATGGTGGGGTGAACCCCATGGTGTGCTTCTTCTGGTCAAGGGTAAATGTGGAGGAGGTGGAAGGGTTCCCTTTCTTCAGGCAGCCAGATGTGGGTTTTTTTAATGTTTGGTTCTTCTGAGCTGGATCAATCTTTCTAAGTGGGGAAAGTTGATGTCAGGATGGAAGTATGTGCCACGAAATAGTTCAGCAGGAAAGCCGGATTTCCTCCTGAGTTTTGATAGCTGCTACCACACGGAACTTTTCCTCCAAATTGGATTTCAGTCTTTTTCTCACCTGGCTCTTTTACTCAAAGTGATTCTGCAATTGTCCCCCGCCCCCTCCCCAGCTGGTCCCTATCCTCAGTACACTCTTTTCCGTGTTTGCTTTACCCCAGTCCTTTGGGAAGGAGTGCAGTCTATGTGCATTAGACCAGGGGTAGTCAACTGTGGTCCTCCAGATGTTCATGGACTACAATTCCCATGAGCCCCCCGCCAGCATTTGCTGGCGGGGGCTCATGGGAATTGTAGTCCATGAACATCTGGAGGACCACAGGTTGACTACCCCTGGATTAGACTTCCATCTGGAGCAGAGAGTAGACGTTTGCTACCTTGCAAAAGGTCCTGCAAATCAGCACTGTTGCCCCACATTCAGTCTCTTGCAGGTACCTGCTTTTTGAGCATAGATCCATTGCAGTTGGCCTCTTATTGTATCTGACAGTCGGGATGCATCAATCAAAACATAAATCGGGGGAAGGTGGGAAAATACTACGGTTTCATGAGGCAGCATAACAACACTCATGCATGATATGTTGGGCTTTGACTTCGTTTTTTGAAGCCATTATCGATTCAGCTGGATCAAAATCTGTTTGCTTAGAAGATATTTATTCTCCGTGCTTGTTTTATTGAAATGAATTTCCATTCCAGGTCGGGTTTCTTCCCCCTTCGTACTGGGTGTACTTGTTTAACTTAATTGTCACAGTTTGTCAGGGAAGTAATCATAGCAAATAAATTAAGAAGAACTGTCAAGAGACAATAATGAGACTAATTATGAATCTAAAATATGTCAGGGTGTAAAAGAAGTAGGAATGTTAATAGGGAGTTTCTGCTGCTTGTTAAGGTATGATTTACCCCTGCATTTCCCCACCCGGAATGGTTTCTAAGGGACGTGTGGGAGGGGGAGTTCTTATTGATGTGTCTGTGCATCTGATGAGAGCTTGCAAAAGGTCAAGCCAAAATAAATTTGCTAGATGTTGCAATGGCGTGGAAATATCAGAAGTTCTTCACGGTGAAGGGAAACCTGGCTAGAGGAAAGGCAAAACTGGCATTTTCCATTGGAAATCTCATCAGACTGAGGTTGAAACACTTCCCTCCCAAAGCAGGGGATTGCTTATATTTAGGATGCACCTTTAGGGAATCTTCCATGGGTTCTTTTCACTAAACGAGTGGTGACCCAAAACCAGGAATTCAGCTATTTTATTTAAATCCAGGCAACCTAGCTAAATAATATTCATTAACTGAAAAACAAAAGACCAATAAAACCTCCATCATCATGTAAAATAATTCAGCCCAGCATAGTCTGTTAATTACCCTTGTATGTTCCCCTTCATCTATGTAAAAATGCTCCTCTGAACCCAGTGCAAACTTGGATCCCAAAGAGTATTTTCACTAATGGAAGTCTTCTCAAATTCGTGCTTCAAGTGAGTCTGAAAGGGCCTTGTCTTTCCAGCCACAGTATTTCAGAGAACGATTTGGGCTTCAACATGAGAGAGAAGGTGAGAAAACTGTGTTTTGCTGGTGGGAATCCTTCTGGCCACTGATATTCTCCATGGGATCTAAGCCAATATATAAATCAGTATGTAACATGTTATGTTCAGAAAGCTTGCTGGGATAAAGTATTTACAAAGTGCTCTAAATCTACATAGGGACTGAGCCCTACGCAGTTCCTTCAGTAGACTGCTGCAAGGAGTAGGGGCTTGTATAGAGGAGACATTGGCTCTTACAGTTAAATGATTAATTTTGCAGAAGGAATGGACCTCTAAGACCAGGGAGTGTGGGTCATGTATTGGGAGAGAAATGGTTGTTCAGTTGGGTTGTTAACCTCCAGGTAGCTCAAGATCTTCTGGGATTACAGCTGATTTTGAGGCAATAGAGCCCATTTTAACGAGAGAAAATGGACATTTTGGGAGGTAGACTCCAGATTATGCCCCACTGAAATCCCTTCTCAAACTTCACCCTCCTCAGGCTCCACCCATCCCCCAATCTCCAGGTATTTCTCAACCTGGAGCTGGCAGCCCTATCATGAAGGTGTGTGGGCATTCTCAGTTTAAAGAGCTTTAACCATAGGGCTACAGACCCATGGCTAATCAGATAAGATAGTATTTGGACTAGAAGATAATACCAGAACCTTATTTGATTTACTTGATGGACAGTAAATGGTTAATGCTGTCACCTGGCCTGAGAATCTTGAGTGTCAGGGGATTCACATGGAATTCTTCCATTGAGAGTGTCAGTTGAAGAGTAACTGTTAGGAGGAACAGTTAAGAATTGACAATTTGACTGAGAAGGAAGGCTACGCAAGTAGGAAAGGATCATCAAGGATCCTGAGCTAGGGAAGTGGAAAGCTTAGCCTCTTCCTAACAAGTCTGAGGGAACAGACAATGCACATGAAGGCTTGTACCCAGAATAAAATGTTGGTCTTAAAGGTGCAACTGGACCCAAATTTTGTTCTGTTGCTTCAGACCAACACCTCCACCCACTTAAGTTTGAGGGAAATGCCTCCTAAGAGAAGTGAGTGATCCCTAATCTATGAGACAAAGAAGCTTATGTTTGCGTATTTACGCAGAGACTGTCAAGAAATCTCTCTCCTCAAGATTTAAATACCCGTCTAAATAATAGAATAGAATAATATGAGCCTCTTGTGGCGCAGAGTGGTAAGGTAGCGATATGCAGTCTGAAAGCTCTGCCCATGAGGCTGGGAGTTCGATCCCAGCAGCCGGCTCAAGGTTGACTCAGCCTTCCATCCTTCCGAGGTCGGTAAAATGAGTACCCAGCTTGCTGGGGGGTAAATGGTCATGACTGGGGAAGGCACTGGCAAACCACCCCGTATTGAGTCTGCCATGAAAACGCTAGAGGGCGTCACCCCAAGGGTCAGACATGACTCGGTGCTTGCACAGGGGATACCTTTACCTTTACCTTTAAATAATAGAAAGTTACTTGCTTGTGACAAATGATCTGGCATTTACAAAGCTTGCATACAAAACTTGTATACCAAGTTACCTCATCCCTGTTGCCTGTTCACTTCATAAGTCTTATACCTGATTCCTACCTGACCATTTCCCTTTAAAGCTAAATCTTAATGCAACAAAATGGAAGTCTCCACAGCAATACCTGGGAAAGTTTAACTCATCCCTAAAAGACAGTCAAGTGAGCTGAATCGGAGCTGAGCCTTGAAGTCTGGCCTTGGCAAACCTGTTAAAAAAAGCGGAATGATTCACCTGATAATTTATGAATAATGTGTTCACCTTTCGGGTTGCTATTTAATTTTTCCCTGCTGCTCTAATAAATCTTATTAAACAACGAGGCAGATAACGCTGCCTCTGCTTTAATGACCGGCTCCCAGAAACGTGCTGCTTCTGTTCATCAGCTTTTGCACTTAATTACCGTTCCCTTAAAGCTAAATTTTGCTGTGCCCTGAAATGGGCTACCCTATCAGTGTCAAGATTAATTGATGTAATTTCCTTGCCTAGAGGGGAAAGTAAGTACTTTAAAAAAGAAATGGATGAGGGTGCTTGGAGGGCATTCGTGGTTCCTTTTGCAAGAGAGCTGGCCCAAGAATTTGGCAGTCAAATAGCGATAAAGAGGAAGCTGAGTTTTCATAGGCTGCATCTACATTGTTTGGTTCACAATTAGAACTCTAAGCCATGCCTGGGAACTGATGAGGGCTGGGGTTGAGAACATGGAGTTGCATGACATCAGCTATGCTGTTACATCACTTCCTGGGAAAACCACAGTGCTTCGGATGATTTCTAGAGCTACAGTACATTGCTTCTGGCTTTCCCCCAAAGCGATGTAGTGGTCTAGCTTATGTCGTCATTAAAAGAAAAAATCTTCCACAGCTGCTTAGCGTTGTGATGGGAAATTAGGAGTGCCGGCAAGATACTTCCTGCCATAATTGGAAGCTTTTAAGAAGCTGTCGGAATGCCCCTGCAAATTCCAGATCCAAACAAGGTACCGGTAAAGTCTGCGTTTCACTCGTGAATGCTTCCTCAGTAGACCCTCAACAAAAACTTTACTGCACAATTACCTAGATGCCTCTAGATAATATTTACATCCTAATTAGTTTCTTCATAGTTTAATTGCAGAGTAACCACTCCTAAACATATAAAAGATTGTAAGGAAGGTATAATTATAATAATAAGGCAGTCTTCAAGCAAAGGTTGGATACACACTTTTCTTGGATGCTTTAGGATGCTTAGGGCTAATCCTGCGTTGAGCAGGGGGTTGGACTAGATGGCCTGTATGGCCCCTTCCAACTCTATGATTCTATGATTCTATGATTCTATAATATAAGTTATATTGTCGAGGTCCTCTGAGGAAGCATTTACGAGCGAAATACAGGATTTACCGGTTCTTTGTTTAGATTTGGAATTTCCAGGGGCATTCTTACAGCTGCTTAATATCTTTGTAGTATTACTATGTTTTGTTTGTGCTTTCAAAGCATTTGCTAAAGCTTCTCTCTATATTGTACAAATTCTTATTACAGTGGATTTTTTTCTTCTGTAGAACTGCTGTACACTATGTATCCCATGTTGTACTTTTTGGCTTTCACTATAATTGGAAACCTGGCAGCCCTACACTGCTTGCAGGTTTATGTGAGCCCTTGGGTTCAAGAGGTTCCACAGATTCTTCCTCCAAAGTCCCCCATTTATGGCTGCTTTTCTCCCACAATCAAGAGTTCTGTGACTTTTCCACTGTTGCCCTGTTGACATGGGCAAACCTACCTTTGTCTCTCCCTTCCCTCTCTTATGAGACAGAAACCTCTTTTTGGTGGACACAGCCTAGCTCTACACAGTGAAAGTACTCGGTTTGAGCAGCATATAATTTGGAAGCAAAATGGGCTTTTCAGATGAAGTTTTCCCAACAGTCATCCAAAATGGAAGGCTATGCACACAATATACCAGAAAAACTCAAAGGAAGATCTAGGTTTTGTTTTTCTTCCCAAAAATAGGAAAAAATGGCAATCTGATGACACTGGGGGTTTTCAAACTGCCTTTCTATTCTATTTTAGCAACTGGATGCAAGTGGATTTTTCTCCGGTCATTCAGACAGACCCATTTGAACAACTGGCTTCTTGCAGAGTTTTTTCACCTGTTCATTCAAACCAGTTTGTGTCAGGTTAGCAAAGCATGGCTCAACTGCTTTTGAAGGAAACTGCTTCCTTTCTGTTTTCAGCCCTTTTTGTTGTGCTTCTGAATCACTGTGGTGTGCTGTTTAAAATGTCCACAGCACATCTTGCCATGCTCTTCCCCCTGAAGCCTTTTCCAGCACATTCCAATGTGAGTGCTATAGAAGTGTAGAGTTGGAAGGAGCCATACAGGCCACCTAAACCAACCCCTTGCTCAATGCAGGATCAGCCTAAAGCATCCATGATAAAGCATCCAGCCGCTGTTTGAAGACTGTCAGAGCTCACTACCTCCTTAGGCAGCCGATTCCGCTGCTGAATGACTTTGACTGTGAACATTCCTTTCCTGATATCTAGCTGGTACCATTCTACATGTAGCTTAAATCCCTTACTATGAGTTCGATGCTCTGCTGGTGACAGGAACTGCTCCCTGCCCTCCTCTAAGTGACAACCTTTAGATACTTAGACAGCAATCATGTCCTCTCTCAGCCACCTCTTCTCCAGGCTGAACATTCCCAAGTTCCTCAGCTTTTCCTCACAGGGCTTGGTCCCTTGGCCCTGGATCATTATAGCACTACTTTAGCACTTTAGCGCTATAGCAGCACCATCAAGATGTATTGACTTCATTGGCTCATTGGAATCAATGCATCTTGGTGGTGTGGCTATATTATTCTAGCGCTATAGCACTCATATAAGAACATTAAAAAAAAAAACCGAGGAAGCATGGGGAATAAAAGGGGCACTGTTTGAAATTACCATAATGCTTCAGAGACAGTTTATTATCGCTTGAAATCGGACCAACAACAAATAACTTGAAAATCTCCACCCCAAATACTCACACAATATAATTCAGCATCGTTTGTATAAAACCACTGGGATCCTGTTTTACTTTGCTGCCACTTGCTGACCCGGTTACCATCTGGCATCTTAAAATGGGAGTGACCCCCCCCCCCCAATCCTCTTTTCATTGAAGGAAGGATGTGATATGATTAATATAATGAATAAATCGCTCAAGCAAATATAATTGAAATCTGCAGGGAAATACATTCTATTCTTCCCAAAATAGAGACTTACTAAAAACCGGGGCTGAAGCAGCAGCAGCGGCAGGAGCAGCAATACCTGTAAGGTATATGCTCATTAGTTTGATCTTTGGCGTGCCATAAAAGTACTGCCATAGATATCTCCCTGAAAGGAAGGTGAATTGGAGCATCTCTTGGCAAGATTCCACACTGGTGGAGTCAGCAAGCTTCTATTAATCACCCTGCCCCGTTTATCCTTTGCAGGCAATATCTCTCTAGTTTCTGCAGTCTGAAGTAGTGCACTGGATTTAGCAGATGGGTTTTAGAAGAAGCTCTTGGTGAAAAATAATAGGCCAGGGCAAACAGAATGTGTGCTGTTCACTTAAACTGCATTCCAATCAAGAACAAAGGGGGTAGGGGAGTTTGAAAAGGCATGGTGTAGCTTTTACTTTTGGTACATAAATTGTTCCTTTAAAGCAGGGGTAAACCTGTGGTCCTCCAGATGTTCATGGACTACAATTCCCATGAGCCCCTGCCAGCAAACACTGGCAGAGGCTCATGGGAATTGTAGTCCATGAACATCTGGAGGACCACAGGTTGACTACCCCTGCCTTAAAGGGAACAATACCCTTACGTTCTTCCTGTGTGGCCCTCTGATAGAATCATAGAATCATAGAGTTGGAAGGGGCCATATAGGCCATCTAGTCCAACCCCCTGCTCAACGCAGGATCAGCCCAAATAGCTCCAGGAGAGAATTTTAAACTAGGTTGCATTGGGATAAAGACTGGGTTGGAAGCGTTTTTGAAGAAATACAATATGAAATAAATTAAGGACACTGTCCATCCTGCCCAGCGCTGTGGTCTTGAACAGCCCCTGGCTGTTGAAACAAGAGATTGTGCTGGCTCTGTTCATGGACCTCATTTTGTGTATTGGCTTAACCAGCATCTCCAGTTCTGCCCTGGCTGCTCGTTTTTGGTGGTTGAGTGGGGTGCCCATATATGCTCTCCGTTAATTATATTGGTACTGATGACAATAAAATGAAAGTGTAGCTCACATGACTTGTACAGAAATATGACTTTCTAATGAAAGGATCTCAGCCAGTCATAGGTGGCCAAGTGGTAGAGCAATTTTTCTGTAGAGAGAAGGGCTCAGGGTCAGTCCTGTCAGTTCAAGGATCTCAGGGCCAAGGCAAACAACCTCATGGAGTACCATGAAAAGACTTTCTAGCTTCTTCAAAAAAAAAAAAGATCAGATAAGTAGTAGTAGAAGAAGAAAAGTTGGGTTTTATACCCTGCTTTTCACTGCCTGAAGGAGCCTCAAAGTGGCTTACAATCACCTTCACTTCCTCTCTCCACAACAGACACCCCGTGAGGTAGGTGGGGCTGAGAGAGCTCTGACAGGATTACTCAGTCCGAACAGCACTATCAGGGCTGTGACAAGGCCAAGGTCACCCAGCTGGCTGCATGTGGAGGATCGGGGAATCAAACTGGCTCACCAGATAGAAGTTGCCGCTCTTAACCACTACACTCTGCTGGTGTAGACCTCCTATTCTGGTTGTGACTGTCAGGGGGGGTTTAAGGATTCCTTCCCAATGGCAACTTGAAATGCCCCCAGAAGATTGTTATTTTTCCTGCTAAGATCTTTCTCTAAATAACCACTTCTAGTGAGAAGAGAATAATACTGAGCTTTCTGGACCCATGGTCCAACTCCCTACAAGGAGTTTCATAAGTTCAGCTGTCCCCAGACTTTGACATAAATGACAGGCCCCCTGCTTTCCGGGGAGGCTTAATTTGAAGCAACAGCTGGAAAGTTAGAACGGGGGCTTATACCTTCTGCATTGTAAACCAGTATTATCAAAAACCCTGTTTCTGTGGCCTGTGTAGGAAGAGATGTGGCCTTGGCCCAGTCCCACTGCTTTAAGCCTTCACTGCTCCATTCAGCGGAAGGCAGATGGAGACTTGAACACAGAGCCTTAGGCAAAATTATTTGGGTCACGTGCTTTGAAGCATGATCTAGCTAAATTAAAGGAAAACGCGACTCCCCTTCCAAATGTGTTTAGAAGCCCCAGTTTTTATTTTAACCCCACTATCCAGGAATCCAAGCTTTTAATCATTTATTTGGTGCGCCAGTAATTGGGGTCATACCTGATAGCCGTTCGACAAGCGGATTTCTTCTGGCGCTCGGTTGTCTGACTGGGGACTGTGGAACTTGATCCAAGAACACAGAAGTCATTTTCAGTAGCCATCTGTTTTGCTATAATGCAGTAATGCCCAAATTATCACTGCCGCTGTGCGGACGCGCTCGCGCTCAGAAAACAAGCCGCAGCAAGCCGCTTTTGCTTCATTTAGCCTCGCCAGGTGGAAGGTAATTTAAGGGTCTCGGGTTGCAAGTAATGAGCGGCACATAGAGCCTCAGGACAGACAGGCCTTGGAAACAGCCTGCCTTCCTTGTGCACTCTGACATTTCTATTGGAAGTTGATTGGGTTGAGTGAATCCTGCTAGTATCTTTGTTGAATTGCCACCAATTCGCGCTTGTGATACGTTCGGTCGAAATGCATTCATTGCTCCTCGGCACACTTTGATTGCGGTCGAGCGGGCGGAGTAGGGAGGTGTGACAATTACTTCTCTATGAGTCTAGACCACAAGATATTTATAGCTTGGGCCACGAAAGTTTTCTGCTTGAGTTTGAAGTGGCGCTCCATCAAGAGCCGTCATGCTCGGACCCGATATCCCCCTGGTAGGAAGATACCCAAGCCTGAAAGAATGAACAGCCCACGGTTGCATCAGCAGGAGCCAGGAGAGAAGCAACTTCAAACAAGTAACAAGATCCCAAGGACACCTTGGAGAACTAATCTACTCTTGCCTCCTGTGTGCTAGCTCACCGCGCTGCCTGTTAATGGGTACGGAGACAGACTGAATGACTGTCTGCCAAGCTGAGCTATAAATGAGCTCTCATGAGAGCCCGAGAACTGAAGAAAGGCAGTCAGGATGCACAGATGCAGAAGGATGGAATGGAGCTCAGAAGCAAGTAATTTTAGGCTGTCCTAGAAAGAAAGACCACGCGATAAATAGGTGTACTTCTTTAGGCAGAGAAATGTCAAAGCGTTTTCGTTTTTAGAATTTTTTAGAGGTGGTCTCCTAAAGATTGATCTCACCTGGATGGCCCAGGCTAGCCCGATGTCGTCAGATCTTGGAAGCTAAGCAGGGTCAGCTGTGGTTAATATTTGGGTGGGAGACATGAAGGAAATCCAAGGTTGCTACACAGAGGCAGGGAATGGCAAACCACCTCTGAAGGCCTCTTGTCTTGAAAACCCCATGGGATCGCTCTGTGACTTGATGGCACTTTCTACCTTCATCCTAATGGCCAATTTTTAGGTTTGGGGTAGTGGTATGGAGACATGTTCCTGAATTCTGTGAGCACACTGTTTTGATCTGAAAATTCCAGCTTGGCCTCTCTGTGCCCAGGGCTAAACTGTAGTCTGTTCTTCCTGACCATAGTAATGAAACTTGATAGGAATATTATTGTTAAAATATCACTGGTTTTTGCATTAAAGGTAAAGGTAAAGGTATCCCCTGTGCAAGCACCGAGTCATGTCTGACCCTTGGGGTGACGCCCTCTAGCGTTTTCATGGCAGACTCAATACGGGGTGGTTTGCCAGTGCCTTCCCCAGTCATTACCGCTTACCCCCCAGCAAGCTGGGTACTCATTTTACCGACCTCGGAAGGATGGAAGGCTGAGTCGACCTTGAGCCGGCTGCTGGGATTGAACTCCCAACCTCATGGGCAGGCAGCTCCAGACAGCATATCGCTGCCTTACCACTCTGCGCCACAAGAGGCTCTTGGTTTTTGCATTGCCTGTGTGCAAATGGTGCATGGTCTACAAAATGGCCATAAAATGATCTAAAGATGCCATTCAAGAAAAATTGGGAACACCAGGAGCTGATAATGTTGGTAAACAGCACAGGGAAATAAAAAGTCCTCCATTTGTTGTTCTGCTCAGGGCTTGCTAGTTATCCCCTGGCTTAGTGTTGTCTACTGGGCACTGAATATAACCTGTTTCTTTTCTGTTGAAGCTCCCACTTTGTGGAACGGGCTCCTTGAGGAATTCAGGGGGCCACCATCCCTAGACATTTCTTGATGGCCCAGCAAGGCCATTTTGTTTGATAGGGTTTTTGACGATGCATAGGCTGCAGGCGAATGTGAAATGGCATAGAAAAAACAGAATCATAGAATCATAGAATTGGAAGGGACCTCCTGGACCATCTAGTCCAACCCCCTGCACTATGCAGGACACACAGTACAGTATAGCCCAATCTCATCACATCTCAGAGACTAATGGGGGACCACCAAACAAACCTTTGCAAAGAAAGGCAAAGGCATTCCACTCCTGCTTTCTCATTTGGCTTGGAAACCCGGGGGGGGGGGGAGCACAAAATGGTGGCTGCATCTGGATGACACTTTACAGACATGCTCACACCTAGATTGCGGACATCTTAGGGGTGTGTTTATTAAACTTTCATAATATAATATTTTTATTTTTAAGCCACCTTGAGTTGTGAGAAAAGTTGGGATATAAATATTCTAACAAATATTCAGTCTGAGTTTATCTGATATCAGTAGCCTTAGACTGGATTGTGCTGTTATAATTTTACGTGGGATTGTGCGGTTAAAATACAAAGAAGAAGAAGAAGAGTTGGTTCTTATATGCTGCTATTCTCTACCCGAAGGAGGCTCAAAGCGGCTTACAGTCGCCTTCCCATTCCTCTCCCCACAACAGACACCCTGTGGGGTGGGTGAGGCTGAGAGAGCCCTGATATCACTGCTCAGTCAGAACAGCTTTATCAGTGCTGTGGTGAGCCCAAGGTCACCCAGCTGGCTGCATGTGGGGGAGCGCAGAATCGAACCTGGCATGCCAGATAAGAAGTCCGCACTCCTAACCACTACACCAAACTGGCTCTAGATAAATAGATAGCTTCTGGGAAAGGATGTGATACCAGGAGAGAGTAGAGGGCACCACATCAGACTTCGTGGACCTTGAGTCAAAACCTTGCTCTGCCCTCTGTGTTAGCAGATGTTGTCTTAGTAAGAAACTGCCTGCAACAAGAAGAATTGGGATGAAGCCCTGGCTGTTTAGAATTTTAATTTCTCATCACTATGGCTCCTGTCTTGCCTGCCCTGGTTATTGAGTTTGTGGAAGGTTAAATTAGGTTTTAAAGGGAGACCTGTAGCTATGGCATGCATTTAAACGGAAGCCATCTTTTCAACGAATAAATGACTCGAATTGGAATGCAAATGAAGACTTGCAAATCGTGAAATATGAATATCCTCTCTTTTCATTTGGCAGCAATATCTATCGGAGCATTAATCCTCTCTGATCCTGAGGGACAGAATTGTATGGCTGTTTACACACGAGAGTTCGGCCTAGCGAAATGCCCGGTTTTCTCCGGCTTCTGTTCTATAGTTGAATTGCTAAAGCATAAAAAGACTTTTCTGACTAGAGTCAAGTGATTTAAAGTTCAAATCCTCATTAAAAATCCACCAATTTCCTAGGTCTCATTTCTGTATTTGTCCTCTAAACCAAGTTTTCTCATCATAAAACCAAGCTTCAGCAGTATTACTGAGCAATTCTCTCTGAAGGCTCAAAATAGATAAAGGATCACAGTATTAAAAAACACACATTTGCATTGTGTGAAAGGAAGCTGTGGATTACCTCTCTGGATGATTATCTAATCACAGTGGAAACATATCTAAATAACATAGGTAGTTATAAGGTTGGTGTAGTGGTTAGTGTCAGATGAGAACTTGGGAGATTCATTGTGAACTTCCACTTGGCCAAGAAGTCTTCTGGGTGACTTCGGGACAGTCAGGAGCTTTCTTGATGTAACGGCCTCACTTGGGGTTGTTGCACAGATAAAATGGGGCCCAGGAATACTATGTACACTGCTCTGAGTGTGTTGGAGGAAGGATTGAAGAAATGTGCTAGATTAGATCAGCCTTTCTCAACTTTACCATTTAGAAGCCCCTAAAACATTCTTCAGGCTTCAAGAAATCCCAGAAGTGGCAGAATCATGCAGAATAGGGTTGGGAAACATAGCTGTGGACATGCCCATCTGGGGCTCTTCCCCCTCCCACCCCCTCCAGGCCCGTTATTGGCCATTTTGGAAGGTGTGGCATGATCATATATGGTCCCATGACCCAATACATGTTTAACAAATGTTAAAAATACATTACAAATTAAATAACTTCCACCCATTTGGGACACCCTTCCAGGACCATCATGAAATCCTGATCGAAAAAGCCAGAATTCATTTTTTTTTTAATATCCAAAGGACCAGAGAACCTTTCTACAGTTACATTGGACTGGATTGAACTTGGCTTAATTTCAGTCACTATTTCTTGCTGTATTATGGAGCTAGCCTTGACCTGGATAGTTTAGCCTAGCCTGATCTCATTAGATCTTGGAAGCTAGGCAGCGTTGGCCCTGGTATGTATTTGAATGGGAAGCCACCAAGCAAGTCCAGAGTCTTAGCACAGAAATAGGCTATGGCAAACAACCTCTGAATTCTCTTGCCTTGAAGACACTATGGCAGCCTTTTTCAACCTTTTGATGGTGGAAGAGCCCCAGAAATAATTTTTCAGGTGTTGAGGAGTCCCGGAAGTGATGCCAGCTGGCCACGCCTCCTTTCCATGCCCCCTTAAGTTACATGTTACCAGAAGTGGCATCACCAACTGCATTAACAGACAGTCTTGAGAAGGATGGGGGGAGGTAGAAAAGGAGGTGGTATTAGGCAGAAGTAGGTGTGCAGGTTCTGCCCTCTCCCAGGCACAGCAACCACAAGAGAACTTGCATTCGGGAGGGGAGCAATAGAAGCAGCCAAATTCTCTAGTTTGTGTCTCCGTCCATTAAGGCAGGAAGGGAAAAGCCACAGACCTCCTGTGGAACTCCTGTGGACCCCCAGGGGTCCCTGGACCACTGGTCGGGAATCCCTGCACTATGGGGACACAGTAGGTCAGCTACTATTTGATGGCAAAAAGAACTTATGGAGGCAAAGTCTTCAATGTCTATTAGAATGGGAAGGGGACCTTATTTGATATTTCAGAAAGCCCTGGAATAACGGTGGTGAAGACTGTAGCACTTGTTGAAAAGTGAATGCTCAGTTCCTATGCCTGAACAAGAGAAACTCCTTGGGATCCATTAAGATGTGGTGTTACCTTAATGCTCTTGCAGGGCTTCTGGAATTGGGCTATATTCCTTGGGCTAGGGTCAGACGTTTTAGACTGGTGGCCTCAGTGAAATGACCCAACAGCTAGTTGTTTACTTATGCCACAGTAAATGACAGTCTTGTGTTGAGTGGTGTCCTCTTTCTTCTAACAGTGTAAATTATCCTATGTCTTAATACCATCATAAGAACATAAGAGCAGCCATGTTGGATCAGGCCAATGGCCCATCCAGTCCAACACTCTGTGTCACACAGTGGCCTAAACCAAGATGCCACCAGGAGGGTCCACCAATGGGGCCTGATCTCCAGAGGCCCTCCAGTTGTTGCTCCTCAAGCACCAAGAATACAGAGCATCACTGCCCCAGGCTGAGTGTTCCATCTATACCTTGGGGGTAGTAAAGGTAAAGGTATCCCCTGTGCAAGCTGACCCTTGTATCCCCTTGCAAGCTGACCCTTATGTCTGACCCTTGGGGTGACACCCTCCAGCATTTTCATGGCAGACTCAATACAGGGTGGTTTGCCAGTGCCTTCCCCAGTCATTACCGTTTACCCCCCAACAAGCTGGGTACTCATTTTACTGACCTCAGAAGGATGGAAGGCTGAGTTAACCTTGAGCTGGCTGCTGAGTTAACCTTGAGCTGGCTCCCAGCCTCATGGGCAGAGCTTTCAGACTGCATGTCTGCTGCCTTACCACTCTGCGCCACAAGAGGCTCTTTGGGGCTAGTAGCGACTGACAAACCTCTCCATATGTATAACCAGTCCCCTCTTGAAGCTGTCTATGCTTGTAACCACCACCACCTCCTGTAGCAGTGAAGTCCATGTGCTAATTACACTTTGTGTGAATTGTCATGCTCCCATCTGTGAATTTTGTGAACTGTCATGCCCCCATCTGGGAAATATAACAGCAGAGATGTACTTGCCTCCAAGACATGGGCAAAGTTGTAATAGATGTTATGGTGGATGTTGTAGAGAGTGATGACCAAGACGTAGGCCTCTCATTTTCAAAGGCAGCCTTATGCATCTTAGTTGTTCTTTAAGGATTCTATCTAGGATGGCTATTTTCCAAATTCCCCCTTGTTGCCATTGTATTTTTTTTTCTCCTTCCTCTTTCTCCCTTTTTGGATGTCTTTTGTATGCATGATAAGTCTAAGCTGTGTTTAATGCTACCATAATTACATTCAACAATGTTTTCATGCTGTCCCATAAAACAAGATAACTTGACAATGATGGAAACGCTTTAAAGCTGATTTGGATTAGGATACAGAAAATACTGTGCTTTAAAGTCTGTTACAGATCTGTAGATATTATCAGGCCAATGAACTTTTTGTTGTGTTCTTTCATTTTTAAAACAGATACACATGTCATGTTCACAATTGTTAGAGCCCCTGCACAGAATCATTGTAAGTGCTTTCTATTTTTGGCTGTTTTTCAGTGTCTGGGATTAAACTGGACACTTCTGGTGTATGTCATCAAACGTCCAAGGCTGAGGGAAGCTTCTAATATTTGGAAGATTACAGTTTTAAGATATTGCACACTTGAAATGTGAAATGGAAATATTTAGCCTTTATATAGAGTTTCCGGGGTGTTCAGAGGGCTTCATGTACATTATATTGATTCATCTTGAGCCATTGTGGTGTAGCAATTAGGGTATCAAACTAGAATCTGCCATGGAAATACAAAGGGTAGCCATGGGCGAGTCACTCTCCATCCTAGCCTTCCTTGCAGGGCTGTTGTGAAAATCAAATGGAGGATGAGAGAGCAACACTGTGAGCTACTATGGGTCCCTGTTGGGGAGCAAAGTCAGGAGCCCCGCTGGCAGGGGCTCCTGGGAATTGTAGTCCATGGACATCTGGAGGGCCGCAGTTTGACTACCCCTGGTCCTGACCAAATCACGACCAAGGTTTTGTCTGTCTGATTGCCGCTGCCTACAGCCACACTGGCGGCCATGTGGAGTCCCAAGAGGCCTTGTTGGGGCCACCATTGCTATTAGCACTAGATCGTTCACAGCTCATTTGGTATGTCATCTGCTTGCCTTTCAGACTCTGCCCAGGTGTTAAGCAGCCCTTTTCTGTTCTCTCCTGCTCATATCTACTTGACCTGACTCATCCTTCTCCTTCTCATTGAAACCCATTCTGTCATCTTCAGCATGCATCGATCTCCTGTCATGTACGCGCACATCCCTGGCTCTCCTAGCGATGTGCCTCCCGGTTTCAGTTTCTCATTATTTCTGCATTGGTCACTCTATCCTCACAGCCGCTGCCAAATCTTCCTTGCAAGTTCATTTCAAAGTCACCGAGTCTTCAGCGTTCAGTCAGCAGGAAAACAATCACAATGATGTGTGGGGAAAACTGCATTGCATTGTCCATTTTATGTTAAAACATTTTCCTTTCATTTTTTAAAACCATAAATGCTAGATCTACTAACCGGATTAAGGTATTGTTTTTAATAAATAGTCTGAATCCTGCCTTGATTGAGAAGGTAGCAATATTTTTTTACAATTTGCCATAAGGCTGTGAAAACTCAGATTGCAAATCTGATATTTGCCCACCCTTGATTTCCATAAACTGCATGTAATGGTTGTACTAATCAATATACATAAAATTGTGACTGTACACCCTGACAAAATGCTGAAGATTCCGAAGTCTTCTATTGGTGGAATCTCTCACCCTCAGAGCCAATTGCTGCACTTGCTCAGAATTCCATACTCTCCCCCTTCCCTTCAGGCCTGCTGTGAAGAAAACCTCTAAACTCCTGACTGAGGGGAGGGATGTGTTTCCAAGAGCAACACAGGGGAGTCTGTGGGCATGCATGTGCCTTCCTTTTTAGTGTGGAAAGCTTTCCCCTTCTGCCTCTGTTGGCTGACAGGGAAGCCACAGAAAAGCCCCTTCTCACTTATAATACTGCTGTAATCGGCCTCACTACTGGAGGGAGGACGCAGCCAAGCCATGAGTGTCTCTTCTCCACCACTCTCTGAACATTTGAGGCCTATCACACTTTTTCATCTGCACAACAACCCTGTGCAGTAGGCCTCGAGTGTTTCATCTCCACAACAACCTGTGTGGGAGGCCTAAAATGTTTCTTTTGCACAACAGCCCTGTTTACCCCCCCCCCCAAAACAGCCAATTCTGCCCGGAGAGCTGATCTTTATAGTCTGGAGATGAGCTGTAATTCCAGATCCCGAGATCCCACCTGGAGGTTGGCTATCCCTGGGTTAGAAATATTCCTTGAGGTTTGAAAGTGGGGTCTCAAAAGGGTATAATGCCTCTGCAGCCACCCAGCCAGCCACATAGCGCCTCCAGCCTATTTCAGGTCAAGAAAATGTTGCAGAGAGGAGGTAAGGTTGCCTGATAGGTGTAGGTTTGTGTTCTGGAATTCTGCATTTCTTAGGTGTGCTTGAACGTGACTTGGTCAGGACTGTTGTGCACAGAAAGACGACCTCTTACGGTTGCCAGTTCCAAGTGAGGCACAAAACCCACACCAAACCATGAGCTAGCACCCGTTGTATTACAGCACACAACAGGCTTTACTACTAGCTGTACTTAACGATGCTAATGAATTTGGGCTCTGTTTCTCTGCAGCTCTTACATTTTGCATTTAAAAATAAAACATCCCTTTTGGTTCAGTTATTTTTTTAAAGGTAAGAACATGCAAAACATTTATGAATGCAGAAGATTGTTCCTGGAAAAGGCGCAACGAAAACAATCAGAAATCTTTTCACTGAGTTAGGAATCATAATTGGGAAACATGATAATGCAATCAGCCCTCCTAATCTGTTGGCAGAGTGCATAAAAGGGTGAATCCTGGGCTGAGCTTGGATTTTGCCTAAAGCATGAACTTGGTGGGTTGAGACGGGCCTTGATTATATGAGTACACGACCCTCCTTCCTTACTGGATGATGATGTTGGTAGTGACACAGCAAACCTACTGCTCTGGTAGTTGGAATGTAGGAAATGGCAATCGTGCTGCACTAAGAATCTAATGTGCATTCTGCTGAACAAGACGGCGTATGAGTGCTGGATGAGTAGCTTTCTTACAACCAATAATCCCTAAGGTCTCCCGTTTGTTTAAATTACGTAATTAAGACCAAACAGAACCTCTTGTGGCACAGAGTGGTAAGGCAGCAGACATGCAGTCTGAAGCTGTCTGCCCATGAGGTTGGGAGTTCGATCCCAGCAGCTGGCTCAAGGTTGACTCAGCCTTCCATCCTTCCGAGGTCGGTAAAATGAGTGCCCAGCTTGCTGGGGGGTAAACGGTAATGACTGGGGAAGGCACGGGCAAACCACCCCGTATTGAGACTGCCATGAAAACGCTAGAGGGCGTCACCCCAAGGGTCAGACATGACCCGGTGCTTGCACAGGGGATACCTTTACCTTTAATTAAGACCAATCATGAAAGGTTCCATCTTGAGGCAACTGTACTTAAAAGACATTTTAAACCACCCCTAAAAAGAGAAAAATAATGACTACTGCAAAAAGCTGACATGTCACAATAAAAATTGATGGAGAACAGATGGAATGCATCAAGAATTCATGTTTCTTGGATCACAAATTGATAAGAGTGACGATTGTAGTATGGAAATAAAACCTCAAATTGCTCTGGGTCACTCAGCAATGATAAACTTGAACTGAGCATGGAAAAGCAAGGACGGATGCCAGATGACCAAACATAGTCATATTTGTCATATTTCTATCTATCATATTTCCAAGAGTCACTTATGGCTGTGAAAGTCAGAAGATGAAAAAACAGGATGAGAGGAGAATTGATTCATTTGAACTGGAGAAGGCTTCTTCAGATTCCATGGACAGCAAAAGCCACAAACAGGGAAATACTAGAGTGCATCAAGTCTGATATATCACTGGAAGGCTAAATCACAAAACCCCGGCTCATTTACTTTGGCTATATCATGTGATCAAACTCAATGGAGAAACCTATTGAGCTAGGATTGGTCAGTGGGAAAAGGAAACCAGGCTGACAAAGAACATGGTGGTTAGACATGATCAAAATAGGCGCTGGCCAGAGCATTATACAGCTAAAAGAAGTGGTGCATGATCAAAAGACGTAGCATCACCTGAGCCATAGGACTGTTAAGAGTCAGACATGGCTGAATGAGTAACATCATCATCATCATCATCACTTCAGAAAAATTTCAGAGTGGCCTTCACTGTTGTGATTCCAGACCATGCTGCCTCTCTTACAGGAAAGTTTGCTCAGATTCCAAAAGAATTACATGCTTTTTTTGGTGTCCCAGTTCCAGAGGATATACAATTATGCCCTCTTTTCAAAGAACCCAGGACCAAATTTCCAGATAATATCCTGGCAGCTTTCCCCTCTTCTTCCTTAGATCTTAAAAAAGTCACATTTCTGTTGTTGATGATGATCCCTTTATAACCAATAGAGCATCCCTCTTTGCTCTGGCTGCTAGGAAGCTAGGAGCCAAGAAAGCAAAAGTTTTGGAAACAAATACATAGCAGATACATCAGCTTCATTAAACCATTTTTTTGTTGCCTTCATTTACGCTGTTTTATTACAAAATATATATAAGAATTTGTTTGGTATCTGGTTTAATCTGTATTTTATATTGTATGTTTTGTACTTATTTTATACTGCTATAAGTTTTATAGTGTTATAGCCTATGGCCATACACAGTAAATTCAACTACTACTATAGCCAATAATCTGTCTTTTTGCTATTTGCATGATAAACTACAGCTTTCATTACTGTCCCCTTATGGAAATGTAGTTTCCAGCTTTTAGCTTATTGCATGAACTTACCTATGGGGCAAGAACCTCTTGTGGCTCAGAGTGGTAAGGCAGCGACATGCTGTCTGAAGCTGTCTGCCCATGAGGTTGGGAGTTCGATCCCAGCAGCCAGCTCAAGGTTGACTCAACCTTCCATCCTTCCGAGGTCGGTAAAATGAGTATCCAGCTTGCTGGGTGGTAAACGGTAATGACTGGGGAAGGCACTGGCAAACCACCCCGTATTGAGTCTGCCATGAAGACGCTAGAGGGCGTCACCCCAAGGGTCAGACATGACCTGGTGCTTGCACAGGGGATACCTTTACCTTTACCTTACCTATGGGGCAAGAGATACATTTTCTACATTAACACAGATCTTCCATATAAGAAACTCTCTACATCCCTCTCTCTCTATACATCACTGCATGTCAAGAATGAGTCTGTTTGTTTTCTACTGGTTGTGCTTCTTGGAAGAAGATCCAGTTGGTTATGACTGAACATGCATGAAGACAGGAAGTTGACTTAGACTGAATCAGAACTTTGGTTCGTCAAAGTCAACATTATCTACTCAGACTGATGGGCTCTCCAGAGTTCAAGGCACAGCTCTCTCACATTACCTGCAACCTGATCCTTTCAGCTAGAGACGCTGGGGATTAAACCTGAGCCCTTCTGCGTACCAAGCAGATGCTCTACCACTGAGCCATGACCATCCTGGAATACTGATGAGTTCTGCAGTGTGTACAAAAAGAGAATTGGGTGCATGACGGGCAAGTGTATAAGAGAAATGAGGGATGTTACTGAATTCATAACAACTCTGACTTGATTTGGACCTTAAAGTTTCTCTTATGAGGACTTCATGTTTGGGATGATGGTCATCCTTTTTCTTCATGTTAACAAAATCCAGTAGTTCTTAAAACTGATGCGTGCTGGGTTTTTTTTTTTTTTGGTCCGTACTGCATAAATAGGTAAAGGTAAAGGTATCCCCTGTGCACGCACCGAGTCATGTCTGACCCTTGGGGTGACGCCCTCTAGCGTTTTCATGGCAGACTCAATACGGGGTGGTTTGCCAGTGCCTTCCCCAGTCATGACCGTTTATCCCCCAGCAAGCTGGGTACTCATTTTACCGACCTCGGAAGGATGGAAGGCTGAGTCAACCTTGAGCCGGCTGCTGGGATTGAACTCCCAACCTTATGGGCAAAGCTTTCAGACGGCTGCCTTACCACTCTGCGCCACAAGAGGCTCTGTACTGCATAAATAAAGGTAGGTAAAGCCAGGACGTTTGCCATATTCAACAGGTGAAGATGAAAATGGCCTTCACGACCATGCATGAAAACTAAAAGAAGCAAAACAAAATGCATCTTATTCTGTCCCATGAAGCGACATTAATGCAGTCTATTTGAGAAGTGTGATGCTGCGATTGTGTAGCATCAGCTATCCCCAACACCGCCTCTTACACCTTTCTTTGTGGTGAAAACATTTCATTGTACATAAATTATTACTGAAATAATAATGTGTTCCTTGTACGAAACCTACCGATGCTCCGATTTTGTACATCTCCATATTTCGAAAAGGACTTTGGTAACACGATTAGGTTACCTTGAGGTGAATTCTGGGTGAAAGGTTCTTCATAATCGAAAGTCATGGATTGGTAATCAAGAGAAAAGGAGCCCTTGAGGTCATAGTTGGAGAGACACAGGAAGAAAGCAGCTCTTTGACTCCCCCAAAGGTCATAAGTCGGTAGGAAATTGATACCTTGCATTAATTTCAGTATGAGACTTCCTTCCTTCTTTTACTGCACTTGCGTGCTTAGATGATGCCTCTAGGGATTGTGCTGTCAATAGTTTTATAGAACACTATATTAATATCTAATGAAATGGCTGAAAGATCAATTTGTAGTGCTTAGCTTACTTATTTGGAAGAGAGAGCAACGTTGCCCCGTTGCAGCAAAATAAAGCTGAAATCCAGTAACACCCTAAAGTAGGGGTGTCCAAACTGTGACTCTCCAGATGTTATATGGCACGTGCTGGCAGGGGCTCATGGGAATTGTAGTCCATGGGCATCTGGAAAGCCGTGGTTTGGCCACCCCTGCCCTAAAGGCTAAAACCATTTTTTCCAGCATGAGCTTTCTTCAGATGCAATGAAAGAAAATGCAATCAAATTCCTCATATTTATTAGGAAAGTTGCAGAAGGGGAGGAGACCTGGAGTTGGACATGTAAAAGACTGGAATGGATTAGGTTGTGATGGAAAAGGCCAGAGGCTGTAGCCTGTTATTTATATGGGCCATCTGGAGCTACATGTCCTGTGGACACTTCTCCGGACAGCACTTTCTCTGCAGCAAGGGAGATGGCCACGAAGGAGCAGTGGTTGAGCTGCATGACTTCCGTTACCTTCTAAATGTTGTGTTGCTAGATACAGCTGCTTCGTGCTTACTAGTGATGCTGACAAAGCCTGTATTCCCTAAACTTGCCTTTCTCAACTTTTTTACCATTAAGAAACCCCTAAAACATTCTTCAGCCTTCCAGAAACCCCAGAAATGGCATGATTGTACAGAATATGGTTGGGAAGCAGAGCTGTGTACACTCCCACCTAGGGCCCCTCCCCTCCCCACCCCCTCCAGGCCCAAAGAGAGAGCCCTGATATCACTGATTGATCAGAACAGCTTTATCAGTGCCGTGGCGAGCCCAAGGTCACCCAGCTGGCTGCATGTGCGGGAGCGCAGAATCAAACCCAGCTTGCCAGATTAGAAGTCCGCACTCCTAACCACTACACCAAGCTGGCCGGAAAGAAGAGCAGGAACTGAGAAGACAGCCCAGACTCCTCCCCAAACCATGCCACTTCAGAGTCCTGCGGACCCCTTTTCAGAACTCCCACAACCTCCCAGGGGTCCACAGGACTCTGAAGTGGCATGGTTTGGGGAGGAGTCTGGGCTGTCTTCTCAGACCCCTGGTTGGGAATCCCTGACCTAGGTTATGTATGGAACTTCGCTTGAATCATAATTTTTATGTCAAATGCCCTATAAGTATATAGAGAAGCCACAGTTTGTTCATTCAGCTTGCATCAAGACATGATTGGCTGCCGGATATTTTAATGGTAAACGGTATGTCTGAGTTTAAAGAGATGTTGAATAGTCTTTTGTGTCTCAGCCAGCTTCTAAGGACTGGGAAGTTCAAAGCTGCCTTTAAAAAGTTGGCAAGGTGGTGCGCAATGTGTTTTCTCAATAATCCATTTACAAAATGAATACGTTAGGCAGCTTCTGTCTTCCCCACTGGTACGCCGTCTCTCCTTGAGGTATAAATATACTCTTGCTCATTAAGTTTTCTTCTAGTGGTGGCTTCTGTCGAGCTTCCTCACTTGAAAAACTTTGACAGATTATGAGGATCTGTCATGTTCATGCTGCAGCAAGGCATCTGGTCCCTTTGTGTAACCGTGACAATACTTTTTTTAAATACCTGTGGTGAGCGCATACTTTGAATACCTGAACCTCCAGGTTCAATCCTTAACACTGCTCCAGGAATACTCAAGTTGGAAAGGGGCTGATGGCCAAGACTTTTGGAAGAGTCACCCTCCAGATGGATGATTAAAAGGTGACTGAGATGGACTATTGATCTCATGGATCCTAATGCAAAACCCTGATTTTTGGGGCATCTATTTCTTTGGGGAACTGTAATTATTCAGTGACTATTTTGCTTTTAATGCTTCAAATGTCTCAACAGCAGCACGAAATAGTGTAGAAGCAGAAACCGGTTTTCAAACACTTATGAATAGGCAGTAGGCTGTAAGCCAACGGGCCTCAACTGGTGTACAGCCAAGGCATGTAACAAACATTTACTTTCACTAAAAACTTTACAATGATTTATCCCTGAAAACATTACTGTATCAAAGCGCTGGCGGTGTAAAGCGTAAATTGATCCTATCAAGGATGAGTCAGCTGCTCATCCATGAACTCCTGTTGCTGTCTCAATCATACATTGACAGCGGCCTGGTTAGGATTGCTTTCTGGCCATATACTTTGATAATGTACCCATATATTGGAGGGTTGCTAACAAACAAACATTTCAGTATTACTGTAACTGCATTCAGCAGAAAAGAAGCACAGATAAGGACCCATCTGCTCATTAGAAGGGGGAAATAGTTTGGGGAACCATGAGAGGAACAGCTGGAGAGCGACTGACAATCGGATACTCCCTTCCAGTTGCTCCCAAATTCCCCCTTCTAGTTCTTTGGAGCTCTCAGCCCCTTGGTCCGGCTGATTTCTCATCCTCCCCCTTTCCCTTCGAATGAGACAAAAGTGGAACGTATTTGGTTCTCATCAGGTCACAGTGCTATTTATGTCCTATTCATAAGGTGCAGTAAGTTTACGATTAGATACAGCAGTACTTTGCAGATTGTACTTTCAGGCCTGTGGCTCAGTGGAAGTGTCTCTGTTTTTCATGCAGAAGGTCCCAGGTTCAATCCTCAACACTTGTTTAAAAAATCAGGTGGCCGGTGATGAGAAAGAGCTCTGTCTGAGCCCCAGGAGAACCACTGTTGGACCAATGGTCCGCTTCTTTATAAGTCAGTGTTATGTCCATTCATGTGTAACCATCAGTAGCAGAAAAATAAAATAAATTAATGACCAGATTTACAGGGCAGTCCTTACCAGAATTGCACCATTTCAAGTCCATTGACTTCAGTGGACAACCCTGCTTGGAGTTGGAATTGTACACATTCTCCATAGCATATATTTGCATTCAAAAGACCTCTCCCACAAAGACATATTATTAGTTTGAAATTTCTTGCACTTACTTGTTCGGGATTGTGGGATGTGCCTACCGGAAGAATGTGGGAAATGACTGATTGGTATGCAGAGCTGAAGCATTAGTTGCCGTCTTCATTTAAGCATTCTTGGCTGATAGAAACTGGACCCATTGATTTATTGCGTACCACTTTCAGGGCAAGGCGAGGTGTGCTGGGCAGATAAGGAAAGAAGGTATGTTAAGTCCTTCAACAACTACAGAGTTAGAACAGTTTTCTAGGGCTGTTCTAACTCTGTAGATTCCTGATAGCTCACTTCACAAGAAAGGGAAGTGTAGTCCAAATACTGCTTTGGCTGTTTCCGCACACATTGGATAATGCACTGTCAATGCACTTTAGAAGTAGATTTTTCTCTTTTGGACCGTTTATGCACTGGGACCTTCACTTTCCCAGCTTCCATGCAGGAATACAAATTGGGGGCGAATGAGGTGCACCAGGCCAAATGCTCCCCCATGTGAGTACAGGAAGAGGTGGGGCAACCTTCCACGACTAAAACTCCAGCCTGCAACCTGGCATGAAACCTCCAGTGCATAAATGGTCTTGCACAGGAAAATCCAGCTGCAAAAGCACACTGAAAGTGCATGGATACAGGAGCAATTTCTAGTTATAGCTCTTGACTGGTATTCATTCATTCATTCATTCATTCATTCATTCATTTGATTTGTTAACTGCTGCTCTCGGACTAAACACACACAAAGATGTGTATCTCAAATTAAAGGAAGTGTAGGAAACCAAATTTGAACTAATGATTTAGTTCATGTTGGATGGCTCTGTTATTCTTTTGTGGCATGGTAAATAATTCAGTCTCAGATGTTAAAAGCAACCGAAGAGTCTTCTAAAAATTATCTGTAGCTATTGCATTTCATTTACATGAAGACCTACCACCTTTTGCAAGGAGAAAAACAAAAAAGGATGGCAAAATACTGACCCATTTTTCAGAACTTTTAAAAGTAAAGCCATATTACTCATCGTGACCACAAATGACACTCATGAAAATTTCAACAAGTCGCTGCTTGATACCCACAGAACATCCTGAAAGCATTATATAAATCTGTGCAAAAAAACAAAAGGAAAATAAAGATGATGCCCTTTCAGATTTCCTTAATGAAACAACTAAAGCTTTTCTCTCTACTGCTGCAGGGAAATCAGTCCAGTGGTTCCATCCCAAGTAGTTCCTCTCCTTATAGGAATGTTTCGTGTAGGAGGCATGCTAAGTTAAGAGCCAGCATGCCGCAACAGTTACAATGGCAGAGGAGGTTCAGACAGACCCAGTTTTTAATCCCCACTCTCTCATGGAAGCTTGCTGGTCAACCCCCCCCCCCCAGCCTAACCTACCTCACAGAGCTGTTGTGCGGTATAAAAGAGAGGAGAGGATAGTGAAGTCAGCTACTTTGAGTCTCATTGGGAAGAAGAGTGAGATATAAATGAAATGTGTGTGCAGGTGGATGGATGGATGGATGGATGGATGGATGGATGGATGGATGGATGGATGGATGGATGGATAGATGGATAGATGGATGGATGGATGGATGGATGGATGGATAGATGGATAGATGGATAGATGGATAGATGGATAGATGGATAGATGGATAGATAGATAGATAGATAGATAGATAGATAGATAGATAGATAGATAGATAGATAGATAGATAGATAGATAGCACCACAACTCTGTGTGGGATTCTACCTCACTTTAATTAATGGCATACATCAGGACATTTATATATATATATATATATATATATATTTATATATATATATATATATATATATATATATATATATATATATATATATATATATATATATATATATATATATATATATATATATATATATATATATATATATATATATATATATATATATATATACACACAACAGGGTTTGGGTTGCAGAAATCTGAGAACAAACAGGAATCTAAAACAGCTGCAACAAAGCTCAAGCATTTAAACATGACAGTATTAAATGATGCAGAAATTCTATAGTAGAAACATTCTTACAGCAACAGACAGTGCCTAGTGCAGTTCACAGTAACTCTCCCTTCACCATTGCATCTTTCAGAAGAAGGGCTGTTTTTTTGGGGATCCTGCTTCTTACTACCCAAAGGAGCTTCTTACTACCCTTCCTATTCCCACAATGGCTAGGAAGCAGGTAGGGCTGAGAGAACTGGCCCCAGATCACCCAGCTGGCTGCATGTGGAGGAATAGGGACTCAAACCCAGCTCTCCAGAATTAGAGGCTGCTACTCTCCACCACCACACCAAGCTGAGCCATTTCGTGACAGCACAGCCCAGTTCCCTGAGGGGAAAAACCCTCCTGCATAATTCAGTTTTGCCTAGTTAGCAGAATATGGCACTTGAGCTTGCATCTCTGCCCCTGTGCAAGGGGGACACACATGTTCCAGGACTATCGAGATATAAATGTTGCCACATTTCTTTGTCAATGGTGGGGAGCAGCTTGGTTAACTCATGCATGCCTATATACAAGAGGGGACAGGGGCCATATGACACCTGCACATGATGCTCATGCTGTCCCTAACATCATGGCTGGCAAACGCCCGATCCTGTCTCTGATTGCTTTTGTGTATGCCGATGCACCTGGCATGAAATATCGGTGATTAATTTTGCTTTGGTGTGCTCCCGCGGAAGCCTTTGACTGATGAGTGTGGACAAAAGAAGTGTAGATTACTCTCCGTCGTGCGCCTTGCTTCCTGCCCCCTTAGGACCCGCCTGCTTTATTACTACAAAAAGATAAATCACAGGGAATGAATGGGCGGAGACCAGACACTCAGCTACTTTCTAGTTTTATGGGTTGTGCTTAGACAACTCCTGATTTATGCTGACAAGTTAACTCTTCAATCCCGTGCTGGAATGTTTATGGTTGTTTTGCACATACACGCAAGAAGAAGAAGAAGAAAAAACACAATTGCTTTGTGTTTTTTTGGATACAAAACCCTCCCAAACAAGATGAATGGGGCTTCTTTTTATGGATCAAAATCCCCCGAGCATTTCTCGGGGGAAAGAAAGCGCCGGAAAATACAGTCTCTCATGCCGTGTCTTGTGTTGGTGAGTGATTTAAATATTATCAGCATGGAAGCAGCTTGTAGAAATGCCCTGTTCAGAGAGAGAAGCAATTATTTCCCTCCCAAATCACACAGACTCCTGTTCTGGAAAACCTGCTTATTTGGTTGCAGAAAAATTAATGCCGAGAGGGGGTGGGCTTCCTTTTAAAGCCATTACACCCCCAGATTATGCTTCATAAACATCAATGCGAATGACTGATTTTCATACTCGGTGGCGATATCGCCCCATTGGCCAGAGAGGATTAAGGCGATGAGCAGGCAATTGCTTCTTAATGGCTCATCATTTGCAGGCAAAAATATTAAGTGCTTTGACAGCACCGGGGCCTGGCCTGATCCCACACAGTAGTAACGGAATGGGGGCCCACCTCCTCGGGACTCATTTTTGTGAATGCTTCCTGGTATTAAGAATGTTCCTGCTTCTTTCCCCAACAGGCACCTTGTGAAGTAGATGGGAGCTGAGAGAATTCTGAGAGAACTGTGACTGGGCCTAGATTACTCAGAAGGCTTAATGGTGTAGCGGCAAGCCGGGTTTGATTCCCTAATCTGGCAAGCCGGGTTTGATTCCCCGCTCCTCCACATGCCCCCAGCTGGGAGACCTTAGGCCAGTCACAGTTTTGATAGCGCTGTTCTGACCGAGCTGTCCTTTCAGAGCTCCCTTAGCCTCACCTCCCTCACAGGGTGTCTGTTGTGGCGAGAGGAAGGGAAGTTGATTGTAAGCTGCTTTGAAACTCCTTCAGGCAGCGAAAAGTGGGGTATAAAACCCGACGTTTCTTCTTGTGGAGAAGTGGGGAATCCAACTCAGTTCTCTAGATCCGAGTCTGCCACTCTTAACCATGACACCATGCTGGCTCTCAATCCTTTGTCATTTTCTGGGCAAATCTCCATGTTTGCATGCATTTTTCTGACTGAATGGAAATATGAGCTTTTTTCAGACATTAGGTTGGGGCATATCCAACTGTGCACTGGGAGCATGCCCACAATCCTCCTGATACATGCAGTTACCATTTAGAGACAAAGCGGCAACAATGAGAATCAGATAGTTTCCGGGTAGCGCATGCTTCTGCTATATGCCCTTGAAATCCCGAAGTATATAGCCTAAAAATGGTCTATGTAGGCAGCATGTACATAATTACTCAGAGGTCATTTCTAGAGTTCTGTGGGGGCTTACTCTCAAGTAAACATGCATAAACCTACAGCCTTGATTAATCCGGAGGTTATCATTGTTGAATGAATCTTTGTACACTAGCAGATTTCTTGTATTGTTTAGAATATTTACAGCATCACTAAAGAGGCACCACACCAAATCCTGCACAGTAGAATATTCTGGGATGTAAATAGAGCATTCTGTTTTATGGCCTCAGTCAAAGAGATTTTATCTAGCTTCTTACTAGCAAAGTAATTGCTATTTGAAATATAGATTCCCCTTTGGAAGATCAAACTTATTTAAGGATGCCTTCATTATGACCTATAAATCTTAGTTCCCATCTCTGTGAAGCTTTCGAGGACGGTGCATTGTCTGAACCAACAGGACAGATAATTTTGATAGATTCTCCTAATAAAATAAAACTAAAGATTTTTTTTCTTAAAAAAAAAAAAGGAAAAAGAAAATAGCCATGTTTTCATTGGAAAATATGCAATTGTTGCCAGTGGAATTGATACGCAGATAAGGAATAGCAGCAGACTAATCAATTTCACGTTAAGGCTGAAATTTCCCCCTGAATAAGGAGTTATTTTCACAGTTCTCAAAACCTCTAAAGGAAAGAAGTCACAGCAGCAAAATTGTATGCTGCAAAAATTATGGAAGTGGCAAACAGGACTCTGTACCCATTGATGGAAAGGGTATTTATTTCAAGTTCCACCTTGGGATATTCCTGGAGATTTGGGCACTCAGTGGACATGTGATACCATAAAGCAGGGATGGCAGGAGCTCAGGGCAGGGGCTCATGGGAATTGGAAGGGTCTTTCTCCATCTCTGTCTCCCTTTTTTGGGTGCATGTGGCGGGGCTCTTTTCCAGAAATGTTTTCCCCCTTCCCCTGTCTTGGCTTTGATCCTGACTCAGGGAAACTCTTTGCTGTGGTTTGGATATCAGTTTTAATTCCGGGAGAACATCACACTCCATCTGGAGTTTGGCAACCCTGTACATAACGAACAAAAGGGAAGGAAGAGGTCTGCCAGAAAACCCAAAGTATCTGGAATGTATGGTTCCTAGATGGAACGATATAATGAAATAGAAACCAAAATGTAATTTTAGAAGAGATGAAGAAGAGCTCGGAATTTGTACCCTGGGATTTTGTACTGTTTGAAGGAGTCTCAAAGCAGCTTCCGATTGCCTTCCCTTCCTCTCCCCACAACTGACACCCTATGAGGTAGGTGGGGATGAGAGAGCTCTGAGAGTAACTGTGATTGGCCCAAGGTCATCCAGCTGGCTGCATGTGGAGGAGTGGCGAATCAAAAACTCAGTTCTCCAGATTAGAGGCCACTGTTGCATGTTCATGGACCATCTCAGTCACCTTTTAATCACTGTTGCATTGTGACCCCATGGACAATGATCCTCCAGGCCTTCCTGTCCTCTACCATTCCCTGGACTCCATCCAGCCACCTCATAGAATCATAGAACCATAGAGTAGGAAGGGGTCATACAGGGCATCTAGTCCAACCCCCTGCTCAACGCAGGATCAGCCCAAAGCATCCTAAACCTCATTCTCTGTCGTCCTCTTCTTCTTTTGCCCTCAATCGCTCCCAGCATTAGGCTCTTCTCCAGGGAGTACTAGCCGTCTGCTCAGCCCCAGTAGCATATTGGACACCTTCCAACCCGAGGGGCTCATCTTCCGGCATCATATTGTTTTGCCTTTTGGAACTGTCCATAGAGTTTTCATGGCAAAGATACTGGAGTGGTTTGCCAGTTCCTTCTCCAGTGGATCACCTTTTGTCAGAGCTCTCAGCTATGACCTGTCCGTCTTGGGTAGCCCTGCATGGGATAGCTCATAGCTTCACTGAGCTACGCAAGCCCCTTTGCCACGACAAGGCAGTGATCCTTGAAGGGGGCTCTAAATATGGTCCTGCCCAATTCCTCTCTTGACTACAGCACCCCATCCCACATGATTTTGGTCATCCAGTCCCATGATGCCCAACGTAGCCTCTCTGGTGGTCAAAAGGAACCCTCCTTCCTTTCTCACCAACTCAACAGCTGATTGGATCCCACCTTAAATATATTGGTTTTAAATGGTAACATGTGTACGGTGTCAAATCTGCTGCTCCGTTGACTGGGACCGGGTATATTTATAAATGTTTTTGTATATAATGCAAAGTAACTGCATTGCAGTACTCTGTACATAAAACAGAACAATGCTGTTCCTCTTCTACAGTCTAGTATTTGTGCGCCCGGGCCACGTCAGTGTCGAGAAAGGAACAGTCGAACCTACAAATATTTATGCAGCTCTTTGGCGTGAAAATTGTAATTAAAACAGTCTTAATCCATGCCGCTAGATTAGTACGAGAAGATTTCTTTAAAAGCTAATTTAGTCGCATAGAGTGAATTGATCTCATCAAAGGCACGGTCACGTGAACAGCTGAGGGCAATCGCCTTGCAGATCGCTGGAACCGAAATGCAAGGAGCTCGGCAGAGATGTTGCTTATTTTTCCTGCACTGCTCCTGTTGATCTTTTATTTATTTATTTTTTAAAAAGCATTTGCTGCCTGAAGATGTTACAGTCTACCGCAGAGGGGGACATGGAGGGAAAGGAAGCCAGAGTCAAGGATGGGGACGGGAGAAGTCAGAAAGTGAAGGCAGGGCTGGCTTGAGTGGAGGGAGCTTGGTCTGTTTAGCCTGGAGAGAAGATGACTAAGAGGGGAAATGATAATCATCTTCAAATACTTGAAGGGCTGTCATATAGAACAGGGGTAGTCAACCTGTGGTCCTCCAGATCAGTGGTCCCCAACCTTTTTATCACCAGGGACCGGTCAATGCTTCATAAATTTACTGAGGTTCGGGGGTGGTGGTAGTCTTTTGCCAAGGGATGCTGCCACTGCCTGAGCCCCTGCTCCACTTGGTTTACCGCCAGTGCCCCTGACTTCTTAACACCCGCCGGGGGGTGCTGCCAGCAGCAGCTGTGCATTACCACACCGAGGGGGAGCCCCAGCCATGGCAGCCACTGGAGAGCACCAAAGGTGAGCCAGTGGCAGAGTGGTAGGGCAGACCCCGAGGCAGCAGCCAGGGAGGAGGACGACGAGGAGCCGTGGCCCGGTACTGACTGATCCACGGACCGGTCTTGGTCCCTGGACTAGCAAAGTAATTGCTATTTGAAATATAGATTCTAAAACTTGGATCATTACAAGGGAACACAAGCAGGTGGCTTCAATATTTAACCCTAAATGGCTCCTGTATTTTTTAATGAACTCATAGTGAGAAGATGTTTGGCAGTTGCGCATTTCTCCTGTCATAGCAGCCTTATAGTAGGAGATGCTGTTCCTTTTGAATTTCTTCCTGCCACCCATTAGCATTAATCATGGGGAGATTTTTCTAAGGTCAACTGAAGTCTGGCTTTATTTGAAATTCAGCCCCATGTCCTTTGAGGGGTCACCTCTTTGGCTTATGGCAATACAGGCTGAACATCCTGTAAAGATGAGGCCTTTTTCAGCTGAGCCAACAGGGAAGAAATAGACATAAGCTCAGAAATGTTGTAAAGAAGTGCTAACTCTTCTACCTTGGGACAAGATTAATGAGGCCAGTCTGGCTGGCCATCCTGCAGTTTACATGGTAATAGAAAATAGACTTCCTTGAAGGAAGAAAATATATTGCAGAACGAGAGGGGAATGTTGATCAGCTTCTGTAAATTGCAAGAGAGACAACACAAAAATGATGTCAGTGGCAAATTGCACAGGAAATTTATTTGTCTCCCCTCCCCCACCCCCATCCTTTCATGTCTGGAGTGGCTGCGGTAACACATCCACAAGCAACAACAAAATAATAGTTTTATGAAGCAAGAACATAGTACCCAAGTTGCAAATAAATACCTCTGTGACATCCAAAAGGAAAACCACTTTCTAAAATCTTCCTTGCTGCTAACACCAATATTTTATTTATTAATTAATAACTTTTCGTTATTTATTAATAACGTTTAGGGCCCTCAAGGTAGCAAACAGTTAAAAATACATTAAAATCAACTCTAAGTCAATACAACCACACAAGGTGCACCAGACAAAGCAGAAAAGTTCCTCATCCTCCGGTAGAAGGCCATGACCATGACTGAAGGAGATAGAGGAATCTACTTGGGAAGAGGATTCCATAATTGTGATGCCAATACCAAGATGGCTCTCAGTTGAAGAAGATTGTATACTAGTGCAGACTGGAGTGATATGCTCCCTATGACCCACTGCAGCTTTCTGTACCAACTGTAGTTTCTGGACAGTCTTCAAGAGCAGCCCCATGTAGAGTATATTGTAGCAATCTAATCTAGATGTACCATAGTGGCAAGATCTTTACAGCTTAGCAAAGACTTCAGTTGGTTCACCAGGTAAAGCTGGTAAAAAGTGCTCCTAGCCACTGCTCCCACAGGAGGTTCAGGTCCAGGAGCATTCCCAGCTATGGACCTGCTGATTTTGGCATAGTGCAGCCCTATCCAGAACAGGAGAGGCCTTAAATTTCCCCTGAGCCTCATGTGGGGGCAGTATATAAATGTAATAAATAAATACATTCTGGATTGGACCTTCTGATCACCAGTATTGGTTCCATTTTGTTGGGATTAGGCTTCAGTTTATTAACCTGGATCCACTCTGAAACTGCCCCCAGGCACTGGTGCAGGGTTTATGACGCCTCCCTGGCCTCAGCTAGGTGAGATAGAGCTGACTGTAATTTGCATATTGGTGATAATCCAGCCCAGAACTCCACCTGGTGGGAGTGTCTGAATGATGTCACTTCTGGTGACATGTGACTTCTGGGGGCATGACAGACAGGTGTGGCCTGCTGACATTACTTTCTGGGCTTCTCAAAATGTTTAACGGGGTTCTCAATGCTCAAAAAATCAAGAAAGACTGATGAAAACATATTTGGAAATAGCCACGCTTGTGTGTTGTGTGCCAAAGGGCAAAAAGAGCTGGCCATGCAGGGAGTTGCGTACAGAAAAATGTTTCTCCTGTGTTCCCACAGACGAGGGGTGGGGAGAAGAGAGGATTCCTTGTGCTTCGTATTTCTTCGAAATGTGAATCAACAACAGCCCACTCTATTATCTGCTCCATTGCTTGCTTTGGAAAGCATTGAAAGCTTGAGATGAGCTAGCATCAAATATGTTTTGTTTGAATGATAACCTTTAAGGAATTCACTACAAGCTGCTCCCTCGGTGTATCATGTTTTCCCTGTCGTGATGGCGCAGACGTCGTTCAGCTTGTTCTTGGCAACTTCATCGGCTCTAGAAATCAAGGTTGGGTGAGACCTCGTGAGCAAGTGGAAGGCGACCCATACTTGGTTTCAGGAGCTGTGAGGAGACCCTCGCCGTTGTGTGAACAGGATTTTTAACTGTTGTTGTTGTTGCTGTTGTTGTTATTCATTACCCACCACATCTGTAACTCACCACTCCCAAGTAGGCTCATGGTGAGTTACAGATGTCCAGTTAAAACCCCCACTAAAACCCTATTAAAATGGACCAAAAATACAAATACAGTAGACCAACAACCCAACAACATGGAAGAAACCGCCCCCTTATTATTATTATTATTATTATTATTATTATTATTATTATTATTATTATTATTATTAGATTTATAGCCTGCCACTACGGCTCGTGGAGGGTAACAATATCACAAATCCCCATTAAAACCCCATAAAAACAATAACAACATTGCCAATATTGCCGGCATGGCAAGAATGGCAGCTCAACTCTCTCCCCTCCCTCCCACTACTAGCGGGTGGAGAGGAGGTCCTGATGATGTTTTGCTTCGGGTCCAGAACCCGAGTCCCCGGGGGAGGCATAGATCTATTATCAGCCCCGGCCTCAACCATAAACCTGGCGGAAGAGCTCCGTCTTGCAGACCCTGTGGAACGTTGAAAGGTCCCGTAGGGCCCGCAGCTCTCCCGGGAGCTCATTCCACCAGGTCGGGGCCAGGACCGAAAAGGCCCTGGCCCTGGTCGAGGCCAGGCGTGCTTCCCTCTACTCCCAACCCCTACCCCTACCACTAGAGGGAGGAGGCAGGAAAGACAAAGTAATAAAGTTGCAGCTTAGCACCAGGGGGACCCCATTGATTTCCCCCATTGCCCCAGCCTCAACCGTAGACCGTATCACCCCATCTCCCAGTTACCTCCACGCCCCAAAAGATAAGCCACTACATTGTCTTGAGAACTCTCTTGCTTTTTGATCTCTGCTGTCCTCCTCTTTTCCCTGTTGCTTGATGCTAGGTTATGTATGTGGGATTTTGAACATTGCCCCATCTCACAACTGCCTTCTCACAAGAAAATGAAAACAATGCTAAGTTGTTTTCAGAACTCCCTCGCACAATCCCAGACAACATCTGCTAATGTGCTTTTCCTTTAAAAAAAAAAAGGTGTCATATGTACACATCAAACACAAAATTGGCTGTTCTCAGCAAGCATTACTGTTATACTGGAGAGCCAGCTTGGTTGGCTGTTATACTGGAGAGCCCGCCCCTCCACATGCAGCCAGCTGAGTGTCCTTGGGCTAGTCACAGAGCTGTTCTTGCAGAGCAGTTCTCTTACCGCTCTTATAGCCCCCCAACTCACAAGGGTACCTGTTGTGGAGAAAGGAAGGGGAAAGTGTTTTTAAACCACCTTGGACTCCTTCGGATGGTGAAAAGCAGGGTATAAAAAAATGCTCTTTTCCCCAAGTATGCCTTGTTTGATAGGGTCATGGCACTCTGCTTATTTTGCATCCATGTTCCAGACTGTTGAGGGTGGGACTGAAAGCCAGGACCACTGGTGCCGTAAGTGTAGCTGCTGTCATCTAAATAATAGAACAGCACCTCCTGAATTACAGTTTCTGGAATTTCCTCCTGGCTTCGGTCATATTCCTCTAAGAGCCAATCACAAACCTTTAGGTGCTAGAAAGATGACCTTCTCACAGTTTGATAACTTGAGAGGAGCGAGCTTAGCTTGTTTGTTCCTTTCCCTCACCTAAACCAGCTTGATTTCTTTGATTGTTTTTGACCTTGTCTGCCTAAGATTATGCTTCCAACCTTTGGCCCTTGCAGTTCATCTTCATGGCTTCTGTTCAGGCACACATGGAACTGGATGGTTGCAGGTCAACCTCGGAGAAGACCTCCAAGCTTTTCTAAAGAAACTTCTAGACTTCTGGCGTGTTCCTGCTTCCCCTTTGTCTCCAGGGATCCCTTTTCCTACCCAAAGGGTCATGTGACAGTTGAAGTGAGCACTTCACCCCCTCATTTTAACAGGTCCTCCTTGTCTACCTAGGACTCTTGTCCTCCTGCAGGCAACTGGAGGGTGGGTAGGGCTGCCATATCCAGGTTAGGAAACCCCTGGAGATTTGGGGATGGATCCTGCAGAGTACAGGGACCTCAGTTGCATTACAATGCCACCGAGTCTCCCCCCCCCCCCCCAAAGCATTCATTTTCTCCAGAAGGAACTGATTTCTCTCATCTTTAGGTGAGCTGTAATCCCAGGAGATTCCCAGCGAACCCTCCTCTCTTTTTTGAAAGACTAGAATTTGCAGTGGCTATTTCCCCATTGTCCTCTTCTTCTGGTCCTAAAGCTACCCTCCCTCTCCCATCACGGAAACAATCGAGATTTTCATTTCTCCCACAGCAGTAGTTGTCCTTGTGTTTACTGCAGGGCTATAAAAAGGCTTCTGCTTGCTCCCTCATCCCTCTATTTGGACTCTACAAGGAAAAAGCGCTGAGCTTTTTAGCTGTTCCCGAAGCTTCCCCGAGCAAGATCTGGTAAACAGGGACCACCGCCCCCCGCCCCCCACACAGCTGTCTTTCCCGCTGCTAAACTCTTTGGGAGAAGAGGAGATGGGTCACCTCCATGATTTCTTTTGAACTAAAGGTGCTGAAGAGCTGCATTAATCCAGATTGGCCTTGAGCGTGGCTGAGAGGAAGCTGGGCTCACCATTCAGTGCAACCATTGCTATATTTTTGGAGCTTGAGCCGCCAAGCCCATACAGGACAGCTGTGGAACATCAGCGGAAGTATGATTTCCAAATAGCCTGTGCAAATGGCATTGACTGATTTGCTTTAGAGATCGCTTGGAGAGCGACTCCTCAATTCATCTGTCATTCCGATTATCTCCTGACCTCCCTAAAGTCTTTGACAAATGGGAAATCATTTTCTTTTGCTACGTTATTGACTCTGGTAAAAAGTTGTGGGTCTCCCCCCTGCCCCCATGCTGAATCGTTGTGCCTGCAGTTTTCCTCTTTTCTTTTTGAGAACATATATTTTGGAATGGAATCAGAAGCTCAAAGCAGGGCACTATATACATGGGATAAGACAATGCCTAACATTCCGTTGCAGGAGGATGAAAAAATGCATTCTCCTGCCTTGAGCACCATAGCTGAAAAGTTGATTAGAAAATGTAAAATTCTTTCTTGGATCTAGTAGAGACATTTTTGGCGGGTATGCAAAGATTCTGCCATTTCTCTCCCACCCCCCCCCCCAGCATCCTGAAATGTCCCGCAAAATTGTGTTTCTTGGACCCTTCCCTCCAGGGTTGCAAACTCCAGGCTGAGAAACCTCTGGAGACTTGGAAGGTGGAGCCTGAGGAGGACGGGTTTTGCAGAACTCAACAAGGATAGGAGGCAGCCATTATCTCCAGGTGAACTGATCTCTATAATCTGGAAAATCAGTTGTGATTCTGGAAGATAACCAGATAGTTGTGAGTTTCCTGCATTCTACAGGGGGTTGAACTAGATGACCCCGGAGGGAGCTACGATTTTACGATTCTAAGTTCTCCATTGCACGCAGCTCGATGCCAGGGCAAAGGTAAGTTGACAGCATTATGTCATCTAAACGATGTGACACGATGAGACTCTGCTGTTACCATACAGTTGTTTTGTAAAAGTGAATTCATCCTGAATGCAAAGGCTCTCCCTTTGTAACTATTCCACAGCAGTCTCCTGCCAGCTTGCCATTGTAGGACTCGGCGTCAAAGATAACCTGACACTTTCTAGTCGCTGTGGTGGAAAATGCAACCTGAAAGATGTAAAATTCTGCTTGTCAGTGACTGTAAACGCATTTGCTATGGCTGCACATCAACATCAGCCGGCTGACACATAGTCAGATCACAAAGTCAAAGCCACCCGGGAATGAGAAAGCTCGGTGCGAGGTCTTCCTGGCCCCAAGTGCAAATCATTCTGATCCGCAAAGGCTGACATGGAAATTAAAAGGGCTTTCATTTTTTGCTTTGGTTCACCTTCGACATCTGACAGGCGTGCAGACACAAGATTGCGCACAATGACGGATGCGCTTTTCAGGCTGCTTGGGCTCAGTGTTGTCCAGATTTTAAGTAAATGCAACAAATGCTCAGAACAGAGTTTTAATAAGACAGTACAACTGAGGGAGAGTTATACCAACCATAGCAATGCTGCTCCCTTTGCCACTAATGAAAAAAATTGTATTACTGGATAGCTTTCTCAGTTTCTTTGCAATAACAGTTGGATTGGCATACATCTGGAATGCAACAGTCTTCATGGGTTTCCCTGTTTCATAGGCATAAGCAATGCTAGAGAAGTTACGGTCCCAAGTTACTAGAGCTCAGTAAGCGGAATCCCATCCCGAACGTAACTTTTCCACCTTCTTGCTTTCTCCACTTCACCAATAGGGGGAAGTCAGATTTGTAGATTAGGTAAAGGTAAAGGTAAAGGTATCCCCTGTGCAAGCACCGAGTCATGTCTGACCCTTGGGGTGACGCCCTCTAGCGTTTTCATGGCAGACTCAATACGGGGTGGTTTGCCAGTGCCTTCCCCAGTCATGACCGTTTACCCCCCAGCAAGCTGGGTACTCATTTTACCGACCTCGGAAGGATGGAAGGCTGAGTCGACCTTGAGCCGGCTGCTGGGATAGAACTCCCAGCCTCATGGGCAAAGCTTTCAGACGGCTGCCTTACCACTCTGCACCACAAGAGGCTCTTGTAGATTAGGATACTAGATAAAATCAAAGCTGAACTCTCTGTCTGGAAGCTAAAATGACTAAACAGGGGCTGCCGTACATTGGCCACATTAAGAGAAGTCACTTGTCAAGGCAATAATGCCGGGCAGCAGGAAAAGACAAAGAACCAGCATGAGAGGGATTGACTCAGTGATGGAAGCCACACCCCTCACTTTGCAAGACTATTAATTGATTATTTTGGAGGTCACCATTCATGGGTCGCAGAAGGCCAGAACCAATTGGAGGGCATTTATCACACATGGAGATTTGTAGACGTATCCCTCTTAGTAACGGAAGAGTTTCTTCAAAGTCTACGATAGAGGACCTTTTAAAAATAATAGTTCTCCTTTCCCTTTACTCCATTCTGCTTTGGAGAAGGAGCAGATTCTTGATAGTTGCACCGGTTTTGGGAATCATGTATCCAGAGAGGATTTTCTCAAATTCCCTGTAATAATTTTTTTGTATTATACTTGTAGGCCTACTGTCTTGCGGTGCCTAACAACACATAAAACATACAGTAAAACATATAGAAGAATACATAAAAGCCTCATAATGTTCAGACCCCTAAACCACCTACCCCCCCTCCAGTCTGCCAAGTCCCCAGTGCTGATGTTACAGCTAGGAGACACCAGATGTGGGGTAAGATCCTCTGTCAGCCTGGCCTCAACCAAAAGCCTGGCGGAAATCGTGCAGGTTGGCGGAACTGAGCCAGACTAAATGGGGCAATTACCGGCATGCAAAAAGACCTCAAAACCACATGGACTAAATACAAAGGAATTTATGACAAAAGAAACTAAAACCAGCTGAGTACATCAATACTTATTTATGAAAACTGAACCCTGAGGGGGAAAAGATGAAATAAAAGTAGGAAATTTTGCAAAAAATGACCAAGCAGGGATTTTTTTTAAGGGACCTTCCTGCAATTTGGATACCTTGCAAATGACTACTTGCTTGAAAATGTCCTTTTTCTGCTGTCTGTTTTTCAGTGCCTAATCTGGGGTGTTTTTGTGATAATGTGCTTGATTCTGATTCTGCCCCTTTGGCCACAGGTTGGTGAAGAGGTTTCCCAAACCTAATTAGGCAATTGAAATATCAGGAAAGAACAGATTCCCTGCGGGTCTCTTGTAAGGTTTTAAATAGATGTAGTCTAATTATCTTTCCTATGTGTTGTTTTGTCCTTGAAAGGGGGGGGGGGGAGAGCCCTAGAAAAACTTTGGACTAGATGCACTCCTATGACATTCAGCCACCTCTTGTTCTGAACCATCTCATTAAAACAACTAATTGGGGCACACTATTCCATTCCTTTTCTTTTTTTAAGGGTTATGTGATTGTATACTTCTAGAGTTTTTTATGTTTAATTATTTGCAGTCTGGTAATAAATGTGTTGGCGGCATATCTGTTTTGCTTTCTAGCTTAACCAGTGTGGGTAACAGCATTGGACTAGTGCTGGAGAGCCATCTTGTTTATGAGCAGTGGCCTCTAATCTGGAGAACTGGGTTTGATTCCCCACTCCTCCTCCGCATGCAGCCAGCCGGGTGACCTTGGGCCAGTACGGTTCTCTCAGAACCCTCTCAGCTCCACCCTCTTCTCGGGGAGTGTCTGTTAGGAGAGGAAGGGTAGGCGATTATAAGCTGCTTTGAGACCACTTCGGGTGGTAGAAAGTAGGGTACAAAAAACAGCTCTTCTTTGAGTATCTGGGAGATTCTGGGTTTGAATCCTCCCTCATGCCATAACAGCTTGCTGTGTGATCTTGAACCAGCCACACACCTTCAACCCAACCTACCTCAAGGGTAGTTGTGGGGATAAAAATAGAGGCAAGGAGAAGAAAGGCAGAATACAAATGCATTTAATTAACACCACAGTTTATGCTTATGCCTTTTTGCCCTAAAAGAATATCCTATTATTATCCTTGGGAAATGGTCTTGCAAGCCCCCATTCTCTTTAGTCCTGCTCCACTGCTGTCCAAGGTCTCTACCCATCCCATACTTCTGGGGTCATCAACTTCTCTCTAGATATTAACTGATGCTAACTAATCTGGAAGAGTGTCATCTGCTTAAGGGTTAATACTTCCAGCACCCTGCACCACATAGCCGCTTGGCAGGTCTGCCTGCTTGCTGAATCTCCTCTGTGCCTTGTAGTAGCTAACATGGGGATCAACTGTTGCATTTATGCCTAATGGAGAGGATACAAACTGCTGACCCCTTTCTACATATTGTCCCTTGGAAGACATGTTGAAATAGAACTCAGTTTGATTACAGAGGCCAGCCTTTGAGCATTCCAAATATAAAGAAAATGAATGAAGTTCACACTGTTAAATAAAAGCATCTGACAGAGCAAGGCTACAATGAAAAGGTGAGGACATTCAGTCCTCTGACTAGTAAACCTACCCTAAACAATGTTGCTATTAAGCCAGGCTGTTTACTGTTGGTATTGCCGCTTTGAAGAATCATTCATTACCGCCGTTCTTTAGGTTTTGGATTTCTCCACATTGTCCCTTGACTTGTGGTCAAAATGGAGTACAAGAGTCCGTTGCAAGTAGAGCCAATGTGACAAAAAGAAGACAGAGAGAGCTTTTCTCCTTCATGTCCAAATAATCTATTTTCTCCTTTTGCCCACCTCACTCTGGATATGTAAACTATATATTGTGTAGTTGGTTGGGCCTTCAGCTGGAACAATACTAGGTATGCAGACTTGGTTGCACCTTGTATATTAAAAGATGCTGCTAGATCGTCTTTCCTCTGTGTCTTTACTGCTGTCTCTTAGCTGTTGAGTCAGTTCCTGTACATCCTGGCGGTTGTTCCAAGGATTTTTATCTTCCCACCCGTGTCAGACAGTTATTCTTCATGTCTGCTTTCCCCATTCCTTTACTTAGTTCCACCTACACCGAAACACATAATCTTCTGAAAAAACACCTGTATTTGACATCAAAATTTAGCTTAGCAATATATTAGGGTTTTAGGATTTAAAAACTGAAAGATTACCGAACAAATCCCACGTTTGGATTGATGTGCAAAGTGCAGAACCCCCGGATATTCTTTTCATGTTTCATCAGTGATTAAGAGTATCAAAGACAAAGTTATGTGTTGGGTTGGCACCCTCTGGGAATTACGTCTGATCTTCACAAAGCAGGGATCACTTTCCCTGGAAGAAATGGTAGCATCAGAAGTGGACTCTATGGCCAGAGACCCCATGTCCCCTGACCACATTCCTGGCACCAATCCATGTGTTGTTACCCTGATGGGTTTATGAATGGCCACTAGAAATCTGATTGGCTGTGCATTCTTTCCATAGCAAGTGCGACCACAGTGCTGGTTTTATTCTCTCCCTTCTCTTTCCCACAGTATCTTTAAAAGAATCCCCTTCTTCTTTCCTGCACTTGGGCTTCCTCTGTGTGTTGGACTTTGCTGTCTGCAGTGGCCATTTTGTGACTGGGCTTGTGTTAGAATCCCAGAGTCAAGAGAGCCAACATGGAGGTAGTGGTTAGACTGTTGGACTAGGATCTAAGAGATCCAAATTTGAATCTCAACTCTTTGAACCAGTCCTAACTTGCCATGGAAGGTTATTCTTGTGAATATAAAATAAAACACAGAAGCATAATGTTGTAAGCTACCTGGCTCTCTGTTAGTGAGGGTATAAAGGAAATAAATAAGTGGGTTTCTTTATTTTACAGCTGGCATAGATGTGTCAGCCATAGAGCTTCTACACACAAAAATATCCCAGAGAATTGACTTTTAAAGATAGTTGATGTAAGAAAAAAATCACCTTCATGCGTAAAGCTAATCATAGAGGCACAAATGTCGTTAAAATATCTTATATTTTCTTCAGCACCCTCCAGGAAAAGTATGCTGATATATAATCATAAGAGGTGATATCCTATGAAAAGAAAGTCCAAAGTTTTGCATGATCTCTCCTGTTTTCTGCAGTCCATAAGTGGCCATCCCCCCATTCTGGAGAAAAGACCAGCCCCTTTACTTATATTTCCTGATCATCATCCTGTCCAGATTGTGTGTAGGTCTTCAACGGTACCTGCATGTCTTTATGGTCAATTGCCACCAAAATCAATTGGAAATAAACTTTGAGAAAACGAAGATCTTAGTTTTTGCAAAAGCCCACAAGAAATATTCATGGAAGATTGATGGGCACAGTATTGAACAAGTGTCCTATTTCAAATACCTTGGTCTCAACTTCTCCTTTAACTACAAGTGGGCATATCATAGGAAGCAGATTGCCAAAACTATGAAAACATCTCTAGCTCTTCTTACTAAATTCTACTATCAAAAGGGGAATAAAAATATTCCAGCTGCATTTAAAATTTATTCTATAAAATTCATCCCACAAATTTTGTGTGGCATTCCAATCTGGATCCTTGACCTTAATAATGAATTGGAGTCTCTACATTCCATGTTTTTAAGATCCTTACTTGAGGTACCCAAAAGTGTCACAAATTGAACCATCCCTATTGAATTAGATCAGCAAAACCTGGCTTTAAAAGTTTGGCTATTGACCATCAAATATTGGCTGAGAATTAATTTCTCAGCCTAGTCTGGTAGACTGCTATGTGAGACCCATACATTTCCATTTGGTACAATAGAATTTTACTTAAACTGATAAATATTGGGCTCGATATTGTATGGCTTATGGGTTTGAGTCAAAAAGACATATCCAAGGCAATTTCGCATAGACTTGAGGATATCGAAATGCGAACTTTATCTTCCCTCCAATGTAATACTTGTTCCTCCCAATTCTGGGGCATTTCATCCAACTATAAACTCCTACCTGCTTATCTCCGTGAGTTGGATTCTCATTTGGCTAGGAGGGCCTTCCTTCTTGCCAGAGTCAACTCCTTTCCCTCAAGCATGTCCTGGGGAAGATTCTATCAGATTCCCACCTTCAAAAGACTCTGTCTACATGGTTGTAAAGTCTCATATCTACCACATATTATTTTTGGAGTGTCCAGTCTTCTCTCCCCAATGAGGTTTCCAGTCATATTTGATGGATTTAAATTCCAAAGTCAATTCCAAATCCCTCATCATCGAATTAATGCTTTCAGAAAAGGATCTGATTAAACATGCCAGGGCAGCCAATGCTCTTGGAAGCAGGTTCCAAATACATAACTTATGTTTGCTAGTGCGGGAACGTAGTTTTGGCTAATCCATTTTGTTTTGTGTATGCCAATAAACATTGTCTGAGTCTGAGAGTCCCGAGTGGACATAATGGCAGAGAAGCAACCCCCTTCCCATATACTCTGCAGACTGACGTTTCATTTCACTGCCTCTGAAAGAGTGTTTAAGCCCATCAAAACTTACATTGCAATGAATTCACTAGATCCCTCCCCTCTGCACAATATTAAAATTCCACTTTAAATTTTCTCTCTGCAACATCCATGATTGATCCATGGTGACCCTACTTTACCCCGCGATATCTAGGGGTGGATATAAGTCATTCTATTTGAAGACCCAGATTTTAAAGGCCAGGGCATCAGTTCAAAGACTTCCTGGTTCCTGGTTGCAAGATTTCCCTCCCAAGACTTATTTCTTTTCCCTATTTTAAAGTGACTGTGCTCCAGAAGCCCACATTTCTCTCAGCAGATATTTGCCTCTTGGATTTATTTCCTCCTCCTTGTTGACTGTGAGGCTGCTGTTTCCAATCCTCCCCACCCCCCTCATTCAGGAAAAGAAAGAGCCTCATCTGCTGTGCTTGGCTCCTCTTCCCACTCTGAGCTTCCCCAATCGTGCAGAACACTTTCTGTTTCAATTGCGGGGGGGGAATAGGAGGAAGCCCCAGGTTCAAATCAATCTGAGTTCAGCAGGATCAACAATGGAAAAAACAAAGTAAGTGCAGAATCAGCCCTGGATAGTATTTGAATGGAAGACCACCAAATAAGCCCAGCATTACTATGCGGAGTAAGAGCAGTGGCAAACCATCTCTGAATATATATATATTGCCTTCAAAACCCTAGAAGGTCACCATAAGTGCCCCTCCCCCCATTGTCAGTCTTTAAGGTACTACAAGATGCTTATTTTGTTCTTGTATAGCATCTCTTTCCTTGATCTGATACAGCAGCCTGGTTATGAACAGGAGAAGAGGCAAGTGTTATTATTTTTTTTAGAACTATCAAGTCAGGAAAATTAAGTATTCCTGCTGGGAGTAATGGAGGAAGGCAGCAGGGGGCCAGATTTGATGATCCGGCACTCGCTGTTCGTCCTCTTCTTTCCATCTGCTGCTTAATCGTGAATTTTAGTCTGCAAGCATCCCTCTTGCTCAAGAGATGCCAGTCAGAACTCTTCATGTGGGCCTGGCAATTCCACAAAGCACATCCAAAATACTAGATTTCTTGCTCCTAAGGCTATTATAGGGGTGGGTGCAGCCACAAAATGGCTGGTGTGGGAAGTGGAACCAACCACAAAATGGCCACCGAAGGAGGCAAGGACACACCTTCCCCCACACACAGAAAGCTCAAGTGAAAGTGTGAACAGGGATGATTTTTCAAATATGCTGGGAAAGAGAAGTACTTGGGAGTGTAGAACCGGTACCAGTGACTGCTGCAGCTGCCAAAATTATGTCATTTAAATATGCACAGCCAGTCAAAAGCCCTATTGGATAAGAGCCCCCCATGACCCTACTCGATTTCTAAAACCATCAGGAAATATGACAAAATGTTCCTTGGAATCCTCAGGGGCCACATTGGGGACCTCTGGATTATAACGTCATGTCTGCAGGCATTCATTTCTCCCCCTCCCAAAACCTCCCAAAACTTTCTTTTCCTGCTTGAAACTTCAGAAGACACTAAGAGTCTGTGTCATCCAGAAACACCAATTCAAAAACAGCTTCCTCCACTGAAGGATGCCGCTTGGTTTGGAATATCTTGCCGTTTTGTGATTTAACCCAACCTTCATAGCAGCCATTTTGTGGTAGCACCCACTGCCTATTTTCAAACTCCAGGAGTGTGTATAGGCTTAATAAGATTTGGTACACCTGGGTTATAGATTCCACAGGATTTTCAAGGCTCCCAAAATTCATTTATTTACTTCATTTTATAGCATGACTTTCTCACTGAGACTCAGGCTGGATTACACTAACATTTCAGTAGGGATCTCCAATGAACAGTTGAGTAGGAATGCAATTACACAATTGGGAAACAGTGCGAAAAATAACTAAAACAACAACTATGAGAAGAGAAAGAAAAACCTGTATAGGTGTGTATAGGCCCCCTCCATCAACTTCCGCCCCTCAGATGCAAGATTTTCCCTCTGATTCTCTTTCCCTTTACTGACTGAACAATCCTAGTAACATGATTTCTCCTTTGCTGGAACACTCTGGCTGTCCCATCCTGTCACAGTATAATATGTTGAAGCCCTCTTTAACTTAAACAGCTTTAATGGTACTCAAGGCATTTTGAAATTCAAAAATAACACAATATTTTATTTAATATAGATGGGAAAGGTCAGGTGAAATCAGGGGTTGAAAATTTCTGAGGTAAATTCAGTACATACACAGACTTTAGCTCTTATATTTCAGGCAAGTGAGAGTTTCCTAAGCTAATCACAGTGATTTAAACCTTTATGTTGAAAAGTTTTTATTCCAGTGTTTCCCCCCAAACATGTCAGTACACCTTCCTTAAGTATTCTCTGACTGTTTTGGTATACTTTTTCCAGCACCCATACCCCTTCTCTTGAAATACCAGTATTCGTCTTGAATTTTAACTAAAGGTCTATAAAGACAGTTTCTAACCACACCAGACTAGGTGTGTGCATTCAGTTTACCTGACCTGAAAAAAATACCAATTAAAAAAAAGCGGGTATTTGAAGTTGGCTGTTTAATGCCAGCTCACACTGTGCTACAAAAAAGCCTGTCTCCAGGTGAAATATGCCTAATGAGTATGTGTTTTCTAATTCCATTAATAAAAGAAATATGTATCCAACTGAGAATGGTAATTGCATGCTGGGAAGTTCCTATTTAATACAGAGAGATGCATACAATGATCTACTCTGTTCTGATTTTTGCATGATTTTTTTTTTAAAAAAGAATTCCCTTAGTAGAGCAGGGTCTTACAATGCGTATTATAAAGATACATGCTTCCATAATAGGGAATTATTATTTTTGTTCAGTATGTACCAAATGAAAGGTAGTCTGTGCACCACCAAAGGAATAACCAGCTCCACAGGTTTTTAATCTTAACCTTGGTTCTCTTTTCAACCAGACTATATGTTTAAAGCTACACATAGAATACTGAATTAGCATTATCTGGTATAGCCTATTTGGAGTGAATAATCTAATTTATTTGATCTCTGCCTTTTTCTCCAGAGGGGAGCCAAAACAGCTTCCAGTCATTCTCCTCTACTCCATTTTATCCTCAGGACAACTCTGGGTAATAGTTTAGACTGGGAATATTTGACTCTGGCTTGGAAAATGCCTGGAGACCTTGGGGGTGGAGCAGGGAGTGGGTGGGATTTGGGGAGGGCAGGGCCTCAGTGGAGTATAATGCTATGGAATCTAACCTCCAGAGCAGCCAGTTTCTCCAGGGAAGCTGATCCCTGTCATCTGGAGATGAGGTATAATTTCAGGGGATCCCCAGGTCCCACCTGTTGACTAGCATCTCAACTCAAGATCACCCATCAAGCTTCCAGGACACAAGTGTAGATTTGAACCTGGGTCTCCCAGTTCGATCCTACCCACTGCACCATACTTCCTTGCCAGGGGTAGGGATTGTGTCTATACCATTTTAAAGTATGAGGTATCAATTGAGTCTGCAACCACTACATCTGCTTAATTTTTCCTCCTGTTCTTTCCTCTTCCTGTTACCATAACCAGCAGGGCTTTAGTGTTGCCAAACTGTAGGGGAGAGGCTGAATGACTGTTGCTCGTTGTGGGCAAGAGATTGGATGAATGTCACTCATTGCAGATCGGATGATAGCACCTTCCAACTCTGTGATTCTGTGAGATTCATTCACTAATTTTCTCCCTCAAAGGATGCCTTATACCGAATAACACAATCCAGAACTGTCTACTCAGATAGACAGTGGCTCTACAGAGTCTTTCATATAAGCCAGTACCTGGTCCTTTTAACTAGAGATTCTGGGGATTGAACCTGGAACCTTCTACATGCCAAGTAGATGCTCTACCACTGAGCCATGGCCCCATCCCAAAGTTTCGTACATTATTAATAAGCACAGCAAAATTGCTTTAGAAAAAAATACAACTTAACAAAGTAAGCAGAAAACAACCAACTCAACCTTGGGCTGGTCCTGAATTCGGTGGTGCGGTGCTTGAAGGACACAAGTTATGGGCTTAGAGCACAGGGCCAAGAGCCCTTTGGTGCTTGCATTTCAGCTCATGCCCAAGGGCACTTACACCCTGCCCAAGTTTATACCTTTCTACAAGAAGAGCAGAACAGAAGGACAGTTTAGCTGTTGCAGCTCCCTGATCAGAAGATTGTTTGTGACTCTGCTGGATCTCCTGGTGTGTTATCAACTTTCTAGCAATGACTGCTTCTTGGCTATTTATCTAGGCTGGGAGTTAAAGGCTCCACATGCAGCCTGTTAGGAAATTAGATGCGGGTTCTGCAGACCACTGCTTTCCCCAGGGGACTTGTCCCACAGGGTGTGAAAGGATTTTCTGTTGTTGTCTAGAAATAATCCTTATTTCATATGATTTTTTTTCTCTGTTCGTCCTTGGCTGGTATCTTCATTTCTTGTGCCCTTCCTAGGATATGCCCCATTTCTAGGACACAAAATGTCTTGGCAACATGCCAGGGGAGGTACTGAAAGTATTTCAGGATTATTTCCCCCCTTCGTTCCCATCAGAGAAATGGCTGGCAACTTCTGGTTTAGATTGATTCTCCAGCTACACCTGTTCTCATAGAAGGGCGATCCAGACCCTATAACAAATGCTTTGGGAACTTCAGGCTGAATTATTGATTCACCCTCTTCATAGCAGCCTTTGAAAACTTGCAAGAAAATTTCAGTTCAGGATGCAGGTTGGTGATACGAATGAAACAAGCCAAAATGAACGAAATAGAAAAACAAATTCAAAATTTTAATAAGTATAAGTAAAATCAGAAAGCTAAAACTATTTTCTTTTTAAAAAATTGTATTTGTATTTCACTTTCTGCAGTCACTTCTATAAAGATAGAATCAGACGTGTAGCCGTGTTAGTAGAGCAAACTTTTAAATTTTAATTACTTCTTTCAACAACTGGGAAAGCAACTGACATATTATCACTAACGTTAACATTTTTATTCCTCTTATGTTTTTGTGAACCACAACTGAACCCAGTGGACCGAGGAATTCAGGGTTTTTTTTTCTTCATTATGCTGCATATTTGTCAGATATTTTCATGATGCCGTTTACTAACTTACTGCTGATTTACTCGCTCCTAACGTCTGTACTCTGACAATTCCTATTTCATTGTCTGCGGAAGTGTGCAGCCACCTGAAAACTCACACCTAGAATAAAACTGGACTCAAATTTTGTTGTAACTTATTTGATATCTTATTTTATGACTGTGGTATATGTTTAGACCAGGGGTAGTCAAACTGCAGCCCTCCAGATGTCCATGGACTACAACTCCCAGGAGCGTTCGCTGGCAGGGGCTCCTGGGAATTGTAGTCCATGGACATCTGGAAGGCCCCAGTTTGACTACCCCTGGTTTAGACTGTTCTGTGTACTACTCCTGCAATGTTTTACGTGAACCACCCTGAGCTGTATGGAAGGGCGGTATAACAATCTGATAAATAAATACACAAACTTCTGTACATTTATTTTGGTTTGTTCACCTCTGACTTGGATAGCTTAGGCTGATTTATTTTCATTTGAACTTGGAAGCTGCGGGGAGCTGGCCCTGATTAGTGTTTGGATGGGGGACCACCAAGAAAAACCCTGACTGGTACGCAGAGGCAGGCAATGGAAAACCACCTCTGAACATCTCTTGTCTTGAAAACCCTACAGCAGAGGTAGTCAACCTGTGGTCCTCCAGATGTCCATGGACTACAATTCCCATGAGCCCCTGCCAGCGTTTGGGGTCAGCATCCATTGGCTGCAACTTGATGGCATTTTCTGCCACCGGTTCGTATAGGGTTTTGGTCTTTCCCCGTTCATTTTTTCTTCGCTGATAACTTGAATGAGACAGTAAAGAAATGTTCCATGCTGAGACTGAAAGAACTATGCCGGTTACTGAGCTGTTTCCAACTACAGGGCTGATTTGAACATTTAAAGCAGGGGTAGTCAAACTGCGGCCCTCCAGATGTCCATGGACTACAACTCCCAGGAGCCCCTGCCAGCAAACGAATTGTAGTCCATGGACATCTGGAGGGCCACAGTTTGACTACCCCTGATTTAAAGCCTTTGGTGATCAATATAATGCCTTCTCCAGGGTGGATTTTGCATGGCAGCAGTCACTTTGCATTTTGGAATTCCTTTCTCCGGGCATCCTGCCAAGGCGATTCCATCCTTACCTTCCAAAGATTAGTTAAAAGCATTTTTAGTTCCATAGGTGTTTAGGAGGTGAAGCAGATGCAGATGAAGCAGAGTGCCAGCCTGGTGTTGAGGGCAGCAGCCTCTAATCTGGAGAACTGGATTTGATTCCCCACTTCTCCTCCACAGGCAGCCTGCTGGGTGTCCTCCAGCTACTCACAGTCCTGTTAGTGCTGTTCTTTCTTTGAGGTGTGCCTCCATGGTGATAAGGTTGAAAAAGGCTGCCCTAGAGTATCTCTGTGATGGTGGCCATTTTTCTTTCGCTTCCCAATGCCTTATGGTCAGGAGTTTTGGCTGGGACATGGATTACCTGCTGTAGAAAACTAAATGGGATATGGGTAATTATGTGCTGCAGGAGAGCCAGCTTGGTGTAGTGCAGCAGTCTAATCTGGAGAGATGGGTTTGATTCCTTGCTTCTCCACATGCGACTGGCAGGGTGACCTTGAGTTAGTCACAGTCCTGTGAGAGCTGTTCCCACAGAGCAGTCCTGTCAGAGCTCTCTCAGCCCCGCCTTCCTCACAAGGTGTCTGTTGTGAGGAAAGTGAAGGAAAGGTGTTTGTAAGTTGCTTTGAGACTCCTTCAGCTAGTGAAAAGTGGGGTATAAATCCCAACTCTTCTCGTTCCTTTGATTTGCTTTTTGTGTCATGTTTTCGTTTGCCACGCTGTGTTTTGTGGTTTCATTTCATCTGCTTTCAGTGTTCAGGCTTTATTGCTGCAGATGATTGTTTTAACTACTTTTTATTACTGCAAGTAGTGAAACCAAATGGCTTAGGGGGGTAATCCTAAACAGTTCTATCGAATCCCAGTCTGTTGAGACTCACTCCTGGAACAGCTCCTGTAGGATAGCCAAGAATTCGGGTCCTTTAACCTCAGTGGATTTTTGCCTTGGCTTCACTGGGATGTGAAGAGGATTAACGATTGTTTTAAGAAACAGAGTCATGGTAAGGATCAGCAGAATGATAACTGCCTGCTCCCTTTTCCCCAAATGAACATAAAAATAGAGATTTTTTAAGAAGGATTATCACATTTTTTATTGCACTGTGATTCTGAAGAAATGCAGGCTCTTAGTGTGCTGATTCAGACTATGATTTCTTCACCTGTGAATGACCTATAGAATCCAGCATAAGGAAGAGTTTGCATTTTGTAGTGGCTCTGTTGCTAAAGTAGCCTAACTGCTTAATCAATGACGTGAAACATTATTATTTTTTATTTCTGTACAGCGCACCCTAGGGATGCCAGGCCCCTGGCTGAGACCTGGGGAGCCGGTGGAATTATAGCTCCTCTGCAGACTAAAGGGACCAGCTGCCCTGGAGAAAATGGCTGCTTTGGAAGATGACCTCTATATTCCACCCACTCCTGGCTCCACCCCCAGGTATTTCCCAACCTAGAGCTGGCAATCCTAGTGTTCTCACTTCACAAGAGCCAGAAATGGATGGGAAGGCCCAAAGAATGCACATGGGCATTTGGGAAGCCCTTGTGGGGGGACATGCAGAGAGAAGAAGAAAGGGAGAATCTATGCATGTACAATTGTATTGGTGTAGGTCATGATTCTTCCTCCCCCCTTTTAAAAGGACCTAGAATATTGCTGAAGAGCAGGATTCAAGTCCAATAACCTTGACTCTCTACAGTTTATACCGGGGGTTGGGGACCACTGCTCTAAGGAGCTCCTTGACTTGCATCATGCTTCTCTGCTGCAGCCCCACAAGGCCACCCACCTGAAACTAGTGGTGGAAAGTGCTGTCAAGCTGTAGGAAATTTGTGCTGACCTCCTGAGGTTTTCAAGGCAAGAGATAGTTGGCAGTTGCTTACCTCTGTATAGTAATTCCTCGCTCCTCCATATGCACTGGACTTCCTTGATAGTCTCACATCCAAATTCAAACCAGGGCAACTTTGCTTAGCTTCTCGGGTTGCCAGCTCTGGGCTGGGAAATATTTGGAGTCCTTGGGGGTGGAACGGAATGTGGGCCGGATTTGGGGAGGGACCTCAGTGGAGTCCACGCTCCAAAGCAGCCATTTTTTCCAGCAGAACTGATCTCTCTAGTCTGGAGATGAGCTATGATTCTAGGGCAGTGGTTCTCAACCTTCCTAATGCTGCGACCCAATAATACAGTTCCTCATGTTGTGGTAAAATCATGCAAGTGTTCTTTCACAGAAATTACACCGAAACTGACCAATGGCATGAAGATCCATTGTTCATGATTGTATATAAATTGGGTTTTTCCCCCTGGGGTTTCTCAGTTCAGTTCTGCCTCTTGTCCCACCATGCCGATCTTGCTCTTTTCTGCTGCTCCAGACAGACAAACGTTCTATCTCGATCTACATTGCAAGGCTGTTGCATGAATGGTGCCCTCCCCGGCCAAGCTGCTTACCCTGTTGCAACCCCTGTGAAAGGATCATTCGAGCCCCAAAGGGGTCCCCCGACCTCCAGGTTGAGAACCACTGTTCTAGGGGATCCCATCTGGAGATTGGCATCCATATTATAGCTTTTGAGATCTGACAGGATCAGGCTAGCCTGAGATATTCAGGTTATGGAGTTAAACTAAAAATGTCCTAGAATATTCTAAAGGCTTGTACTGGAATAATATCCGTAGATGGCAATGTCTAAAAAAAAATAATAATTGCAACACAAGGACAAGCATGGTCATACCTGCGCTGAATGAGTGAATTAAAGCAAAGGTTAAAGTAAAGAGCCTATGCACAGTGGTTACTAGGATCCAATCTGGTGAGAAAGGAATGAGGATTTCCCCTTTGACTCCCCCCCCTCCCCATGTGTGCTAGGGTCAAGTGGGATGGGCGCTCTCAGGAGGAGAATAGGGATTGCTGGCTGCTACCCAATAAATACAGAAGTAGGAGCCCAAGGACATTAAAATAGAATATGAAGACAAAAGAGTATCCAGGTGGGGGAAAAAAAGAATAATAATTTCTTAGTGGGTCAAAGAGGAGGTCAACTTTAAAGGAACAAGTCCCGGGCATAAAGAAATGTACGGAGAAGCTAACTAGCACAGAAGGGATTCTCAGAAGTTGAAAGCACGATAAAGAGAGGGGCAGGAAACAGAGTGGGGAGAAAACCGTGGAGATGAATAAGAAGAGCAAGGTCAGGGTGAGGCTCTTGGGTCAAAAGGAGCCTCCCTGCGAAACAAAAAGAGCCAGTGAAATAGGAAACAAAGACAGGAGAATGAAGCGATCAGAAGTATTCAGGTGAATCCCCTTTGAAAAGGTAATGTCACTTTGATCCCCCATCTTCTTTGTGTTTTTCAAATTGGAAACTGGGCTCATGAGCTCTGGCTCCCTTTTGGTCAAATGCCAGTACCAAAAGTGAGGGGCTGTTGGAACGCTTGTGATGCTTGGGATGGACATTGGATGAAGGCCACCTCTACAAATGAAGTTCAGGAGGCATACTTAAACTGATAATTACTATGTAGCATTGCTGTAGTGTTGGAAAGGCGGTAGAGTGTTTCCTGGTCTGCATGAAGACATGCCGTGTGAAAAATACACGTTAGACCAGGGGTAGTCAAACTGTGACCCTCCAGATATCCATGGGCTACAATTCCCATGAGCCCCTGCCAGCATTTGCTGGCAGGGGCTCATGGGAATTGTAGCCCATGGACATCTGGAGGGCCACAGTTTGACTACCCCTGCATTAGCCCATGCTAATTTTTGACATATTTCAGGAGGCTTGGTTGGCGAGAAGGTGGGAGATGGTTCGGTGTGTTAATGAATGGTATTGGGTCAATTAGCATTGAGCCTCCCATCAGTTTATAGGGACACTAGGTACAGTTTGAAGCTCGTTCTTATGTCATCCTTTTTCAAAAGTCTGAAGGCAACTTCATGTGAGAGGTAGAGTCTGCATAGTTATTTCTGGAAGGAGAGAGGGTAGGCCACACTGGCAATCTTCTCATCACATAAAATCCTAAAACCATCGAGTTGGAAGAGGCCATAGATGCCATCTTGTCCAATCCCCTCAATGCAGGATCAGCCTAAAGCATTCAAGATAATTATTAGGCTACTGCTTAAAGACTACCAGTGAGGGGGAGCTCACATGCTCCTGAGGGAGCTAATTTCACTGCTGAACTACTCTAATTGTGCCCCCCCCACCCCCCGTATCTAGCCAACACTATTTGACATGTAGTTTAAAGCCATTACTGCAGGTCCTAGCCTATCTCCAAACTGACTGGATTTCTCTAGGCACATTTTCACATATCTTCTCCAAAATATCGTTTGTCTTTATCCAGAGTTTTAATTCTGCATGATTGGGTTCTTTATTAGAGTTATAGGCTCCGGTATCCAGTGTGGGACCCTAGCTCAATTCCAGAGTCTTTGTTCTTGCAGAATGTCTCACATTCAATAGCCAGCATCTCAAGTTAACAGATATGTCAGGAGCTAATGTGGAAGACCTCCAGGGACCCTAAAAAGCGGCTCCCAGTCACAATACACAGTGCTACCTGGTCTGACTCAGTAGAAGGCAATTTCAGTATTTGAATTTGTTATCGAGTAGCAGAACATGGGCTGTATCACATCAAAATCTCATCAAAATCTCAAGATGTCATAGTCCCTCTGTATACTGCATTAGTCCACCCCACCTGGACTACTGTGTGCAGTTCTGGGGGCCTCCTTTCAAAAAGGATGTGGACAAAATGAAGAGGGTGGATAGCAATGAGGTTGATCCAGGACCTGGGGACCAAGCCCTAGGAGGAAAGGCTGAGGAACTTAGGAATATTCCGCCTGGAGATGAGGAGGCTGAGAGGGAATATAACCTCTTTTTGGTGGCTAGAGTGCTACTGGCTTCAAATCTAGTTGTTCTGATTTTGTTTGAAATTTTTCCTTCTGGATCTCAAAACATGAAGCAGGAGAGCTCTGCTGAATGAGAGCAAAGGTTCACAAAATTACATGGCTTATTGGATCCAGGCAGCTTTTTCACCCAATATTGGCCAATTCGTGGTTTCCAGGGGGGTGGGCACAGTGAACCCTATTTTAGCAGCACAAAGCCCGGTTGGATCCAACTCCCTGTTTATGGCAGGTGCCTCTAGCGTGCACAGCATGAGGACCATAGTATCCTTGACACTCTGTCAGACATAATGGATTGGATCCTAATTACCTCAAGTGGACTTCTGCCAGAACTGGCGCGCCTCTGTCATTGTCAGGAAAAACTACTTAGTGGGGCCCTGGGGTCAACGTAGTGAAAATATTAGAGACACACACAGAGATGCATACATTCTAGCACAAACAGTACCACACATTTTTCTCTCTCAGTCCTAAGGTACAGTCCAGAGGGGGAAAATATCCCAATTCTGTTAGCTAAAGGGTCGTAAACATGATAACAACCAGATTCAAATGGGTAGCCGTGTTGGTCTGAAGTAGCACAATAAAACCAGAGTCCAGTAGCACCTTTAAGACCAACAAACATTTATTCGAGTCGTGAGCTTTCGAGTGCAAGCCTTGAATAAATCTTGGTTGAGCTTAAAGGTGCTACTGGACTCTGATTTTATTATGATACAACCAGTGAGAGGCGGTTTATATAACTCCCTGATTTCCAGTTGAAGGATGTGATGTTGTTTTTGAGAACTGTGTATAATTCATGCAGCTAGACTCGAGATCGGTGGTACGGCCTTTTTAACCTTCTGACTCATGATCCGTAAAGTGCAGCTTGCAGGCTGCTGTTTGCAGTCCCCGGGTAGGCAGTGAACACAGAACAGTAGTTGAACCACCCGACTGATTCTCATTCCTAGCTGGGTTTGGGTCGGCAGGTCACCCGTCCAGGTCTGCAGTGCCAGTCTGGTATCCTGTCATATTTCCCGAGTCTAATTGCACAAAATGCTTCTCGTTGCAGATGTAGACGAATGTGCTGTTAAGAACGGAGGCTGTCAAGGGCAGTGCTGCAACACCATTGGCAGCTATTACTGCAAATGCCCAGTGGGCCACAAACTGGGAGAAGACGAGAAATCGTGCGAAGGTAACAGCCTGTGTAGACTCTCTGCCGTGAATGAATGAAAACAAATTGGGTGTTTTGTTTACGGCAGTCGGTTTAGTGCTTAGGCCAGGGGTAGTCAAAACTGCGGCCCTCCAGATGTCCATGGACTACAATTCCCAGGAGCCCTTGCCAGCATTCGCTGGCGAATGCTGGCAAGGGCTGCTGGGAATTGTAGTCCATGGACATCTGGAGGGCCGCAGTTTGACTACCCCTGGCTTAGGCGTTCAAGCGGCTTCCTTTAAAATGCAGATCTGTGTTTGGATGATAAAGGTGCTGCTGTTACAAGGACACTTCAGAAGGGCCACTGGAAAAGGGAAAAGTTTGAATCTCATCTGCATCGCGTTGGCAGTGATCCAATTTTTTTCGTTGCCAGCCTGCTAATGAGGATTTGTCTTAAATGTATCAAGCGGCACCTGGTAATTTTAGGCACCTGGTTGATAAACTGCGGTGGTGGTCTGGTTATTTATTTATTTATAGTTGGATTTATATACCGCTGTTCGCCAAAAGGTCTCACGGCGGTTCACAATAAAATATAAAATGACAGTAAAATCACATAAAACCCCATAAATACCCCATTATTACAATAAAAAGATGGCATTCTATTCTATAACTCTTCCCACTTTCCCCCTTTTCAGAGTGAGGTCAGACGTTAATTCCGTAAGAGAGAGAGAAAAACTGGCTGATGGATTAGGGATCTTGGATGGAACCTGGGCTCTGCCCTGGCCTTAACCATACACTTGGCAGAAAAGCTCCGTCCTACAGGCCCTGCAGAAAGATGGTAGTTCCGACAGGGCCCTTAGCTCCTCCGGGAGCTCATTCCACCAGGTTGGGGCCAGGACCAAAAAGGCCCTGGCCCTGGTCGAGGCCAGGCAAATGTCCTGGGGGCCCGGGACAGTCAGTAGATTCATACCTGCAGAGCAGAGAGCCCTGGGGGCGGGCATAAGCAACCAAACGGTCCCACAGGTAAGTAGGACCCAAGCTGCGTATGGCCTTAAAGGTATTGTGAACATTCCAGTTTGGGAGCTGTATCGGTCTGCAGCCACAAAATATAACAGGAATCTGGGGGCACCTTAAAGATAAATGGGACTTGTTCGGTGTGAGCTGAAGCCCACTTCATCAGATGTACTGAACTGGTCAAACCCATTAGGCAGAAGTGTTTTGACTCAAAGCAGCAGACCACAGCTGTGTACAGCCTTTAGGAGAAACGCTTCCCACTTAACTGATGTCAAGGGCATCCATGTCATCTGGTGGAAGGAGCTCGATATTATGGAAGTTCATACTGGAAAAAGTGTTGCTTGTTGGGATTGTTTCCGTCAACCTCATAAGGTTTTCGGGCAAGTGACATTCAGAGGTGCCTCATTACAGGATTTTCTCTTCAAAATATGCTGATGGAAGATCTTAGTTGCTTAGAGCCAGTGTGGTAGGAGCGGTTGCTTCTAATCTGGTGAGACAGGTTTGATTCCCTGCTTATCCACATGCAGCCAGCAGGGTGACCTTGGCCTTGTCACAGCCCTGATTGTGGGGAGAGGAAGGGAAGGCGACTGCAAGCCACTTTGAGACTCCTTCATGCAGTAAAAAGCAGGGTATAACAACCAACTCTTTTTATCCTCCTCCTCCTGTACCTCTCCAATGGATATAGAGTGTTGTGGAATGACATGTGATCACGTCATGTGTGACTTCCACACTCCCCCAAGAACAAAATTTCAGGGTCCTCAATGACAAGTTGACACCGTGGTCTCCCCTGTGTTCCAGAAAAAGCAGTCAGACCTATGAAAAGTCACATGCCTTTTCAAGCCAATAGCAAGAGTGCGTGTCATTCTTCATATGGCTGAACATGTGAGCGGGTGGGCAATCGATGGCTAATACAGATGCTTCTCCTAATGGAAATTTGCTTGCTAGTTAGAAGGGAGTCAGAAGGGCAGAGAGATGACTTTCAAAATATATTTTTGTTTCTTCATCTGGATCATTTGTACTCTGCCTTTCTCCCCAATGGGGACCCAAAGCAGCTTGCGTTATTTTCTTCCCCTCCGTTTGAGACTCACAACAACCCTGAGAGATAGGTTAGGCTGGGACAAGTTGACTGGCCCAAGGTCCCCCAGCAAGCTTCCTGGGCAAAGTGAGGATTCAAAACTGGTTCTCCGAGGTGCTAATGTGAGGTTTTTAACTAATCATAGAATCATAGAGTTGGAAGGGGCCATACAGGCCAACTAGTCCAACCCCCTGCTCAACGCAGGATTAGCCCTAAGCATCCTAAAGCATCCAAGAAAAGTGTGGGCCTTTTCGCACGGGGATCTTTGTTGCAAATTGTTTCCGGAATGAAAAATCGCCATTTAAAATAGTGGAATTCGTCGTTATGCATACCTGCCTTTGTAGTGGAATCAGTTGCGTTTTTTAGCGTTTCCCACAGGCTTCCGGTCTCGGCAGAAATCGCTAGAAAGGAAGCGCTATTGCCAAGCTCGTCCCGCCCCTGGCCGTCAAGCAGCCAATGGACAGCCGTTAGCATGCTCCCAAACAGCCCCTTTCCCTTTAAGAAAGGTTTTTTTAAAAAAAAAACAGACCCATAGCAACGAATCTAGGTAGATTCGTTGCAACGGAGAGACCCATCCAGCTAATGTGAGCTGTCGTTTGATTGTATGATCGTTGGCACGCTGCCTCGAGTGATAAAAAAAAAAATCCCCCCCCCTCTCACGGGCCCGATTTTCGGCTGAATTAATGTGTAAAAAATAAAGGGACTTTATTTCAGCAAACGGGCTTTTATGTGGTTTGTGCTTAGTGACTAAAGGTGAAGGACTGAAGCCAGGGAAGCCTCTAAACAGAAAGAGGCTCGCTGGTGCGTTTATCCCCGCTCGCTCGGAGAAAAAAAAATGGCGATCGCTTCGCCGGAAGTTTGGAGGACAGGCTCAGGAGGAGGGACTTTGAAGAACCCGCAACAATGGTAACGCACAGGTCTTTAGCGCTAGTGCTGCAGATTGGTTGCAGGAGTGTATCGCTATCCGGAGGGTGAATCCACTTTTCTGGATTCCCCTGAAAGCGCTACAACGAAGCGCTTTTTGCTGATTGGTTTCAGGAGTGTTGCAGATTGTCTGCGACGTCGTGCGTTAAGGCAAATTAGTAGCGTTTTCAATTAGCAACCATTGTGCTATTTTGAAGCCGTGCGAAATGGCCCTGTGTATCCAACCTTTGCTTGAAGACTGCCAGTGAGGGGGAGCTCACCACCTCCTTAGGCAGCCTATTCCACTGCTGAACTACTCTGACTGACTGTGAAAATTTTTTTCCTGATATCTAGCCTATATAATTGTACTTGAAGTTTAAACCCATTACTGCGTGTCCTCTCCTCTGCAGCCAACAGAAACAGCATCCTGCCCTCCTCCAAGTGACAACCTTTCAAATACTTAAAGAGAGCTATCATGTCCCCTCTCAACCTCCTTTTCTCCAGGCTGAACATTCCCAAGTCCCTCAACCTATCTTCATAGGGCTTGGTCCCTTGGCCCCAGATCATCTTCGTCGCTCTCCTCTGTACCCTTTCAATTTTATCTACATCACACTGGCTGTCATATTATGTATTACAAAGCATAGCCACATCAGAAATCTGTTCAAGGACATGACTCCCTTGGCCATGTATTTTCCTGCACTCAAAGAGAAAGAAATTTCCATTGCCCTCCTCACTCCAACAAAATATTTTGTACCCTTAAATTATATTGATACAGAAGAGGGCTGTGCGGATTCCCAGTCATGTTAGGCCCAGAGTTCATAATACTCTAGGTATCTTGGGATACTTCAGGGGCCGACGAATAAGCTGCCAAGTGGAACACAGAAAGCACCTGTTAGCAGAAGCAATGCCTCGGGATCCTTTTCCTCTTACCGAGTCAACGGCAGACTCTAACTCAACCCAAATAGACTGCCTGGATACAAAAAGGGGAAGCCTTTGGCCAAATAAACATTGTGGCTCGTTTCAGACATGGCTAGCGATCAGCCTGAGAAAGATTTGCTGCCGGTTAAAAAAAACCCTCAGTGCAGGAAAAGAACCAGACTTTTGCTCCCTTGTCTGATCGATCCTAATGCCAGCAATAGAAATCATAGAGTTTGAAAAGTGACTGTCATTTCCAGGCAACCTGTCTGAAGCAAGCTGGAAATAGAGCTCCCACTTGCCCTTTTCTCACGTGTACTTAGAGGCAAGCAACCACAGGTACTGAAAGGAAACGGCCCCGGATAAGCACCATTGACACAATGACCTCAGAGAGGTATGGTGTGTAATTTGATGGAAGTGAGTTGGTGACTACACAAGGTGCTTGCAAGCAACACACTCTCCATACAAGCAGCTGCTGACATCCTGGAATGTGTAGACATCCTTAAAGAGGGCTATTGCCAATTGTTACAGACTGTGCTTTGAAAACTCAAAAGTGCTGTATAAAGATTTGATGGAGTGACAGGCTGCTCAAGCAGATTTAATTAAATATCATCAATCGAGAAGAAAGAGTTGGGAACTGACTGCTGAAATGAACTTGTGATGACTGAAGATTGGGACGGTTGGCAAGGAGGTGTGGGAGGATCACTGAAGACCTCATCCAGGCCAGAAAAGGGACAGGGCTTCTAGTTTAGAGAAGTAATTCCCTGTATAGTTGAAAGAGGAGAATGAAGTGATCCTTGGTTTGTTTCAAGAAAAGGAATTTGGGTACTTGGTACCCTGCCTTCTGAATCCTGAAGAGTCTGTTAAACTCAAGAACTGGAGTGTCTAGCACACTAAAACCAAAGCCACTGATCTCAAAGATTTTAAAAACTTTGTGAAAAACTTAAAAATTTTATTTGCTGGAAACATATGTATTGTTTTAAATTGTTAAGGTACCTCAAAGTTATTGTAAATTCACCTTAGACATGTTATTTCACTCTGAAGAGGGGGGGAGAAGGAGCTGAGTTACACAAGGCAGAAAGCAAATCCCTGGGATGGTGGGAGGTCTGCAGTGGGAGGAGGGGAACTGGTGGAATGATGAGGGCACTTGTCCTTTCTTAGTTATTATTTATTATTATAAATGTCGTTGGATATGGTTAAATCTATTGGGCTTTACCCATGATGGGTGGTGTTGCTTCCTGTTGGGGGAATAACTTCATAATCAAACCTTAGCATAAGCACAACATCTCTTGTATGTGGGTAGAATGTATCATGTTGACAGTAAAGGAACAAAATAGGAACAACCTCATGACAAGGAAATAGGTTTGGCCATCTTTTTCCCCCAGCTACTTTGTCTGTTTGCAGAAAGACGTTTTTTTGGGTGTGGTGAGAGCACTGAATCACCCTGTAATGGTACTGTCCAAAAAAAGCTTTCTCTCTGGGCCATAGTGTGTCAGGAGGGGTCCTGACTCCTGTGATGTGTTTCTCTGGACGAGGGCAGTTGACCCACGACAAAGATGTACCAGTGGAGCTGCACTACTGAGATTGCTGTTTATTGGGCTTCACTGCAGTGTTGGGTTGCATGTGGGTGGTCGACATCTATCTAATAGCTCTGACTTGAATTGCTCCTACTCTCTTGCACGTCATTCTGACGTTGAAACCACTTACGTGCCTGCCTTCCATCACAGAAGGCTTTGCTCTCTGACAGATGGTTGCTAATAATATATTGCATGCCTTTCTAAGTAAGTGCATTTCTGTAAGCAAAATGGAAAAAGTCATCATGCCATATCACAGCTCTTCCACTTCTGTTGAACAAAAGCTTTTCATGAACTAGGATTTCACTCAGCTCCCCCCCCCTTCCTAAACCTTTTGTCTCCTGGTGTTTTTCAGTGGCTAGGGGCAAGGCAGTGTTAAAAGCGTTCTGCATTTTAAGTTCTTTGCCCTTCTGGAAAGCAGCTGCCTTAACGTTGCCTGGAAAGTGCCTGCTTCTGTTGAATGCAACACAAGTGCTTCCACGCCCTCCTTTCCTTTGAAGCCAGGTGATCTACCCAAGTCCCAAGAGATTATCTTTGGGCTGCTCTTGAAAGTCACATCTCCAGGAGCCATGAAACTTGTGCAGAATTCCTGCTAAGGCTACAAGCTGCTTACCATGATCTTTATGGGCTCAGTACTAGATGCTAAGAAGAATCCTGGATGTGCTTCCTATCATTCTATAGTCAATCAGTAAATCCTCAAGATAGCCATTATTTCTTCGAGCAGTCAAATTTAGCTACCATAATACCTCTTACACTGACCCCTGGGGTGACACTGGAGGGCGTCACCCCAAGGGTCAGACATGACTCGGTGCTTGCACAGGGGATACCTTTACCTTTAATACCTCTTACTGTTCTAAGAAGGATACGTTGGAAGACGGTTCATAGTAAGCAGGTGTATGCATTCAATTCTTTGTACACTCCTAATAAGTAAAAAAAAGAAATAAAAGCAGAGACATCACCCTGCCAACAAATACTCCGGAAGATAGAGATAGAGTTCAAAGAGATCTGAACACAATGGAAAAATGGGCAAATGAGAACAAGATGCAATTTAATAAAGATAAGTGTAAAGTTCTGCATTTGGGTCAGAAAAATGAAAAGCATGCCTACTGGATGGGGGATACACTTCTAGGTAACACTGTGTGTGAATGAGACCTTGGGGTACTTGGGGATTGTAAACTAAACATGAGCAGGCAGTGTGATGCAGCAGTAAAAAAGGCAAATGCCATTTTGGGCTGTATCAACAGAGGCATCACATCAAAATCACAAGATGTCATAGTCCCATTGTGTACGGCACTGGTCAGACCACACCTGGAGTACTGTGTGCAGTTCTGGAGGCCTCACTTCAAGAAGGATGTAGATAAAATTGAAAGGGTACAGAGGAGAGCAACGAAGATGATCTGGGGCCAAGGGACCAAGCCCTATGAAGATAGGTTGAGGGACTTGGGAATGTTCAGCCTGGAGAAAAGGAGGTTGAGAGGGGACATGATAGCCGTCTTTAAGTATTTTAAAGGTTGTCACGTGGAGGAGGGCAGGATGCTGTTTCTGTTGGCTGCAGAGGAGAGGACACGCAGTAATGGGTTTAAACTTCAAGTGCAACGATATAGGCTAGATATCAGGAAAAAGTTTTTCACAGTCAGAGTAGTTCAGCAGTGGAATAGGCTGCCTAAGGAGGTGGTGAGCTCCCCCTCACTGGAAGTCTTCAAGCAAACGTTGGATACACACTTTTCTTGGATGCGTTAGGATGCTTTGGGCTGATCCTGCGTTGAGCAGGGGGTTGGGCTAGATGGCCTGTATGGCCCCTTCCAACTCTATGATTCTATGATCACTGTATCATCAGAACACCTGTTCTATATACCTCCATGGTCCTCTGTTTTGCTGTCAAGCCATAGCTGACTTTTCAAGGCAAGAGACCTTGAAGGTGGTTTGCCATTGCCATTGCCTGCTTCCATGTCTAAGGTGACCAGATTTTAAATTGGTAAAGCGGGCCACTATTGACCGGGAGGTTCTTGATTAAAAATTTGGTCTATATGGAGGAACAAAATTTTTCATAGAACGCAAAAATAGTATTGTTATATATATATATATATATATATATATATATATATATATATATATATATATATATATATATATATATATATATATATATATATATATATATATATATATATATATATATATATATATATATATATATATATATTAATTTCAACATACGTACAATTTGCCAGGTGTCCACAATCTATAGCTTTGTTTAGAGTGCAAGGATTTGAATTATTTCACAACACTGGAATGAGCAGTGCTTACATCTGGAAGTAAATTCCAGATGTGAAGTAAATTCCAGTTCAGTGAAGTAACCGCACAACTGAATTAAAATGCTGGCGGGGATGGATTGATTAGCCTCTCAAAACTAAGTCTACGCCAGCTTTGTTATGACAGTTTTATCTCCCGTAGGCCACTGCCATGCAGACGACGGAGAAGGCATATATGTCACAGAATGAAAAACTGGATTCAGGTTTTTATTTAGCATAAAAATGACCCATAAACTCTGGCTTGTGGGTTCAGATGTAAGTTCTGTTGACTTAAGTCTGTGCGATGCCTAGATTTAACATTTGTATTTGAACAGCTGCATGTTTTTTTTTAATTAGCTAATCCCAAGAAATCAGGCCAAACAATTGCTTGGTCATATCAATAATGTCTAGCATCTGGTACTTACTGTGGTGGAACACAGAGGTTTGTAGTAAGATGCAGTCCAAAGAAGGGTATATCAATTGGTGGAAGATTAATCCATCAGCGGCCAATCTAAGAATGGTTGAGGCACGATACTATATCATGCTTAGGTTTTCCCATCCCACTTTGCATTTAATGAAATTTAGGGATGAATCACTCTATATCACCATTCCTGTGGCATAACTTTGATGATGACAATGATGATGATGATATCCAATTTAAAACATTGAACATGCAACCCTCAAAATTAGTTGTTCTTACTTACTATGAAATAAGTAGCATGGCACTTACTTTTCTATGTAACTTTCTTATTCCTTGCCATGAAGATTGCATTTAAGGTTCTTGAACCACCTAAGTAGGAAAATGCTGGACTAGTAAAGAAGACACATGCTCCATAGCTGTATCTGAAATTATTTATATTTACTATATTTATATACCACCCTGTTTTGGCTCAGGGCAGTTTACACCGTAACTATTATAAAGCGATACAGTACAATAAACACCTTGATTCAAATATAAACACATTCAACAATGAAACTTGTATCAAACAGTGTAATTTAACAATCGGTATCCAACAATCAACAATTTAGTTTGTCTGCTCTGTGGTTCCGTATTTCTGTTGGTGCAGATTATGGGGGCTTCTGGTTAATGATCAGTGGCTTGTTTACTTGTCTTGACCGAATGCCTGGTATAAGAGCACCTTTTTCCAGGCCCTGGGGAATTGTTTCAGCTCTGGCAGGGCCCAGATGTCATCCGGGAGCTTGTTCCACCAGGTGGGGACCAAGACCAAGAAAGCCATAGTTCTAGCTTCCCTGGGACCAGGGATCACCAGTTTGTTGGTGTTGGTGGAGCATAATGCTCTTTGTGGGGCATAGGTAGTGAGGCAGTTTCTCAGATACTCGGGGCCCAGACCACGTATGGTCTTGAAGGTAATTACCAGAACCTCAACATATATCAGCTGCAAGACTCAAAATTCTGGGATGTCATAGGCCTTTCAGATCAGGTAACAGGTCCCAAACTTCTCATGGTAGTCATTTATCTTCTAAAGTGTTCTTTCACTGAGTTGATGGGATATCAGCCTGCAACAGAAAGTATTTGGGGTTTAATTTCTATAACCTTTCAACTTCCATAACTTTTGTATTTCAAGAAAACATTGAGAAGTCACTTAACATCTCTGCCTAAAGATGAACTTCTCATTTTCACACTCCTTTGGTTATACCATCATTTAGATCATGCTTGAAAATCCAGAAAATATGCATTCTTTCATTACGATCTGTCATATTTCTTCTTTTGGTAATTATATTTCGTGAAACCAGATACCTTTTCAAATTCCAGTAGAAGATTGTGTTAGCACATCAGGAGGGAGCACTTATAAGGCTTCTGACCATATGCCCATTTTTAGAAATTCCACTTCCAGGTAGTGTTTGTTTTATTGTCATTTGTCATTTAGAAAGCAAAACACACTTCATATTTGCAGAACAAGATGTCTTGACAATTTCCCAAGGCATAGCACTCCACAGGTCTTTCCGACCCTGTCAGTTTTTGATACTGGCTCTTTGTCTTTCTGAATCTTCACAAACTCTTGTCTTTTCATTAAGTAAAATCCAACTCATTTCAAGATGGAGCCCATCTGCCCCTGGCTTCATGTGGTAGGAGTAACTTGGTGAATTTTGCTATATGTGTCATAGCTTCCAATTTACCTTTTTTTGTTGTTGGTGTAGTTCTGCATACATCTGCAACCTGAAATAGCCACAAACCTTATGTTTTCTTTTTTAAAGTAGAAATTGCCACTCCATCCTGTTCAGCTCAAGAATTCAGGGTGCCACATCTCACAGCTTGTCTTCTATAACAGTGACACAAGCTTTAATGCACATGTCTCTTCACATGGGTAAACTTTAGAAATTAGCTACAAAGTTCATGACCTCTGCGTGAACTCCCTTCAGTAGGTTGTCACTTCTAATATACTTCATTAGATTTCTTTCCCATCACATCTCCTGAAGTCAGAGGTGAATGATCACCTGTGATCAGTTGTTGATTTTTAAAAGGTTCCTTTGTTGTACTGACCTGTATTATAGTCCTGTAACTTAATCCGTAGACATTTTTGGGATATTTTTAATCATTACATCATTTGGCAAATCCATTGACTTTTGAAATGTATAAAGCTTTGAGACAAATGTGTTCCATTATGGTCTTATCTTGATTTTCCACCAGTCCTATAAGCCCATTCTAATAACTGGTTTCAGTGGGTTTAGACTGGAGAAACTGAATAATTCCCAGGCCTGGATGGGCTAGCTGGCCTGATTTCCTGAGATCTCAAAAGCTAAGCATGTCTATCCCTGGTTGGTAGTTGGATGGGAAGGATCATCACTGTGAGATGGTAGGTGAATTTCCTCCAGGCCAGGTTGGATTTTGGAGATTTTTGGTGGGGGGGTCACTTAGGCATAAAATTGGGGGTCACTGTGGGTGATCAGGTAGTTGTGAGTTCCTGCATTGTGCAGGGGGTTGGATTAGATGACTCTGGAAGTCCTTTCCAGCTCTATGACTCTATTTCTAAGACCAGGGTTGCTGTGCAGAGGAAAACAGTGGCAAACCACCTTTATTAGTCTCCTGCCTTGTAAACCCCACAGGCTCTCCATATGCTGGCTGCAACCTGATGGCATGTTTTACACACACATCTGCTTAAGATGTACTTCTAGTGTGTAAGAAGTCGCATGCCTTTTTTGGACTGCAGCCCATTGGGCAGATCTATCCACACCCCAGAGGCACGGGGGAAGGGCTGCCAACAGAGGGCTCAGAGGGAAATGAAACGCAAGAGGAACAGAACATTAGATGCCTGTGCAAAACCTGAATGCTTATTCATGTGCTTAGCTTATGAAAATGGACTTACATTGCCCTCTCTCTATCTATCCCACTGTCCTTGCTGGCAGAATCAGGTAGTCAGATCTGCTTGGCTGCATAATATTAAACCATCCTATTTGTGATGCAGTCTTTGTACAGGATCTCCTGTTTGACTGAACTTCGAAAGAGCATCAGCCGGGAAGGAAAATAGCACCAGGAATAAATATTTTGACATTATATCCACCTAATAGTAGAATTTCTTTGGAGCTAAACACACAGCTACGGGGGAAGGTGCGTGGCTCAGCAGTAAAGCCAAGGGCCCCAGGTTCAAGCCTCAGCATCTCTAGTTCATAGGAGCAGATAGTAGAGGATATGAAAGATCTTAGCCTGGGACCCTGGAAAGCCGCTGTCAATCTGAGTGGAGAATACAGACCTTGAGAAGTCAATGTTCTTCATGAGTTCGTGCCAAATGGACGGATGTAAAGGAATTAGAAAATCTGGCCCATGGGAAGGTGACATTAGCACTTTGTTTACCCTGGAAGCTTTCCTAACTAAATCTGAGTGGGATTTTTTATTTTGCTTCAGGCAACAGAGGGTATTTTTATTGGTATTCTTAATTAAAATAATAGCATTTTGTGCATGCAATAATTATATTAGTCCTTTTCTGCACATCAATAGATGTGGAACATAAGTTATTAAGAAAACATTTCCAAAAAATATCCAAACTAGCATTGATTCAAGCAGGTTTTGGCTTATCTGAACCAGATCTCCCATCCCTAGTTGCTTCCTGGCACATCCCCACACAGTAACATTTTCCCAATTATATCTGACTAGTAAAAAAGCCCATTGTATCCCAAATACAATGGGCGCTAGGAGGGGGGGAGAGTGAGGGACTGGCAAGGGCAGGGAGAGGAAAGGTAGCTTACCGGAGAGAGGGCTGCAGCGACGGCGGGCGGCTCGTTCGCGGCGTCTTCTGGGCGGCGGCCATCTTCTTGTGGTGGTGGTGGTGTGTTCCTCGAGGCTGGGGGCTCACTGCCCGGCAGCTTGGGAGCCCCCGGGCGGCGTCCATCTTCTCATGGGGGCTCCGTTTTTTGTGTGCCTTCAAGGCGCGGTGTCAAGGCGCCGGGCAGGGAGCCCCCGGGTGGCGGCGATCTTCTTGTGGGGGTGATCGATCTTCTGGTGATCGATCTTCTGGGGGCGATCTTCTTGTGCAGCTGCCGGGGGCTCCCTGGGCGGCGGGCTGACACGTCGGAGGCGCTTCGCACCTCCGTCGCATCAGGCCACCAGCAAGGAAGCAACTGAGAGCCGCGCTGGGCAGGGAGCCCCCTGGAGCCCCCGCACTGGGCAGGGAGCCCCTAGCAGCCATGCTCTGCGCGACTGCCGGGGGCTCCCTTGGGCGGCGGCCTGACATGGTGAGAGGCGCTTTGCGCCTCTCGCCGCATCAGGCTGGGAGCAACTGCGGGGCTGGGAATCAGAGGGACCAATCGGCAGGTGCAAAGCACCTGCCAATTGGTCCATCCAATTATCTGTCCTGAGGAAGGGTCCAATCCGGACCCTTCCTCATCACGGTCACATCCCGCCTTAGAGCCGCTTAACCATTTATTTAGTCCGTGGCGCCCACGGCGCCACGGGTGGTTTAAAGATTGAAATTACCTGCTAGATGGAGGAATAAGCCCCATCCTCACCTATGCACAGTCCCCAGAATGTGAGCACAGTACAAAGTATACATGCATAGGCTTCATCCCTATAATCAGGAATGCTCAAAAGGCAGTGTTCTACACAGGCCTATTATGCACGGCTGCTGAAACAGCGGCATGGAGAACGAGGAGGAGGAAGAAGCAAAGCAAACTACTTATGCACGGGACGGAACACAACGGCAGCAAAACCCAGAGTATCCGATTATGCACGCGGCTACTCCGGAGCCGCTTCTGGTTGTGCCCTGGTCCCGGGAAGTTCCACTTTCTTCCGCATCTCGCTAACACGGCTTTTTCGGTGGGCTACGTTGACTCTGCGCCCGGTTGCCGCCTGCAGTGTGCATAATTGGTGATTTTAGCCATCACCATTCCACCCCGAATGCGGACCTTCCACTCCGTGCATAATGGGCCACACTGATTTCACATCATGGTGGCCATGCACAGGCAGGAGGAGGCACTGTACTCATTCCCGTTCTCTCCTAGAGGGTGTGGAAAGGCATTGTGGACACATGACGGCATAAATCACATTGGAGGATAATCAAGAGTATGATCCTGAGAAGATCTGGGTTGCTGGGTCAGCAGTGCCCTTCCACCCTCTACACTGGACAAGCAGGCCAATCCTTTCAACAAAGAATTAATGGACAGAAGCTACAACATTCAAATAACAGAGAGGGGACATTTTAACCTTCCAGAGCATTCAGTTGCTGATCTAAAAGTATCCCCTTACAAAGGAATTTCAAAGGGAGGTTAGAAAAAGAGACTGCTGATTGATTAGAGAAACAACTTTGTTTAGTAGTTAAGAGCAATGATCTCTAATCTGGAGAACTGGGTTTGATCCTGCACTCCTCTTCCACATGCAGCCTGCTGGGTGACCTTGGGTCATCCACAGTTTTCCCAGAGCTCTCTCAGCCTCACCTACCTCACACAGAATCCATTGTGGGGAGAGAATGTAGGCGATTGTAAGTTGCTTTAAGACTCCTTCAGGTAGTAAAAAGTGGGATGCAAAAAAATCAACCCTTTTCTTCTCTCAGCCCAAGATAATGCACTTACCAGGGACTGAATCAAGATCTAGGCTTCCTGTCTGTCTTATTGCTAATGCTGATTTCTCCACATCTCTTCAACTCCCACAAAATGTAATTGAAGTGATTTACTTAAAATTGTGCAGAGATAATCAAAGCAGAGCAGTGGTGAGGATAAAAATAACAAAGTCTAAAAAACTGTCTACAAACTTTTGCAAACAGTGGTCCAAGTTTCCAGATGTTACCGAACAGCAGAGGTCTTCAAGCTTCCAGTCCAAGACAAGATTTCGAGTTAGTAAAGCCCACCAACCAAAACAGCTGCCAAGTTAATCCAAGTGCAGTCACAGTAATGGGCCCACAGGGACCAGGTCATGACACAGCAGGTCAACTTCACCATGGTATGTATCACCCCCCACAATGGCCTAGAACATGGTGTACATAACACCCTCTCCTGGCTAGGAAGCATCATATGGTTTGTAGCAAAGCACCAAAATAAAAACCTTTACTTGGTGATCCAGGCCCAGTGTTGGCCTGATTCTAATTAGCCAATCAGGTGTAGGGCAAATAAGGTTACCTAACCACCAGACCCGTGCTAACTGATGATCTGACCAATCTATGGGCCTTGTCAATTAACCTGACACTTTGCAGGTGTGCTGAGTTCAAATGAATAAGCACCTTTCAGCCATCTGTGATCTCAGGTGCTAAAGCGGTAGAATGCCCCCTCCCCTGACCTTAGGGGTTACCAAGCCTAATGGAATGACCTGCAGCTGGACTACCTCCTCTCTCTGGCTCATCTATGTCTCTGTTGCCTTTAACAGCTTGCTTTGTTTCAGAGGAAAAATCTTTCTTCGTAAGGCCTGTTCACCAAACTCATTTACTAGGCCAAAAGCTTGAACCAAAGTTGAAAATGTGGACAAGAAATTGCATGGTAGAACCAATTTCTTGACAAGTGTTAGATCCCACCAGCTTTTTCAACTGGTGAAAAAGGAAGGAGGAGTATCTTCTGATCATCAGAAAGGCAGATGCTGCAGGTAATGGAATCTGCATGGATTAAAGTAATGTGGGATGCTATAGTAAGGAATTAGGTAGGATTGAGTTTAAAAACTGCCTGTGTCCATCCCGTAGTGATATTTGTATGGGATGGATTTACCAGAACAAATCTAAAAGCTGTAGTATTTACTAACTTTTTAAAGGTTTGGCTCAAATGCCATTTATTTGGTTCACATTTATACAATTCTACTAATGGATTTAAGAGCTTCTTGTGGCACAGAGTGGTAAGGCAGCAGACATGCAGTCTGAAGCTCTGCACATGAGGCTGGGAGTTCGATCCCAGCAGCCGGATCAAGGTTGACTCAGCCTTCCATCCTTCCGAGATCGGTAAAATGAGTACCCAGCTTGCTGGGGGGTAAACGGTAATGACTGGGGAAGGCACTGGCAAACCACCCCGTATTGAGTCTGCCATGAAAACGCTAGAGGGCGTCACCCCAAGGGTCAGACATAACTCGGTGCTTGCACAGGGGATACCTTTACCTTTACTAATGGATATTTTTTTAAAGAGGCCTACCTGACTGCTGTGGTCATCTTCCATGGCCCTGCTTCAGCAGCTCCCCCCTTCTGATATTAAGTGAGTGGCAACACAGGGGAGGGCCTTCTTGGTGATGGTGGCAAAACTCTCTCCCCAGCAAGATACACCTGTGCCCTTTTGTTGCTGTCTCCTATCACTATTTATTTGTTAGGTTTGGTGTCCCTTCACTGATTTTTCATTCCTGCCCAATGCTGGAATAGTATATTGTCTTGTTGTGGTAGTTAATAGCAGCATCCTCTAATCTAGAGAACCAGGTATGATTCCCCATTCCTCCTCCACTTACAGCCAGCTGGATAACCTTGAACCATTCACTGTTCTCTCAGAGCTCTCTTAGCCACACCTGCCTCACAGGATACCTATGGTGGGGATTAGAAGGGCAGGTTATTGTAAGCCACTTTAATAAGATTTCTTTGGGTAGTGAAAAGCAGGGTACAAATACCACAGCTCTTCTTTTTCTTTGCACATGTATTTTAACTTGTTTTAGATTCAAGTGGGTAGCTGCATCGGTCTGAAGTAGCACAACAAAAATTGAGTCCTTTAATAGCACCTTTAAGACCAACAAAGATTTATCCAAGGTGTGAGCTTTCGAGTGCATGCATTCTTTGTCAGGCTAAATGAACAACCATCATCACTGTAACTTGTTTTAATTGTTTCAATAATGTGTTTTTGTTTGATTTTAATGCTCTTTGTGTGCTTTTAGCATGTTAGTCGTTTTGGTAGCCCTGATGAGAGCAGAAAGGTGGGGTAGGCATTTTGTTAATTAACAACACCCAAAAAAAATTTCGCAGCAGTCAGGTTAATATACAACAAAGGATATAGCTTTTTTCCTGATGCACATGAGATACACTCTCAGCACAGAATTAAAAAATAGCAAAGAGTAGTAACCCTAGATACATATCATAGGACGTGGTCTCCAAAAAGGATAAAATTTACATATATTGGTTGGAGCCGTAATTTACAAAATCCCATTCAACCACTCAGCTACGCTTCATAAAGAGTTGAATATTATATAGAGAGTGTATCGTCACAGTTCTGACCACTGGGGAAGACCCAGTAGGGTTGAAACGCGTTTGGTCTTATGTGCTGTTAGTTCTGTGTAGTTTTTATGAACTTTTTATTCTGTTAAATTGTGCACTATAATAAACAAGTTTTACATTATTTTATTGTACCGCTCAACCTCTGAGTTCCTACCTGTTAAGGATGGGTTGTGTTCCTGTTTTGGTTTTGCATAATATAAGAGCCTCTTGTGGCGCAGAGTGGTAAGGCAGCAGACATGCTGTCTGAACCTCTGACCATGAGGCTGGGAGTACAATCAAGGTTGACTCAGCCTTCCATCCTTCCGAGGTTGGTAAAATGAGTACCCAGCTTGCTGCTGGGGGTAAAACATTAATGACTGGGGACGGAAAACCACCCCGTATTGAATCTGCCATGAAAACGCTAGAGGGCGTCACCCCAAGGGTCAGACATGACCCGGTGCTTGCACAGGGGATATCTTTACCTTTGCATAATATACACCAAAGCCATCTGACCCTTATAATGGTCAGAAGCAAATATGAAGCAAAAATACGTCCTTCCTTCAATTCTGCCTGTTAACCAAGTTTACATAACAGAATACTGCTGCGTGGTAGAGCATCTGTTTTATGTGCAGAGGGTCTTAGATTCAATGCCTGGCATCCTGTTTAAAAGATCTGATAGGAAAGGATGTGAAGGACCCCTGCCTGTGACCCTGGAGGCCCTCTGGCTCTCAGCACAGACTGACCTAGTCAGGCTAGGACCTGATAGCGCTCAACACATTTTCTGCAGCTGCGTTTTGGCTCAGGTGACAGTGGATAGAATCAGGCCTGTATTTGCATGAGTCTACCTCAGCTGTGTCGCCTGCCTACTGTGAGGCATCTGTTGGGGAGGGAAGCTGCCGAAGTGCAGAAAGCCACTAGCCAAGCTCAGCAAGAGCGCATTTGTCTAGCTGCTGTCAAAATGCAGAGGTTTTTTCCAAAGATCAGACGTTTCTCCCTCTGTGTTTCCAGCATAACTATGTTTTCGAACTGTCGTATCCTGCTGAGAGAAGGATGTTGAAGTCCCAGTTCATAAATACGCCCGGCTCTTTCCTTTTATATGACTTAAATGCAGGCACTGATTGGTTTGTTTGTGTGTTCGCACGTGCGTGTGCGCATGCATGCACACCTGGCTTCCTGACGGTGAAATCAGAGTAGGGACCAGAATTAAACCCTTGAGCGCAACTCTTCAAAGGAGCGCGTGCTGAGTTTGGGGGCACGTCTTCCTGAGAAACGGAGACGTGAAGTCTTAATTGAGGTCTCTTGTAGGAATGTGAGGAGTTGTTTGTGAAGAATTAAGAGGAGTGAGAAGGGATCCCTCGTGTGCCATTTCTTTGTGGCATTTCCTTTTTGGATGTGAAATGGTATGATATAGCCCAGTGTCAAATCTCTATGCAGGGTGGGTCCTTGGATGGGAGACCATCAAGGAAGATGTTGCCCTTAAAGGGGTTGCCAGCTTATCTTCTGAGATCTGAGGGAACTGGGTTTGCCTGGGATATCTTCCTTCCTTCCTTCCTTCCTTCCTATGTTTATACCACCCTTCAATATGGCTCTGGGCGGTTTACATAGAACGTCACAGGGTAATTACATGGAAGGGATGTCGTGGGGTGGGGGTGGGGACCAGCGGATATTTTGGGGTCGGTCAGCCTCAAGCAAATGCCTGGTGGAAAAGCTCCCTTCAAGTGTACATTAGGAAAAGATCATAGCTGGAACTTCCTGGCACAGATTATCCTTTTGTGTTCGCAGGTTAAGAAGAGTCTTCATTCAGAATGGTGTTTTATAACTGCAAACAATACCTGGCCATAGAGCATATGGGTTCCAGAAATGTAGTCATATTAACCCATTGCAGCAAAAAAATAAACAGTAGTGTTGTGATACAGGAACAGGTTTTTTATTTTAACTCTAAAGGTGTGCCGGCTCATGCTCCTCACCAACCACCCTGACTTGCTGCATTGGCAATATTTGAAAGTCGCTTGGATGCTGAATGAGCAGTTCTGCCTTCTGCCCAACAACTGCAGCGATGCCTGATGAAGAAGCTCCAAGAGTGATCATCCTTTTTGGGGAACTGTTGCCAAAATTAGATTTATAACATGTCATACCGTTTATAACAAATGTCATGCCACACCTTTCTTCCCAAGTGGCTGACATGCCCATTTCGCTCTAGCCTTAACCATAGGCCTGGGGGAAGAGTGCCATCTCACAGGCCTTGCTGAACTGTCAGGGCCCTGATCTCGGCTGGCAGATCGTTCCACCAGGCTGGAGAGAGGGGTGATCATGGGGGGCAGGGACTGCTGACAAATTTGCCCCAGATGAGCCTTACAGGGTCTCCAGGTGGCTTCCAATGCGAACATCAACATAAGACATGCGTATAAGCCACCTATTTAAAGATCAATGAGGGGCAAGGCTGAGGAGGTAGTTCCACAATTGTGGGGCTGCCACTGAAAAGGCCACCTCTTGTGTACCACCTGGATAAGCTTCTCTGATTGGTGGGGCAGTCAGGAGGGCTCCTCCCTGTGACCTTAGACCTCATTCCTCTTGTCTAAAAAGGAAAGTGCAGCATGGCGGCAGGAGTGGAAGGGGGCAAAACAACTATTTGGACATTCCACCTGTAGCCACTGCAGGTAGGGAGGGTGGGCAGGATGAATTTCTGCTTTGGAAATGGCAGAGCACAGCTGGCTGCAGGAAGCTGCCTCTTCCCTTTAGCCATTTAAGACTTCTTCTTTTTTTTGTCCTTCCCCAGCTGATCTTTACTTTAGCATTATAGCACAGCTCAGTTAAGAAAGGGGGGAGATTCTGGGCTGTGGAAAGAGGTGACACAGCAACAGGGGAGGTGTGGGGGCTTGGGAAGATGGGAAAACAGGAATGGATGTGCGTGGGCACTGGTCCCATGCCACTAGCTGATGCCACTGTGGGGGTGCATTTTCATGCCCTTGCACAGCTCCAGCCTCTGACTTAGAAAGACACCTAACGGCGTGTTGGCTTTTGTTTAGCACAATTTTCATTTCCACCTCTGATGTGAAGGAGAGGGTTGTGTTTTCTTTTGGCATTAATGATCTGCAATGCTGCTGTTTTATCAGGCATGTGAAAAAGAGGTGGCACATGCTCGTAGCCGCATGGGAATATCACCGACCTTGACACTCTGTGCGTCATCCGCCTTTTCATTTTAATCCTTCCATTTCGGTCTGAGTTCCCAGTTAACTGCCACATCATAAAAGCGCCGCCCCTTTAATATCTTGCTCTGAAGCTTCAACATGGTGGGCCAGGAGATTCAAGGCAATTTATGTATCCCAGCCAGACTTATCTGTCTAACAGTTGACAGTTTTATTTGGTTTGCTCATGTTGCATACAGACTAGTCGTTAATGTTCAATCTTGGAGCTGTAGGCTTCAATTTCTTATATTAAGAAAATCCTTTGATTTGTTTTAAGAAGAATCCCTGCACTGTGCAATGGATTGGGGGTGGGGGGGTGAGGTAGTCTGTATCCTCTTTTGAGCCTGTGTCTCACCCTAGCTGTACCTAAATTCAAAAGTAGTGTACCCTGTAAATGTCTTGTCCCTTTCTTTCTTGTTGCAAATAGCAGGGGAAGAGTAACGGTAATTGGCAAGCTATCTTTGGGGCGATATTTGACATTATTTATGGAGGAAACCAAATATTTTAGTAGCACTGTTAAGCCCAACCCCAATAGCCCATACCAGCTCGCTCCTATCAGGTCTTGAAAGCTAAGTAGGATTGGCAGAATCGATGCCAGTCTGCCAGATTAGAAGTCCGTGCTCCTAACCACTACACCAAACTGGCTCTCCCATCACCCCCTATAGCTGGGAGACGAGCGAGGTCCAGGTTGGTTTGATTTATCTCAGAAGGTACCTTACCCAAAGCATACTGGCAGAGTCCTCGAGAATGGAAGTCAGGATCCGCAAAGGAGGCTCAGCCAAGAAACCATCCCCATTTAAAATTAGCAAAGCCTTTTGATGTGCGAGAGCCGAGTCTGGACTCTGATTTCATTGTGCTACTTCAGACCAACATGGCTATCCATTTGAATCTAATTTCATTGTAGTTTATATCAGACTTGTATAGTAGTCTGTCCATCATGTAAACCTACTTTCCCGTCAGTCCTCGAAAAACAGCTCTTGTGGCTGGACCCAACCATGTTTTCCACTGGTGAGAAAAGAGAGAGAGGGTCCCCTCTGATCTCCCCAAAGGGAGATTGTGCGACCAAGATGGGTATAGCCAAGTGGGACTGGGGCTATGGCAAGGAGGGGAATTGGTTGAGATTTCCACTAAAAGCTGGCTGGATCCAACCTTATATTTCCTCAAAAATTAAACTATCCCATTGTTTCCATGGATGAAAATATGTTCTTGAAAAAATAGCACTCTTTCCTTGGTTTGATGTGGCAAGGATTCAAATAGAAGAATTTGACCAGACCTGATAGAATGTAAGTAGAAGATATGTTTATTATTTACGTCTTAAACAACATCTGTGGATGCCCAAAAGGTTCCAGATGGTTTACTTAAACAAAAATTTATCTTTGTGCTATGCGGCTGACGTGAATCTGAAACGCAAAGTCTAGCACTTGCTTTTTTAAAAAACGAACTCAAGTCATTTCTAGCACTTACTTGAAATGAGCATGTTTTACATGTGAAGTATTAACAACAAACCTTGTAAAAGTCTTTAATTCAAGCCAGAAGAACCAAGAATCTTTTATTTTCAAAGTGATCTTTCAAGCTCTTTTCCCTTCATATTTTTTTCCTTTCATATTTATAAGGCTGGTTTTGATTAAGTGAACATAAGCATTAAAAATCATGAAAAGCAAGTACAAAGCTGATATTATTTTAAAAAGTAACTGGGAAAGCAGATGTTTTCATTTCAGGGCTCATACGTTGTTTCTCCCTCTCATGTAAGTTCAATTTCTAATCTTTACTTTATTTGTGAACAACCCGACCTAACAGGGTCAGTCCAAATCAGAGAATATGTGTGCCCTTGCAGAAATAAATACTAGATGATCATAGGAATCCTTTACCTCAACACTTTCCTGAAATCACAGCATTCATAGGTAATGTGTGCTAACAAGGGAGAGAGTTCAATTGACATTGGACCCATGGTGTCATGGCCTACTGTTGATGTTAAAAGATGTTTGGGTTGGCCTCTGAGGGAAGCATACACAATCAATGAAAAGTGATAGTTTGGAGCTTGACTTGATTGTTGGGTCAAGGCATAGCTATGCAAAGTTCTTCACCCCCCCCCCTTCCAGCCAATCCACTGCTGCCAGAGCCACTAACTGGAGAGGCCACAGATCCAACCTGGGGCATTCTGCATGCCAAGTACCACTGAGTCATGACCTGGAGAAGGAGAGATCAGCTACCATAGAAATCTGGAAGTACATGGTTGCACAAAGATGTACATTCTGTATACTGTTGATGCACTTAGTGGAACAAATGATACAAATACTAAGTGAGACCAAAATTTACCCTTCATAATAGAGGAACTTCTTGGGATCAGTCATTGATACTCAAGGGACTGAGGAAGAGTTGGGAGACTGATGGCTTGAACAACTGCTAGGAAATACTTCTTTATACAATGAGTGATTAAAATGTGGAATTAGGAGATGTAGTGATGGGCACTGGCACAGTCAGCTTTAAAAGGGGATTAGGTAAATTCATGGAGGATAAATCTGTCTGTGACTACTAGCCATGGTGACTAAAAGGAGCCTCCATGTACAGAGGAATCCCAGGGCCAGGAGGGGAAGGCCTTAGCTCTATACCCTTTTGGACCTCCAGAGAAACTGGTTGGCCACTGTGTGAAACAGGATTCTGGACTAGATGGACTGGTCTGATCCAGTAGGGTCATATTGAGTTTTTATGCTATTATAGAGAGTTGTTCCATCTAGTAAATCCCACTATTCTTGGCCTTTTGAACCTCTGTTGATTAGGAATGCACCTGAGCTTCTGTTCTGACCAAACAAAGATCAAGGCATTGTCAAAATGATTTGGTGACCAGGTGTCTCTTCACTTCAGGTGTAATTTCAGGACCTATTTCTGTGTGAAAAGGAACATAGGCATTTTATTGGGGTGAAGATTGCTAAGAAGGACTTGCTTCATTGTCAAGAGAATGAGTACTGCAGAAGGCTATTGAATTTCAGTGACTCCTGACCTTGGCTTTTGTGCACTTTCAAGGTGACAGTAAAGAAAATCTCTTCAAGATTTATTGTGAATGAAGGATCACAAAAGGCAGACAGCTGGGTCTTGCTCTTGTGGAATTAAAAGCTATGGTATTCTCTTGAGTTCAGAGATTATGTGCTCTAAAGAGTTGGAAAATGCAAGGCATTCATTTCACACATCTCTTTTTGTGTATGTGTGTGTGACAGGTCCACATGCCAACAAGAGTGGCAACATTGGCAGTCTGTATAATGCATGTGTGTATATAAATGTGTCAAGGAAGTTGACATCTGCCCAGATTTTGTTCCCCTTAAACCAGGCTTTCTCGACCAGGGTTTTGTGAAACCTGGGGTTTCTTGATGGCCCTGGAAGGGTTTCTTGAATGGGTGGGAGTTAATTCATGTTTCATATATTTTTTTAAAATTTGTTAAACATTTATCAGGTGATATGATTGTATATGGTCATGCCAACCCACCCATCCCTTCTCAAAATGGCCAATGAGGGGCCTGGAGGGGGTGGGAAGGGGTGGAGCCCTGGGTGGGCATGCATGTAGCTATGCTTCCCAACCATATTCTGCACCATCGTACCACTTCTGGGGTTTCTTGAAGTCTGAAGGATGTTTCAGGGCTTTTTCAAGGGTAAAAAAGTTGAGAAAGGCTGCCTTAAACATTCATCTCTGCTTGGTCCAAATTTAAAGCTGAAGTCTAATATGATTCTTCCTTGATGTTGTAATGTCCCTGCCTTCTAAGCCATAGATATCTGAAGAGTATAGATAAAGTCCACTTTGTGTTGTGGAGTTGTGGCAAAGGAAAAGGGGAAGCTGCTTCTTCCTACACTCCCCTGAGCAGCACATTTAGGCTGAAACACTATACGCACTGACTCGGGGGCAAATCCCATTGAATACAGTGGACTAAACTCCGGAGTAAGCATATTTCAGATGATTTAGAAAACCACAGTATCTACAAGGCTTCACTGAAACTAGGTACAGCAACCTGTTTTCAGTGCTAGGGCTCAGGTGGGAAAACATGAGAAGAGTTAGTTGTCCCTCACCTGTGATTTGCCTCACGAAGCCAACAGAGGGCTTGACAGAGTATGTAGAAAACTCTCCTGGGACGATCAGAGCCTTGCCAGCAATGGACACTGTGTCCCCTCCCACAGACTGAGAGGAAAGGGGGTTTCCTTTACCTGTTTTTCCCACCTCTCTCTTGACCCTGCTCCTTTCAGCCTGAGGAGCAAGAGCCAATGTGCCCTCCCTTTGCTTTACGAAGGACCTTTCCTACCCTGCGGCCAGCCCTTTTGAAGGCTTTGTGCCTTGGAACTCCCATGGGATTGGAACAATTCCTGTGGGAAGCTGCTGCCACCCCTCCACATTCCAGCAGTGACTCTTCTCCTTGTTTCCTGGCCTTTCACTCAAGGCTACTTCCCTGTCAGTCATCAGAGAATGAGCTGTGGCAAGGCCAGTCCCTATCAATAAAATGCAGCAACAAAATTGTTGGGGTGACAGCCAGTACTTCTGTCTTGGTTACCTATTTGCTTCTGGGCCCACTATAAAGTTCTGGTTTAACCTTGAGAGCCCTTCACAATGTGCGGCCATCCTAAGCATTGTGCCACATCTTGTAGTACAGACTCCATACTAGTTGCACTCTTAGCAAACAGCCTTCTCCTTTTTAGGATTGTCATTTTCAACTAGTGGGTCACAGCTTCTTCTGTGATAAGACAGCAAGCAAAGTGAGGGTTGCTTCTCTCAATGGGTCCTCCTCCACCTCCCTTTCCTTCCTTCCTTCCTTCCTTCCTTCCTTCCTTCCTTCCTTCCTTCCTTCCTTCCTTCCTTCCTTCCTTCCTTCCTTCCTTCCTTCCTTCCTTCCTTCCTTCCTTCCTTCCTCTCATCTATGGTTTTCCTGCTTCCTCACCATCTCTGGCTCAGTTTCCCTTTCACAGTAGAGAGGTCCATCACTGGCTACTAGCCATGGTGACTAAATGGTATCTCAGCATCCAGAGGTGGTAAATATCTGAATACCAGCAATGAAAGCAGAATTAGGGGTAGATCTTGGCCTTTGTGACCTTTCTTTTGGTCCTCCAGGACAGCGGTCCGCAAGCTTGTGCCTGCTGCGGACCGCTGCTCCGCTGCTCCCAGCGCAAATGCGCATGCGCGGACTTGCGTGCACGCGCGTTTGCGCCGCCGCGGCTCCCCCTCCCGGCCCCTCCGGGCCATAAGCAAATCGGCCGCTAAAGCAGCAAGCTTCTCTTCCCTCCCCCCCAAAGCGAGAAGCTTGCCGGGCCGCGAGCCGGGCCGAGAGCCGAAGCGAGAAGCTTGCCAGGACGGTTTGGCGGCCGATTTGCTCGTGGCCTGGCGAGCTTCTCGCTTCGGGGGGGGAGGGAAGAAGGAGCCGCGGCCTGGCGCCAAGGCCTTCGCGGACCGGCGCCAGGCCGCGGCCCGCGGGTTGGGGACCACTGCTCCAGGGCATCTGGTTGACCACTGTGTAAAAGGCCCGTTGATTTGATCCAGGAGGGCACCTCATATATTCTTAGACCTGGTGTTCTCCATTCTACCACCTCATTCTCCAGCATGTATAAATCACAGGAGTGAGATGGAAACAGGAAAAAAAATGGGATGGAGGAATTTTAGAAGAAAAGGACAAAGGACAGATAAGTTGTGTACTAGGCAGCAAGGATAGGACAAGGGAACAGACAAAGCAGATACAAACAAGAGCCCAAATTATGGCTGGGATGCCCTGAATCTGGATTTAGAAACAGGAGTTTGTGTGATAGTTGTGATTATAAGCAGGAGAAAGAGAAGGCATCAGGGAAATGGAGACTTTGGGGCCTGAAAAACTAGGTCACAGGGAGGTCGAAGAAGGGGAGGCAACTAACTTGTACACATTGATTTGAAAAAAAAACCCTGAACTGTTTAGCTGCTGATATTCCATCTGAAGGTACGTATTGCCTGGCTGGAATTTGGCAAAGGAATGGACACATGGCTCTGTTATGAAGACAAGTGAGCCTGTAAAACCTCAACCACCTGTCTCTCGCCTTTTAGATATCGACGAATGTGCAGTGAGAAATGGAGGCTGCCAGCAGAGCTGTATTAACACTGTGGGGTCCAACCACTGTGCATGTGATGCAGGATATCGACTTCATACCGATGGACGCACCTGCATAGGTGAGTAATGACAGCAGAGCTTTGTGGAAAAGGAAATTGCATGTGCAAAATGGGAGGAGGGGAGGAAAAGCCTTTAACACTACAGTTTATGTGGGAAAGCAGATATATGGGATTTATTTCCAACAGCAAAATGTATAACTATGTTATTGTGCCATCTGGAAGGTCACCAGCTTGGGTCTGACTTTTGGCCATATTGCACTGCAGCATCATGAATGCCACCAATTCTGCTCTTCCGTTCGTGCGTCATACGCTTAAGAGAAATGTTGAGTTGACAGTGCTCTTTAATGAAATGTTTGTGATGTGTGTTGGGAATGGGCCGTTTTAGCGCACTTGTTAACCGGCTCTCTTTGGGAAGTCCACTGCAGCTTCCTTCTAGGCTTCAGGCTGCCAAAGCTGCCCGCGATAAAAATCTATGTGGGAAAAGATAAAACGTTATAGCCTCAGCAACATCAGAGCGAAAAGAACTAGCTTGGGGAATAAAAGCTGAAGACAGAGCTGGAGAAACGATTCAGCCGACTTTCCCTTGTGGACCATAAAAGGTATCAACTGCCAGCTTGGTGTAATGGTTAGGAGTGCAGGCATCTAATCTGGCACGACAGGTTCGATTCTGCGCTCCCCCACATGCAGCCAGCTGGGTGACCTTGGGCTCACCATGGCACTGATAGAGCTGTTCTGACTGAGCAGTAATCTCAGGGCTCTCTCAGCCTCACCCACCTCACAGGGTGTCTGTTGTGGGGAGAGGAAAGGGAATTGTAAGCCACTTTGAGACTCCTTTGGGAAGAGAAAAGTGGCATATAAGAACCAACTCTTCTTCTACATGAGAACAAATTTGCTGTTCTCTTTCTAAGGAGAACAAATTTGCTGGAACTCAGAGGGAAGGAAGCCCCATAATTAGAACTCTAAGCCATCTGGGACCAAAATGCCCCTGGGACTAACAGCCCTCCTGGAAGCTGAGCAATTGCAGTCATCTTCTGAATGTGCTGTGTTTCCCCGAAAATAAGACACTGTCTTATATTTATTTTTCCTCAAGAAGACACCCTATGGCTTATTTTCAGGGGGTGTCTTATTTGTATTTAGAAAAGTCGGTGCCATCAACAAAGGTGTTTGTGTGGGTGAATTGTTTTGTAAGGGGTGGGATTTATTTTAGATGTGGTATGAATGCATGGTCTCTAGGCTTGCCCTGCCATATCCCACTTCTTCTCATTTATCCGCCATATATAATAGTTCCCCGGCATGATGAGAGTAGCCATTAAACTTGTGTCAGTTCCTCTTCCTCTCCTTTGAGGACCAGATGTGTTGCAAAGAGGGACTGGGATGGGGCAGGTAGTAGAGATGACAGTAGAAATGACAGCGTGTAAGGCAGGGACTTGAGCTGAATGTCATGTAGCCCCACACTACGTAATATGGTTCTTAGGGAAAGGGAACCAAAGACCCGGGAGCCACTGGGCTCCACTCCCATTTCTCTGTTTTCCCTCTCCTCTTTTTTCTCTCTCTCTCTCTCTCACACACACACATTGTATTCTGTTCCCAGACAATAAAAAGTGTCCTTCATTATGCTATCTCCTATTCTGCATGTTATGGCTCTTGTGGGTAGTTCTGGCCACCTTTTGGCCACTAGGAGTAAAAATGTGGATTTTGCTTTGTTCTAGCTGTCCTATAAAGCAGGGGTAGTCAACCTGTGGTCCTCCAGATGTCCATGGACTACAATTCCCATGAGCCCCTGCCAGCAAACGCTAGCAGGGGCTCATGGGAATTGTAGTCCATGGACATCTGGAGGACCACAGGTTGACTACCCCTGCTATAAAGATAAAAGCCCTTCTGCCATGGCAATAGCTTATGGGAAGAAGGTACATTGGTGGCGGAAGGGGGATGTCTATATGTACCCAAAGACTGACCAAGTCAGTCATTCTTAGAAATAATATCTTTCATAATACTCCAGATGTACGTATCCTCTTGGAACTAATACACAATTCTGAACTCTTTTCTATGAAGAATGTCTCCATTGTCTTGTTTCCTCCAAGAGCATAGCCCAGGATTGTGACACTGAAGCCATTTCCTCAAGAAGACACCCTATGGCTTATTTTCAGGGGGTGTCTTATTGGTATTTAGAAAAGTCTGTCCAGCCGCCAGCCAATCGCCTTCTGTCCCCACCCCTGACCACCCTCTCCTCCAACCCTGACCACCCACCCTCCTGAAAAGACATTTTCAGTGCTAAACATGGGCCTTTGTTTTATGCTGTGAGCTGTGAAATGCATCCTATGCAGAATCCTCCAGGTGACTGTAGCATCAGCTGTCAGTGATTTTTCCTGTGAAGAGCCCCTCTCCATTCCCCTCAGTCCCACTACTGTCCATTCACATGCCCCCCTTGTAGCAATACAGATGAAGGAAGCCATTTCTGCAATTTCCTCTCATTGTAATTTTGGTTCTGCTTGTTTGTGTGATAATGAGAGGCCAGTCAGGAGCTGGTGATAGGGCTGTGAATACCGGAAAGAGATTCTCCATCAGTGCCCCAAGCTCTCACTTCTGACAGCTGCTGCCATAATCACCAGAGGCCTCTGAACATATGGCTGTTGCAGAAACTGGGCCTTATTGAGCAGCAAATGGACATTGTGCAAATCATTGGGCCGCTGCAAATGTCTCTTTCCCTCTCCTGTGATGTAGGATATCGTAGGTTTCTCTACTCTAGTTTCACATCACGACAAGGCTGGAAGTGCAGCATGAGGACAATGCAGCACAGCATTCCTACATGTTGAGGGAGAGAATTCAGGGAGGAGCTCTTGTGGCAGCAGCTCTACAGTAACCTAATAAAATCAGAGTCCAGTAGCTCCTTTAAGACCAACAAAGATTTATTCAGGGTGCGAGCTTTCGAGTGCAAGCACTAGTCTGAGGAAGAGTGCTTGCCCTCGAAAGCTCACGCCCTGAATAAATCTTTGTTGGTCTTAAAGGTGCTACCGGACTCTGATTTTATTGTGCTACTTCAGACCAACACGGCGACCCATTTGAATCTACAGGATCCTGGCGTTCCTCTCGTCATTAACTCTATGGCCCCCTCAGCTCACCTGGAGGAGTACCAAAGCAATACAAAATGTATTTTTGAAAAGGCTGAGATCCTACCAGTTTGTCCATTTGTGCAAATGAGATGAGGATGTTCTTGCCCAGTAGCCCTCCTCACTGCAACTGCATCCTGTGTATCTTTTTTTGTTCAAACAGATTTCACAGTCCCTGGCTCTGCTTTCTTAGGGGCTATTATGCACTCTCAGTTTTTCATTGAAATAAGTTAAAGCACTCCTTTTTAAATCGCCCCTTTTTGTTTGTTTTGTGCTTTTGCATACCATAGTACAGGGGTAGTCAAACTGCGGCCCTCCAGATGTCCATGGACTACAATTCCCACCAGCCCCTGCCAGCGAATGCTGGCAGGGGCTGGTGGGAATTGTAGTCCATGGACATCTGGAGGGCCGCAGTTTGACTACCCCTGCCATAGTAGATAGAAGTGAACAATTACACATTTGAGAGAGCTTTCCTCAAATGGGAGCGTACTTCACTGGCAGTCTTCAAGCAAAGGTTTGATACACCCTTTTCTTGGATGCTATAGGATGCTTAGGGCTGATTCTGCATTGAGCAGGGGGTTGGACTAGATGGCCTGTATGGCCCCTTCCAACTCTATGATTCTATGATTCATCCATTGTACTAGGAGATCATTGGTAGGCTGTGGTCAGCAGCAAAGCCAGGTGACTGACTGACACATGCTGCTGGCAGAACCTCGTGGGCATCATAGTTCATGGGCTTTTCCGTTCAGCCATTGGTGTAAAACGGCTCAGGGGAGGAGCCAGAAATGTTTATGCATGCCATAAAAAGTGTCCTTGGAACCAGCCTAAAGAAAAATGTCATAGCAAACCAAGGTTAAAATACGGTGAGGAAACAACACAGAAAATGCCATGAGGGGTGAGTGCCATGCAGAATCAATAATAATACAGTGGGTCTCGAGTGGTGAAACCAGTGCCGCATGGTGAATTTTTGCAGACTTTTTGTGAGATTTCCTGCCATGTATAACAGCCCTAGGATTGTATAAGGTATCTTTCCTCCCTCATGTTCCAGCAGAAATGTCGGTAGGATTCAACCTCAGTGATAGATACTTTGTTATTGAACTGTCAGCTTTTTCAGAAGTCACCTTTGGCGGTACCCAGTGGTATATCCTGGAAATGTGCATTTCTCAGAGCCCTCTCAAATATGGTAACCATTTTGTCTGAAAAGGACACCACGTGTATTTTCAGCTTTGTGTACGGAAGATGATGCAGGATGATGATGTTAGCCATTCCATCAAGTCTGACACTTGGTGATCCTATGGCTCAACTGTCGCCACAATTTTTGAACTGCACTACTTCATTTAGTTGCCTAATGGTCAGCGTTCATTTTGATAGTATCTAACCATTGCATCTTTTGTTGATCCTTTTACCCCTGACCAATGCTAGTCTAATTGCTTTCTCCATTGAGTTAGAATCATAGAATCATAGAGTTGGAAGGGGCCATACAGGCCATCTAGTCCAACCCCCTGCTCAACGCAGGATCAGCCCAAAGCATCCTAAAGCATCCAAGAAAAGTGTGTATCCAACCTTTACTTGTAGACTGCCAGTGATCACATGATGTGGTCAAAGTAAGTGAGCCGGGAGTTTTGTGATTTTGCCTACCAGCGATATATCCGGTTTTATGTGCTGTGATATTTTCTTGTTTGTGATTTTTGCTGTCCATAAAATCTACAAAGGCCTTCTCCAGCACCAGATTTCAAGTGAATCAATTCTCCTCTAGTACAATTTTTTTCATCGTCCAACTTTCACAGCCATAAGTGGCTGTTGGAAATATGATAGATCAAACTAATCTACATTTGGTGGTCAGGCTTATGTCCTTGCTTTTCCATGCTCGTCATTGTTCTTGCGTGTCATTGCTAAGCAACCAAGAGCAATCTGACATTTTATTTAAGAGCTATGCAGTACCCTATTAAGACAAGATGGCCACCCTACCCAGATTTTTGAGGATTGTGGGTAGTACACACTTTGGGTGTACTTGGTGGGATACCTCCCAAAAATACCATCTGGAAAAGGCTCATGTATCTGTGCAACTTCAATGGCCTCAGGTAATTTCACTGGCCATTTTCTGTTGCTTGTTTCATGTCAATTTGAATGGAAGACTTTTTTTCCTGCTTCTCCATCATGAAGTTCAAGTGGATGGCCACACATTATACAGATTGACTGAGCTGCCGTCTCTAGTGAGGCTGAATGAGATGTGAGGAATTAGGCGAGAACAACAGGAGAGCTTTGCCAGCTTCATTGGCATAAACGTGGGCCAGTGCTAAACCTTTGTGTGTAAGAAGGCCAATTAACCCCAAATGTTGGTCCTCAGAGATGCAAATACAAAGCTGGAGCTTAGCATTATGATAAAAAGGTGATTAATATAGCCTGGCATTTAAAAACCACTCATTTAAAACCCGGTATTATATAAAAGATGTGTGTTTTATCACCCGGGAGTAGGGGAGGAAAGCAAATAGATATTTTAATTGAGATACCAGAGCAATGGGGCATAGAATTCCAGTTGCTGTTGCCAAGTTCTGCGGAAAGGATTAACACGCTTCGCAAATCTGCATATGGGCACAGAGAGATTGCGGTTGCAATCCCAACTTGGTTTCCGCTTAAAATGTGAAAAACAGCTCGGTAAAGGAGGGATCACATGACATCTGCCGAATGCATTCTTTGATATTTCCTTTCTTTTAAGCAGAGGACGCCGTGCACTTGGGGATCAACCAGTGGGTGGTTTTGCTCTTTCTCAGGGCAGCCATTGCATGGGCTTGACTGCAAGATGAATTAGCATGAACCCCAGTCAAAGTAGTAGAAGGCAGGGAAAGAAAACACGGCTCTCATTAGCTCTCTGGTGGGAGCTCTGCATCAGCAAGGAGGAGGTGATGTCTAAATAGCAGTTGGAGAGTTGGGATTGAGGAGAGGAAAGGAAAGGAACCCAGTTATGGCAGGTGTGATTTCATTTTCTCCCCCATTCAGATCTAAAGTCAATGAACTCATGAGAAACACTAAGGTATTGGACAAGTCGACTAAATTTGTTGTGACAGACTTCTGAGGAGCAGCTGGCATGCTGAGTTCTCATGTTTGTTGAGTAGCAACACAAGGACTTTGGATCAGATATTCAGGGGGAGTTTTGTGCCTCCCAGATTGGCCTTTCTCTCTTTTTAATAAGGGTACAAAGGCAAGCAGTGGCTGCCTTCTCTTTTTAATAAGGGTACAAAGGCAAGCAGTGGCTGCCTTCTCCCTGGTTGCCTTCTCCCCTGTTTTTTCTGTCTTATCTGTCCCTTGGAGCAGTGATTGGCTCTGTCACAAAACTAACTCTTTGCAAATGGAACCGACAAGCTTGAGGACTTGTAACATGTAAAATTGGCCCAAATACTTGATTTTTAAAAAATGAGTAAAAATCCAAGGCTTCAAACTACCTAGATTTCCCAGGTTGCCTGCTGTGGCTACCTCCTAGCCCTACCCACTTTCCCCTGCTCTTACCTGCTGACCAGCAGGAGAAAACAGGACTGAAGAACATTGCTTCTAGTCATTAGGGCCATAGCACTCTTCAATCTCTAAGGCAGCCTTTTTCCATTGAGAAACCCTTGAAACATTCTTCAGGCTTTGGGGAACCTCAACAGTGACACAATCGTGCAGAATATGGTTGGGAAGCATAGAAGTGTACATGCCCTCAGAGGGAAGTGGAAGGAGGAGAAGGTGGTCAGGGGTGGGGGACAGAAGGCGATTGGCTGGCTGCTGGACAGACAGACAAACCGGTTGGAGGAGGAGGCACTCTGGGGCGAGACAGCCACCCTGAGTGGGTGTTAAGCGCTGAGTGGCACATACGCCATGAGACCAACTCCTCCTCCAAGCTCTTACCAGAAATATTAAGTGGAACAGATAGTTGACCTCTGGGGCTGGACATGATCAGGCTTTGATAAACTATGAAGCTGTGTGTGTGTGTGTGTATATATATATATATACACACACACACATATATATACACACATATATATACATACACACATACATACATATACATACACACACACACACACACATATATATATACATATACACATATACACACATACGTACGTACATACATACATACATACATACATATGCCCATGGCATTTATGTACTTGCTTAGGGGAATGGGAAGGATATAAAGGTTTTTAATCAGCTCAACAATGCTGCAGCAACAGCATGTTGATAGGGGACTGTCTCCTCTCCACTGTTCTTTTGAAGATTAGTTTGGTAGATTAATAGATGAAGTTTATTAATGAAGAAAGCTTGCAAGGGGGGGGAGGGGAGGACTGGATAACCAGTCCAAGCGAAAAAGGAAGTCCAGTGCTTGTCAGTCAGCTGCCAAAGCCTAGATGCTTTTACCAAAGGTTTGCATTGTACTAAGTACAAAACTGGCAGCCAGAGCATGTGAACTCCTCAAGGGGCCAACTCAAAGCCAAAATGTTCCAATGTGCAGGAGGAAGAGGGTGAGGGAGGAGGGATAGTGAAGTCTCCTTCGGTCAAAAGACATATGTCAGAAAGGAAACCGCTTGGCTGTTCATTCTCTGGAAAAAAAAATTGCTGTAAAGATTGCTTTGGCTTCCCACATTGTTTACTCCCACAGTAAACTTCATTCCTAGGTTGCGGGAGTACTTTTTCGGGGAGCTAAAACCAATGGCATCTTGACATGCCTTCTGGACTGAATGAGATATTCTCTTGTTCTGGGATGGATTTGAGCTGGTCTGTCTATTTATTGATGGCACTGCGTCCTTTTATTAATCCCTCTAGTTGGCTTTTATAATGATGTTTTAATAGATAGATATGAGATGTTAATGTTTTAAGTTTCCTTGGGGAGCCTAGCTTTGGGCAGAAAGGCAGTGTGAAAATTTGATAAATGACTGTAGATGAACCAATTTGCCTTTTTAAAACTAGCATCAGAGGGTAGGGCAGCCATACTGGGTCAGACCAATGGGCCGTACAGTCCAGCATGTTGATTCTAGCAGGGGTCAATAAGATGTTGCAGGAAAAGAGAGCTGCCTAGCAACAGTCCCCATGTTTTGATTGCTCTTGGACTATTACTCATTTATTGATGAACCTTAATGGTAGGACCACGATTCAGAGGTAGAGCATCTGCTTCACACACAAAAGGTCCCAGGTTCAGTCCCCCATGGAACACTTCTGCATGAGACGCTGGAGAGTTGCTTCCACCCAGAGTAGACAATATTGACTTTGTGTGTCCAACTTAGTGTAATATCACTTTGAGAATGCATTTGTATATGTGTTATTTGCATGGCTAATAGACAGCAGAAGACCTTCCCCCCAGAAGTGTGTCTCTCCCCTTTTAAATCCCTAAGATCGTGGCAGTATTTAACTGGGAAGAAAATTCTGATTGGCTAATCAGCCTATATTCCTAAACCAATGTTCTGGGTACAGGAATATTTAATTTTCCCCCAAACGTATTTGATGGCTATTGCCCATTTTCCTTACGTGTTTTGTCTCTGCAGTCCTGCAGACCGATCCAGTAGAACTCAATGGCACAGCTTCCCTTAAGCTGAGGTAGAACCAAAATGTTGTCCCCTGAGGCAGAAAACGTCTGAGAATTTTCCATCCTACCCCCTCAAGTAAAATTCAATGGGATACTTATAGTCATTTGATGAAACTGAAATACATGTTGAAAAGAATACTCATGGTTTGCTATTAATAGAGCACCAGCAAAGAAAGTTCATTCCAGCTTTTATTTGGCAGTTTTTAAATGACTGTTCTTGGAGTGAAGATAGTAAGAAGGCGTTCCATTGAAAGAGAAAGTATCTCATTGAACAGATGGCTTCCAGTTTCAGCCATGTTGGAGAAGCTATCATTGTTGTTTTTGGTCCCTTTTCCTTCCATCCCCACTCCTACTAGTCAGCTTGGTGGGAGGGGTGTCACTTGCCCTTTCCTCTCACTAAGTGAGTTGAAGGGAAAGGCAATGGGATCGAAAAGCCCCCTCTGTGTTTACCTGAAGACCCTTTTGACTTAATTACCCTTTGTGTGCTCCTTGTATCAGCTGTGAATTCATGGGCTATCAGCAGCGGAGGGTGTGAACAGGCATGTACACAGATCAGCGAAGGCCACTCTATGTGTCAGCGTCATGCACACTGCTGAAGAGAGATGGCAAGGGTTGTGAAAGTAAGTCTTACACCAGGGAGCAGGAAACTAGAGGTGTCAGTCCCCAGTGGGATCTGGGGTTTCCCCAGTTCTACAACCCACTTCCAGGCGACAGAGGTCAGTTCCTCTGGAGAAAATAGCCCTTTCATGGCTCCACCTCCAGTGTCCCCAGGTAACCCTACAGGAAACACAATGGAGCAAGTTACTCAGAACTTAGATGTTTTATGTGTGGTAGAACAACGCTGGAAACAGAGAGATGTGAGCTGCGCTTGGTAATTTCCCCAGGATTTCTCATGGAAGAAAGTCTTGGAGAGTTGTGTGCTTGTGGTGAAAAGGATTTGAAAATCACTTTTTTAGTGATTTGAGGTCTCACTTAAGATGCTCTAGTTTCCGTGCCTTTTGCCCAGGATTTGTACCATGCTGTTGTCTAATTTAGCTCCACCATCTAAGAAACATTTTGAAGTTGACCTTCTCTGTTAATGAATGATGCAGGGAATCCACTCATAATATTTGCCCAATGTCAAATAATGGGAATGGTCCCTAACTTTTCTTGATGAGGCTGATCACTGTTTATATTCAATCATTGGATGGGATTGTTGGTGCACTGAAGGATTTGGTATCATTGGTACACGGGTGATGCTCATCCACACATTTCATTTTTATATGAGACCTGAAGTTAGCTGTTTAGGTTCAGTATGGACGCCTGGCCCAGATGGTGGATTTCATGAGTTTTAGCTGAATCCAAATAAAAGTGAAGCTGTAAAGGTTGACTGCTCAAGGGATTTGGGCCTCCTAACAGCATTATTGCGTCTGGCTTCCATTTGAATAGTTTCCCAAACTTCAGAGTCTGGCATGATTTTCTAAGTATACCTAGATGACCAGGTGGTGTCCTTAACCAAGGGATTCTTCTGTTTTAGCAGGCTTATTGTTTTAGCAGGCTTAGAAAGCAGGGCAAACTCTTGAGGGTGTTTACGATGTGCATATACTAGTTCAACTAGCTTATACTGGTTGCAAAGTCATAACCAACAAGTAACTGAGCACAGTCCCACTTTATATTTCATAGAGCTCAGAATAACCACATGCTCAAAGGCAGAAGGGCGTACATGTGTATAAATCAGTACATGCCTCCTCTAAGGAAATCTCAGGATCATATCTAGTTGGCCCTACCAATAGCTTTGTAGAGACACAATTATAATTCTACATGCCCATCCTTCACACTCAATGGGACCCATATACATTTAGAGCTTGGGTAGTTTTGTACCTTGCTTCGATGAAAAGACCTTGATGGGGACCAGAATTCTGTTTATTCATTTGTTTGAATTTATATACTGCCCCTCTCCCCCCAAGGGGAACTCAGAGCAGTTCATAACAGTATAAAACTAAAACATGATAAAAATGCAAAGAATAAGAAACAATTCACAGTGAATCTAACATTAATACCCCCCAATAAATTAACAGAGAAAGGCCTGATGGAAAAACAGACCTTCAGGTTCTGCACAAGGAGGTCCCGCTGGGCCTGTGTCTCATCAGAGAGGGCGTTCCACCTGGATGGATGATGCCAGAAGGATGCTGCCTTCACTCTGCCCTGAACAGGGTCCCAAGCTCATAATCAAAGGAGGTTAACACATATTTGGTAGTCACTTCCATTTCTTTAGTCAACATAACTCAAGTGCAAAGTCAGTGGAGAGAGGGAGACTGTTTCCTTATCTCAGAGGTACAGGACCTGGGATAGCTGAGCCCTGAAATCCTGTTCCAGGCCTGATTGCCCAAATCCCATCTTCTCATTTGAAAGCAGGATGGATCTTAGAGGGCATTTTGGCTTGGAGCTTTGCATTTCAATGTCACAGAGATTCGTCTGAGTCTGGCAGGAACTAACATGAGTGCAAGGAAACTTCCATAGCCTTCTTTGCACATAAATTCCAGACAAAATTTAAGATTCTGAGGGGCAAGATGAATTATTTAGATTGTCTCTTTGTTGTAAAAGAGAATGTTAAATGCTTGATTTTTAGTAGCATTTACTCTGTGTTTGTGTGTGTGTGAACCATTTAGATTCGGCATAACAGGCAGGATTACAAAATATAAACTAAATTAACTTGGGACTGTGCTAACGTGTCTTCAGAGCCCTTATTCTGTTGATCATTATGGATGTCTTTGAATTGCTGGACTGATTTAATAGATAGCATCAAAGCTATTGCTAGTCTGGTACAATTGGATCAGATGAAGGTTCTGCGTATTTAGCAATACTTCACCCAAAGTGTGTGCTTTGGCTCACTTTTCTGTAGTGGTCTGAGTACTTCGTTGGTTCTCCTCCGAAGAAAATATGACCTTGGCTGCCTAAGGATTATTAGAGCCCATTAAGCTGGTGATGGCCTGCGTTCCCATTGATCTCCTTTGCCAAATTTTGCAGCCTAATTCCGCTCAAACTCCCATGGAGAGCTCATCATATGTTCAGCACCATATGGTCTGACTTCTGCACTAGCCTTGCCGTAAGCTGTTCATAAAAAGTTAAGGCTCCCAGGCCCGTGTTTCACTTGCTCAGTTAGACAAGATGAAATAGAGCTCAAAAGGAATATGAAAGAGTGAAAATCAGAAGCAGCCCTGACAGACATAATGATCAAAACATGTAAGAATTGCTAAAGACAACAAGAGCTGATAGTATTACTAAACTAGCATATCAGAGTCAGAAGGCTGGTCCTTCTCCACTACTGTCTGCTCCTGCAATTCCCAGCATCCCCAGTATAGCACGTAGGCTGGCTTCCTCGGTTTGTGGCTCCGCCTCCTGTAGCAGCCATTTTGTGGTTGCAGCCATGACCTTGTGTCTGAATTCCAAAGGGGCCCATAGTCTCTGAAGGGTTGGGGACACTTTCCTGATCTCCTCTGACTGCGGCTGTCCAAGGTCTCATTCAAGGTCTTTCCTGACTCTGTCCTTTAAGTGAAGATCCTGAAGTACTGAGCCTACAAATCATACTAGTAAGCAAAGCCCGTTGTACCCAGGAATGCAATGTACCCAGTACATACACCTGGACTGCAAACCTCCTGGGTTCTGGCTACATGGCCAAACCATAAATCATGGTTTTGTTATCTTCCTCCCCACCGCTTCCCTCTCAATCTTGAGATCCAGTGTGGTGCAGTGGTTAAAGAATGGCTGACTCTCATCTCAAGAGTTGGGTTTGATGTTGCCTCCATGTGTGGCCAGCTGGATTACTAATCTCCATGGGCAACCTGGTAATCTTCTGGAATTGGTGTTCATCTCCCCAGGGGAAAATGGTTGCTTTGGAGGGGTGACTCAACAGTAAGAACTCACCTACAGGTAACAGGGCTGCTTAGGAGGGGGAATGCTGTGGCATTGCTTCCCACCCAGAGGTTGCTAGCCTCTACGTGGTGCCTGGAACTCTCTGAGAATTAGAGTTCATGTGCAGACTATACAGATCAGTTCCCCTGGCAAAAAGGGCTGTGTGGGAGGGGGGATACTGTGGCCTTGGACCCCACTGAGGTTCAGGGATGCCAATCAGTAATATTTAATAACCAGATGAACCAGAACCAAAACAAGCCCTGAGTAATACAGCTTGTTTTCCACAACAACAGTTGTCTACACATCAGTGACTCTGTAAACAATAAACAAATTTTAAACAATCTTTCTCTATTAAAATTTCTACACAAAAATGCACCTCTTATTATCAGCTTTGCATTCAAAACATTGCTGCCTACCTTGGTACTTTAAACAAGGCTTTGAGTATACTAATAGTTTTCTGTATGGATTTCTGCAAAATCCATTATCTACTATTAGTGGAATTGTAACTTAAAATCCCTGCTGGCAGACGGCCGATTCCCAGCCCCCCCCCCACCCCCAGCCAGCCAGCTCCTCCTTCCCTCCCTCCCTCCCTCCCTCCCAGCCACCCCACTTTGTGTCTGGCTTACCTTTCTGAGGTGAGCTGGTAGGGCAAGCTGGCTCTTCTTCTGGCTGGAAGAGGTTGGAGGGGGAGGCGGCCAGGGGTAGGACTGTCTACATCAGGGGTAGTCAACCTGTGGTCCTCCAGATGTTCATGGACTACAATTCTCATGAGCCCCTGCCAGCAAGCACTGGTCCATATTCACTCTTGACTTCTCTAGATTAGATCTTTCCGGTCAGTTAAAAAATTGTCCTTAACACGTTTTACACTGCAAGATTAAAGGATGCCTTGTACACGAAGCCCACACTGACAACCAAAGTCACTGAGCTATACCTCCATGTCCTGCTCATGGTTTTTAGAACATAAGAGAGTAAATATGAAGAACCATGATGGATCAGACCAGTGGTCCCATCTAGTCCAGCATCCTGTCTCCAGTTCCTTTGGAAGGCTAACAATGGACGATCTAAGTGGATCCTTTCTCCTGATGTTGCCTTCTGAAGCTGATATTCAGAGCTTTACGATTTTTGAATGTAGAAGTTCTCTTTAGTCTCCATGGCTAGTAGTCACTGTGGACCTATCCTCCATGAATCTGTCTAATCCCTTTTAAAGATGGCCTATGCCCATCACTACATCCAGCATAGCTACTGGATGAACCATCTCCTGGATGAACCAACTCCTGAATCCTGCACAATAAACAAATTTTAAACCATCTTTCTCTATATTTCTGAATCCTGCACAATAAATCTTGTTTGTTTGGGTTATTTTATGTATGTTGTTGGAGCCCTGTTGGAGCCCTTTTGGATAACTGATAAATTAATAGGGGCAAGTTGGTCATCATAGGCGGAACTTTTTAAAGTAGCATCCCCACCTTCAGGCCTCACCTGCTGATATATGGTTATCGCCTGGATGCAGTCCTAGCGTGGGCTCATTTTCAGAGACTTGTGTTGCAGTCTGTTCAATAGTGCAGTTCATTTGTTTTCTACTGGTGACCCTTGTGGTGTTTGCTAAGAGCTTATGATAGTATCTGAAGATTCAGACTCCTGAAACTAGAGATTCATCATCAGCCTTGCAAAACATTTGGGGTCAGGGCTTTTGTCCTTCTTGGAAGTGCAGTTGCAAATATACTCCTGGACTCTGCATTGTCCTTCATTGTAACCCCACAGCCACTGGGTCATTGTAACCCCACAGCCACAGGATCCCTGGTCATTAAGAATAAGTTATGACTTACCTGAACAGCCCAGACAAGTTCATTTTTGTCAAAGATTGGATTGCAAAATAAGTAGGGTTGACTGTAGTTGGTACTGTGTTGGGAGACTTCTAAGAAGACCAGGGCTACTATGCAGAGGAAGGCTATGGCAACCCCATTGTTTGCTTTGAATACCCTGTAGAACTTCATGAGGTTGGCATGAGTCAGCTGCCACTTGGTAGCACATTTACTTAGCTAGCAAGACGTGGTGGCATCTGCAAGCATTGACAACTTCAAGAGGGGATTGGATAAACATATGGAACAGATGTCCTTCAATGGCTATTAGCCACAAGATATAGATGGAACACTCTGCAGATTAGTTATGCTCTGTATTCTTGGTGTTTGAGGGCTTCTGGAGTTCTATATCTGCTGATGGACCTCCTGGTGCTCCCTGGGCTTTGGCCACTGTATGACTCAAGAGTGTTGGGTTGGATGGGCCATTGGCGTGATCCAACATGACTTCTGTCATGTTCTTTCTTACTTATGGCTTGCCAGAGGTGCTTGGCCCTGACCTGGATAGGCCAGGCTAGCCAGATCTTGTCAACTCTAGGAAACTAAGCAGGGTTGGCGCTGGCTAGCATTTGGATGGGAGTTCTCTGAGAAATTCCAGAGTCATGACATGGAGGCAGGCAATGGCAAACCATCTCTGAATGTCTTTTGCCTTGAAAACACCACCAGGGGTCACTGGCTTGATGGCACTTTCCTCCTCCACCCCCACCACCCCCAGACATCTCTGAGTCATTGCATTGGACAAGTTACAAAAAGAAGCTTTATGAGTATGTATCATTGTGTTTGAACTACTGGCACAGAACACTGTTGGCCAGCAGAGAGGCACATGGAAGAATCTGTGTTGGGTCCCTGCTGACTATTAGAAAAAGCCATTTGGCACTGCAGAAAGCTAAGAACATCATTAGGGTAGTTTTTTTTTAAATCTCCCCAATTCTTTCTCTTTTTTGCCACTTGAAAAATACCTCCATGACCACAAAACCATTGCACATAGTGGCTGGCTTTGTAATACTTTAAGGAAGGTTGAAGTGTCTGACAAATGGATTGCTTAAATTCCTGGTGGCAAACCAGTGGAATAAATTTCTTAAGAGAGAAAATATTGTGATGTTGCAGAAGTTGTTGCACGTGGTGTCAGTGGGAGAGGCGCCATTTATTTTGTGTGAGTGTCTGTGTTGCTGTTGGTAATAAATCTCATGTGAAATATTCATGCAGGAACTTTTTTTTTTGTTTTCTGGTGTTCGCTTGCAGGGATTGACCCCTGTGCAACCGGAAACGGGGGTTGCTTACATATCTGCCGAAACGAAAGTGGTCTCGCAAAGTGTGAATGCTACTCTGGATATCACCTTTCCGTAGATGGGAAGTCTTGCGCAGGTAAAGAACTATTTGTTAAAACCCAAAATAAAAACGGAAATGTCAAATGCCGTCATCTTCTATAATAAGTGTAGCTGTAGTGTGTACTAGAGCGGGGGTAGTCAACCTGTGGTCCTCCAGATGTCCATGGACTACAATTCCCATGAGCCCCTGCCAGCATTTGTTGGCAGGGGCTCATGGGAATTGTAGTCCATGGACATCTGGAGGACCACAGGTTGACTACCCCTGTACTAGAGCATGATGTCTTGTCAGGTAGGAACGTAACGTAAATTTCTTCCCAGTCCTGTCTGTCTCCAGGGCTCCAAGCAGAAGGCAGCAGGCGGCACTTCAGTGATTTTTGTAACTGCCCACATCCACCCCAGCTTCTTTTAAGAACATTTGGAGTGAGGTAGTCTATGGGCCTCTTGTGGCGCAGAGTGGTAAGGCAGCTGCCTGAAAGCTTTGCCCATGAGGCTGGGAGTTCGATCCCAGCAGCCGGCTCAAGGTTGACTCAGCCTTCCATCCTTCCGAGGTTGGTCAAATGAGTACCCAGCTTGCTGGGGGGTAAACGGTAATGACTGGGGAAGGCACTGGCAAACCACCCCCGTATTGAGTCTGCCATGAAAACGCTGGAGGGCGTCACCCCAAGGGTCAGACATGACTCGGTGCTTGCACAGGGGATAGCTTTACCTTTACCTTTTAGTCTATTTGATTCTCTTTCTTCAAAAGAGATGGGGAAGATTAAGTGTCTGTCCTTTTCTTTATTCCGGCATCCTTTCTCCCATAGTGGCCAACTGGATACTCCCAGAATGCCTTCAAGCAGGGCATGTAAGCCTGTGGTTATTTAGAGATTATTGTCCCTGAACACAGAGATCCCATTGAGGCATTGTGGCCATGAGCCACTGATGGATCTGTCCGCTAGGAGCTTGTCATCAGCTTTTAAAGTCCCACCCTAGAAGGGGGATCCCCGGTCTTGTTAAGCACATGGACACTTTTGGAATGTTGAGAAAGGATATCAGGCACCACCCAGAAATGGCAGCCGTGGAAGGTGGGCACAAGTTTTAAAATGTGGTCTTTGGTGGGATTTACAAGATGTGGAGAGATTCTAGTTTAAGCGTCATCTAGAGATGTTGCATGTATTGTTTTCTGTGGTCTTCTGGAGCACCTCCTGCTCCAGTGAGGTAGAAGGTAGCCTGATTGTCTCTTTACTTTGGGGGGGGGGAAGAAGCAAGTGGATGACAGGAAACACACTGGCATCCAAGAACTCTGAGTATCTCTGCTCTGCATTTAGGATCATTGCTCTAGAGCAGGAGTAGTCAACCTGTGGCCCTCCAGATGTCCATGGACTACAATTCCCAGGAGCCCCTGCCAGCAAATGCTGGCAGGGGCTCATGGGAATTGTAGTCCATGAACATCTGGAGGACCACAGGTTAACTACTGCTCTAGAGTATGCCCAAGACACTAATACAGTGTACATCCATTCAGTTTGGGGGAAATTCCTGGAAGGCTCCACAGCAAATCTGATGCTTCCCTCCAACTCTTTTGTCTACTAGATGTAGATGAATGTGCCGAGGGGATGGCCAGGTGCACTCATCGCTGTGTGAACACTCCAGGGTCTTTTGCCTGCATTTGCAATCCTGGCTTTGAGCTTGGGGCGAACGGAAGGCAGTGTTATCGTAAGTAGCCTTTCTGCAGCAATGCACTGGGGAGATGGCATGCCTTTACTTGCCTGTTGCTTCGCTGAAGAGCCAGCATGGTTGGTGCTCTACAGATATTGCATGCCTCAATGTAAGTTAGGTGCTCAGCTTTGTAGAAGGGCTCAAGCCACAGGTTTCTGTGGTCATGCACACGAATCCGAAAACTGGGACTATGCCCCTGCATTCAAGAGGCAGACCGTGCTTCTGATTTCCCTTTGAGAGATGAATTGTAATGTGTCTGAGAGTTCCTGGAGCTACCCAAAGAACATGTTCAGACTACTGATTTTTATATTGGATATTTCTTTCCGACTCTCTTTGCCTCCATGGTCCTCATTTTACATCCTGGATGCAGCCGGAAATTTGAAAAAACTCACCTGCACCTCATATGTGCAGGTCATCATCTCTCATCACTGGCTTAAGGCTGTAGTATGATCTTAAGACATCTATCAGTCACCCAGCTCAGCCCCGAACTCCATAACAGTGAAAATAATAAGACAATTGGAAATCCAGGGCCATTGAATGCATTGACTGCCTCCACCAAATTGGTGCTCTTTGATTCTTTTCTCCTCCTGAGTAACGCTCTTCAAGAGGGAGTGGTCAGCATAGAAATGCTTCCCAGTCCAGGGTGGTGAACTGCAAGGGAAAGTATAAAAGTACTAGGGGCAAAGCCCGTTTTATCCAGGAATACAACAGACGCTAGATTGTGAGAGTGGGAAAAGCAAGTTAGGAGTTGTTGATTCTGGATGGAGAAGTGGCTGCATGGGTGTGTGGTGTGGGTTGTGGTAGTGTGGCTGGGCATGAGGGTGTGTGATTGGAGAGCTTTGTGGCACGGACAAGCAGTCAGGAGGCTTAGCAGGTTGTACATCATGGGGGGTTTAAAGGAGGAGGAAGGTGTGCAGGCACTTTTTTGGGGGGGAGGCAAAGTGCCAGGGAAAGTATAACAGTATTTTAGCTCAGTGAGGAGCTTGCTAAAGTTCATCTATAAGCCAAACTTACCTGATGTTAGGCTATTTCCAGGGGACCTGTACGTATAAACCGCTCTGAGCCTTCGGGGAGGGCGGTATATAAATATGAATGAATAAATAAAATATTGCTCTTTTACCTTTGTAGTTTATGAGGGAGGAGCTGGACTTTGTTGTCCAGCTGCTGAAGAGCTGCTGAGACTGGGAGGTGGTTGTTGTCGTTTCTGTAGAGGTCAAGTGGCAGCAGGTGCAGAAACCTGGGAAATTTAGAACAGCAAGTTGCAGAGAAGATATCCAGTATGGGGTATGAACAGCAGCCTTAATCCCCGACTGCACATGACCATTCACTATCCAGATACAGTATATACTTCGGGCATCTCTGTTCCATCTCCCTCCTTCGCTCTCCAAAACACAGTCTTGTTAGTACTGCTTGTTTGTTCATTCGACCACAATGTAACTTCTTCCACAAGCCTGGAAGCAATGGCTTCATGTGGGCATGATGCTCCAGCCCCCTCCCCTAACTCTATGATAAAACCATAGTGTTTTGCGGGAATCCTAGTGCCACATCTATGCAATTAATGTCGCTCGCAGGGTCATGCCGGAAGTGACGTTGGGGCATCAGGCCACTGCATGTTGATGTGTTCCCAGGCTCGTCTCATCAGATCTCAGAAGCTAAGCAGGGTCAGCTAGTATGTGGCTGTGAATACCAGGGTCATGACATAGAGGCAGGCAATCGCAAACCACGCCTGAATGTCTCTTGCCACAGGGTCACCATAAGTCAAAAGTGACTTGACCGTACTTTCTATCTCTGTTTACAACTAGTTGCTGGCATTTTATTGGTGAACCTGTCCATCATTGCAGGATAGGGATGGAGAATGCCACACATGGTGAAATTCTGTTGTTCTGAGCAAAGCTACAGGAGTCTCTGTAGAGTCCAGACCCCTTTCTTTTGTTTATTGACAATGATTTGTTGGTTTTCCTGAAAGGCATTGAGATGGAAATCGTCAGTAGCTGTGAAGGCAACAATGGTGGTTGTTCCCATCACTGTGAGCATTCGACCAATGGACCGCTGTGTTCTTGTAATCAAGGATATGTCTTGGATTTGGACGGGAAGACATGTACAGGTGAGGTACAATGAATTCCACCTCAGTCAGAAGGAGACTGTGGCCTGAGGCCTGGCGCTTTGTATATCACTGTTTATTTAGTGTCATGGCTATTTAATATTAGTGTTTAAATATATTAAATAGAAAAGGAATGTTTCCATATTAAATATCATTTTCTCCAACTTCAGCTCCTGTCACAGAACATAGAGTCTGTAAGACATGCATTCATCTAGGCCAGGGATTCCCAACCAGGGGTCCACTTCTAACTGCCCAACAATTTCATTGAATGCCATCTGTGTCCTAGTCTTCTGCGAGATGGAGAAAAGGCTCGTTTTTGCCATTTTCTCTCCCCTATGCATAATGTTAAGAACTTCTGTCATGGGTTAAATGAAAGCCTGGAGCTGTTATTACTTGTTTGAGATAAAAGAGTGCCAGATCTCCACTGTTTTGGTTCAAGCTCTGGCTCTTTGGGAAGGGTTCAGACAATGGTATTTTACAGGTCAACTATAACTGGGGTCATCAAACCCCGGTCCGCAGCCCGGTATCGGGCCACTGGCAGCTGCACCTGCCTCCCCCCCCGGCCCCCCACAGCGAGAATGAAGGGAAGAGGTAGGTGCGGCCACCGGCATGCTGGCGATGCAAACGCGCATGTGCGCAGTTGCCGCGCATGCACGTTTGCACCCCCTGGTGGCGAAAACGCGCATGTGTGGCAACTGCACATGCGCGTTTGCACGGCATCCAGGCCATCGGGTCTCCCCTCACCCCTGGAGGCGGTCCCTGACCTCAGAAAGATTGGGGACCGCTGAACTATAACACATCCAAACACTTATCTGTTCATTATAATATTTCTAGTAAAGCCTTGGAGGAGGAGCTGGCCTCATAGCTTGAGTGCCACTCAGCGCTTAACACCCACTCAAGGCAACTGCCCCTGAGTGCCTCCTCTTCCAACTGGCATGCCTGTCTGTTCTGCGACCAGCCAATCGTCTTCTGTCCCCCACTCCTGACCACCCCCTCCTCCTTCCACTTCCCTTGGAGGCTGCAGATCCCTGCTGCGTGAGAGCTCCCCCTGCAGGTGAGTCCTCTTCCCAGGGGCCTCCAGCCTGCAGCCTTTCCAGGTTCTTGGGGAAGGGCGAGGCCATCTGCAGAGATCTTCCACCACCACCCGCAATCTAGCACCCGTTGTATTCCTGAATGCAACAGGCTTGGCCCCTAATATGTTTTATAAAATCATGTTCTTAACTATGTCTAAGAAATAAATCTAAGAAATGTCTAAATGTGCAGACTTCCTCTGTGCTGGAACTGCAAAAGAATTCCCTGAGCCCAACATTATATGGTTTGATTTTTAGCTCTTGAAATACTGCCTTGGTTGTTTTCTTTTAAGCTTGTTCCCCTGTATTTTAGATGTGTGCTTTTTAAATTTTTGCTTGTAAGATTTATATTTACCCACATTATTATTTCAGATAGCCCTGATGAAGCATATGTGAAATGCTTAGGGGGTCTCAGAGTTGAAATTAATTTTTCCACTGCCTTTCTTTGTTTTTTAAATCCCTCTTGGGAGCCTTGCATACTCATAGGCATAAATTTTGAACTCCAAAATTAAATTTATTATTAAGGGAAGAGGCATTTCCCTCTGTCTGTCCTGAATTCTGTTGTCCGACAACTTCACTGGGAGCTCCTTCCCGAGTTCTAGTATTACGGGTTCTATTAATCTGATCAATTTCTCTACCCTAGGCCTAATTTTATAAATCTCTATCAAGCCCCCCTCTCAGTTGCCTTTCCTCTAAGCCAGTGGTTCTCAACCTTTCTAATGCCGTGACCCTTTAATACAGTTCCTCATGTTGTGGTGACCCCCAACCATAAAACTAGGCAAGTGTTCTTTCACAGAAATTAAACCGAAACTGACGAATGGCTTAAAGATCCATTGTTCATGATTGTATATAAATTGGTTATAAATTGTATATAAATTGGCAGGCACCTTCAGGAGTAATGGGCAACAGTGGCGGCACCCCCCTCCCCCAAGCTGCTCACCCTGCCACGACCCCTGTGAAAGGGTCGTCCGACCCCCAAAGGGGTCCTGACCCCCAGGTTGAGAACCACTCCTCTAAGCTGAATGGTTCCATACTCTGAAGCTTTTTCAGCTTTGCAACTCTGCCCATAGAATCCAGCAAAACTAACCAAATGAAAACATCTGCCCGGATGTAACCAGTTGTCCACGTTGAAGCTGAGGTTACTTAAGTAGGATGAGATGGCAGCGGATACAGACACATCAGCAGAGGAAGTTAAAATCTAATATGGGAGGGGGAAGGAAAGTATTTTCTACTAACTGATACGGAACAGGCTTCTAGGCACGGTAGGCTTTAATAGAACTGGGGAAGCTTTGATATGATCTGAAATATTACCTGGGAGCCTTTTTGTGACATTTTCAGAGGAAGCAACATTGCCAGTTCCAATAACCCGCATTAATCAATTTCACGCGGGCCTCTAACCTCCACTGATTGATTACACACTTCTCCTCCTCCTCCTCCCCCTCCCCGTGCTCTCTCCTTGTTGACTGCATCCCCTAATAATGTTAGCGCCCTTTCCAAGGTTAATTGCCACGCTGACCTTTTGCTTTTCTGGTTGCTTCCTTTGAAGGCATTCTGCAAATTCAGCGCTGGGCCAACTACCTTTCAGATAGCAAATCTTTGGGATCAATCTGAGACTCTTTCTGCCTTGTTTCTTCATAATGGCTCAGCAGTTTTAGGACGTGAGCCGTGCCAAACTAGAGCAAAGTCAGGAGGTGTCACAAAGTCAATGAGTTGTCAACGATTACTGTAGCTTTCCTTTCTCTTTAACAATGGGGGTTGCTTTGCAAAATGCATATTCTGGCTTTTTTGTTTTGTTTTTACTGAAAGCATGTCCTTTAAATGAATCAATCTGGAAGATCGCTTAACCTGGTTTAGTGCCGAGCTTGCCCATGTGCCTTCACCCTTTCTTCTCTTCCACTTCCCATTATTTATTTATTTAGATTTCTATACCGCCCATTTCTTTGCAGCTCTGGGCGGTTTACACAGAACATTATAACTTACATGGAACATTACATAACATCAAAACAACTTTAAAAAACATCAAAAGATTACAAGACCACAATTATAATATAATAACAATTAACAGTAACTTTGGGAGAGTCATGGGCAGGTGTCTGGGGGGATTACACCGATAATGCCAGTTGCCCATGGAAAGTGAACGCAAATGCATGGGTTAATCTGAGTTAATTCCCCCACCCCGCCTGGGATTCTAAACGAGAGATTAATCCCGGTTTACAATGCTATAGGGTTGCAAGATCTGAGTTGGGAAACGCTTAGAGATTTTGGAACTGGAACCTGAGGAGCATGGTCTATTTGTACTCTGCCTTTTAACTCTCAAAGGAGTCTCAAAGTGGTTTACAATTGCCTTCCCTTCCTCTCCTTACATTCTGTGAGATGGGTGGAGCTGAGAGAGTTCTAAGAGAACTTTGATTGGCCCTAGGTCACCCAGCTAGCTGCACATGGAGAAGTGGGGAATCAAACCTGTTTTTTTCACCAGATTTAGAGCCCACCACTCTTAACCACTACACCAAGCTGGCTGGTTTGAGAAGGAGAATGACTTCTGTGTGGTGTAATACCATATTATTCCAAATTGGTCATTTTCTCCAGGCGAACGGAATTTTGTTGCCTGGAGATGAGTTGTAATAGTAGGACATCTCCATCCATTACTTGGCAATTGAGAAAACCTACAATGGTGGCTTGTAGGGAGAGAACTACCTCAGGGTAACGTGTACCCACATTCTCTTGGCACCAAGTGACTGGAGTTAGTTTCTACCAGGGGTTCTCTGTGGGGGGAAAAAGGGGGAGAAGGAAGACAAGCGTGAGTGGGGAGTAGACAGGCTGGCCATATGCTCATCCTAGCTTGATGTCGGTTAAAAAACTCCACCATAGTTTTCATTCCGTTTTAACTAATTATGACCACATTTTCATAGAAGTTAAAAATATATATTTATAACCTGACCTTCCCCAAAAGCTCAAGATGGGTAGCAACGTGTGTATAATAACAATAAATACTCATCGTAATCGTAACAATGAAACACATTCAAATCACTCATTCCAAAGTCATTCTATCTTCTGGCGAGAGGGTAATATAAGCTTGCTTTGAGCAAAGAGGCCAGGATTTCTATATTGTTCTTGGCCTCAACCATCTGCCTGGCAGAACAGCCCAGTCTTCCAGGTCCTGTGGAACTGTCCTAAGTCCTGCAGGGCCCTTATCTCTCCAGGTATAGTGCTCCACCAGTCATATGCACTCATAGCAAATAGATTCCACGGAGCAATGCCTCATTCACACATTACTGTATACAGGTTGTAGCCAGGGCCCCCACCTTGATTCTGGTCGCAGTCACGCTTGAGTTGTGGGTTCTCGTCAGTTCCTGCATGTGTGATACTCCCTTTGGATCAGGACAATGGCACCCATGGAGACAGAGCTTCAGCCTCCCGCCCTGCTTTATTTATTCATTTGATCACATTTATATACCGCCCTCCCCAAAGGCCCAGGGTGGTTTACATAGAATGAGAATAGAGGAGTTATAAATCATTAAACATGGAACAACATTTTGGTCTGTGACAGTCCTAGGGGTTGCAATATTTGGCCAGTTGGGCAATCTTGTCTGTATACTTAACCATTTCCCAAATTGTTCCTCTTTCAGATCAGGTAAATAGAATGTAGAGAGGGCTCCCCTTTTCTATGTGTGCCTCAGTTGCAATCCACACTGGGCACTGGGCATGCATAAACCCGCAACTGAGACCTAAGCCTCAGGGGAGGGCGGTATATAAATATAATAAATAATAAATAAACTCACATGTGACTGTGACACAGGGAAGGGACCCTAGACCCGATTTGTGTGTTCCACAACTTGTGGTCTCTCAGCCTTAAACCCCTTCCTGAGTGTGTATGTTCACACGCAAGTTTCTTGAAGAGCGAGCCTAAGCAAGTCACATTTGATTCAATGAGCCACATTCCCAAACTGGTCCCCTGACAACTACATTGGGACCCACTACTGCTCAACAGGAGAGGTATACCAAAGGTAGCATGAGCAGTCAAGTCAGAGATGATTCATAGCAAACTCTTTAAGTTCCACCTCTTGGGCCTTTCAAAACAGGAGATGATCAGAAGCGTTTTGCCATTGCATTGCTGTGCATGGCACCCCCAGTCCTGTTGGTCACCCACTCAAGGACCAACCCTCTTTAGCTTCCAAGTCTGATGAGGTTGGGCTATCAGAGAGGTGAGCGCCTATTGGAGTCTTTCTGTAAATACTTCAAAACCTTGCTCACCTGCGCGTTGCATTCTTTGCTTTGTTTCTTCTCTGAATGTTTTCTTTTCTTGGCTCCTGCAGACTTGGATGAATGTGACACAGGAGATGCCTGCTGTTCACAGTTCTGTGTCAACTACATTGGAGGTTACGAATGCAGCTGCAAGGCAGGATTCCAGCTTAACCTCGATGGCTGCAGGTGTGATGGTAAGCACTTAAAAGTTTCTCAGGCACTGCTACCCTTCACCCCAAAGGCCTTTTGCAGACTTTGAGAACAGGAGATTTTTTGAGTGATTTAACCATGCTCGTGGAGTCTGCTTGTCAGTTCTAGGCACCATAAGCAATGGTGATGTCCCTTTCAGTATTTGTAAAGATGGAGTGTAGAAGGAACACCTCTGGCAGCCCTGTTAATGTCACTATAAGTTCCCTGATGGAAGAAAGATGGGATATAAATGTATAGAAGACAGCCAGCATGTCGTTGTGGGTTAAGAGTGGTGGCCTCTAATCTGGAGAACCAGGTTTGGTCCTCCACATGTCACCATGGAAGTCAGAAGCCACATCTGATCTGGCAAGTTTGTGGAGGACACAAGGTCTATAATGTGTTGGCAAGCCTCAGAAGTAGCGTGAAGCAAACAAAGGATCTTTGATGCCATTTGTGCTGTTTTCTCTGTTCTGCTGTGCTTTAGCTTATTGTCTGATCATGGGTTGTTGTTGATTTGTAGCTGCCTGAAGGCTTGCAGGAAGGCAGAGCATGCCCTTAGAACGCCCAGCTCTGCTTCACTTCCTCCTTGTTCTCGGATGTCTCCTTGCCTAACTTTGCTTCATTTATGTTGTAGACGTGGACGAATGCCTTGCTGACACCCACGGTTGTGACCAGCGCTGCATTAATTCCTTGGGCTCCTATGAATGCACGTGTGAGGAGGGGTACCGCCTGGCCATCAACAGACACTCTTGCAGCTGTAAGTAATTCCATTGAGTCAGGACGGTCTTTCTGAATGCAAATTTGAATTATTTTCCAGGAATTTAGAAGCTATAATTGGGAATGATAAATGGAAACCGGAGCATGTTAAGGGCATATAGTCTTGAAAAAAATAAGGTCCCTCTTGAGAGATCTTGTTTTCAGTCAAAGGATTCAGGGTCAGTCCCAGTTTTTGGAGGGGCCTGGGAAGAGAATGCCCAGGGTCACCCTCCCCATGCTTTCTGCTGTTTCACCTGTTTGCCCCTGCTTGCACCTCTGCCTCCATCTGCCATCCACTTGCAAGCCCTCCCACAATCTTCATTCACAACCTCACATGCCTCTGATGACACAGGTGGCCAAGAGCACACATGGGGGAATGGCACACTGGGGGAGCAGGGAGGTGTGGTAGGAGTCATGAGTAGGCTCCACCTGCAGCTCCACCTCGGGGCATGCTGATGCCAACCCTCTGCTATATGTTGCTGAAAGCCTAGATGTATTGCGAAACTACATTCCCAAACCAATGTTGTAAGTGTGAGAAACCAACATTTTCACTTTAGAACATTTCTACCAGGGTTGTTCGTTTAAGGACTAAGATGTAATCTAGGTTGCAATATATTCGTTTTAAAGTGCCTTTTTGTGTAAATGCTGGCTTTTAAAATTTCCTTGTGTGTTCCCTTTCCAGCAAAATGCGTCATCTTCGAGTATTGCAGGCCTTTGGTTCAAATGTCACATGTTAAGTTATTTGTGCTCTCTTTGGCTGTGGCCCAGTGGTGTGCCTGTCACCCAGAAATCAATGGGATTTAAGGCTGATAGATAGCTGCTTGCTTCGTAGGCATTTCTTAAAGAAAAGCTCTGGTTACCTGTGCAAGTGACAAACAGCCTATCTAAATGCTTTGTTTTGCAGGGCACCATAATTAGCCTCCTTAAGATAGGTTAAGCAGTGATGCGTGAAATCTCACATTGTTGCTTGACAAGCAATTGAAGGGTGTATTCAGTGCATGCACAACATAACGCAGGCAACAAACAAAACACCAGCATACTCAAGAAAGCCTTTCTGGCAGAGTTCTCCATGTATCTGGTACAGGTGATCTTTGCAATTGTTAACACCACGTATTCCAGATTTTCTTTGCCTAAATGAAAATGGGAGGCATACTTCATGCATGCACCCATAATGATTTGTTGATCATGTGTTTCAGAAGAGAACTACCTGCCTTTTAAGGCATTCACCCCTTTCTTTCTCTGTGTTGTAGTAGTTAAGCTTGGTGTAGTGGTTAAGAGCGGTGGCCTTCAATCTGGAGAGCCGGATTTCCTTCCCCAATCCTCCTCCCACTGGGTGACCTAGTCTAGTCATGGTTCCCTCAGAGCTCTCTCAGCCCTACCTACCTCACAGGGTGTCAATTCTGGGGAAAAGAAGGAGTAGGTGATTGTAAGCCGCTTTATTATTATTATTATTATTATTATTATTATTATTATTATTATTATTATTATTATTATTATTATTATTATTATTATTATTGAATTTATTTCCCGCCACTCCCTTGCAGCTCGTGGCGGGTTACAACAGTATAAACCCCATAAAATACATTAAAACCAATTAACATGTCAATAGTTAATGACTACCTGGCAAGAGCGGCTAATCAACTACCCATTCCCCTTAGCAAGTGGAGAGGGGATACTGATGGTACTCATGTCTAATCCCAATCCTCAGGTCCCGGGGGGGCGTAGGTGTTAAGCCTAGTCTCAACCGTAAACCTGGCGGAAGAGCTCCGTCTTGCAGGCCCTGCGGAACGATGGAAGGGCCCGCAGGGCCCGCAGCTCTCCCGGGAGCTCATTCCACCAGGCAGGGGCCAGGACCGAGAAGGCCCTGGCCCTGGTCGAGGCCAGGCGTGCTTCCCTAGGGCCGGGGACGACCAATAGATTTTCTCCCGCAGAACGTAAAGCTCTACGGGGGGCATAGGGCGATAAGCGGTCCCTCAGGTATGTGGGTCCCAACTCGCGTAGAGCCTTGAAGGTTAAAACCAAAACCTTGAACCGGATCCGGGCAGCAATTGGCAACCAGTGCAGCTGCCTCAGCACTGGCTGGATATGGGCCCTCCAAGGTGTACCAGTGAGGACCCTGGCAGCTGCGTTCTGCACTAGCTGAAGTTTCCGGATCAAGGACAAGGGAAGGCCCGCGTAGAGCGAGTTACAGAAATCTATTCTGGAGGTGACCGTTGCATGGATCACCGTGGCCAGGTGTTTGGGGGACAGGTAGGGCGCTAGTAGTCGGGCCTGGCAAAGTTGGAAGAATGCCTGGCCTGCTACTCTTTTGATCTGCGCCTCCAAAGTTAGGGAGGCATCAATGATCACGCCCAAATTCCTGGCCTGGGACGCGATGGTAAGATGCGCCCCTCCCAGGGTGGGCAAGCGCGCTTCCTGATCCTGCCCCCTGCGTCCCAGCCACAGGACCTCCGTCTTGGAGGGGTTGAGTTTCAGACGACTCTGCTCGAACCATTCTGTCACCGCTTCCAAACATCTGGCAAATGGTTCCGGGGGAGAGTCCGGGCGGCCGTCCATGAGGAGATAGAGCTGGGTGTCATCAGCGTACTGGTGGCAACCCAGTCCAAAACTCCGCACCAGCTGGGCCAGAGGGCGCATAAAGACGTTAAATAATGTGGGGGAGAGGACCGCGCCCTGTGGGACTCCACATGGAAGTCTGTAGGAGCATGAGAACTCATCCCCCACTGCTACCCTCTGGGTCCGGTCCTGGAGAAAGGAGCGTATCCAGCATAAAGCTGTGCCCCGTATCCCCGTTTCGGCGAGGCGGTGGACCAACAATTCGTGGTCCACGGTGTCAAAAGTGGCCGACAGGTCCAGAAGAACCAGCACTGCCAACCCGCCTCTATCCAGCTGGCGACGGAGATCATCCAGCAGGGCGACCAGCACCGTCTCCACCCCGTGGCCAGGTCGGAAGCCAGACTGATATGGATCGAGTGCCGAAGTTTCTTCCAAGAATGCCAGGAGCTGGTCTGCCGCGGCCCTTTCGACCACCTTGCCCAGGAACGCTAAGTGCGATACTGGGCGGTAGCTGTCTGGGTCTCGCGGGTCCAGCATAGATCTTTTCAGGAGAGGGTGGACCACTGCCTCCCTTAACTGCTCAGGGAACTCCCCGGAATCCAGGGAGAGATTGACAATATCCCTGAGCTGGCCTCCTATCTTCTGGCCCCCTCCTTTGAGGAGCCATGACGGACAGGGGTCGAGGGGGCACGTGGTCTCCGTTGGGTAGTGAAAAGCAGAGTATAAAATAAACAGCTCTTCTACTTCCTCTTCCTTGTCTTCCTCTTTTTTCCCCTTCCTCTTCCTCTTTTCTTCATTTATACCACAATTTTCTCTCCAGTGAGGAGCCAAAGCAGCTGACATTGTTCTTCCCTTCTCTATTTTATCCCCACAACAACCCTGGGAGGCAGGTGTCAGGAATCAGGCTGAGCCCAGCCTGCAAAGTCCGTGATAAAGGCACATCTGAGATCCAACAGGCAGTTGAAATCCAAAAAGAGCTTTATTGAACAGAGTCTACGGAAATGCTAAAGCGAGCCAAGATCTTCCTAAGCAAAGATCTTGATAGTAACAGCAAACAATAGTCAATTCAGAACAGGTATAGGGTTCTCTCCATAGGGGAGGGGTACAAATGCATTTTGGCAGGAGAGCAAGAGGACACCTAAGGTGCTAAGGTTCTCAGGATTGCCAGATGGCTGGAATCTAATCGCTACAGCTACGGCCTTGTTAAGACTAGGCTGTCTATGCAAGGTCACGAATGGAGATTGATAAAATAACAGATGAAAACTCCTGCAGGGAAAGCAGGGGAGTCTTGGAGCCTGAAGACAGATTTACAGGTTTACAACCCACAACCTTGCCAGGCTTTGGGAAATGAAACCAAACAGGCATGAATCGAGGTTCATGACAGCAGGTTAGTTTGAGAGAATGTGACTGACTCAGGGTCACTGTGGCAAAGTGAGGATTCAAACATGGGCCTCCCAGAGCCAAAGCTCTGACCACCATGCCATCCTGTTCACCTGTTTGTGCATTTCTTAGGAACAATACAGCTGTGTAGAAATGCAGCAGAATTAGCTGCCTCCACCTTACCCCAGAGGAGGCTGATTGAAGAGAGGCAATGCCACAGGGGTGATGTAGGAAAGTACTTTAGTTCTCAGGGCACCTTTAATTAATGTGTCTCTCTTGGCACACTCTCAGTCCTTTTGCAAAACACTGGTGCCCTAGCATGTGATCCGGTAGTTGAAGCTTAACTAATTCATTCCCAGGACAAATTCCTGGAATTACCCATTTTTAGGATTTCTCTTAAGGCAGAGCTCCATGAGAGCTCCCCAGCCTTTCCCCTATATCTTGCTTTAATGGACTCTGCCATAAGCTATTTCCAGCATTGCTGTGAAAGCAGAGAACCAGCCACTTTCGTTGACCTGAGGGTAGCATTCTTTCATGGTTACCATACCTCGTGGCGGTTGAAGGTGTCATCAAGCTGCAGCCAACTTATGGCAACTGTGTAGGAGTTTCAAGGGAAGAGATGAAGTGGTTTGCCATTGTGCCATTGTGTACCTTGGTGGTCTCCCATTCAAGGACTAACCAGGGCTGACTCTGCTTAGCTTCTGAGATCTGACAGGATCGGGCCAGCCTGGACCATCCAGGTCAGAGCATTAATAACAGTGCAATTTATTTACAGATGTAGACTGTTCTGTATGTAACACTAGCATGTCATCGTAGTGAAAAAGAATTGTGTCTCTGCATTTAGTACTAGGTGGTGAAGAGTTAGAAGAGGAAGAAGATGAGCTGGAAGAGATCAAAATTCCCTACCTTCGCTTCCGGAAACTGCCTCAGCTCCTTCATTTCAGTACCTCATTTAATTCCTTCTATGAGGATCGGAACCAAGATATCCGTGGGGAACTTGTTCTAGAGCACACAGCAGGTGAGATAACTTTCTGAAAAGATCTTGGATTTTCAGACCAAGCACAGTAGTGGTGTTTCCATGCAGTGGAGGACCAACTCCAATTAGAAGAATGGCAGAGCAGGTAGCTCTAGTGCTAGTCTCCTGTTGAGTTGTTTGTGCATGTCTCAGGAACAATACAGCAGAGTAATGTAGCAGAAGCCATTGCAGATGCTCTACCATTGAACCATAGCAGAAGCCACAATGTAGCTGTGGTCCAGTGGTAGAACATTTGCTTGGCATGCCAAAGGCCCCAGGTTCAATTCCCGGCATCCTCATTTAAAAGGATGAGGTAATAAGTGATATGAAAGATGAGGTCCTGGAGAAATGCTGCAAGTCAGAGTTGACAATACTGACCTTGACAGACTAATAGCCTGACACAGCATAAGGCAGCTTCTTGTGCTCATGCATTTACAAAGATCTAGAGACGCTCTGGTTCATGAAAACTTATGCCACGATAAATTAGTCTTCAAGATTAAAGTAGATTTTTTTTCTGGTGGTTTATATGATCTTTGGTAGTAGCCTCTCTGAAGGCTCACTACAGACTGAACTTGGCAGAAACCTGGCGCTAACAGGGGAACAGTTGATGCCTTTGCTTTAAAAGGAGCATCTCTTCTAGTCCTGCCATGACAAACTTGAACAAATGGTCAAGGGGCTTTAAAGCAAATCCTACATGGAAAGTTTGAAGGAGCTGAGTAGTTTAGCCTGGTAAAAAGAAAGCTGGGAGAGGGCATGAGCTGCCCCATAGAAGAGGGCACAGACTTCTCATCTGGCATTCCAGAAGGCGAGACCAATGCACTTCAGTTATAGGAAAATGAATTTTGGTTGAATATCAGGAGAACTCACTAGAGCAGTTCCACAACAGAGCCTATGTTGGGTGTGGGCTGCTTGTCCCTGGAAGCCTTCTGGCAAAAACTGAACAGTCATCTGATGGAACGGGTCTAGCTTTATATTTCCTGTGTTGAGCAGGAGGTTGGGCTATAGATGTCTCATAAGGAATCTCTTTCCAACTATATGAATAAAGCAGAAGTCACAGTCCAGTGACCTAATGGAGTGCAAACCATGGCATGTTCACACTATGGAACATTATTCTAGTGGTATTGCTCATCTACAGACTCTTTGGCCCACACCGTATAATGACCATCTCACAAAGGCAGGTCCCGACTACTGGTGATCCCAACATCACAGGCATTGGCAGTTTTACACTATTTTCATTTTTCAGCCCTGATTAGATCCACTTATTTTGTCCCAACGAAGCTGGCCGTTGCCTTTCAACCCCCCCCCCCCTTCTCGAGTTTTACTTGGCTGCTGCTTTGGGGCTGCTGAATGCAGTTGGTTGTAGATAGGAAGAAACACAAATACAGTGTAAATATTGTGTGAACGGAGGGCCCTGGATCTGGAAGTACAAGTTCAGCTGTGTGCTTTTTTCCCCCCATTCCAGTTTGCCTGGATGGCACATTTGGCAGTGACTGCAGCTTGAGCTGTTCTGATTGTATGAATGGAGGGAAATGCAACAGCAAAAACAGCAGCTGTGACTGCCCACCTGGCTGGACTGGCATTATCTGTAATGAAAGTGAGTATCGCACGCTGGGAGGCATTCCCAAGGCTTTCCGGTGTTCTTGTACAACTCTGCTTCAAATGTAAATGAGGCCGACCTCTCGCTCTTAGAGTCTTTTGGTAGAAAAGGAGCAAAATCCTGTACTTTTCCAATCACTGTGCGTACATTTAATGGCCAACAAAGGGCCCTGCATGCAGTTCTTAGTGCCCCTGAGAGTGGACTTTATGATGATGATGATTATTATAGTAGTAGTAGTAGTAGTAGTAGTAGTAGTAGTAGTAGTAGTAATAAAGGTAAAGGTATCCCCTGTGCAAGCACCGGGTCATGTCTGACCCTTGGAGTGACGCCCTCTAGCGTTTTCATGGCAGACTCAATACGGGGTGGTTTGCCAGTGCCTTCCCCAGTCATTACTGTTTACCCCCCAGCAAGCTGGGTTCTCATTTTACCGACCTCGGAAGGGTGGAAGGCTGGCTGCTGGGATTGGACTCCCAACCTCATGGGCAGAGCTTTGAGACTGTATGTCTGCTGCCTTACCACTCTGTGCCACAAGAGGCTCTGTAGTAGTAATAGTTGTTGTTGTTATTATTATTATTATTATTATTATTATTATTTTGATTTATTACCTGCCACTCCCTGACAGCTCACAGCAGAATTCCAAAAATGGAATCTCTCCAGTGAGGGGCCATGGCTCAGGGGTAGAACATCTGCTTGGCATGCAGAAGGTCCTGCGGTTCAATTCCTGCCATCCCCAGTTATGGAATCTGGCAGTAGGTGAGATGGAAGACCTCTGCCTAGGACCCTGGAGATCTCTGGATTGTCTATTCTGTCAGCCTGAGTAGACAATACTGAGTGGAGCCTCTGCCAGTCTGAGTAGACAATTCTGACCCTTGGCTTCACCCCATGGGAGGTAGCTTTATGTGTGAGAAAAACCATGAAAGTAAGACATCCAAAATGGGTGAAGAGGGAAGGAACCACTACAGATGGCAGTTATCCATGAACTATTAGTTAAACTGGGGTGTAGTATGGTACAGTATACCCTGATATTGTCTGGAAAGCCAAACAGGATTGGTACTGGATGGAAAGCCACCATTGAAGACTCTGCAGGGGAAGGTGATAGCAATCCTCCTCTGCTTCCCACACAAAAAAGGAGAGGGTCCATTGCTCAGTGTCAGAGCATCTGCTTGGCATGCAAAAGGTCCCAGGTTCAACCCCTGGCATCTCCAGTTATGAAGCTCAGGTAGATAGCGATGTGAAAGACCTCAGCCTGGGGCCCTGGAGAACCAATGCCAGTCTGAATGGGCAATACTGACTTTGCGGGACCAAGGCTCTGATGTGTGTTCACATGATTGCTCACTTTTCCCTTGGCCAACTTTCCCACCAGCGTGGAGTAACCTTTGTCATTGTTTCAACATGCTCCATCAGTGCAGTCCTTAGCAGAGTTACACTCTTTTAAAGTTCAGTGGAATCAGTGGGCTCAGAAGGGTGTAACTGATTCCGGTGGGCTGCCATGTTGGTCTGAAGCAGCAGAACAAAATCTGAGTCCAGTGGCATCGTTAAGGCCAACCCAGGTTTATTCAAGGCACAAGCTCTCGTGTGCAGGAATCCAAAGAGACGTGCAGGCTCATGAACGCTTGTACCTTGAATAAAAGTATAAAAGTGCCCCTTAACTCAAAATTTGTTGTGCTTAAGATTGTACCGTCAGGTTGCATCTACACCTTTTGTACTGCCGTTGTCCTACAGCAGTCATTCCCAGCTGGGTGGTCGGGACAGTATACTTGCAAAGGATTGCTCTAACTCAGGCGTAGTCAACCTGTGGTCCTCCAGATGTCCATGGTCTACAATTCCCATGAGCCCCTGCCAGCGTTTGCTGCCAGGGGCTCATTGGGAATTGTAGTCCATGGACATCTGGAGGACCACAGGTTGACTACCCCTGCTCTAGATTGTCTCCCATGATGTGTTCAGGAAGTCTAACATGCTTGTGCAGCGTGACCCACCCAGTCAAATGCAGCTTACCAGCTAGGGATTAGAACATCAGAACACGTGCTAGAACCTTCAGTGATCTGATCATGCCCCAGCACCAGCTCAAGAAACATGTTCTGAGAGCAGTTGCTGCCTCCCCCCCCCCTTTGGCTCCGACAAGGACTGGTCCTCACCTTCAGGCTTGCCCCTTCCTGGCCACCGTAGCATGACGGCAGTCTAGACTGACATCACCTGCTGTTCCTGGCCATTCGAACTGGGTACCTTTTGAGTGAGCAAGGCAGTGTGCCTGTAGGAACTTCATATCCTGAAGTATCCAAGAAGGGCATGGGGTTGGATCCCGTGGAGATCCAAGAAGGGCATGGGGTTGGATCCCATGTGGTGTAGTAGTTAAGAGCATCAACCTCTAATCCTCCACATGCAGCCGGCTGGGTGATCGGGGTCTAGTCACCGTTCTCTTAGAGCTGTTCTTGCATAGCAGTTTTGTTGATGTTGTCTGAGCCCCTGAGCCTCACAGGTTGTTTGTTGTTGGGAGAGAAAGGGAAGGTGTTGGTAAGCCACTTTGAGACTCCTTTGGGCAGTGAAAAGAGATATCAGAACCAACTCTTCTTCTTTCTGTTTCTCAGGAGGTAGCCTTCTGGCATGCGAACCGACCACTGCTAGCGGAATGTAGTCACGAAATCCAGCCCGCCCTCTAATCACCTCTGCAGGGTGCATTGCAATCAATGACACCACTCTGTAGCAAGCAGATGTTGTCTTCCCGCCCCCCCCCCCCAAAAAAAGAAACAGCCCTGTGCGTACCGATTGTGTGTTAAACCGTTCCCTAATAGTTCCATCTTACTTTGGCACAATAGCAGAAACATAATTTTCCTTCCTCTCTAATGCAGGGCAAAAATAGTGTTGCCCATTCATCTTCTCTGCTTTCCTTACAGCCTGCTCCACGGGGACCTACGGGGAAGACTGCAGCAGCCTCTGCAAGTGTCAGAATGGAGGTGCCTGCAACCCTGCAACGGGGGAATGTCGCTGCCCACCAGGAATTAATGGAAAGTTTTGTGAAGATGGTCAGAACTGTATTGTTTATCTTGGCTTTGTTTCCTGCTGGCTGCCTTACAATTGCCTGCAGTGCTGGCTGTGGTCTTTTTTAATTGGCATTGATGTGCACTTATAAAGACTCTGTCCGTCTAAAATAGACACGGTAGCCCATTCTGGGGCTTGAAACAATGAGGTAATTTCTGGAAAAGAGAGGAGCTGGATGCTGCCGTCAAGGCAGCTGATTTCTTCTGATTATTTTATATAACGACTCCTGTGTCTTCAAAGCAGAGGTCGGCCATCCGTGCCGACCCTGCCATCAAATTAGGCCCAGCAGCCGACCACGTCTGGCTCTTAAAAAAAAAGAAAAAGAAATGAAATCGTTAAGGTATATTGGTGGGGTGGGTGCAATGCTCGAAGAAGCAGTATGGGAAAAGAATGGCAGGCAAATATTTTTTCTACAGGACTAAAGAACTCCTTAAAGGTGCTTTACAGCAGGAGTGGCCAAACTGTGGTCCTCCAGATGTCTATGGACCACAATTCCCATGAGCTCCTACCTGTACTTGCTGGGAGAGGCTCATGGGAATTGTAGTCCATGGATATCTGGAGAGCTACAGTTTGGCCTCCCCTGCTACAGAAAAGGATATGATAGAGGGGAACTATGGCTAAGCATGAACCATGCACAGATTTATGACAGCACACTGCAATTGCAGAGGCTGTTCCTGTGAATATTTATTGCTAGATGTCATTTGTTTCACTTCTTAATAAAGGACTCCCAAAAGCCAGTGTTTGGGCGAGGGTACCTTTATGGATTATTCATCAGAGTCGATATTAGCAATGGCTTCAGCTGTGCAAACAGGACTTGCTGAACCCTTGCTCTGAATTTCGGTATACTTTGGCTGTTTAATTAGAAAAGGTTGGTGACTTCTGCTTTGGAAGTGGGGCCTGACTGGAAATAGAGCCCAAATGTCCCCATTTCCGCACTACAGTTGAGAGCCCAACCCAAAACAAAAGCTTTGCAACCCAACATGCCAACCAATGCTGCAAGATCACGTCTTATCCTAGCAAAACTATTACACTTTAATAAATATGCTGGAGATAGAGATTGATATACGAGTTAAAAGTCACTTTGGTCTTAATGACCGTGAATAAGATTTGACTATATAAATTAGAAAGGATAAAAATTAAAAAAACCACACAAACCAAAGCAAAACTATCCTGGCAATACACAGACCTTCCACCAACAAATGCTGATATTTAGCTTACCAACAGCATTGAAATTTCAACATATCTGCTGATATATTTTTTAAAAATAGGCATAGAAAACAATGCCTTTGTTCATCTCAACCCTCCATTTTCTTGTGTTGTCTTTCCCCCTCTCCATATTGGTCAGGTTGCCCCAAAGGACTGTATGGGAAGCACTGCAACAAGAAATGTAATTGTGCTCACAGTGGATATTGTCACAGACTGTATGGAGCTTGTTTGTGTGATCCTGGGCTGTATGGTCGTTTCTGCCACCTAAGTAAGTCCAGTCATGTTGACCAATATAAGGAATGTATTTAATGTCTGAAAAATATAGTTCATGGGAAATTATGTCATTATTTCTTTGTTTGCAGTACAAATAAGACTACCTTCCTTCATTCTTCCTTCCTTCCTTCAAACTGTCCCTTGGTTACTTTCTCTTGGCGACACTGAAATTGTAGATTTCTGATTGGTTTGCTTTTTCTGTGACATCACTGAGTCCTAGCCACCTAGTAATAAAGTGAACCATTCCCCTTTTTCTACCTGCAGCTTGTCCCAAGTGGGTCTTTGGAGCAGGATGCTCAGAAGAATGCCGGTGCTTAAGAGAGAACACTTTGGGTTGCAATCCCAGGAATGGTTCTTGCATCTGTAAACCAGGTTATGAAGGAAGCAAGTGTCAAAAAGGTACAGTAACTTCCTGTTTCGTCAGGTCTTTTTCTCATAAGTTCTTATTCATTGCACAATATTTGATTTCATTGCTGCTCTTGTACTATAAAGTTGGATGCTAAGATTCTGATCCACCTGTATATCAAAAAACTTTTAATTTGCATGTTCTAGGGGATGTGTATGAGCTCAGCAGCAAGCCAGGTTTGTGCACATCCTGGTTTAATATTCACTTGTGGCGTCATCTGAACTTTACTGTAACTCAGGGCATGTTAAAGGTATCCCCTGTGCAAGCACCGAGTCATGTCTGACCTTTGGGGTGACGCCCTCCAGCGTTTTCATGGCAGACTCAATACGGGGTGGTTTGCCAGTGCCTTCCCCAGTCATTACCGTTTACCCCCCAGCAAGCTGGGTACTCATTTTACCGACCTTGGAAGGATGGAAGGCTGAGTCAACCTTGAGCCGGCTGCTGGAATTGAACTCCCAGCCTCATGGGCAAAGCTTTCAGATGGCTGCCTTACCACTCTGCGCCACAAGAGGCTCTAACTCAGGGCATGTTACAGTAACATAAAATACATATAAATTTCACAAATACACAATAAACTTTAAATTAAGCAGCAAAACATTAAAACACAAAATTAAATATTAAATATTAAATTATTAGTTATTAACATTGTCCCTAGTGCTTTCTCTCATATAGTGCCGGGGGGCAGGGTCGCATGAAGAGTTCCCAGCAAGGTTTTAGCCTCAGTTTCCAAATTATAAGGACCCAAAATGCCAACGAAAGGCAGAATGAAACAATAAATAACCAAAAATGAAAGCAAGCATCCAACCGGTAGGAGCCTAAAGGTTTAGCTGCAGAAAAGGGTTTTATTTAAAATACAAATAGATCTTATGATGATGTGCACATAACACAAGTTAAAAACAATGATAAAATCTCAGTTGGATATACTGTGTAATACAGTCAACAATTACACATGAAACATATGAGGAACAAAGGCCAGATGCATTTTGACCCCCAAGGGTCTTCCACAGTGGTCAAGGATGTTAAAATGCACTTATACAGTCAAAAAAAGATATAACATTAGGGCTTGCTGGGTGTTAAAGAATCTATAAAGTGGAGCCCACATTTTGAAGTGCTGTTGAAAGACCACTACTCTCCATGTTGCCCGACTCTCATTCAAAGTGCATTCTCATGCGTTAAGCAGGAAAAAGCTTTGGCATCCATATTATAGTATATACAACACATATTAGAAGAAGAGGAAGAGGAAGAGGAAGAAGACGACGACGTAGTAGTAGTAGTAGTAGTAGTAGAAGAAGAATTGGTTCTTATATGCCGCTTTTCCCTACCCGAAGGAGGCTCAAAGTGGCTTACAGTCGCCTTCCCTTTCCTCTCCCCACAACAGACACCCTGTGAGGTGGGTGAGGCTGAGAGAGCCCTGATATTACTGAAGAAGAGTTGGTTCTTAGATGCCGCTTTTCTCTACCCAAAGGAGGCTCAAAGCGCCTTCCCTTTCCTCTCCCCACCACAGACACCCTGTGGGGTGGGTGAGGCTGAAAGAGCCCTGATATCACTGCTCGGTCAGAACAGTTTTATCAGTGCTGTGGCGAGCCCAAGGTCACCCAGCTGGCTGCATGTGGGGGAGCGCAGAATCGAACCTGGCATGCCAGATTAGAAACCCGCACTCCTAACCACTACACCAAACTGGCTCTTAGTTGGAGCATCACTTTATAGATTTTCACCACCAAAAATGCACTATTGTTTCACTGTATGAGTGCATTTATATATTTTTATTTTTATTATTTATCTATTTCAATTTTATTTTTTTATGACTCAACACTCCCAGCAAGCTGGCTTGAGGTGAGGTACATTGATAAAACCCCACAATAGAATGATAAAACAATACCCCGTAAAATCTTAATCCCCAGGATTGCAACCCAGCCTCAGACTAATGCCTTGTGGAAGAGCTCCATTTTGCAGTCCCTACGGAATACAGAGAGCTCCGACAGGGCCCACAGCTCTTCAGGGAGCTCATTCCACCAAGTAGGGGCCAGGTCCGAAAAGGCCTCAGCCTGGTCGAGTAGATAGTAGAAGTGATGGTCATCTTTGGTGGCTCTGGAGCAGAACATCATCAAGCTTTGGGAAGAGGACAGAGTTGGGCCAGACTTTTGAAATTTCAAAACCTGGGCTTGGACAGGACCAGGAAAACTTAAGCAGAATTCCCAGATCACTTTCTAAAAATGAATATAAAATCCATGGTTTGCCAACTGTGTTTGTCTTTGTGAGTCTAGGATTAGTTTCAATTCAGGCTTCCTTGTTTGTTTTATAGTTCATGCACATGCTTTCAGTAATTGCTCATGCTTCTGTGGAACGAGTCAACAGGGCTTATTTCGAAAGCTGGGGATTTAATTTGTTTTGCCGTGTCTATGGCAGGTGTCTTTTGATGCCCTTTGCCTTATTTTGAACAGTGTGTAGCTATGGCAGGTTGAGTGTGAATTACAGCCAGGGCTGAAGAGCGCCATGAGATCCAAAGCCTGGTCAGTTTTTATGTCCAGCATGTAAGATGTGATAGTGTTTGCACACACACACTGTTAGGGTTAACAGGAGTTCTACATTGTAACCCTAAAAGAAGTAATATCCTATGAGCATAGAAGGTCAGAGATCCTGTCAGCTACATAACTACGCACAGGAGATATGTGCAATTCGGCTTGGATAGTCAGAAGAGTACCCATTTCTATGTTGATTCAGACAAACCTTCCCCTGAAGTTAAACTGCCCGAATCAGCTTTGACCAAATCACCAAGCCATGCTATGGATATGCAGAAATCAGGTGGTTTAAAGTTTAAGGGGACCCAAATTCTCCCTTTCAGTCTATTCAGTGGCCTGGGGGGGAGGGAGTTGGAGGTAGAGATATCTACTTTTCAGCATAGCTGTTGGAGGCTCTCCTTAAAAAGAGCCCCCAAGCTTCAAAAAGATTGGACCAGAGGGCCGAATTGTTTCCAATGGTGAAGCAAGAACAGAGAATCTTTTTTCCTCGCCATTACAATCAATAGAGATTGGATGGGGCACTCTCCTTTGATGGGCATAGAATTAGACCTCCTGGTCTTTTTGTAACTTGGGGTGTTCTTTTGAGAAGAGGCTCCCAGGCCTGCTGTGCAAACTTGATGCCTCTACTTCAAACCCCTGCCCAGCTCAGAATAGACAGAAAGGAAAAAAATTCCATTGACTTTAATGGAAGCATTTACTTTAATGGTTCAGCTAAATCAATTTGACCTAATCCAAGCCAAGAAGAGCCTCTTGTGGCACAGAGTGGTAAGGCAGCTGTCTGAAAGCTCTGCCCATGAGGCTGGGAGTTCAATCCCAGCAGCCGGCTCAAGGTTGACTCAGCCTTCCATCCTTCCGAGGTCGGTAGAATGAGTACCCAGCTTGCTGGGGGGTAAGCGGTAATTACTGGGGAAGGCACTGGCAAACCACCCCGTATTGAGTCTGCCATGAAAACGCTAGAGGGCGTCACCCCAAGGGTCAGACATGACTCAGTGCTTGCACAGGGGATACCTTTAATAAAAGGCATTTTGGGGCTTGTTCTCTGGTTTCCTCATGGGGTGACAGTCATATTCAAAAAGGTCTTAGACAAAAGAAACTGCCTAGAAAGGAGAACCTCTTCCCAATGTCCAGAATTCTCTTCCCTTGCATACGCCCCATAATCTGTATTTAGACGTCATCAGGAAATTATGCAAAACTGGTGTTCAGGACCAGAAATAGAGCAGAATGTATTTAATGCAGGGATCTCTGTGGCTTTACTTCCCTGGCAGGCCCAACTGCCTTCCTCTCGGCAACTGCTGCCACAGAGTAACCACTGAAGTGTAGGATCCTAATCTCACAGAACAGGTTCCCGTACCACATCAGGACGGCATGAACTAGCCCATCACCTATTGTGAAAAAAGGGGGCAAGCCTTCTGCCCTCCCCCCATCAGTGCAATGGGAAAAACTGTGTGGCCCATTTTTGCTAGGCAGTTGTACTTAAGAATCAACTGGCTATTTCGTGAACTCGGGGTGCTTTGAAAACTTGTGGGTTTATTTTTTTCTCTTGAATACTTTCAACAACTAAGTACAAGAAGCTGGAGTTAGCCCAAAAGATAAGAGTTTTACAATCTCCATCAAATAAATGTGATAGTTATCACAAAAGGGCTGCTTCAAAATGCTTGAACACCTGCCAGTTTAGATCCATGTTCCGTTACCCAGCTGTGTGCAGGAAACCAGTTGGTACATGAGGCTGCTTAGAAGCAGTTTGAGCCTGTTCATTGAGTTACTTTTCACCTTTTCAAGAAATACAGGGCAGGACAGTATGCTTGGCTGTGTTTCATAGCGGCACATTCTCTTAACCAGGGGTAGTCAAACCAAGGGTCAGACATGACCCGGTGCTTGCACAAGGGGATACCTTTACCTTTACCTTTTAAGCCAAGAAAAAGGATGCTTTCGCAGACTGAATTGGGTCCAAATCTGAAACAATCCAATTCTTTTTTCTTTTCTTTTTTTGCACATGCCTACTTAAAAGTAACCCCTGTTGAACTGTGCGGAATTCCCAAGTAAAGTTTTCAGATAAGGCTCACTTCAGCACATGAAACTATCTTATGCTGAGACAGACCAAAGGGTATATCAGGCTTGGTCTTGTCTGCTCTGATGAGCAGCAGGCCACCAGTATCTCAGTGTCTTGCAACTCATGTCGACTTGTTTCTATTGACTTGTTTTTCTCGTAATGTTTTTCTTGTTTTTATTTTGAGTTCTGGAATGTTCTACTATCCTAACGTTCTAAACAAACGTTCTAAAAATGCAAAAATAGTATTTTGGTTCAAAAATATTTTGCAATCCACCTTTTGTAATAAAAAAAAGAATGGAGTATAAAAGAACTGCAGCATCGATTCCTAGACACACACACAGATAAGTGCACATGTTTTAAAGTAGCAATCCCCAACCTGTGGGCCGTGGACCACATGTGGTCCGTCGACTAATTGGAGGTGGCCCGTGAAGGACCCCCCCCCCCCGGCCCTTTACAACACACTTCGGGTGTCATTGTCTCCCATCACTCCCAGATGGGACTATGATTTGTCATTGTCATGAGTCATCCGAACGTAAGACACTCACTTGTGGAGGCAAAGCTTCCTACAGACCTCAAGAATTAGACTTGAACTAACTGCCTTGAAAATTATTGGAGTCGTGGGATGCATGGTTTCTCTTCATCCCCTTCTATCCCTGCAGATCAGATCAGAGGTGTTCACTCCCCCTTGTTTGAGTTAATACATCTAAGTCAGGGGTGGTCAACCTGTGGACCTCCAGATGTTCATGGACTACAGCATTTGCTGGCAGGGGCACATGGGAATTGTAATCCGTGAACATCTGGAGGACCACAGGTTGACTACCCCTAATCTAAATGACAAGCCTTTCTCTTCCAACATGCCCTGCTGGTTACAATGGAAAGAACTGTTTGCTGCAGTGCAGCTGCAATAGTGGTGCTCCATGTGACTCCCATCACGGGTGAATGTGTGTGTCCCCCAGGATGTATCAGCCATGACTGCAAGCAGCATAAGTTCAAGCCCCCCTCCCCACCCCCACTACAATACCAGTCCCAGCTCCTTCTGTCGCATCTGACATAATCGAAATCCTAAAGAATCAGCTTGGGTGCTACTAAGGCAATTAAATGCTCCCAAAATATATATACATTTCCCAACCTGCTAATCTTATTGCTTCTAAAATTGTGTATTTATGGCTTTCTGCAGCCCGGATGGCGATAATCCTTAATTATCTTAAGTCTACAGTATGGAGGGTGATGGCTGGTGAAGCAGAGAGACTTGATAGGCAAACTTTATTCCATCCCTATACGCCAGTTCTTCTGAGCTGCGTGGCCATGCCTTGAGCGCTTTGACAACCAGTTACAGTCCATCCCCCGCCCCACACACACTCCAATAATTTCCAAGGCAGCTTAGTTCAAGTCTAATTCCCAATGTTTGAGGAAAGGCTTGTCTCCACAAGTAAGTATCTTAGGTTAGGATGACAGCTATCTGAAGTTGGCCTAGGAATATCAAATGAGACTTTGTTCTTTGCATTTGCAAATGATTGACACCAGAACCTATGGAAACAAGCCAAGACCATGGCCTGGCCCCTGATACCACATCTGCCTGAGTAGTAAGAAGTACCTGTGTTACGGAGCTATCCCCCTATTAGGATATGCTTGTTCTAGCCAGTGTGGCGCAGTGGTTAAGAGCAGTGACTTCTAATCTGGCGAGCTGGGTTTGATTCCCTGTTCCTCCACATGCAGCCCATTGGGTGACCTTGGGCTTGTCACAGCCCTAATGGTGCTGTTCTGACCGAGCAGTCCTGTGAGAGTTCTCTCAGCCCCATTTACCTCACAGGATGTTTGTTGTGGGGAGAGGAAGGGAAGGCGATTGTAAGCTGCTTTGAGACTCCGTTGGGTAGTGAAAAGCAGGATATAAAAATCAATGTACTTTTTCTTCTTCCTCCTCCTCTCCTTCTTCTTCCTCTTCTTCTGCTACTTCTTCTATATGACCTCTTTACTTATCTGTCCTATTTATTATCCCTAATTTTTCGCAACAACCTGAAGAATAGTTGAGTTGGGTTAAGAGACAACGAGAGCTATCCCAGTGAGCCAGTGAGGTGTAGTGGTTGTGAGTGGCAGCCTCTAATCTGGAAAGCCAGGTGGGATTCCCCCCTCCTCTTTTCCATGAGGCCTTCTAGGTCAGGGGTAGTCAACCTATGGTCCTCCAGATGTCCATGGGCTACAATTCTCATGACCCCCTGCCCGCTGGCAAGGGCTCTTGAGAATTGTAGTCTATGAACATCTGGAGGACCACAGGTTGACTACCCCTGTTCTAGGTGACCTCGGCGCAGTCCCAGCTCTTGCAGTACTCTCACAGGATAGCTGTTATGGGGAGAGGAAACGAAAGAGATGGCTAGCCCCTTTCAGACTCCTTAAGGGAGAGAAAAAACCCATTCACAACCGATGGCCCTGTTTGGACCTGCACAAGAGCTGCACTGCCAGTGATCTTTGCTATACTTATTGACTGATTGCTCTGACAAGGCAAGGCACACACAATCCATTTTTTGCCATAGCATACAGCAGGGGTAGTCAAACTGCGGCCCTCCATCCAGATGTCCATGGACTACAATTCCCATGAGCCCCTGCCAGCAAACGCTGGCAGGGGCTCATGGGAATTGTAGTCCATGGACATCCGGAGGGCCACAATTTGACTACCCCTGGCATACAGCAACAATAATGAACTCATTCAGGATGCGAATTTTCACCTAGCACCGACTCTCAGCTGCTTCTAGCTACAAGGTCGTAGACCCTCAGTGGTTTCCAGCACATCAGAACCCACTACCACTGGGTTTGTTTTTTCTCTCCTTATGGTCAATATTGTAAAAGGGCAGCACAATAAAAGCCTCTCCATTAGATGTTTCCTGCATTAAATGCATCCTACCTTATCTTCTTCTGCAGCTTGTGATGCTGGCTACTGGGGACAGCTTTGCAGAAACCCATGTGACTGCATGAACGGGGCGAATCATTGCGATGCTGTTACTGGGATTTGCATATGTGAAGCAGGATACACTGGCAATCGTTGTGAGCAAAGTAAGTGCATGACCATGTCCATGTCGGGAGGTGGGGCCTTCTTAGAAACCTAGAGCAGGAAATTGTTTTTCCTATTCCACACATCTAGAAAAAGGTCCAGATGGTACATTTGCCGTAACACAATAACACAATGTTATTTTCAGATTTGGAATTAATAATAGTTTGGGCCATAGACTTTGTGTCTGGATAATTGAAAGGCCTTATTTCCCCACCTTTCCTTCCTGATATAGGCTATCAATTAACATTTGTGTTTCATTTCATGTCTCTATTATTTATCTACACGCACTACATAACCAGAACTATCTAACTCTTACAGAGTTTCCTTGCAAAAAAAAAAAAATAGACTTGTTCCTACCCCCAAGAGGAGATAAGGTTCTTAAATAGACATGGAGGCCAATAGTCAAGGGAGAGGAGGGGGAGAAGGCAAGAATCCCCCCACCCCACCCCCAAAAAAGGATGGTCTGGTTTCAGGTGATGGCTGAAGGCTGACGGGGGGGGGGGGGGCTCTGCATGTAAAATGCTGTCAACTTGTAGCCAGCTTTATGGCAATCCAAAACAAAACACAAATTAAGATTTGCATGGTGACCCTGGACTTTCTGAGTGGTGTCCTATCCATATACTTCCGATCAGAGCTGATCTGATGAGACCACGCTATCCTAAGGGGACAAAATTCAGAGCAGGGGGTGTGGACCTTGATTTGTTTTCATATGATATTTTGGTCAGATCGGAGAGAAGGAAATCTTGGTCGGGGATCCTGGGGCAGTTCTCAGCAGCCTTGATCCAGAGAACCCAAGGGGCAGCCCTCTTGCTTGAAACTTAAGCAGGCCTGGGGACTGCCTGGGTGGGAGACCCCTTGGAAGCCTCGTGGTTGCTGTCTGGAATTTCACAGGGGAATCAAGACCAGGCACAGCTGTGCAATCTTCAGTAGGTTCCCTCTAGAATTAGAAAAGTGCAACTCTGCTTATGGCAGTGCTATAATGGAAATCCATATATGTGGACAAATGCACTTGACACGTATTTAAGACTCTGCTGGAGACGAGATCCCTAAAAGCATCAGCCGATGGTTGTAGGGAAATCATTTGAAAGAAGGGATTGGGGTGATCCCATGGCCAGGCCTACCCACGGATCTTGCAGCCTGTCTTTGGAAATAGCTTCGCCTTCCTCGGTTTCCATTTAAAAACCTTCCAGGCAGGATAGAACTTGCCACATGCTGTTGTTTTCCCCCAATCGAAGGCTGAGTCTCTGCAGAAGGGAGCTCAATCCAGCTTCCCCTGCCCTGCCCTGGTCTCTCCCGCAGAACTGAGATGATACCCCCACAGCCCTTGCTAAACCCTGTGGTTATGTTGTTTTGCGGGCATCCCCTTTCAAAGCCAATCCCTGTCTTTTTTGGACAAATGAACAGCTTTCCCTGCCGCTGGAGAGCGTCCAAAATTGAATCGCAAGCCTGTGCCCCGTTGGCTTCAATGCTCAGCTGCTGTTCCATGTCTGCGGGTTGCCCCGGGGGGACATTTGGCCCAAGCTGTAAGTCCAGCTGTCAATGCCGGAACTGAGCTGCTTGCAGCCCCTTGAGTGGAGCCTGCAGTTGTGCAGCTGACTGGCTTGGGAACCTTTTGCAAGACAGGTATTTCTCTCCCCTACCCCTTTCCTTTACTGAGTTTCCTTAAGCATGGAAACCGGCGTTTTTCTCAGCAGATGTTTTCTGCAGATTTAAAACTTATCACAGCCATTATATTGATCAGCCTGGGAAAGTCCATCAGCTCAGTGATAAAACTTGGCCACAGCAAACAAAATGGGACTAATCTCTTAATCCTGGTTGAACAAGTGCTAGACACACAGGCTCCTCTGGGTTCTTCCTGGAACCAGGGCAAGTGAGTACTTTAGAGCAGGGGTAGTCAACCTGTGGTCCTCCAGATGTCCATGGACTACAATTCCCATGAGACCCTGCCAGCATTTGCTGGCAGGGGCTCATGGGAATTGTAGTCCATGGACATCTGGAGGACCACAGGTTGACTACCCCTGCTTTGGAGGTGTTTAAGATCAGCATTCACTGCAGTTTAAGATCAGCACTTACTGTACCCCAATGCACAGGAGCTTCACGGACTAAGTCGTACAAGGTCCTTGATAAGCTAGTTTGATGCAAAAAAGGGGGTCCCTTGACCGTTGGGAATTTGGAAAACCTCTGCTTTGAAATGGGCGTGAGGCTGGATGCCACATATTAGCTTTTGCTAAAAGAAGTCAGTAGGTGTTGTCTGCCAGGCTATTGCCAGATCTCCTCTCTGCCTGATCCTGGATCTGCAAGAAAAGTAGACAAGCAACATTCTTCTTTGAGAAAGATGGTGGTAATGCAGATTGAAACAAGTGCTGTGCAGACAAAAGCCTGTGGCTGGTAACACTGGAAGTCCTTTGAGCAGAATCTCTCCTGCTGTTTTTTATCCAAACTGGCACAGTGGAATAATCACAGTCTCCTGTCCTTTGCAGTTCCTAGGTTAGGTTCAAATTCTGTATCTTGTTTGCATATGCCGCCCTCTGCTGGAAATGGGACCAGTTTGCAGCAGAGACGACAAATACAGGAAGCGGTGTTTCTCGGTGAAATAAAACCCAAACAGGAATAATGCTGTGATATTTTTCATTCGGGAGGAATGAAAATCCAAACCTTTCTCTGCATCAGAACACCTTTCCCCAGGGCCAATGGCAGACAATGAAGGAAGGGATTCAGGCTTGTAGTCATGTTGGACTCAAGTAACAAACAGAGAGTGATTTGTCCCTCGTTTTCCATGCTTTCGCCATCAAGTTGCAGATGAACTTCACAACTGGGGAAGAATTTCAATCTTAGCATCATCAGGAGTACATATAACTCCCCATAAGGAGACTGTGCAGATTTCACTTTGCAGGGGCTCCTTTCTCAATGAAATGCTACTGTGTGCACCAAGGAATAATCATGTTCTCTTACCGTATGTGGGCTGAGAATACCGCACAGGCCCTCAATACATCTCTCCCCCCCCTCCCCCCGTGGCCCCAGCCCAGTAATATAATCTCAAGCGGCTTTGCCTTAAGGGATAGTAACTCACGCACAAATGAAGTGCCACCGTTCCCCGGCCCTGTTAAAGCCCCCCTTCCTGGAGCGTGCAGAGAAGTCATCTTATTAAAAAGGGAAATGCACGGCCTTTATTCATTTGAAACCCAGATAGTGCCAGCAATAATTTTTCCTCCAGCCTAGATACAGCCCATAATCACTGGTTGCCCTTCGGCTTAAAACTAAGGTGCTTATTGCAAACAAGGCAGGTCAGAATAAATCTGTCTCTCCCTCAGCGTGAACAAATGGACAGCTGGAATACTTCAGCAGCACCAGGGGAGGGGGGGGGGAATTCTGGTTGCATCAAAAGACTCTTGACTTCTCCGTGGAAGTGTGTCCTCTATTACAGGGGTAGTCAACCTGTGGCCCTCCAGATGTCCATGGACTACAATTCCCATGAGCCCCTGCCAGCAAATGCTGGCAGGGGCTCATGGGAATTGTAGTCCATGGACATCTGGAGGGCCACAGGTTGACTCCCCTTGCTCTATAATTTTCCTGGACATCATAGCAAATGCAGGTGCAATTTAATTAGAAACCATCACTTTTCTCTTCTTCCCTGTTTCAAACCTTAACCTAAGAACAGCACTGCAGAGTCAGACCAGTCGCCCATCTAGTCCAGCATCCTGTTTCCTGCCATAGGTCCATCCTGAACTTTCAACTTCACCGGGTGCCCCAAATGACAGTCGTTTCACAGAGGAAGCAAAAGTTCTCTCTAGTGGTCTTCTTTACCCTGTGCAAAATTCTATACACTGTTATCTTCTGCCTCCTAGTGGCAAGATTCCCTCTAACAGGAGGTAATGCTCACTGATTTCCCCCTCTTCCACCACACACCTCCAACTCATCCTCCACAATAGGGGTAGTCAAACTGGCCCTCCAGATTTCCATGGACTACAATTCCCAAGAGCCCCTGCCAGCGAACGCTGGGCTTCAGCAGGCTAGAAATCCCCATTTCACTGATAGAAATCCCTTCCCTCGGTGGAAATTATAGTTGTTGTTGTTGTTATTATTATTATATTGAATTTATATCCCACCATTCATGGCCTGCTGTCTCGTGGTGGATTACGTGATAAGAACCCCACATGAAACACATAATATCCCCATTAAATCCCGGTGGCAAAACTATCTCCCATCCCCACAGCCAATAGTGGCTGCATCTCGGTGTGCCAACGGGACTATGCATGCTGACAACCAATGGCCATGATGATCTAGCCTGGTGGCAGTATCTTCCAGAGGGGCCCATCTGATCTTCCATGCCCTGGCCTCAACCGTAGACATGGCAGAAGAGCTTGGCCTTGCAAGCCCTGTGGAATGCAGAAAGTTCCCACAAGGCCCTCAGCTCTTCCAGGAGTTCATTCAACCAGGTTGGGGCCAGGACGGAAAAGGCCCTGGCCCTGGTTGAGGCCAGGTGAACTTCCATAAGCTGGGAATGACCAGTGCGTTGATAGCCACAGAGCATAAATTACCACTGGATCCAACCTTCCATTATATGCAAAGGGTGAGATCATAGGACGTCAATTCCTCAAATCCTGTCAATCAACAAGCCCCAGATTGACCCATCTTATCTGCAAAGTCGGTCTGTCACAGAACTTTGCACTTGGTAACCAACCGTGTCATTTCTTACCTGGAGTGTTGCATTTGACCCCATGGTCCCAAGCTCAGCTGGCCTCTTATCAATGAGTAACATCAGCTGTTGACTGCTCTATCAACAGCCTTTCTTCTGGTCAGTATCAAATAGGTTGTATTTACACATTCCCAAGCTAAGGGAGCCCAGTTTTAAGTTATGAGTCCTGCTTTCCTTCAGCACAAAGACAGACCCTTGGATCGACTCTACGGATGAAGCTTAAAATAATTCACTCCCCTGTCATTGGCTAAAAGCTCCATGGGGGGGGGGCAGGGGATATTCTTGGCCATGTGTCCGTATGCACAAGTCAGAATCATAGTCTCTTCGTTTTACAATTCCAGCTTGTCCAGATGGCTTCTTCGGGCTTGAGTGTCACCAGGTTTGCGACTGTGAGAACGCAGCTGCCTGCAATCCCATCACTGGAATGTGCCATTGCCTTCCTGGCTGGAGAGGACCCAAGTGTGACCAGCGTATGTATACCAGAGCGAAGATGCTTGTGGTGAAAAGGCATCTCTGAGCGCACTGGCCATGCTCTGACGATGAAGAATGCAGAATTGATCCATATATGGTGGAATTCGTGTTGGTATTTCTTTCCACCCATCTTCTAGTTGTTCTCTAGGAGGATTCGGCGGGGGGAGGGGCGTTGCATACGCAAATATTTAAAATGAAGTTTAATGCAAATAAACGTTTGGGCTAGGTGCTCGTACAAGCCTTTCCTGGATCAAAGTAGAAGACTCTGTTTGCAAAGAGGAGATAACGAGGGACGATTTATATAGTCCATGAAAATTTCCAATTATCACATGATGGTCTAGCTATTTGAAATTACTCCCACATGTGAACTGTAGCTGTTGCCTTTTGTATTTATTAATTAGCATCCCCTGGTTATCTGAATCCACTCTCTTAAAAAATGTTATAACCATAACATAAATATAATTTATGTTCATCAAATAGCATGTAACATATTTACATGCAGTACAATTTTTTCCATATTTATACGTTCATCAGATTTAATCTTGTTCCAACACATCAGTTCCATCTCGTTTATTTCAATACGAGATCAGCTTGGGAAAGTATTCTTAATGCTATTCCAGTATGAGTAAGACACAGGTATCATTTTCTTAGCAAGCGTGTTTTGAGCAAATGGTTTGCCATCCCAAATTTGTCTTGGTGCTGTTATTTTGTTTCCAGACTGCAGAATGTGCCACATTTTGCACAGCCATTCCTCTACACCAGTAGTCCCCAACCCCCCGGTCCGGGGGCCAGTACCATTCCATGGCTCCTCCTCCTAGGGGGCTGCCCTTCCACTCTGCCGCCGGCTCACCTTTGGTGTTCTCTAGTGGCCGCCATGGCCACTAGAGTCCCCCTCGGTGTGGTACTGCGCAGCTGCTGCTGGCAGTGCCCCTAGCGGGCGGCGGGAAGTCAGGGGCGTCAGCGGGAAAGCAAGTGGAGCAGGGGCTCAGGCGGCGGTGGCGACATCTCTCAGCAAAAGTCTACCCTCCCCCAGGCCTCAGTAAAATTGTCAAGTATTGACTGGTCCTCAGTGATAAAAAGGTTGGGGACCACTGCTCTATACATAGTCATTTCTCATGCTTCCAATATTGGAACCGCTCCCAATAACGCTAATCAGGAGGGGGGTGCATTTAGACAAGAGAGAGTGCCCCATCTGAAGAATGTTTGGGACACCTGCTGCCTCAACTGACAAGCTTTAAGGTAGATTGGGGTTTGAACCCTTATGCTCCCAGATCCTAATTTGACATTAACTACCACACCACATTGGACCCACAGATTGGGTCATGGCTGCTGGCAGAGTCTAAGTATGCGGGAAAGCTGAGCACTCGCTGCTTAAGAATGAAATTGATTTCTTGAAGGAAAGAACATACTTTATAGGACAGAGGAGATAGAGGTCTGTCTGCCTGCACTAGCTAGGAGAGATGAAGAGACTACCTGTTATCAGAAGAACCAGGAAAGCCTCATTAAGCCAACCAGAGGCAAGAAGGGGAGCAATGTGAAATAGAGGGAGGTCCCTAACCTTGCTTAGCCAGCCAGCTCCTCGCCCCTTTACTGCCTCTGCAGGATTTTCCAGTCGTCTTTCTGCATTTATGCACATCAGGTCTTGTATATTCCAGCATTCAAGCAGCATTCCTAGGCAGCTACTTAGAATTTTCACACAGCTGAATTCTGCAGGAGTCCCACTGTGCAATAATCAGCATGTCACAGAGAAATCTAATTGTTTGCCGGAATTCACCCTTTAATGTGGTCATGGTGTAATGATATTTTTCTTCTGGAGAAGTCACTGGACTTTTGTCAGAGATTCCATTGATGCATTCCTCTGGGGACATGCTTGGGTTTTGTAACCATTTCTGTCTAGGCCAGGGAGTTAAGTAAAGACACAGGAAGCTGCCTTTGTACTGAGCCTGACTGGGGCTCCACTGAGGTCAGCATTGTCATCTTAGGCCAGCAACAGGTCTCCAGTCTCCAGCAGAGGTCTTCCTTGTACCTTCTTCCCTGCCATTTGACTGGAGACTTGGAGATTGAACCCAGGCTCTTTGCATGCAGAGCAGATGCTCCTCCACCAAACTCCTAGTAAATTAAGCATAGATAAACTGTGTTAGTTGAACAACAATGAACAGAGAGCATCAGACTAATGTAACACTTGATGGAAGAATGCCTCCTCAGGTGGCAACATGAGCCAACCCAAGATGTCTCATTGGTTGCCAATACTAATAAAAAGTATTTTTATGCTCGTTGCTCCCTTTGTTAGATGACCCGCCTCTTCCACAGCTGAAAAATTAGTGTAGCATGAGAAGGTCTGTGGATAACCACCTGGAGCAGATTCCATAGGCACAGGCCAATATGTCCATCCAGTGTTACAGTTTTCTGATGCGATCCTAGTGACAATGTCCTTCTGCACTTTTGCTGGGCAAAAAGAGTTGGTAAAGGAGAGTCCACCTTAAAGGTGCCATTAGACTCAAACTTTGTTCTGGCATCTTCATCCTTAACTTTTCCACTGGTGGGCAGATATCAAAGGACCAAGTGTCCTCTGTGACCTTTCATCCTGTCCCCAATCTGTAGGTGTGGAACCCTTTGGAAGAGCAGATATAAAGTCATATCATACATATATTTGGATCTGTCCTGTACCAAGTCAGGCAACTGGTTCACCAAGTTCCATGCTGTCTACTGTGACTTGCAATGGTTCTCCAGGTGCTCAGGCACCAATAGGTCTTCTGAGATATCTGCTACCAAAGAAGCCAGAGATTCAACCCAGGGCCTTCTGCATGCAAGGCAGATGCTCTGCCACCGAAGCACAGGTCATCCCCTATCTCCTTTCCTCCTTTCTCCACCTGATATCTGTGACTAGGCCTCTTTGTGTCATGGTCTTTTTGACTATTAAGAAGAAATATTTGAGTTTCTTAAAATCCTAACAATAATATCATTTATTGGAGCAATTTAGCATAGAAACCCATGCCCAATTATGATTTGCAAGAGAACAAAATACTGAGAAATGTATTTTGGGACACTTCAAAACATTGCTTTTTCTAAAAAATCTCAGTGTATTACTTATTCATACAGATGTCCCTAATTTTAAGCCAGTGAAAATGTAAATGGCTCACTTTGGTACATCTTGTAGCTTGCCAACACATTTTGAAGGTGCATAGACTGCACTCCATCCAAACTGGCTGCCAATAAAAACTCAAGTTCTGCCGTCAAAGTAAATTATACAACGGAAAGGCATTTGCATATGCTGTTTGCAGTTTGGGAGTTTAGTTAAGGTGCAGGTCTTGAAAGTTTAGTTTTGCAAGGGATTTGGCTGGCAGAAGGCAGAATAACGGGGAGGGGAAGAATGCTTGGGCCAGTTAGTTCAAATGGAGTCAGATAACAGCAACCTTGAAGGGATGAGAAAGAGAGAGAGAGAGAGAGAGAGAGATGAGAAGGTGTGAAATTCATGAGCTCCAACAACTGCTAAGGTCCATCCTTCTCAAATCAGTGGGCAATAGTCTGCCACTTCATATATGGAAGGTGTAGTTCTTCTGCATTCAGGGTCATGGGACCTATGTGGAGGACTAGCCATGGACAAGGTCAAGGACCTGAAATTGTTCCTCCCTCCTGCTCCACATGTGTCACTCCACCAAGGGGAAGGAGCAGTTCCCTCTTCCTGTCCCTCCTTACTACTGCCCACTGACCCTCCTAGCTGTTTATTGGTCCAGATCTTGCAGCATAGGGAGTGATCCCCTCAGGGCTCAGAGGGAGTGGCAGCAACGGGGAGGGTAAACTCTGTGTGCCTGTCTGCCCACCAGTAGTAAGATAAGTTTGGCCAGCTTGATTTTTGCTTAGTACAAGGCTAAGCCAGACAGAGGTAGCAAAGGTTGCTTCTAACATCACCAGGGTCTGTGGGGAGGCAGGGGCCATCTTCCAGGCCTTCCTGTGGTGGCACAAGTAGCCCTCTCTTAGTTCATGCAGCAGCCGCATCCGTGCACACAAACCCTTACAGCAAACGCCCTTCCAGGCTCTGAGTATCTACGGCAGGTGTAGTCAAACTGCGGCCCTCCAGATGTCCATGGACTACAATTCCCAGGAGCCCCCTGCCAGCGAATGCTGGCAGGGGGCTCTTGGGAATTGTAGTCCATGGACATCTGGAGGGCCGCAGTTTGACTACCCCTGGTCTACGGAAACCCAAAAAGCCAAAGCTCGCTATGCATAGTGCATTGCACCAAAGCTCAGCTGCCTCCCACCCCATTAAAGTGATCAAAACTGTTTTTTTTCAAATACCCTCCCTTACAGATGACAGCCAAGCAGCACATCTGGTTGCGTCTTACTGTTCAAAAAGCCCACAACTCAGATGTTCAGGCTGCCAGATTATGAAGTTCTGGAGTGAAAAGGCTGACAAAATCTGTCCTCCCCAGTTTATAAATAGAGCAGCTCAACTGGATTCTCTACCTTGGCCGGCTACCTTCTGGGCTTAGTGAAATATGGCCTTATTGTGTTCCCGCTTGTGTCGCTTGAGACTTCAGAGCATTTCTGAGTCGGGGCAAAAGCTTTTCTTTTGGTTCTGGGCCATTTCCTCCGAGTTCCAAAGCATGTGCAAAGTGTGTGACTGATGGATCGACTTGTTCCCGGCAAGCCTTTACATCTTTCCTTTCTGAGTATTAAGCTTAATTAAGAAATGCCGTTCATCATCTTCTGCCCTGCCGGTCTCTTTCATCCTCCCGCTATAACCTTCTCTCCAAAGCTTCTGTTGGTCCTTGTGCAAGTGGGACCGTTGAAGACCAGGTCCGATTTATTTCTTGTTGTTTAGTTAAGATGCCAAAGCTGTCAAGTGCGTATTTGCCTGAGATGCAAAGGGGGAAGGTGGAACAACAATGCAGAATGGTAGTTGCTCCCCTCCCCCCTTTGTTTTCCCCTCTCACTGACACAATGAATCATCCCTTTGATTTTAAGTCGGGCCAGTAATGCCTTGTAATACACGGGTGACGATGCTGGTTTCTTCCAAAGGTTGCTCTTAAACAGGAGGGCGATGGCTTGCTTCCAGGGCCTCTGGCAACATATGACTCCTGAATTTATAGTCAGGCCTGGTGTCACAAAGTGATGGAGAGGCCTCCTGAGAGAGAGAGAGAATAATAATAAAGGGTTTGGAGGGGAAGTACCAGACCGTCATGGAAGCGAAACAGATATTGATTTGCTCAAAGACTTGATGGTATTAAAAGCCAATGGCTTACAGCAGCCTTTTTCAACTTTTTTACCATTGAGATACCCCCAAAGCATGCTTCAGGTTTCAAGAAACTCTAGAAGTGGCACGATGGTGCAGAATATGGTTGGGGAGCATGGCTGTGGACATGCCAACCCGTGGCCCATCCCCTTCCCACCTGCTTCAGGCCCATCAGTGGCCATTTTGGGAGGGATGGGTGGGTTGACATGACCGTGAATGGACATTAGCACCCAATAAATATTTGATAAATATATGAACTCCCACCCATTCGGGAATCCCTTCCAGGGCTGTCAAGCAATTCTGGTTGAGAAAGCCTGGCTTAGAAAGACCATGGAGCATGAATGTCAGATGCCAAATTAGGGATAAAGAACAGTGCCCACCACCTATCTGCAAAGAACGGGTCCACCAGTGTGAATAAAATGAATTGGCCCTCTTTTGTTTCTTGTGGGCCCAGAGGGACACCGGCCTGGTAGGCAAATCTGAAGTCCTGTTGCAACATTTATAATCTTTGCTCATAACTAAAAGTGACTTGTGCTCAGGAGTCTGAAGAGTGGAGCAGTGGGGTGGTGGGTGGTTGTTTTCTCTTAGCGGCTGGCTGCCCTTGCCTGAGCAACAAATGCTGCAGACAGCTACAGCCGGAACCCTTTGTTCTCAGTGTCATGGAACAGCTGCCAAGGGAGACACTTCCTGTTGCCTCCTCTTCATTCCCCTGCAACAGCTAAGGATGCTGAGAATAGCCTATGAGCTGTTACATCCTCCTGGATAAGAAAACATTGATGTCTAAAGTGCTAAACAGCCTTAGACCTGGATACATACAGGAGAACCTGTGTCCATATTATTTCCCCCACATCCTGAGATCTTTCAGAGTTGGTGTCCTCCATATGCTACATTAACAGGAAGTGAAACTGGTTGGTGTCTAGGAGAGGCGCTTCTCTTCTGTGTTTGTCCCCTAGCACCAGAGCTCTTTACAGTATCCAGTGGCCTTCTTGTTCATGACCTAATGGAGAGCCAGCGTGGTGTAGTGATTAAGAGTGGCAGCTTCTAGTCTGGGGAACGAGGGTTGATTCCTCACTCTTCTGCATGTAGCCAGCTAGGTGACCTTGGGTTCCTCCCAGTGAGGTTCTGGCTGAGCAGTCCTGGCAGAGCTCTCTCAACCTTACCTCCCTCACAGAATGTCTGTTGTGGGGAGAAGGAGGGAAGGTAACTGTAGGTAAAAATACAAAGGAGACTTGTCTCTGTCACTCTTGGGAAGAAGCCCAGTAAAATCTCACCTTTTGAGTGTAATTCTTCCAGTATGTATATGCGGGAGGGGGGTGCTCCTGATTTTCTTCCTAAGCATCAAATAAACAAGCCTGTCAGATTAGCCTTTTGGTTTTTTCAGAGACATTCTGAAAAAATGGAAAGAGGGTGCCAGGACTGTCATGTGAACGGTCCCATTCTTCACTGAGGAAAGAAATTAGTGGATGTTGTGATACATATTTGCAGATCCAAGTTATTCTGTCAGTCACAGTCAGCGTGCAAATATGTGTGTATGACTTGAAAGGATGGCCCCATCCGAAGTAAGTTTCCTTTTTTTGTTTTGTTTTCCTTGAACTGAGTTCTAATGAATGTAATGTGTCCTTTGAAGTCTTGCGATTTGGGCTTGGTAATTCATTCTCTCTCTCTCTCTCTCTCTCTCTCTCTCTCTCTCTCTCTCTCTCTCTCTCTCTCTCTCTCTCTCTCTCTCTCTCTCTCTCTCTCTGTCTCTCTCTGTCTCTCTGTCTCTCTCTGTCTCTCTCTCTCTCTGTCTCTCTCTGTCTCTCTCTCTCTCTCTCTCTCTCTCTGACTCTCTCTGTCTCTGTCTCTGTCTCTGTCTCTCTCTCTGTCTCTCTCTCTGTCTCTGTCTCTGTCTCTCTCTCTGTCTCTCTGTCTCTGTCTCTGTCTCTGTCTCTGTCTCTCTCTCTCTCTCTCTCTCTGTCTCTCTCTGTCTCTCTGTCTCTCTGTCTCTCTCTGTCTCTCTCTCTCTGTCTCTCTGTCTCTGTCTCTCTCTCTCTCTCTCTCTCTGTCTCTCTCTGTCTCTCTGTCTCTCTCTGACTCTCTCTGTCTCTGTCTCTGTCTGTCTGTCTCTCTCTCTCTCTCTCTCTCTCTCTCTCTCTCTCTCTCTCTGTCTCTGTCTCTCTCTCTCTCTCTGTCTCTCTGTCTCTCTCTCTCTCTCTCTCTCTCTCTCCTCTCTCTCTCTCTCCTCTCTCCCCACAGCCTGTCAGCCTAACCATTACGGACAAGGCTGCCATCAAATTTGTAACTGTCAGAACGGAGCAGTCTGCAATCGCACAACTGGCGTGTGTATTTGCCCAAAGGGCTGGAGAGGACTACTCTGTCAAGGTGGGTTGTGAGTTGTTGAACATAAGGCATGTATTCCCTGACAGCAGGTGGGCCAGTAAAACTATGTCTAGACTGCAGGTGAAAAGTCACAGGATATGTCAGTCTTCTTTTTTTCTGTTTCTTTTTTCAAAAAAGTTCCTTTCACATGGAAAGCCAGCCTTCAGGGAGGTGAAATGGGTTCTAACTTAGTCTCTTCCCTGATAAGCTAGTTCCCAGTGTGTGGGGTTTTTATTCTTCTTGCCAGCCCCTACCTGCAGTCAGAATTAATACAATCCAGTTCAGGTTAACTGATTCACTGTCTGTTTTAAAGAATCAGAATATGGATCCAATGACATCATTCCCATCATGCATCTCTACTGTGGTGTTCACCTCCTCTGCCACTAGGACTTCCAACACTGACCTTTGTACCCGGAAGTGCTAAAGGCAAAGGAAGTGAACGGCACAAGTGAAGAATGCCTCCACAGCAGACAGAGAAGTACGAGTGAAACAGTATGATGGGATCCAATCCCATTGCTCACAAGCATACAGCAACGTGGATAAATCCAAAAGTTAATTAAGGGATTTTCCTGGCAGTTGGTTGATTGTTGACTTCCCAAGCTTGCTCAGGATGACACGGAATCATTGAAATGTACATAAAAATCAGTGGTTTAAAACTGGAAGAATCTCAGAGCCTCAGGACAGCTGCTGGTGTAAATATGTAATAGCCCTTAATGAAAAACTTTGGCTCATGAGCCTTGCATGTGTTAGATAAAATATTCTTAGGCAAGGCTGAATCTCCATCAAGACCACCAAAATGACTCCTCGAGATGGCAAAGTTCTTCATCCCCTCCCTGCCCTTAACAACACAGAAGGTGGTGGACATCAACCTCTGGACCTGCCAGTGGAGGATCGGGAGGTGGCAATAATTGTCCGCAAAATTAGGACCATTGCAAAGCTCACAGCAAACACATTCAGGTCCAGCAGCTCCAATCACTGTGACAAGTTAAAACCACAAGCATCTGTGTGGAACAGCTACTAAACAACTCTGCAACTGTGCAATAGCTTTGGTAGTGGAGTTTTATTTCCTTGCCTTAGGGGCACCCTTTCGTTTGCACAGTAGGCAAAAAGTGAGTCTCTCCCAGGGCCAAGGATCAGGTCATTAAATGATGTGGTGTCAGGTCATTAAATGATGTGGTCGGTGGACTGGTTGGCTGACTGGTTTGCTTACCATTTACTTATGCAATTGGCTGTCAAAGGACAGACGTTACAGCACATCTATGGTTGGTTAAGAGCAGGGGTAGTCAAACTGCGGCCCTCCAGATGTCCGTGGACTACAATTCCCAGGAGCCCCTGCCAGCGAATGCTGGCAGGGGCTCCTGGGAATTGTAGTCCACGGACATCTGGAGGGCTGCAGTTTGACTACCCCTGGTTAAGAGAATGTGCCGCTATGAAACACAGCCAAGCGTACTGTCCTGCCCTGTATTTCTTGAAAAGGTGAAAAGTAACCCAATGAACAGGCTCAAACTGCTTCTAAGCAGCCTCATGTACCAACTGGTTTCCTGCACACAGCTGGGTAACGGAACATGGATCTAAACTGGCAGGTGTTCAAGCATTTTGAAGCAGCCCTTTTGTGATAACTGTCACATTTATTTGATGGAGATTGTAAAACTCTTATCTTTTGGGCTAACTCCAGCTTCTTGTACTTAGTTGTTGAAAGTATTCAAGAGAAAAAAATAAACCCACAAGTTTTCAAAGCACCCCGAGTTCACGAAATAGCCAGTTGATTCTTAAGTACAACTGCCTAGCAAAAATGGGCCACACAGTTTTTCCCGTTGCACTGATGGGGGGAGGGCAGAAGGCTTGCCCCCTTTTTTCACAATAGGTGATGGGCTAGTTCATGCCGTCCTGATGTGGTACGGGAACCTGTTCTGTGAGATTAGGATCCTACACTTCAATGGTTACTCTGTGGCAGCAGTTGCTGAGGGGAAGGCAGTTGGGCCTGCCAGGGAAGTAAAGCCACAGAGATCCCTGCATTGCATCCAACCCATGGGTTAAATACATTCTGCTCTATTTCTGGCCCTGAACACCAGTTTTGCATAATTTCCTGATGACGTCTAAATACGGATTATGGGGCGTATGCAAGGGAAGAGAATTCTGGACATTGGGAAGAGGTTCTCCTTTCTAGGCAGTTTCTTTTGTCTAATATGACTGTCACCCCATGAGGAAACCAGAGAACAAGCCCCAAAATGCCTTTTATTAAAGGTATCCCCTGTGCAAGCACCGAGTCATGTCTGACCCTTGGGGTGACGCCCTCTAGCGTTTTCATGGCAGACTCAATACAGGGTGGTTTGCCAGTGCCTTCCCCAGTCATTACCGTTTACCCCCCAGCAAGCTGGGTACTCATTTTACCGACCTCGGAAGGATGGAAGGCTGAGTCCACCTTGAGCCGGCTGCTGGGATTGAACTCCCAGCCTCATGGGCAAAGCTTTCAGACGGCTGCCTTACCACTCTGTACCACAAGAGGCTCTTTGTGCCACAAGAGGCTCTTAGCCTTTTATTAGAAGCAGCCAAAAGGCACATAATGTACTGAGAGCCCACCAACTGCATATGTTCAGAGTGTTCCCCTACACATAATTCTGCCGATATGTGAAGGCAACATGTTATGTGAACAGAACAACACACACATTTTACCATGTGTGTACAGTCTCCTAAGTCTTCCACTTCCTAAGTTTTCATGTATCTGAGCTGTGTCCCCATTCAGGCCACATGGCAACCATGAAAATCCTTTTTGTTTCAATGCAGAGTGTGAAGCTGAGAAATACGGAGAGGAGTGCTGGCAGAACTGTAGCTGTAGCAACGGTGGAATCTGTGACCATCAGTCAGGGAAATGCACTTGTTCTCCAGGGTGGCTTGGAGACTATTGTGATATAGGTAAGAAATATGCTTTTAGAGAGTTATAAAAGCATGAGAAATGCCCTATTCCAGGGGTAGTCAACCATGAACATCTGGAGGACCACAGGTTGACTACCCCTGCCCTACTTGATCAGATCAATGGTCCATCTAGTCCAGCACCCTGGCCCAGACAGCAGCTGTTCTTCTGAACAACCCCCAACAGGGCATAGAGGTAGAGACCTTCTTCTGATGTTGCCTCCTGGCTCTGGGATTCAGAGGACTAGTGCCTCTGGACGTGGAGGTTTCCCTCAGCCATCATGGCTAGTAGCCATTGATAGATTTATCCTCCATGAATCTGTCTTCATCCCTTTTAAAGCTGTTTGTTCCCGAGACCATCACTACATCCTCTGGCAGTGAATTCCACATTCGAATCACTCCCTGTGTAAAGTAGCATTTCCTTTTGTCGGTCTTGACCCTACTGCCAATCTGTTTCATTGGATGCCCTCAAGTTAGAGTGCCTTTAACTTTTTAAAATATGTCATCGTTCTTAAATTCCTATAGACTTTAATGCCGCCATTGGTTTCAATGACGCCACCTCGATTCGGATTCGGTCAAAAAGCTGTGGGTGATTCGGACGAAATGGTCCAAATCTTTTTTTTTTTACATCCTTCTTGCAATGGAGCAGCACTTCTGCAAATACAGTATTTGGAAATGATTGTGGCCAGTCCTGCACCTCTGCCCTACCCTTGCCCTAGGACGACCTCCGCAACCTTTTAAAAAGTACCGAATGCTGTAATGGCAGAGCGCGCATGACTAGGATTCAAAAATGTGCATAGCAAAATTGGCAGCAGATAGGGATGTCAACATCCTTCGGGCTATTGAATAATGAGACTCTCTTGGTAGAAGATTTTTTTATCACTAAAATTCCTGTTGCATGGAACTTTCCACCATTCTTTAAAAAAATGAATATCATGTGTTAATTGCAAAACGTGGCACCATCCATATCAATTAAGTTCTGTTTGTATAACAAAAACAAAACATACAGAACAAATGAATATTAGTTGCCTGCTTACTATGAAAGGATTATGTTACCAATATCCCATCAGTGCTAATTCACCCCTGAATATACGTAATGGGGAGTAAGGCCCATTAAAACACAGTAGCACTTTCTTCCAATGTACAGCCTGATGTCAACATTAATACTGATTCTGCTGCAGTGTTTCTACTGATTTTAATGATTTTTTTCAGATAGTTAGGTGGATAGGGAATTGTTTTTTTCAGATAGTTAGATGGATAGGGAATTAGTTAGAGAACTGCACTCAAAGAGTTATTGTCAGTGGCGTTTCATCAGACTGGAGGAAGGTGAGTAGCGGGGTACCTCAGCACTCTGTGCTCGGTCCGGTACTTTTTAACATATTTATTAATGATCTAGATGAGGGGGTGGAGATGTTTGCAGATGACACCAAATTGGGAGGACTCGCAAATACTCCAGAAGATAGAGACAGAGTTCAATGAGATCTGAACACAATCTTTATTAAAGATAAGTGTAAAGTTCTGCATCTGTGGCAGAAAAATGAAAAGCATGCCTACTGGATGGGGGATACGCTTCTAGGTAACACTGTGTATGAACGAGTCCTTGGGGTACTTGTGGATTGTAAGCTAAACATGAGCAGGCAGTGTGACGCAGCGGTAAAAAAGGTAAATGCCATTTTGGGCTGTATCAACAGGGGCATCACATCACAAGATGTCATAGTCCCATTGTATACGGCACTGGTCAGACCACACCTGGAGTACTGTCTGCAGTTCTGGAGGCCTCACTTCAAGAAGGACGTAGATAAAATTAAAAGGGTACAGAGGAGAGCGATGAGGATGATCTGGGGCCAAGGGACCAAACCTTATGAAGATAGGTTGAGGGACTTGGGAATGTTCAGCCTGGAGAAAAGGAGGTTGAGAAGGGACATAGCCTTCTTTAAGACTGGGCATCTGAAAGGGCCCCACCCCTTGCCCAACAGGAGGGCTAGTCATGTAAGGCTGTAAGTGCCTGCCTGCCTTGGCCCATCCTTGCCTGACTAGCCCCCTCAGTGGACTTGGATCACCATCATCACAGCTGTGGATAGTCAACAGGAGGGAAGGCCAGAAATCCTGCAGGCATCAGCAAACTTTGCCTGGCCAGGTTTCCACATGCCTGATCATCTTTCGAGCTAGGCAGGGTGGTTTAGAAGGGTTCTTTCCTATGCTACCCACCCACTGGGGTTTTCCCCTGTGGTTCTAATGGCCAATCTGCTACAGATGGGACTTCTGTAAAACTTCGCCAAAGTGACCTTAGGGCTTCCATCTTACCATATGATATTAACTACTGCATCACATTCTTTGTTCTCTAACACTTTGCTGTCCTTTCAGGTCTGGTGATTCCTTTCTTCCTTTCCCCCCTTTCAAGGTATGTCTTCTTTCTGTCACTTCAGCTCTATCATCTAACTCAGTGGTCCCCAGCATTTTTTGAGTGTGAAGACTCCCTTTCATGTTAACATTGTGTGGACCCCTAAATGACGTTTCACATTGTACCTCTGCAACCTGCAACACCCTTTCCACCTTCTGACCTGGGCTCATTCTGCACATGTTGGATAATGCACTTTCAATGCGTTTTTGCTGTTTTGGAACAAGAAAATTCTCCCTGTTTTGGAACAAGAAAATCTACTTCTAAAGTGCATTATCCAATGTGTGCAGAATGGGCCTGGGTTATAAAGATTCAGAAAGACTCTCGAAAGCTTTGACTCTCGAAAGCTTTGACTCTCGAAAGCTTAGACCAGGAGTAGTCAAACTGCGGCCCTCCAGATGTCCATGGACTACAATTCCCAGGAGCCCCCTGCCAGCATTCGCTGGCAGGGGGCTCCTGGGAATTGTAGTCCATGGACATCTGGAGGGCCGCAGTTTGACTACCCCTGGCTTAGACTCTCGAAAGCTTTGACTCTCGAAAGCTTAGAACCCACCTCCCTTCCACAATCGTGTTGTTCTCTAAGGTCCTACCGGACTCCGGTCTAGCTGTTCTGCTACGGACCAACACAGCTATCCTTAGAAACCAAATGATATTTCTCTGCTGCTATCATTTTCCTTAGAAAACGCATAATGACGAAAAGCTACTATGCTGCCGTGATTAATAAAACACCAATTCATTTAAAAGCATTGCTGAAGTCATAGAAGCTGTGAAAGAAGTAAGACCTCTTATGTGGGGCTGGGTTTTTTTCTTCTTCATGGAGGAATCAAACTAGATTGGTAGTATCCAAAGACTATCTTATGGGCAGAGAAATCTATACAAGCAAAACAAGTGAGTCATGAAATTCTGCAGTTATGGTCTGGGGAGTGCTGAGAAATCAGTTGGGTAAGAAGTTGTGATGCAGGACGGATAATTTCCTCAGAAATGTCATCCATATTTCTTCATGTTCTGACTCCCCTCCCCACCAGTTGCAAATACTTCTACACTCAGTGCCCTCACCAATCTCAATCCCACAAGGAAAGTAGTAAACAAACGGGGAACCTTCCTTCCACCCACAAAACAAGATAGAACTTCTTCAGAGCATGCCTGACTGCTGCCTACACTCTGAGAAGCATATAGCAAGCTGTTAGTAAACATATAGTAAACTGTTACGTGCAAAAGTGTTACGTGCAAAAACCATTTGGCCAAAGGGAACCTCAAGTCTACTGTTCTATTGATAGACCCACAGAAGGGATTGCTCACAGAATGAATGCCTGTGGCAAGCCACTTCATTTTCTTCAGTTGACTTGAACTCATTGGATTGTTTAAACCCAAGAACCAGATATTGAAGCAGAAGATTCTGTCTGTCAAGGGCGCTACTCAAATTTTTACTATTTGTTGCATTTAATTTATTATTTGTTGTGTCAGGTGGCTAAGAGATCCTAAGATTGTCTGGCAGCCAGGCAGGGGGCATTCAGAGGTGGTTTGCCATTGCCTGCCCCTGTGTCATGACCCTGGTATTCCTTGGAAACATTTTTTTTTTTCATGCTTCGGCTTAAGTAGATTCACTATATCGGTGATACTCAATCTGTGGCTCATGAGTCACTTGTGGCTCTTCTGACCACCATTCTCCATCATGACGCCCACTCCATATTCCTGGAAGATGGGCATGGCCATCTTTTCGGCATGGCCATCTTCCCGTGGACCTTGTGGTTGCCAGGTACTTCCTACCTTGAAACAATCACTGATGGAGGTATTACAGGATAGGTGAATTCCAGGCCTCATGCTAAGGATAGAAGAAAAAGGATTGGGGAATCAGGTAAATGCACTGTTATATTATTGAATATGGGTGTTTGGTGGAGTGGCAAACAGAGCACATGGTCAGATGGCTCTTTTGATTTTGATCCTAAGTGCAAATGTAGCACTCTGAATGCCTTCAGAGTACCATTGTGCTGGATAATTATGTGTATGAAAGGGCCAGTGCATCAGAACTTAAATCGTCCTTAAATCATGGAGGCAATGATCCGCGTGATCCAGCTCCTAAGAAGCCCTGCTGTGATGTCTTCCTGGATGTAAAATGTTGACTGTAAATTCATGGTGGGAAGCCCCGCACATACCAGGAATCAGGAGCTTGGAGCGGGGGGTGGGTCTCAAGACAAGGGAGAGCTCTAAGAACAAAACTGTTTAAACCCCTGAAGCCATGTTGAAGGTTCCAGGCATCTGCCGAGGAGACAGCCTCCGTGCATATGTAGGGGGGACTCTGCCGAGTTTATTGTTTTAGTCGGTTTTCCTTGACATCCACCTATGACTTTCTCTAAGTGACAAGAAAATTGCAACTGGCCCTTGACAGCTGGGCACAAATGGACTTGAGCAAAACAAAATCAAACTGCAAAGTAATCCCCGAGCAAACGTAATAAGCCCAAAGTCCCAGCGGGCAGCATTCTTCTGCAGGCAGTGGTCTTATTGAATAAAGGCTACCCCCGCTCTTTGTTTGAGCACTGTGTTTACCCAGACAAATGCAATTCATTGGTTTACATTTCCTCTTCCCTCAGCTTGTCTGCCAGGCACATACGGGGAGAACTGTAACCAAGTATGTCAGTGTTCTGGCAAGAATGAAGAGTGTCACCATGTGACAGGCCAATGTGGATGCTCCCCGGGGTACTACGGAATCCGCTGCGAGCTCAGTAAGTGCCGTTTCTGCTCCTTCGCTATCTCTGTGAAGTATTTGGTCGGTGGGTTACGGTTCCAGGATTCTGGCGCCTCTGGTCTTCGCAGAAGCTTCGGCTTTCACGGGTCTCGATGGGGGTGGGACGTTGCTCAGAGATGAAAGCAGTTCTTTTTTGTTTAGACACATAGTGTCTGCCCTTATTTGGGTCATGTATTTTAGCATACATACTCATTTATTTGGTGTGCAAGTGTGCTGGCTGGTGGATATATTTGCTGTGTTGATTGTTGCCATCTTGTTGGCGACCATGGGACACTGAAAGGAATATCTGACCATCCCTGCTCATCAATGGCCTTTTTTAAGAATGTCCACTCTGCAGTGTCCCTTTGCCCCAACTGCAGTCATGTGGCAGCCATCTGTTGGCTGTCCCGCCACTTGGGGAGGCCCTTTTCTGTCCTGACTCTTGCTCTGCAGAAGGGGCTCGCTGAAGAGGTGGGGGGGGGGGCTCTCCCTGGAGAACTTTGAGAGTTAGCCAGGGCATGGGGGGGGGAGGGGGTTGAATGGCAGACACCTTTTAAGGGGAAGAGATTTGGGGGTTGCTAATTTATTTTTGGCTTTAATTGAAAAGGTTTTTAGCTATTACTGCAAGCGACCTCGAACCACAATTGAATAAATAAAACTGTTTCTTGAGCCACTGTGAAGTGCAAATAGAGAATGTGCAATCTCCTTGATTTCATTTTGTTGACTCTCTGTGCCCATTGAGCCGCATTTTGTTGGCTCTGAATGATCACCTTTGAGATGGATGATTTATTATTTCTTTATTATTTATATATTTATAGACTGCCCCATTGAAATCTGTCATCTCGGGGCAGTGTACAACCATTCATATAAATACAATTAAAAGCAGTTGAAATCAACCCTAAATTTTTAACAGGACAATAGAACTATATGCCAGGTCTCACTGGCCAGACCAGTCAGTGGACTTGGTTTTAGACATAGAATCATAGAATAATAGAGTTAGAAGGGACCTCCTGGGTCATCTAGTCCAGCCCCCTGCACCATGCAGGACACTCACATCCCAATCGCTCATCCACTGTAACCTGCCACCCCTTTGCCTTCACAGAATCAGCCTCTCCATCAAATGGCTATCTAGCCTCTTTTTTAAAATGTCCAAAGATGGAGAACCTACCACCTCCCGAGGAAGCCTGTGTTGACCTTGTCACTTGAAAGAGGATGAGTGAGAGCAGAGAGTAGGGGAGGTCCTTTGATGTTCAGTTTATATGATTGTCTGTGAAATCTTATGTTTCCTTGAAACCCAGTGTGTGAGTGGGGCATAGAAGTTATAGTCTTGTTCTAGAACTGGGGAGAGCAAATCCCCACTGTGCTGATAGCACATTGAAAGCCACGTGGATCCATTCTGCTGCCGAGCTCAATGGGATTGCTCAATCCCATTCTGCTGCCGAGCTCAATGGATCAAGGGATTGTCAGGATAAAAGGACGCCAGGTATTCAGTTCTGTAGCCATTCTGAGCTTCTTGGAGGAAAGGAAGGGCAGGATACAAATGTTCTAGATAGGAAGCTGTCATCACACAGAAAAACATCTTTTTTTTTAATGATGCAAAATACTGAGAAGAAAAATCTACTTTAATAGTAAAAATAAGGACTGGCTAAATTAGCATGTAGAATTATTGTGATAAGGAGTGTCATGACGTGCCCCAGCTTGACCACAGAAATACATTGAAGCCACTTTGGCATGAGGATTTCCTATCAGAATTGGAACCTGCAGCGTGAATCATAATGTGCAATTAAGTACAACCACCAGGACAATAGTGTGTGTATTTCCACCACATTGGAGTGGAAATGGTACATCCCCTGTTCCTGTCCTGAGCTGCATTTATGGTGTTGCAGACAATTTCACCTGGTTTACACCCTGCACTAGCTATTTGTAAATACCTTGTAAAAATGCAGCTAGGAAGGGAAGACATATACAGGTTGGGATTCTCAGGGTTAACAGCAAAAGGTTTACAGGATTTTAAAGAGCTGGAACTTGCCATGCCCCAACTCACTGTCTATGTGTATCGCTGTACTTGGTGTATCCTTGATCACTTTAAGATGCTCTAAGCCACTCTAAGCCTGTAGGACAAGATGGGATATAAATTTAAATACAACAACAGATATAAAGCCAGTAGGATGTATTGCAAAGCACGTTTTGCCAGGGGAAAGACTCATTGCAATTATCCATTAACAGGTTTTATTAGTCCCTAAAAGCCTAAATTGATGGGTTAGTGCAATTACTTAGTCAGTTGATTTACCTCAAATTTAAAAGGTGTGTTTTTAAATGAAAGAAAATGTTAGAAGAGATAATAGTCCCTGTCAAAGAGTGTTTCAGTACAGATGACTGCATGGACAACAATGTGAGTGCATCTTCTTGAATTAGACGCTATTATTGCATGCTATCGAGATGGAGCTCAGATTTGAGGTGCTCCTTCCCCCAAATGGCATAGCCCAAAAAGGACCCTTCCCTCCATGCCAAGGGATTTATTTCTCCTGTTTTCCTACCTCCTTGTGGGTTAAAGAATCCCTGGCTGAAATCTCGCAAAAGATTCAATCTGAATCTAGCATTGCAACCCCAAGTCTCTCTGACAAGTCTTCAGTGTCAGATTCCAGCTCAGGTGTGAGCTGGCGGCTTCATTGCCGTAGCCAATTAGCATTTCCAAAGCTTTGATGTTTGGTACTTGGGGGATACTTGGGAGCAATTGACTCCCCCCCCCCCACTCCATCCTGTCTTCTCCTATAAGAAACCCAAACCTAGAATTAAAAAGTATCTTTTCACGGTCTGTCAGTGAGCATCTTTGTGTTGCCTTGAAATTGCTTTTAAAGATAGACCCTGTTTAAAAGAAATACACACATACACACACACACATTTGGCATTGTACCCTACGAAAGAATAAGAACAACCTCCTCGATGGCATAAACACTCAAGTTCTCCTACCTTTGACTGCTTCCCCTGCACATTTCAAAATTTCCCTAAATCTGGAAAATAAAAGCAACATTTCAGAGTCGCTTAACTGTGCAAGCTCAGACAATTTCGGAATGTGGGATCTCCCTGTTCAATCATTTATTTCTCCCCACAGCAATTATTGATTTAAATTCCTAAGCCTTAAATTTGGATGATGGGGACAGAGTCTCTGGGAGGAAATCTTGGATGGAAAATATTGCCTGAAGGAGGCAGTGGTGTCTGTCATGTTGCACCAGACACATGGTTTGTGTTCCTTGTTTCCAACACTTAAAACACTATAGCATTAAAGAAGCCCATAAGAATGGCCTGTTAAAAACCCCTAATTGTCAGATTGACCTAGATTTTACTCCTCATGTTGCACCAGTTTTATAGTTCCCGGCATGTGCCTCATTTTCAGTCCTTTTAAACTGACCCCAAATAGTTCCCCAAAATCTCATAATTTTAAACTGTGCACAAGTGGTAGCTTTTGGTGTGTGTGTTTTTAAAGCTAAATAAATAAAGGAGTTTCAGTACTTGACATTATACTTAAAGGGATCCATTGAGGCCAGTGTAAGTTGCACTTGGACAATTTGGTTAATTTAAAATGGATTGTTGTCTTAATTTAGGACTGAGCCTTCCTTAATAATTGCCCTTTAAAAAAAAAAACTACAGACTGAACATTTCTGCTGTAATGCAGAGACTGATGGGGAAATGCAGGGATGTAGCCTGGAAAAGAGGCAGAGAATCATCTTTATTTCCAGTTTTTAATTTTGTATCTGCTTTATGTAGTTCATATACTCACATAGGAATAAGAGTGAAATGTCTCCGTTTCCTTTTTGATTACACTGGGTTTATACCCTTTTGGGGTTTTTTTTCTATAGCTTGTGTAATCTCCTCTTGGTTGCTTGGTACTGTAAGGCAGGGGTAGTCAACCTGTGGTCCTCCAGATGTCCATGGACTACAATCCCCATGAGCCCCTGCCAGCGTTTGCTGGCAGGGGCTCATGGGAATTGTAGTCCATGGACATCTGGAGGACCACATGTTGACTACCCCTGCTGTAAGGCAAGCACCAGCAGAGTGTCATGGTTAAGAGCAGTGGTCTCTAATCTGGAGAAGCAGGTTTGATTCCCCACTTTTCTTCCACATACAGCCAGCTGGGTGACCTTGGGACAATCATAGTTCTCTCAGAGCTCTCTCAGCCCCACCTGTCTCACAGGAAGGGTAAGTGTTTGTTAGTCCTTTTGAGACTCCTTTGGGTAGTAAAAAGCAGGGTACAAACAACCAGTTCTCCTCCAGAGCTCATGAGTGCTTCCCATAGAAGTACAACTGAAATGACTGGGGGATGAGCAGTAAAAGAAGAAGAGTCGGTTCTTATATGCTGCTTTTCTCTACCCGAAGGAGTCTTAAAGCAGCTTACAGTCGCCTTCCCTTTCCTCTCTCTGTGAGGGAGGGGAGGCTGAGACAGCCCTGATATTCCTGCTTGGTCAGAACAGCTTTCTCAGTGCTGTGTTGAGCCCAAGGTCATCCAGCTGGCTCCATGTGGGCAAGCGGGGAATCAAACCCAGCTCTTCAGATCAGCAGTCCGCACTCCTAACCGCTACACCAAGCTGGCTCTAATAACAGAACACTGATGATGGGTGGTTCCTGTGGCACCAACCCCAGCTTGGGAAATCCCAGAAGGTTCCAGGGTAGTGTCTGGGGATGATGGAGTTTAGGGAAGGAGCTCAGTGGGGAGTGATGCCATAGAGTCCTTCCTTTGAAGCTGCCGTCGCTTCCAGGAACTGATCTCAACAGGCTAATGATTAGTCGTAATGCCCAAGAACACAGCCTTGAACCCAGTGGCTCTAATTGCCGAGAAACTTTTTATGCTTCTCCCGGGGACGTTTGTTGCTCTGCAGAACAGGGAGTGCATGGACCAAGTTCATATAAGTTGTCTCCCTCTGTCACAGACAGTTGGTGTTTGTCTGGAGGACCCCAAAAATTTTAAAGAGAGGGGGCCCCACTAATATTCAAAGCATTTATGAAAATACAGCCTTGGGCAAAATGGACCCATAGACTTCCAGCAGGACCCTCCCATGTGCTGTTTAAAAACAGGTATGATATACAAAGCCTCTCCCAGAGCCCTCCAGTTGGCCTGAGTCCAGTCGGCAAGTGTTTGGATATGGTTGGAAACCCAGCCTGGCAACCATTGCTGTACTTTATAGTACTACGAGGGCGGAAAGAAAAGAGAGTGGAGTATAAGAAATTATCCATAAAAGATATAGCTGGCTGGTAAGCAGAGGTATTCCGCCGCCAAGAGCAACTGGGCTTTCATGTTCTCAAATGTTGCAGTGAAGAATTGAAATAGTCTCTTGGCAGGGGCCGAAGAAAGCAGATAGCCTAGCCATAAGAATCGCTTTATTTGCCCATAAATCAGCACAAGGCTATATATGCCTGATACACAATAGTGTTTTGACTTTAAGGGGGGAAAATGCAATTGACTTTGGTGTTAAGCTTCACGATGCGGCTATACCATATACCAGTGGAGATGCTGGGAAAGGGTTCTTTTAACTTGCAACGCACATGTTTTAAAGCAGGGGTAGTCAACCTGTGGTCCTCCAGAGGTTCATGGACTACAATTCCCATGAGCCCCTGCCAGCAAATGCTGGCAGGGGTTCATGGGAATTGTAGTCCATGAACATCTGGAGGAGGACCACAGGTTGACTACCCCTGTTTTAAAGAGTAAAACAGGCTTTCTCAGCCAGAGTTTCGTGAAACCCTGGGTTTTGTGATGGCCCTGGAAAGGTTTCCCAAATGGGCGGGGGATAAATTAATTTGTTATATTTTTTTTAATGTGTTAAATGTTTATCAGGTGATATAACCATATATGATAATGCTGACCCCCCCCCCCATGGCCAACGATGGACCTGGATGGGGTGGGAAGGGGAGGGGAGGGGCCCCAGGTGGGCATGTACGTAACTATGCTTCCCAACCATATTCTGCATAATTGAACCACTTCCAGGGTTTCTTGAAACCTGAAGAATGTTTTTCGGGTTTTTCAACAGTAAAAAAAAAGTTGAGAAAGGCTGGAGTAGAATGACAGGTTGTGATAAATACTGAGCTGCTACTGCAAATGAAGAGCCTCTTGTGGTGCAGAGTGGTAAGGCAGCCACCTGAAAGCTTTGCCTATGAGGTTGGGAGTTCAATCCCAGCAGCCGGCTCAAGGTTGACTCAGCCTTCCATCCTTCCGAGGTCGGTAAAATGAGTACCCAGCTTGCTGGGGGGTAAACGGTCATGACTGGGGAAGGCACTGGCAAACCACCCCGTATTGAGTCTGCCATGAAAACGCTAGAGGGCGTCACCCCAAGGGTCAGACATGACTCCGGGTGTGTGAAGAGCCTGTGTAGATTTGCATTATTTTGAGATTTGCATTATTTTGAGATTGTGTGTGTGCTGCCCCTGCCTAATGTAAGTCTTGCCACAACCAGTGTTTGGGCTGCAGAAGCCTTGTTGATTATTGATGAACATGTCAGTTGTCTGTAATGGTAAGATGCATGGTTTCATTGCATTTTGATATAGGGATTATCTCTTTTATACTTCACTGAGCTTTTCCACTGCCAAGAGCATGACAGGTCACCAGACAGCATCCTATGAGAATTATTGAGATTGCAACAGACTCATGGAGACCCCAAGAACTTCCAGGCAAGAAATGAGCAGAGGAGTTTGCCATTGCCTTCTTCTACATAGCTCCCCTGTGGTCTTCTATCCAACTACCAATTAAGACCAACCTGGGCCATCTAAGACATTCATTGTTTTAATTCAAAGCTTTGTAATAGTGGTCTCTTTATGTTGATAGGTGAGCTGTTTGGGGAGGAAAAGACAGGTTAGAAATATTGCAGTAAATATATATATATATATATATATGGCATTTCTTCCTAGGAGGTACAGGGAGTCCAAAGGACGTGACTCCTCTCACTCTCCCCGGGTTGCATGATAGAGAAAACCACAGATTTCCTTCATTCTTCTCCCAGTATCTCCATCAACTTTGATAAGGTGCTGTTGTGAGGAACTTAATATAGGTAATCGTCATCCATCCTCCAGGGTAGTGGTCCCCAACCTTTTTATCACCGGGGACTGGTCAACGCTTGACAATTTTACTGAGGCTCGGGGGGGGGGTACTCTCTTGCCGAGGGACGTCGCCACCGCCTGAGCCCCTGCTCCACTTACTTTCCTGCCGGCACCCCTGACTTCTCGCCACCCACTGGGGGGCGCTGCCAGCAGCAGCTGCACAGTGCCATGCCGAGGGGGAGCCCCAGCCATGGTGGCCGCTGGAGAGCACCAAAGGTGAGCCGGTGGCAGAGTGGTAGGGCAGCCCCCGAGGCAGCAGCCAGGGAGGAGGATGAGGAGAAGCCGCGGCCTGGTACTGACTGATCCACGGACTGGTCTCGGTCCCTGGACTGGGGGTTGGGGGCCACTGCTCCAGTGTATTCCATATCCTTTATAGGTGTCTCCATTGCTCTTCCATCCAAATGGTGTTCAGAGCCAGACCTGCTTAACTTTGGCACTACCGCGGCACGATGGGGCTTTCAGAGCGTTTTCCGGATGCCAGAAGGAAGCCACTGATGGGAACGGAAAACAAATATTTGAAGGCCGGGTGTGTGTATGTGTGTTGAGGGAATAGCAGCTTCTCAGCTTCCTTCTGTCACTGCTATTATCCTCTGGGTTTGCCAAGCAAGACTGTCTGGAGAAGCAGCAGATCTTTGGGGCACCCTGCCAGCAATGCACTCAGTGACAGGGAAAGGTTCTCCTCTTGAAGGGACTGCTATGCTATACCGCCTCTATTTACCTCTGCTCTGGGTTGCAGGCCACAGGGGGCATTTCCAGTGTCCCTTTCTTGTTTGTTTGTTTGCCCTGCAATTAAAAACGTTGGTCAGGAAAGCCCTGATCCAGGCTACTGCTGCGAGAGGATTTAGGAGCTGTTGGTCATGGCAAGAGTAATCCAGGCCAGAAGGAAGGAATCAGGAAATGACTTAGAGGGTTGGCTGCCGTTCCTGCAGTTCCCAGAAAAAACATAACACAGATACACAGGAAACTGTTAAATTAGAAAATGTCTTTATTAGATAACTGGCAGTGGGAACCCTGAAAACCTCGTTTTGTGGATACTTTGCTTTACCAAAGTGGCAGAAGAGCGCGCACACCAGCCTCGCTGCCTACAAGGAACCCATATATTTTTTGGGGGGGGGGGGGGTAGGAACCAGCAACGAGATTTGGGTCGGCAACCATAGCGCTCAACGTTGTCAACTGAGGTGCGACCTTTATGCGGTTGCTCCCGCTTGAGCCGAAACAAACATCCGAAAGAGGGCCGGTCAACTGGGATGAAGACAGGATTGCACAAACGACCGCAGCCATTTCCCGTCATCGAACAAAGCAGTCTCACCTCAAAGCGGGAAACAATTCCATAAGATTTGCCAGAAAAGAGGGGAGTGCCGGGGGAGGGGTGCAAGACAAGATGGAGAAGAGAGGAGGAGAGAGAGAGATTCAGGTACCTGAAACAGCAAGTGAGGGAAACAAAAGCCAAACAGGGACTGGAAAGGAAGTGGGGTGGGCGAAAGAGGCGCTCATTGAAAGAGGAGCCAAATGAGGTCATTACTTGAAGGGTGTGTTCTTGGCAAGGCTTCTGGGTAGATATTAAAAAGGCTGCTGGAGTGATTCGCTCTTCCTTGCCAGGAACGGAGATTTCAAGCGTATATGCTCAAAGTGTAGAATTTAGGCTCCAAATTCACGGCTCGGTATTGATCTTCAACCCAGGCAGACAGGGTAACGGATCCCATTTGATGGGAGGTTGGGGGCTCTGCGCAAGAAAGATGTTTCTGATATGTTACAGTTGCGCAGGGAAAGTTTTTAAAAAGCATTTCAGAAAACGCACCCTGCTCCCAGCCGACTTGGCTCCGGTCTATCGTGAAGGCCAGACAGACAGATGGTTGTTTTTCAGGCTCCGCAGATGATTTTGCATTCTGGAGAGGGAAAACACGCCAAAGACAGCCGTACTCGAAGTACAAAATATTCAGAAATACGTTCTGGGGGTGATAAGAAGAGCCAAAGCGACATGTGACTTTTGAATTCCGTGACTGGAATTCAGACACGCCGTTTGTCCCTAGAAAACCGCTCTACAGGGCCCGATTATGGATTAGAAGCTGACACGATGGGGAAGGTTCGTTCTACCTGGCCACTTTGACTCTGGTAAATCAAACATCAGCACTTAACCTTTCCCCCTCCAATCCACCTTGGCTTAAAACGCCCCAGAAGGCAGGAAGAGGGGCGTTTTCCTTCTGGGAAACTCTAGAACAGGGAGAAAAATTCCTTAATTGTCTCACCCCAATCAATATGGAGCCCCTCTAGCTGCTTTTTAATGCCAAGTTATACATCTGGAGTTCCACTTGCACACTTCCAGGAGCATGTGTGCTTTGGCTCTGAATTTACATTATAGAGGCCACCGACTTGAGGTGAGGGAGCTGTGCAGAGCCAATGGATCAAGTAGTACCTGAAGGGCCCAGGGTTGCTAATGTTGTTCTTGGAGGCTAAGTGCTCCTCATTCAGTCTTATGGGTTTTGTTTTTTTTTAATGGCTGGCTTATAAAAGGCGAAAAGGAGGGCTTGACCCTTTGGATTGGCAGAATGAAAGTCCTCCTTTTCTTGACCACCATTATCTACTACCAACATGGTGAAAAGTTACAAGTTCTGCTAGTCTCATTTAATTTTATTTTAAATGTGGGGACTTGGTGGTGGACAGCACCATCAAGTCACAGCCAACCATGGCCACCCTGTAGGGTTTTTTCAAGACACAGTTTACCCTTGCCTGCCTCTGCACTGCAACTTTGGACTTCTTCAGTGGTAGTCAAACTGCAGCCCTCCAGATGTCCATGGACTACAATTCCCAGGTGCCCCTAGGTGGTCTCCCCTCCAAGAGCTAACCAGGGCCAATCCTGCTGAGCTTCCAAGATAACACCGGGCTAGCCTGGGCTTACCCAGGACATTGGAATGGGGCAGACCTGCATTTTAATTAATAGATGTGCCATTGTCATGTTTTGCTAAGCCATGTGGTCATACTTACCATTGTTCTTCATCCTGATACTTAAATAGGATGTCCAGAAGGAACCTACGGTCCCGACTGTAGGAAAGCATGCAAATGTCTGAATGGAGGGCATTGTGATCCCATTACAGGAGCTTGCAGTTGTCCTCTGGGCTTCATTGGAGCAGACTGTGGTCAAAGTAAGTGAGTTCCCTTTGGCGTCCCAACTACAAATGCTCACCCTCAGCCATACACAGATTTTATTTACAAGTACAGTCCACTGGTCATGTACAGGCATTAACATGCAAGCTGCTGGTTTGATTCTGTTGCTTTGATCCCGTAGGTTAGGTGCCCGCAAAAAAGTGGCTGAGTCTGTTTATGAGGCATTCAGAGTGCAAAACTGCAGTACAGAATTACAGTGGCATGAATATCTGTTTCTTGACAGTCCCGGAAATGGCCCATCTTTTTAGAGAGAGATGGAAGTCTAGGCATCATCGCCTGACTGTTTTAGCAACTTGTTACAGCTCTCAGGATTCTTTGGGAGAAGTCATGACATTTAATGGTACCATTTGTAATACAGACATGATCTCAGTTTTTTTTTTTTTGCTTGATGGATATTCAGTAATTAAGGAAAACATTAATTTTTTTGCCATCAAATCACAGCTGGCTTATGGTGGCCCCATAAGGTTTCCAAGGAAGGAAGATCGAATTAGGCTCCCGGTATTAGGCAGCGGTTAGGCCATTTGCTATCTAAGACACCTCTTTCCATCCCCTGATTACAGGCTGGATGGGGGGATGGGAGATCAAGTAATTACCGCCATGTTTGTTCCAGTTTTCTGTTGTATGTTTTTTCATAGAATCATAGAGTTGGAAGGGGGCATACAGGCCATCTAGTCCAACCCCCTGCTCAATGCAGGATCAGTCCAAAGATTTTTGTCATTGTTCTGTTGGTTTTTAATGGGATTTTATTGGGGGGTTTAGTGGACATTTTGTAACCCACCATGAGCCAGTCTCAGGAGTAGCAGGAAATAAATTATTATTATTAGGTAGAAGAGAGGTGGCTGGCCATTGCCTGGCCATTGCCTGTTGCAGCAGTGGCCATGGGCTTCCTCAAAGGTCTCCCATCCAGATACTAACCAGGGTTGACCCTCCTTAGCTTCTGGGACCTAATGAGATTGGGCTAGTCTGAGCCACCCCATCAGGGCAGGAAAAACATCCTTAGCACTAAGCCTCTGTCATAACCCAACTGAATGTTGGGTCCTGCAATACAATTTAACAAGAATGGCCATTATCAAAAGGTGCTCAGTTTCCAGACCCCACAGTCATCTGGTATGTGGTGTCCTGTTTCCTATAGCTTGCCCGGAGCATCACTACGGGCGGGATTGCACCTCGTTCTGTTCCTGTGTTAAGGGACGTTGTGACCCAGTAACTGGCAAGTGCTACTGTCCTCCTGGCCGACTTGGACCAAGTTGCATGCAAGGTAAGAAACCATCGGCCTTTGATGCGTGATAGCAAAATAAAATGTGAAATGTGAGCAGATGGTTTGCCAGAATGTCTGCAGGGCTCTGTGTGCAGAGTTTTACAGATAGCACAGACTGCCTAAAAGACAGTGTAGATTCTCCCTGGACCCTAAAATGACTAAACTGAGACTATCAGACTTTGGTCGCATCATAAGAAGACAAGAATGCAAGAAAAATGGAGGGCAGAAGGGGAAAACCCAACAAGGGATGATTGCCTCAAGAAAGGAAGCCCCAGGACCTGCTACATAAGAGAGTGATTTTGCCTGGGGGAAGATGGATCGTCAAGATTTTAGTTCAAAGCTCAGTTGTTGGCAGACCAGCTCTCAAAACAAGATCCCCAAAAGCCAAAAGAAAATCAACTAAGAAAGGAAGCCACAGAATCATAGAATCATAGATTTGGAAGGGACCTCCTGGGTCATCTAGTCCAACCCTCTGCACTATGCAGGACACTCACATCTCTTTCACTCATCCACTGTAACCTGCCACCCCCTTGAACCTTCACAGAATCAGCCTCTCCGTCAGATGGCTATCCAGCCTCTGTTTAAAAATTTCCAAAGATGGAGAACCCACCACCTCCCAAGGAAGCCTGTTCCACTGAGAAACCGCTCTCACTGTCAGGAACTTCTTACGGATGTTTAGACAGCTTTGAGTTTGGAAGACGTGAGCAGGGCTGTCAATGATAGGATGTTTTAGAGGTCATTCATTCATAGGGTCACCATACTTCAGAAGCAACTTGATTGCACATAACACAGGCTTCATACAAAAATTTGGTATAGTGATGAACAGTTGTTCATTAATTGCTACCATTACCTAAGCTGTCTTTTCATCCTTGTTGCATTATCTCCCCCCCCCCCACACACACACACACCATTCGTTGCAACATATGTACGCCATCCATTCCTGGCCGACCTATTGTGGCAGTTCTGCACAGGGGAAAAAATCCTTATTAAAAGAATTACACACAGTGTAGCTTCCTGCTATGACCTCTCTATGGTCACAGAAAGACTTGTATCCTAGTTTAAAGGCATCTTTATAGAAGACATTTTGCTGACTAATTTCTAAATGAATTGGGTTTTGTCCTGTGTTACAAGCAGAGCAGAAAGTATAGTATGGGACTTTACCCCCACCTTTCCCAGTAATTCTGCTGTACCCCTAAAATTCTATTCCTAGACATCACAGAAATGAAGTTGTAAATATGAGAGGGGATCAGCAAAAACAGACCACCTGTCCTCCACTGACAGGGTGGATTTCAGCAGTCTTTTAATGGTTTACCTAATTTGTTCTGCCAAGGAAGGCCACTCAGATTCAAAATGTACTGGGGCATGTGCCCATCATCCCATCAATAACTCTGACTTCACCAGTTCATTTGGCAACTTCTGTACATTTCCGTGGCGCCGTCCCCTTCTGTCACTGAAGAGAGGGTTGTCTGGGCAGGGAATTTTGATTGTGTGGCTGGATCAAAATGCTATTTTACTGAGCCCCAGTGTTAGTTATACCACACAGAAGACTTCGGTTTGAGAGTTGTTGAGGGTAGTTCCCCTTTTTTGTTGCATCCGTTTTATTGTTATACTATTTTTCTTCTTCTTCTTCTTCTTTAAAAAAAAGCTTTGTTAATTTACTGTAGTGTGTCCCCAGGGAAGATTCGGCCCTTACTGTCTGCTAAAATGCCTATGTCAGAACGGTGGAGCCTGCGATCCGGTGAACGGGACGTGTACCTGTGGTCTTGGCTGGACAGGAAAATACTGTGAGAAAGGTACCGTTCCATTTTCTCTTCTGTCACTGGGCAGGTACAGATGTTGTTTTCACCTCGTATTAACACCAGTCTTTTTTCTCTCACAACAGTAATAGCCACTTGGAGGGAGGATATTTTTCATTCAGCAAAACTCTGCTTGAGCAGGCTGCAGTTCTAATGCGTGTGGCTGTTCTTTTCTCTGTGTCTGGAGAACCCATTCACAGCTCTTCCCAGCAATCATGTCGAGCTTTGTCATGGATCCTGGCCAGGGTCTCCATGGGTTCACAGAAGTTCTGAAAGAACCAACATGAGAGATCCAAGTTCTCTCATAGCTCTCTCAGCCTCACCTACCTTACAGGGCGTCTGTTGTGGGGAGAGGAAGGGAAGGTGATTGTAAGTTGCTTTGAGACTCCTTCGGGTAGAGAAAAGCGGCATCTAAGAACCAAATCTTCTTCTTCTTCAGTGATATCAGGGCTGTCTCAGCCTCACCCACCTCACAGGGTGTCTGTTGTGGGGAGAGGAAGGGAAGGTGATTGTAAGCCACATTGAGACTCCTTTGGAGAGTAAAAAGTAGGGTCAAAAATAGCTTTACTTCTTGCACCTGGCTTCTAGTGGGGAGAAGAATCAACCCAGGCCACGAAGATAAGCACTGCTAACAAGTTTGGGGAGCAAAAAGTTCCCCTGAGAGCAGCTAATGCTGTTCTCTCGCAGGACTCAGGTCAACCAAGCACCAGCATGTAGCAAAGATGGAGCCATCTGAGCCAATGCAAGCTTGATCCCAGTGACCTTGGGGTGAGAGAGAGCTCCCTCTGAGGTAGCTTGCTTGCCGGAGTGATAGAACTACAAGGAAAATGCAAACTCGTTATTCATTAAATATTTTGTGATGAGATAGTTGTGGTCGCTTACCTAACAATTTGAAATCCCCCAGGGTGTTCAAAAAATTCTTCTTAAGACCTCAGCTGGGTTATCTATAAAAAAAAGAATCCCATTTTGAATGTGAAGAAGAATGCATTTCCTAGTGAGTTTGCAGAGTGGATACAGGAAATCAATGCGTTTATGAGATCTTCCTTTTGACTTTAGGAGGAGGAGGTGTGTCTTGATCAGTTCTTGTGGTTTAGCCAAGTAAGTGGGCATTCATCTGTTCTCTCTCTCTCTCTCTCTCCCTCCCAGAATGTACTCCTGGAAAATATGGTTCTGGTTGTCAGCTAGATTGCTCTTGCCAGAATAATGGAACCTGTGACAGGTTTACAGGCTGTTGTCATTGCCCAGAAGGTTATTATGGACATTCCTGTGAACATAGTAAGTAGTCAGCCAAGAGCAGGGCCTGATTTTTGTGCCATCGATGCTGCATTCATGTCTGTGGATGTTATAGGCTGAGCGCCAAGGCAAACATTACACATAATGGATAGTGCACATGATGAAACAGAGATGCCACCAAAAACACTGTCCACCTCCCCCCCCCCACCCACACACACACACTAAATTCTCTGCTGTATCAGTTCAGACATAATGAAAAACCATCATTTATTTTAACTCTTCATTCAAGAAACGAGAATTCGGCTCTCAGGTGCTCACTCGGCAAACCCCGATTTCATCCCCTTCATTCTTTTGTAGCCGAGGAGCACACAAAGGGTGCAGAACAAGACGGGAATAAACCAGGAAGGCTTTGTTTTTGCATCACATGAAACCGCCTTGAGGAGCAAACCAACGTCGTGGTGTCCAAGCCTAGTTTGGTGGACTCTGGCCGTCTTAGTGGCGGAGCATCTGCTCAGCATGCAGAAAGTCCCCAGTTCGGTCCCCAGTATCTCCAGTTGGCCTGATGGCCAGTGATGTGAAAGGTCTGATGAGCGGTCGGTACTGACTGTGATCAACTAGTCCTCTGGTTCAGTATAGGGCAGCTTTGAGCACGTTCTGCAGTTTGTGATGGCAGGTAGGAAGTATGGAAGATCCATCTGGAAGCACCGTCTTCCTCTTCCTGCAGGTACTTACAGCCTGGGTGCAGCTAGAGGTGCAAGCCAAAGGAGAAAAGCCATGAGCCTAGGGTACGCCTGTGTATATTCCTTTGCATACAATACATGTGATTGACTCCACGCCATATCTGATTGTTTACTGACCAGGACACTGCAAGGAAGGTGCCTACAGAGACAGCACCTTAGTACCACTCTATCTAACCAGGGCCTACAGTGATGGATATGGAGGCCTCTTCAATTCCAACCTAGCCCTGAGTTAAAGTGTATATTACTATAGTTTCTACTGTGTCTTTTTCATTATTTGAGTCTATGTAATACATGTTTGAAGCCTATGTATTTTACAAAGGAAAGTATCCTGATATATCCTGACGTATCACTGAGGAAGGCGGTTGCACTGAAACATATTTGGTCTAGGCCATTTATTTATTTGATTTATTTATAATTAAATAATTAAATTTATATAATTAAATTTGGTCCATGTTTGTGAATTTTAGAATAGCTTTTAGAGTGAGGCTATCATCGAGGCCTTGTAGTGTTTCTAACTTTCGTTGTAAATAAATACATGTATTTTTAGTATATTTAATATTTTCATTTTTCTACTTAATGCACGTATAGTATCAGGCGGCACCTTGATACCCATCTTTAACGTTTTTTGATTTCTTGAGACACCTGTGTAAATTACATATTGGGAGACTGTGTGTGTGTTGCCCCTTTCTAACATATGGCTTGCAACAACCAGTGTTTGGAATGGAGAAACTTTGTGATTTATTGATCAGTTTTCAGAAATGCTAGAATGTATCATTTCGGTAAAAGAAATGGGCCTTGGTATACCAAATTTTGACACAGCTTGTATTTTTAATTGGAATAAGTTGCAGATCCTCAATATTATTATTATTATTATTATTATTATTATTATTATTATTATTATTATTATTATTATTATTATTATTTAGATTTATTCCTCGCCTCTCCCCGGAGGCCCGAGGCAAGTTGCAGACATATAAAACCCCATAAAAACATACAATAAAACATATCATCCGTAAATCCCCAGACAATATACACTGTTTTCTGGAGCTTCTTGGGGAAAGGTTGGGATATAAATGTGAGAAATCACTGGGCAACATCCTATGAGAACTGCAATGCTTCTGAAACTAATCCAGTTATTTTGTTTCTCAGCCTGCCCTTCTGGATTTTATGGTCTCCAGTGCCAACATCTGTGCCACTGCAAAAATGGAGCTACCTGTCTTCCAACCACTGGGCAGTGCCTTTGTCTTCCTGGCTTCCAAGGTGTACAGTGTGAAAAGGGTACGTATATTGATGTCTTATTTTAAAATTGCCCAAAAGTTAAAGCCAGGGACAGATCTTTTTTATCTGCTGAAAATAATATTTTGCATACATCGTCACAGAAATGCTGTATGGCTTTGTAATGTAATTTCTTAACATATCTTAAAATTTATTTATATCCCTTCTGTCTGTTTAAAAAACACATGATATAAAACACTCCAATACATTGCAGACATGAAGTAATTAAGTATTAACGTGGCAGGCTTCAAGTTCTTTTACAGGCAGGCAGGTGGGGGTGGTACTGAATAGATGGGAAGCTCTGCCCTAAATCATAGAATCATCATTGGCCATTTTGGGATAGGGGGTTGGTTGGGTTGATATGGTCATATCACCCGGAAAATGTTAAATATTTTTGTAAATATATATCTAAAAATAATTAATTCCTACCCATTCATGAAACCATTCTAATCTGGAGAGTGGGGTTTGATTCCCTGCCCCTCCACATGCAGCCAGCTGGGTGACCTTGGGCTCCTCACCTGATAGAGCTGTACTCACAGAGTGGTCCTGTCAGAGCTCTCTCAGCCCCACCTACTTCACAGGGTGTCTGTTGTGGGGAGAGGAAGGGAAGATGATTGTAAGCTGCTTTGACACTCCTTCAGGTAGTGAAAAGCATGGTATAAAACCAACTCTTCTTCAGAAAAATTGAAATGCCCTTTTTCTTCAGGTTGTACTGTTGGGTGGTTTGGCGATAAATGTCAACACCGGTGTGACTGTGAAGGATTAGCTTGGTGTGATCCAGTGACTGGGAAGTGCTCTTGCTTGCCTGGCAAGATGGGGGACAGATGTGACATAGGTGAGAAAACATGATGTTTATCATACTGTTCCCACACACACTTGCTTGCTATATACCTGTAGGTCCAGCAATGGGAGATACCATTACTGTATGAATAAAAGAAACATTCACTTCCAGTAAAAGCCAAGCTAGGTGTAACACAGCAGAGATATGCTAAGAGTCTCCTAATGCTTTTTTAAAGTATTAAAAAGCCACAGGAATCTGTGAGTTTTAGAGAAGCTACAAGGGGAAGGGATTAGAAGTGTCACGAATTTCTTGGAGAATGTGTTCGACAGGCAAACATACCGTTTTTGACAGCTGCGGTCCGACTTGAAGAGCTGCCGAACAGTTTTGCAGCTGCCGAACAATTTTGTGGCTACCTAGTAGCTGTGATTGGTGGCATTTCATTTACTTCCTCCTTGTGGCTGCTTCTAGGTCTGCAAAGTAGGTGAAATCGATTCTTCCCCAGGGTCATGGATAGTAGGATCAGGTAATTAAATTATGCGTGCATGGGCGAAGGAGCAATGAGCCCTGTAAGACTGGATTAAAATGTACATGTGTGAACTAACACCAGCTACACAAGCTTAGAGAAACATCAAATTACAAAGACTTTTCAAAAATATATGTCTGGCTTACTGAATGGTTTGTTTGCTGCTTAAACAACTGCCTGCCGAGCAGTGTGAAAGAAAGCCGTGCTGCCTAGTTTGTGTGTGTGCCTGAAATGTTGCTGGTGGCAACCAACTGTCTCGATACACAGAGTGTAACTCACTAAACAGGCTTGAACTGCTCACAGACAGCCAAACTGCTTAAGGAAAAACTGACTGTCATGAACCTCCAAACTGCTTAATGAAAAACTTTCACAAACAGCCAGACTGCTCAGCATAAGAATTTACTTCGTGCTTGTGGCCAGCAAGCAGAAAAGGAGCCAAACCAATGCGTATTGAAGCTTTTCTAGATGGGATAATTAACATTCTCAGCCAAAATATAGAGAAACAGCTATGGCCCCTCCTCTTGAAGAGCACATTTGATATTGAGCAGCAGGCCTCCTGAACAGGAAAGGGTGAAGCAGACCATCTATCAGCTCAGGCTCAAGGTGGTTGCTTTTAGTTTTACAATTAAAAAGACAGAAAAAACGTTATGCATATCTGCTGTGTCATGACTTTGAGCTGAGAAAATGTATCAGGAAGACTTCCAGCTGAGCCTTACTCATCCTTACTGTGATAGGTTTTTATTTTTTTTTAATAAATGTTCCATACAGCAACATTCCAAAATAATTTCTCACAAGTGCAGTCCAGTCTTACCCACCTTTGGGTAGAGAAAAGCGGCATATAAAAAACAACTCTTCTTCTTCCTCTGCTTCTTTGGGGCTGGGGACATTGAGCAGATTTTGCTTGCTGGAGGAAGTTAGGGAAGAGGCACTTCCATAGATACAAGGATCCCAGACACTTTTCACATCATCTGGGGGTGAATTCCTCTGCCCTTGCTTTTAGTAGGTTGCTAGAAAACATATGAGATCATAATAATGACAATGCAAGTGTATATTAGATAACAAAGCTGATGGAAGAGCAAGCTTCCCAGGGAGCCTGTCGGAATCAAATTCACCGAGCAGTCTGTACTAAGATTTCATAATCATCTTTTATACATGGGTGTCCATATGTGTATCATCACAATCAGTTTTGCATCACTCTTCTGAGTAATCAGAGATATGATCCATGAAGTTCACATTCCGTATTTATTCTCACAATTTTTTTTTCCAGGCAGTTATTAGTCCAAAGGTTATGTTCTGCCAACATGTGTCTTCTTTCAGCACACGGAGCCTTCCACGGCAGGAAGAACCTACAGTTAGCAAAATGGAACCTTTGACTCCAACCCTTAACTTGTAGCTATGACAGAGAGTAAACTATTGGAGGATGCAGCAAAGCCCTCAGCTTTACTGGACCTGGAGACGTTATCTAAAACAAGTTCATTTATGGTTTACATTGGTATGTAAACCTAGAATTTCCTCCACTTATCATTGCAAATAAAAACAACAACAACAACAACTCAGTGTTGCAATGCAGTCCTGAGTCTAAAGCAGGGGTAGTCAAACTGCGGCCCTCCAGATGTCCATGGACTACAATTCCCACGAGCCCCTGCCAGCATTTGCTGGCAGGGGCTCGTGGGAATTGTAGTCCATGGACATCTGGAGGGCCGCAGTTTGACTACCCCTGGTCTAAAGGAATGGAAGGAACTGGTTGCTTACAAGCTTGGGATCCACAACTCCTAAAAGAAACGGCAAGAATGGCTTTCAAATGCAGCCAGTGCGAATGAGGAGCCCCAATATGCTGGAAGCTCAGGAGTCTGTGCAACCCAAAGAGGTGGGGAAAAGGAAATACTTTTCTTCCTCACTGCACCGTCCTGTGGTCAAGATTCCAACTTAGCTCAATCTTTCAGCCTTTTGCGGTTTGAGTGGGGACCACACAGCCCAAATGAGCAAGGCAGCATGAATCCAGAGGAATTCCCCCCCCAGCTCTATATTTTTGTTTAACCAACTGGGGGACACAAGGGTGGGGAGAGAATCTCAGCCCAAAAAAATAAGAGTGAAGGTTTGTACTCACTGCAAGGGGCGGGGTTACAGCTCGCTTTTATTTTCTTCTAAATAGGCAATGCAACCCCCCAAAGCTGGGGGGAAAGCTGTTTTGGGACCGATTTTATTTGCATTTTTATTTTCAATTAGGCCCAGTTCATCTGTGATATAACCAGGAGCAGCTGTGCATCGGCACAAGCTATAAAGATAAAAGGCCTGATTTTTAATTTGAACTCTGGTAAAGCACCCATTAAACAACCATAATGTTAATTTCTAAAAATAAAAAAACACCCCCAAAAAACAAGAGAATATATAGCAGGCCTTTATTGGGTTGCTTTCCCTCCCCCTGCCCCCACCCTGCTAAATTAACATTGCAGACTTTCAAACAGATGTCTTAAATACACATTGTTATGAACATGAAAATGTGGTTATTACTTAAATTAAAATCAGGCCCAGAGGTGTTTGCGAGAGCCTGTCTCATAACATTCCCTTAATTGAAAGAGCTGAAGGGTCTGCATCTCACTTTAAAAAATTTCTCCCACACGTGGGGGTTGTGATTCTAAAGTGTCTGGGGATCATTGTTCATTATATGATAGCTGGATGGGGAAAAGAAAAGATCTTTTGTATTCATGGCCGCTTCGGCGGGGCAAGGGATAGAATGGGGCAGAGGAACCTGGCCTGGGCACCTACACACGCACATGCCAAAAAAATCTATTCCATAATGAAAAGTTATGTGATGTAAAAGGGAGAAGGGGGTTCAGTCTCTCACTTTGCCGTGGAGGTTATTTGCAGTGTGGTTTTAAGCCGAATATTCGAAGCCTATCAAGCAACCTACCTTTTATCTGCCCCCTTCAGCTAAATTTATTATTATTATTATTAATAATTATTATTATTATTATTTATTTCAATTTATTTCCTGCCACTCCCAGCAAGCCAGCTTGTGGCGGGTTACAAAGTCAATCCCATCCACAAGCCCTATGAAGAAAGTTTGAGGGACTTGGGAATGTTCAGCCTGGAGAAAAGGAGGTTGAGAGGGGACATGATAGCCCTCTTTAAGTATTTGAAAGGTTGTCACTTGGAGGAGGGCAGGATGCTGTTTCTGTTGGCTGCAGAGGAGAGGACACGCAGTAATGGGTTTAAACTTCAAGTACAATGATATAGGCTAGATATCAGGAAAAAAAATTTCATAGTCAGAGTAGTTCAGCAGTGGAATAGGCTGCCTAAGGAGGTGGTGAGCTCCCCTTCACTGGCAGTCGTCAAGCAAAAGTTGGATACACACTTTTCTTGGATGCTTTAGGATGCTTTGGGCTGATCCTGCATTGAGCCGGGGGTTGGACTAGATGGCTTGTATGGCCCCTTCCAACTCTATGATTCTGTGATTCTGTGACAATAAAGCACACAATAAAACACTATTAAAAACATTAATACAAAGTACAAAATTCCAAAATGGCAGTCAATACATCAAATGCAACTACCAGTGGGGACAGTGAGAGGGTACCATAACTAATCGCCACTACGATGTTCAAAGGTGGTCATATCAACTTCTTAAGATGGGGGGGGGGCCTTCAACTAATCTCTCTGCACTGGCCTCATCCATAGACCTGGTGTATGAGCTCCGTCTTGCAGGCCCTGCGGAACTCCGAAAACTCTCTATTTATATCTCTTCTTTCTCCACCACAAGAACTCAAACCAGCTTCCATCATTCTCCTCACCTCCACTGTAATCTGTCAACAAGCCTGTGAGGTAGTTTAGGATTGAAAGCACGTGTTACGGTGGGGATTGGAACCTGGTCCATCGGGTATGTCAGAGCCCATAGCACAATTCGCTTGACAATAAATCCAGCCTCCCAGGATGCATCTTCATTGAAGTTTTGGAAGATGGAAATATTGTTAAGTTTAATCAGCTGATTGCAATCGCAATAGTTGTTTACCAATTTTAAGCGTCATTGAAACGGAATGTTCCAGAAGTATCCAAGTACCGATCGTGTATTTCTCGTTTCTGTTCCTACCACTCTACACATCGCTTTATTAAAAGCACTTCTTTGAAAAAATTGAAAAGTAATGAATGAAATGAAATGGAAAATCTGTGAAATTAAGGTACGCTAAACTTTTGTTTTTGCCTTGCAGAATGTGGGCCAGACAGATACGGCCCCAACTGCTCTCAGCAATGCCAATGTGCCAATAAATCTCAATGCGATGTTCGCAGTGGGAGATGCACTTGTCTCCAGAAGTGGATGGGACCCACTTGTGAAGAAGGTAACACACCAGCCAGCAGAAATGTTTATCTGTTCACCTCTGGGAGATAGGGTCACAAAAAGGACCTTGGAGATACCTTGCTTGGAGGAACAATCCATTCTTGTAGTACTGGAGATGTTTCCCCATTATGTGTCAATGTTTGTATAAAGTAACTGTGGTGGTGGGACCAAAACATGGTTTATTCCCACTTGAATATCATTATCCCCTCCTATTGGGCAGCAAACACGAAGAAGAACCAATGTTATTGGCTTCTTCTCCCTAAATGTATTTTTGGGGCATTAGAGGATTGCTGCAGTTCAGGTTTAATTAGCTTTGATAGCTACTTGGATCAATATTATGCAACTTTCCCTAGTGGAATTTCTGAGTGAAGAATGACCTCCTCAGACTACTTCTATAGTAGTTCAAGAAACAGCTGAAGCAAATGGCCAATGAACACAATATAGCCATTGAATAATTTCCTTTTTCACCTTCTCTTGTCTATCTGCTGCTGTCCCTCCTCCCACTTTGTGGTGCCATTACGCAAGGGAACACCTAGTGTTAAATAATTCTGTTGGAAAGCCACATTCATTTCTTACTCTGGCATAAAATGGATCCCAGCATGAAGGGGGAAGCAATTGCTACTGACACCAGAACCACCCAAAAGGCTGAACATTTTCCTCCATCCTTCTCCATGCAGTCTGCTCACTCACCCACCCCAGTTTGCAACATGCAAAGAAGGTGACAGAGTTGTGGAGTCATTCCCACTATAGCAGAAGACAGACCAGTGTAAACAGAAGATTTGCACAGGTTATATGGAAATCTAAAATAACAATACTAACCAGAGCTACTCTAGTCTAAGGCCATTGACATCACTGCCCATTGATGTCTTTTAGAAGCCATTCATACTGTGCCCGTCGATCCCATCTGAGTTGGCATTTGGCAAATGAATGTCAGTATTCAAGGGTCAGATTTGGCTGAGGAGCTGCTAGCTGACAATCTCTGTTGTCGTATCTATTGTTAGTGCCTATTCTTTATGCTTTTTAAAAATTATTATTAAATATTTAACATATTGGACACTAGGCATGTGCAAAAAAAGGAAAATAAATGTACTGTTTCAGATTCATCCAGAAACGATTTGTCTGAATCCAAAACACACAAATACCCTCTTCACCTTTTCGGATTCAACTAATTCGATTCGGCCAAATCTGAAAAGTTTCAGGGCTTTTTCATGCACAGCCTTCCATCCCCCCTTCTGCTGCCTGAGAAGGGAGGGGGAGAGAGCATTCACCAAATAGCTGGCATACCAGCTGGGGAGGGATTTAAACTCCTTGGTATATGGGGGGCATTGTTGGTAAAAGCATATTGAAGTCTGTCTGATTGTGGTGTCAGCAGGCCACACCTCCCTGCCATGCCCTTGAAAGTCATTTTTATGACCAGGGCCCCTCCCATTTCCACCCCCTCCAGGCCTATTATTGGCCACTTGGAGAGTGGGAGGTTGGTCGACACAACCTTATATGGTCATATTACCTGATGATTTTGTTAAGTCTTATTAATGCGGTGGTAGACCGGAATTCAGATTACATTTCAAGTACACTAGATATACAAAGGTTAAAATAGGAAAAAGAGTCTAAGCCATGAAAGTTAATAAAATGTCAAATTAAAATACAATACAGCTAGTAACGCTATCGTTGCTTCAGATTCACTCCGTACATTTTTAAAAAATTAAATGTATATAAAAATTAATTAACTCCCGTTCCCAGGACCAACAAAAAAACCCAGGGTTTCATGAAATGCTTGTTGAGAAAACCTGGCTTATCCCCTGAAAGTCATATTAGTCTCCAAGGTGCTATGGGATTCAGATCCAGCTATTCTCCTGCAGCCCCAAATGGCTACCCTCCATCCTGTATTCAATAGCTAACGTGCAAATTGCGTAATCTTTTCAAATGGGATTTGCATTACAGCTTTCTCGATGTATTTCTCGGGAATTCTCTAGGTGGCCCCACAAAGCTTCTGTTTCGATGAAGAACAAACTCAGGGACGAGGGAATGCTTTTTCAAGATCGCAACAACAGGAACACTTGGACTAATGAATGAACTGTTTTATACGCACAGACGGTATTTAACTTTGGGAATGAGAGCTGCTATTCATTTCAGCTTGAGCTGTACTGAAAAATTCACACTTCTCTTCGCAAGGCTACAGTATCCGGCTACAGTATCCGCTAAGTAGCTGGATCCCACTGAAAACCTTTAAATCTTGTTCTGTTTGTTTATTCTTGATCTCCAGCTTCCATCTGATTAATCCATTCTTGGTATCCTTTCCATGTGTCAGTGCAGTATTATTGTAGCAAGAAAATATAGCAATTTCCTCATCTTGGTCAACAGCCGTTTTACAGAGTGGTCAAAAGACCAAAAGGGGGATCTGATTTGTTTTCATTTCCCTGTCGTTTTCCCTTGTATCTTTCTCTCGCTCCTGAATGCTTGAAATGGTGCTTTAGAAAGCTTTCAGAACCAAAAAATAGCGATTGAGTCCGTGGAATATTTGGCAGAGGCTTAAATATGGATGCCCTGATCCAGAAAAGGGAGCCTGCATTCAGCAGCAGGCTTCCACGTCTGTATCCAGACACGATTGAACTGACTGGCTTGAAAGTCTTGAACAGATGAGGAGAGTGTTCAGAGGCCTGAGTCTTTTTGTGAAAATTGCGGCCTGTGATTAGAGTTGTATTAGGCCTTGTTAGTTAAAAATGGGGGAAAGGGGTAAATGATACGTTTTATGAGGGAATTTGTGAAAGAATAAGGCATGGTTGACAAAGGCAGCAAAATGAGGCGGTAGAATTTTGAGGGGATAGAACAGTTTATACTTCATTGGATTGCGGAGGGAGGGTGTCATACTTTTAACACTCCTTGAGAGAAAGAATTCTGAACTAATAAAAAATTTATATATCAAGGTCATCTAAACAGCATTATAGGCTCCCAGGCATAGCAGTGTACTGGGGTCCCCGCTACACAACCACTCACAGGAATAAAAATGTAAATTATCGATAAAATTAAAGTTCTCTTTATCGGTACCCCCAACAAGACCAGTGTTTAAATGTTTAAAACATGCTGTACAGCAAAGACTAATCAGCACAAATTTTTGGACAATATAACATGAGCCTTGAACGTGAAAAGCAGAAAATTTCAACGAATAAATGGTACTCACTTGGTAAAACATACAGGCGGAGATGGCACAATATGAAATTGCGGCAAATTACTTATTGTTAATCAAGTGTTCAACACAAACATTTGCAAAATTTCTTTATAAAGAATTGCAGAGATGGCCTTATATAAACACCTCGTCCGTTCACTTATCATAAACTACCAGTACATACATAGGTTAGCATGGGGCCCGTAGGCCTGTGGGGACCCAGACAGCTGCCCAGGGTGCCCATGTATAGTGGTTAGGAGTGCAGACTTCTAATCTAGCGAGCCAGGTTCAATTCTGCACCTCCCCACATGCAGCCAGCTGGGTGACCTTGGGCTCGCCATGGCACTGATAAAAACTGTTCTGACCGGGCAGTGATATCAGGGCTTTCTCTGCCTCACCCACCTCATAGGGTATCTGTTGTGGGGAGAGGAAGGGAAAGCAAATGTAAGCCGCTTTGAGACTCCTTTGGGTAGATAAAAGCCGGCATATAAGAACCAACTCTTCTTCAGTAGTATCAGGGTTCTCTCAGCCTCACTACCTCACAGGGTGTCTGTTGTGGGGAGAGGAAAGGGAAGGTGACTGTAAGCCGCTTTGAGTCTCCTTCGGGTAGAGAAAAGCAGCATATGAGAACCAGTTCTTCTTCTTCTTCTTCTTCTTCTTCTTCTTCTTCTTCTTCTTCTAATTTAGGGCTTGAGATCCGGTCATGATCTCCCAAAAGAAGCCTCTCCAGGACAGAGCTAGAAATGATCCACATTCTGAAACTGCTTCCAAAAGCCCTGCTTCCGTTTCCTCTTCTTGCAACTACTAGTAATCAAGGACACAAATAATATAATGATTGTATTCCTCCTTGTTCTGCATTATTAGTGGTTGATACTCAAGAACAGATCTATAGAATCCAACCCTTCATGTCATTTGTGTTTGACTATTATTCTAAACATTTTAAGAAGTAGAAGAATGCATTACAGTTTTGAATAGGATTTTAAGTGCACAGGATTTTAAAACACTGATTTCATATGCAAAATAAAAATGGCGTACTTTTTGTTAGAGGAGTGCAGGACAAGATAACACGTACTGTTGTGCAGTGGATCTTACTTTAATTTGTGTATTCATGTCATGAGATTTCTATCGATCACTCCCACAGCCAAAAGAAAAAAAAAATACCAATTTTCATTGTAAGGCAGTTGTGACCAATCTTTTACAAGTTTTCTGAATTTTGAGGTTGTAAATATGTACTTTAAACTGGATAAATAATTTTGAATTGATAGTCTGAGACCTAAAGGAGAGCAGAATTTTGTGTCAATATTGGTTTCTACAGACCAGAAACTGAATACACAAAAATCTGTTTAGAGAATGCTACATTTTCACAATAGTCTGGAAATACCTTTGTTTCATCAGGGGGGATTTTCATCCATATTGGTTAAGATGAAATACTAAAGAAAGGGAGGGTTTCCCCCCCCCCTAAAAATATTGTTTAATAAGTTACATGGAAACCTGGAGGAATCTATCCAGGTAGCTGATATTTTGTTTGCATGGGATATATATAATGTATATTTTATATTTCATAAATGTGCTATAAATGTTAACAGACTTGTTTATACTCTGTTTTATAGGACTGCAGCATGAGTTCTCATCTAACATAGCCTTAGCTTAGTGCCAGCAATGAAAACAGTAAAATACATTTCACATATGCCTGGATAAAGTCATTCTGCTTACTGATTAGTTTTGAAAGCCTCTTGAAATCAAATGAATTACTCTTGAAATCAAATGAATTACTGCAGTGTCTCGTATAAAACACCGATCAGACTAGAGCACTGGAGTATTATGTTTCAGAACTGCAAAACACAAAGGAACAAACTCCTATTTGTTGGACGGCTGAGGGAAAATTTCCACAGGTTTTGGATTTTGCATTCAATTCGGAGGGGAACCACTCTGAAAACGAATCCATTTTTCTTGAACTCCCTAACCTCTCGTTTATGAGCTTTGTCATCCTTTGTCTAATCAGTATGCTTTTATTACTTACTGCAAACTATCATTTTTATCATGTTCTCGCCACGAAGCCGTGTGTGACAAGGGAGAGGTAAAATCTGGGAGCTAGGCGTTTGCTTCAGCACCCGTCACATTTCCTGCCAACCTCTCCCCGTCCTCGGAAGAGTGCGCAGTTATTTGTTTCGATATTGCTTGCCACAAAAACTTTTACGTTCCATAATTCTCTGCTTGCTTCTTGTGGGATTGCACTGGCATACTGCAAGATTGCAAATTGCATTTTATTGGGAGAACAGAACGGGGTGAGAAATGCCACCAAACACCTTCGCAGAAAATGGTGAGAGGGGTTGGCAAGTGCATGCCAGTCCTCTTCACCAATGCCCCAATGAAATGGCACTTTCATCTCATCCTGCAGAGATAAGGTGTTGCTTCTAACAGAACGGCCACATTTGCTGGGTCATCCTAACCCGAGTTATGCTCTGATTGTTGTGAGTTGTCCATGCTATGCGGCCATGGTCTGGTAGCTTTAGTCCTTGAAGTTTCCCCTGTTAAGTGTGGCTGGCATCTTTAGAGGTAGGACACGGCAAGATAGGAATGTCTCCGTGCCAAAGTGTTATGCCCTTTTGTCCATTGTTTTCTGTGCACTCAGAAGAGTGCTACCCTGCTCAGGATTGCACTGTTGGTGTTGGAAAGTGCCATCAAGTCACAACCAAATCATGGCAGCCACATAGGGTTTTCAAGGCAAAGGATGAGTGGAGGTGGCTTGCCATTGCCTGCCCCTGTATGGCGATCCTCAACTTCCTTGGTGGTCTCCCATCCAAATACGAACCAAGGCTGATCCTGTTTAATTTGCATGAGCTGATGCCATTGGTCTAGCCTGGGCCACCCAATGCATTAATAGAGGGTTCTGTTTCTAGGACAATGAGTGCCCATCCGTGTGCAGTTCGTTGTCTACTCCTTTCATTGCTCTAATTGCGGAGTTGCCTTTTTGAAGTCAGTGGAGTTATTTGAGATCTGGGTTTTAGAGACATCATGAAAAACTGGACCCCTTGATGATGAGCATCCACCTCGTTTATCATCTATTCCATGCATTGATCTACCTGAAATGAGCAGTGCCGTCTGAGCACTTTGACACATGGGATAGTTTCTTTCCCAATAACCAGGATTCAAATTGTGCAGAAAGAAACAGCTGCCGGTTTCTTAAGGTATCTGCATGGGATTCTCCAAATTGGAGTTAGGATTTCTGTTTTCAGTTGCACTCCACATGAAGGAAAGAGAAAGGGGAAATGCGTCAACCTGTTTCATGCTCCTCCATGCATTGGTACCTAAACAACATCACTGGTACCTAAACAGGCGATGGGGAAATTATTTATGCATTTATGTCAATTATGGTATCCTGCCTTTCTTCTTAATGGGGACCCAAAGTGTCTGACGTTGTTCTCCTTTCCCTGTGCTTTATCCTTGCCACAACCCTGTGAAGTATGTCTGGGTGAAGGCCCAAGGGCACTCAGCAAGCTTCCTTGACACAGTGAGGATTTGACCCTGGGTCCTCCGGATCCCAGTCTGGCATTAACCAACCACGACAACTCTGCCAGTTCTCTCCTTTTGCTCAACATAACCATGATACAGCCAGAAGCCCTCATCAGCACCACCACAATGGACAGAAAGCTTCTCTGCTCTGGTCGATTGGCCTCCATTGGTCAGAATCCATATGAAGTGAAGTCTGTTTCATAGAAACGTCTGGAGAGAGACTGTTGCCATCAGGGGCAGAGCTTTGCCCACATGCTTTGCCCCTCTCCACCAGCCCCTTAACGCTCAAAGGGAAGCTGCATCCTGGAAAGAAGGAAGTGCCTGGGGGAGAGATTGTTGCCCTTGGATAGAGCTATTACCACTGGCACTGCTCCCCTTCTCACCTTGGTGAATTCCTTCGTTGCTTCATGGTAGAGTTGTAGCATTGGATAGATTTGTGTTGCTTTCTCCTGTCCATAAGCTGCTTGGAGTCTTCACTCAGTGGAGAGAGTTGGGGGAAAGTATCCAAGGGAGTAAACACAATGCCTTTCACTTGGTGCCTCTGGAATGCGCATGCAGACACATTGTTTGTGCGATGATGATGATGATGATGATGATGATGGCGGCAGCTAAGCCTAGTTCTCAGAGCCATTTCACTCGGATGTGCCTGCCCAAGGATGACATCACAGGGGGAAGGATGGGGTGCGGCAGCTGAGCAAGACAGCCACTACTCCCTTTCAAAATGCGGGCTGGTGGCTGAGGAGTCTCAAACCAGGGAAACAGGAAATGCTGAGCCCCTCCTCTCTATGAGCAGTGAGGCCCTTGAAAGTGTCCACATCTCCTCTTTCTCATCCCATTTTGTCAAACATATTTAGCCCAGCAACTGGGGCGGCCCAGGGAGAACGGAGCTGACACCCGGAGGAATTATGCAGAAGCCAGAATCCTGGCCCTTTTGATTAACTTCTAGCTCGGTAGAACAGAACTGTTTTAAGTTAGTCCTCAGTCGTTATATTGTGAACCTCACAGGAGAATAATCGCAGAAGAATAATTGTCAATATCTCTTGCTCCTCCCTGCCTGAAATTATTATTCCGTTTTTATCCTATTCTTTCTGCTGAGAAACTAAAGCTATTAAGCTTCGGCCTGCTCTTCTGCCAAGCATATTATTTTGATTGGCTGCAGGTTTTCTGTTTGCCTAAGTAATGACCAACACAGTGTTAGAAGTTGCCAGCAGGACAAACATGGAAATTATACCTTCTTATTCCTTCCATAAGAGCCAAAGAGACATTTTAGATGAATCGGTGGTTATAACCTTGTTGGTCTATCCAAAAAGAAAAACAATGCAGACAAATTATGCCAGGGTGCTGTTCCGGATGCACAGAACCCCAGACAACAGCTGGCCTTGCACTATTTGAATACTTCCTGTTGTCAGACATGCCCTCCCCCCTCCCCGTACTTGAAAAGAGGTCTATGGCCGGGGTCAGACATCTTGCAAAAGAATAAGCTTAATTAAACTAAGGATGACCAAACACAGGCCACACTGCTGGCTCTGGATAATTGGATTGTATCAAAGCAGGATTTGAATCCATGACTTGGATCCAGCATGAGATTTCTGCTTGTGCTAGAGCTGTTGTGTCAGCAGAAAGGCAAGGGAAATAACCATGGTAGCCAAGTGCACCGGGTGACACTGAGGGTTGTCATTTTGCTTGCACAAGATGTTGTGCAACCAATTTCTGGGCACTGTTATACATAAGGGGGAAAGTGTTGGGCGTCACACAAGACCTTGTCCAACCAGAACTGTGATATATGGTTCCATTTGTGCACCACTGGATCCAATCCACTGGTTTGAGATGGCCGGATGCCATGATCTTAGTAAACTAGTGACACATATACTTTCCGAATTTTTTAAAAATCCAGTTTCTTGAAGAAGAGTTGGGATTTATAACCTGTGTTTCTCTACCTTGAGGAGTCCCAAAGTGGTTCACAATCTCCTTCTCTTCCTCTCCTGACAACAGGCACCTTGTGAGGTGGGTGGGGCTGAGAGAGCTCTGAGAGAACTGTGACTTGCCCAAGGTTACCTAGCTGGCTACATGTGAGGGAGGAGTGGGGAATCAAACCCAGTTCTCCAGATTAGAGTCTTCCACTCTTAATTATTACACTACTCTGTGGGCTAAGCCACAGTCCCCTGATTATTTCACTGAACTTTTAAATATAACACCATGCCGGCTCTATTAGCAGGTGCAGATAAATTTACTCAAAAGACCCTGGTCTGTCCAACATGTCCTGAGCAACTTGTTAAGTTCATCATGTTAGGGCTTGTGAACTGGATATGAAGCACTGGGCTGTAAGAGCTTTGAAATCTCCAGCAAATGGGGAAAGGAGGGAGCAATAAACCTTCTAGAGTTGATCTACACATCTAACAACAATAAACCAAATAGCATAGGCATGCTTATGGAAAAGAACAGGCCTTCCAAATGGTTTGTGACAGTGTCCAGACTTGAGAATCTCCAGGCGAAAACTGGAGATTTCAAAGCTCTACCAGTCCAATCCTTCAATGAATCTCGACAAGATTTACAACAGAAAAGTAGTTCTCCACAGGAAGGCAAAGAACGCATCAGTCGATTACTCTTCGAAAACTAATAGTGGTAACTATACGCAGAATAAAGAGGGAGATACAGATTGGAACCCCAACAATTTGCCAGAACCCAACTGGTTTGGACACTCCTTTACTTATGGAGCCTTATTTTTTTCCCGACCGAATGTCTGTCCATGCCATGGAAGCTCCTTGCGTTAATTTGGACTGATTTCTGCATACCGTACAAAGTAGATGGTCTGAGAAGAAGATGCTATTGTCAGCTGCTTTGGAAAGAAAGAAAAGCCGGGTATAAATATCTAAATAAGTAAACGTATTTGTTTAAGGTGTGCCTCAGCAAAGTTCTTGAGGCAGCTCACTGCAGTTCCATGGAAATATTTTTAAAACCCAGCGCCGACCAACAATAGTAAAAGTTGAACAGCATCCAAAATCAAGCAACCCTTCACTAGCAGCTGAGAGATTTAAAACCTTGTCTAGTGAGTGACATACCCTGTCCAAAATGAAGCCAATGTTTATAATTCTCAGAAAACTGCACGTTTTGGCAGAGTCCTGATTCCCGCCCACCCCCAATCCATGTCAAGTCATGATGAGAAGACATCTCATCCTCCTCCCGCCACACAATGCCAAAGTCAACCGCCACTGTCAACCTCTCATTTTCCCGAGCACTAAAATACTTCTACGTCCACACGCACCCCAAATGGAAAACCATCTCGGAAAATAGGAAGCAATTTAGAAAGTATTCTCTTTAAAGCTCTGCGGGCTTTTTAAAGCTACCCAATCGCTTTTCTTCTCAGTCAATTTTGGTAATAAAAATAGATGATCCAGCTTGATTGTGTGATGTTTTATGTATGAGAAAAGGGTTTGCCAAGAGCCATCCTTAAAATGCAAAGTGGAATGAAGTCTCTGTGAAGATCTATCACTTTGGAATCCGGAGAAGCTGATACAGATCTGGAGGAAGAAGAGAAAGTTGTGGAAGAAGAAGTAGTCATAGCCGTTTTTATACCCCAGTTTACCTTACGGATTCTCAAAGCACCTTGCAATCTCCTTCCCTTTCTTTCTCCACAAGAAGTCACCTTGTGAGGTAGGTGGGGCGGAGAGAGTTCTGAGTGAACCATGACTGGACCAAGGTCACCCAACAGACTTCATGTGGAGAACTGGGAAAACAAACCTGGTTCCCCACATTAGAGTCAACCGCTCTTAAGGATTACAGTGTCCTGTGGGCCCAAGCACAATTCCATGATTATTTTATTGAACTTTGATATCAGAATACTGCCATGGGGTCTGAGAAGTAAAAAGGTTTATTGAAAGGATATATTTATATCTGGCTTTTGTCTCTGCTGGGAACCCCAAACAGTTTACAATATTTGTTCTCACCACCCTGTGGGGTAGGTTAGGCTGGTAGGGGCTGGCCCAAAGTCACCCAGCAATTTTCTGCTGAAGTGTGAAAATTCAAACCTATGTTCCCCAGATCTAGAGCTGTGAGCTCTGGGTTGGAAAAATCCTGGAGACATTGGAGGTGGAGCCAGGAGAAGGTGGGATTTGGGGCAGGGAGAGACCTCAGTGGAGTAGAATGCAGTGGAGGCAGCCATTTTATTCTGGACAGCTGGTCTCTGTCACTTGGAGATGAGTTGTATAATCAGGGGATCCCCAGACCCCACTTGGGAACTGGTACTCCTAACCAGATCCTAGTTAGAGACTCCTAGCTTACTTCACCCTGCTCTTTCTCCATATATCATTTTCTTACCCCAGATCAGTGACCCAAAGGAGCTTTTGCCCACGTGAGGAAAAAATATACTGGTAGCAGCACATACTGGTAGCAGCACATTTTTTTTTCTCAGTCAGAGTAAAGCAGCTTGTGTGTGAGAGAGGGGCAGCTGAAGTCTCTCTAGGATGACTTTCACCCTCCCCTTTTCTGCTGGGAATTAACCTGGGCAAGGCCAGGGTTAGAAGAAGAAGGGAAACAGCCGAAGAGCTCCCCCTCTCTGGACTTTAGCCTTAACCTTACCTGGGAAAATTAGCTTGCTGGACTATGGTTTGGGTGGTTTTCTTTGTGATTTGGAACCTTGTAATTTGGCATCCCTCTGGAGAGAAATGTGGTCTAAACCAGGGGTAGTCAAACTACGGCCCTCCAGATGTCCATGGACTACAATTCCCAGGAGCCCCTGCCAGAGTTGAAGCAAAATAACTATGGATCTTGGAAGGTAACTTTGGACTGAGGTATACTTAAGACCAGAGCTCAAGCTATTTTGTAGCTGGTAGCAGGAGAAATCACCTGGCAAGAAGCAAACCTGATCAAATGACTTTGGGCATCCAAATAGAACTCAGAGATGGAGTGCCATTTATGAACTACTAGCAAGAAATCCCACTGCAACCAGGAATGCAATGGGAATTAGGACCCAGGGGACACCGGCAGGTGCAGATCTCTCTCTTTCCCTCTCCAAAGCAGCAGGAGCCATAGCAGGTAATCAGGGCTGGTTTGCGGTTTGGTAGGGCTCTCTGTGTCTCTCTCTCACATGCTGGCTCCTGCAGCATCTGAAAGCAAAGTGGCTAGCATCCAGGGAGGGAGGGCAAGAGCTGATTGGCCCTATTCCAACTTGGACAACCAGGACAGTCTCCACCCCCAGGGCTGTTTCACAAATTTTAAAAGGAACAATGGATAAGGATAAGGATTTCCTGTCATCAAATGGATACTAGTATTCTGCAGTATTCTATCTTCTACTGTGCTCAGCAGCTGATCTCACACCAGTATTACTACTGATGAACTCCACTCTGAAATCAGAGATGTACCCCAAATTCACTGTATGCCTTCATGTACATCTGCCAACATCCAGTGTACACATTTGATGCAAAGGCATAATAGTTGTGCTGAACCTTAATTGCTTCCCAAAATTCTTCTTGCCGATCTGGGAGTTGAATATTCTCTAGATGTTTGTAATGTGTGTTCGACAGCCAATGACCTCTGATTTCAGCATCTGATGTTGTACAATTAAATGTTTTCCACAAATTGCTAGTTGACGTACAATTACTGAGAACTGATGCAGTCATGCATCAGAACGGTTTCCAAATGTTCTGCCTTGAGGGAAAACTTTCTGCATTGATCTTTACAAAGGAACATCCACATGTCTGCTACAGAACCTCAGCATGCTGCAGATAGTCTGGAAGAATGTTCTAGAATGCTGTTTCAGTCAGTATAGGGCAATTTTGGACCTTCTGCTCATTGTGAGCTAGCGTGGCATTGTGTTTAAGAGTGACACCTATAAGGCCCAGTCCTCCACAGGAAGCCAGCTGGGTGACCTTGGGCCAGTCAGGGTTCTCTCCAAACCCTCTCGGCCCCACCTGCCTCACAAGGTGCCTGTTCTGGGGAGAGAGAAAGGAGGTTGCAAGCCGCTTTGAGGCTCCTTAGGGTAGTAAAAAGTGGGGTTTAAAAACCAACCTCCTCCTTCATTGTGTAGTAAATGTGCATTAAAACAGGCTGCATACTCTAAAGGAAACTCAGTAGGGGCTGGCAATAGTCTTTTTATTGCAGAAGGTAGATACCTTTTCTCAGGTTTCCTCAAGAGGAGAGGGCAACCACTGGTATATCATCTTTAGGAGTATGTTCTGTTGACCTGTTTGCCTTCACTGAGTTTCTACCATGCCCCACCTTACAGTCTTGCTCAGTGACTCTTTCCCTAATTTCTGTTCCCATTTATCTTCTTGCATCCTTCCATCCCAATTTGGACCATCCCTCGGCTGTTTCCTTTCTCTGGGTTTGCTCTGCTCTGGATTAGCTGTGTGAGAGAAGAACTTAATTTGAAGCTGATGTAACTTGAATTGATTTTTTAGTTTAAAACAGGGATTCCCAACCAGAGTTCCAGGGAAACCTCAGGTTGTGCAAGAGCTCCCCAGGGGTTATGTGGCCTTTCCCAGAAGTTTGGATGGCCCGTGACATCACTAGATGTCCCTGGAGCCCACTTGCCCTGTTGCTCTGCAGGCCTGTTCTCTTTCTCCACCATGGAAATGGGAAATAATCAGTTGATGATTGGCTGGCTCCCAACTCTTACTCCCATGCCCACTTCTCTGAAGGGGCAGGTTGCCCCTTCTGGAGTTCTTTGAAGCCTGAAAAATATTGTAGGGATTCCTCAATCAAAGGGTAGAAAAAGGCTGGCAACACATTAATATCATGCAAGGGAATGTCTCAAATTGGTCCCCTTGGTATAATTATTCTTTTGCTTTGCTATGCTGATGCCTCATTTCCTTGTACATAAAAGATACTCAGTGGTTAAGTGCTTGTCTACCAAACTGGGTTTCATGAATACCAGGGGTAGTCAACCTGTGGTCCTCCAGATGTTCATGGACTACAATTCCCATGAACCCCTGCCAGCAAACACTGGCAGGGGCTCATGAGAATTGTAGTCCATGAACATCTGGAGGACCACAGGTTGACTACCCCTGATGTATACAACAGACTGAAAGATCTCTTTTTTGACCCTGGTTTTGGGTCTTGGCTGTACAAGTCTAAAGGGATTCTCTTGTGTGACAGGTCTGGGACTGATTTGGGAAACACCAACCTGTTTCCGACAGTAGCTGACCCGATATATTCCCCACCCCCCAAGAGCCCCACAAATAGGAGCACAGAGGCAAAAGCCTCCTTTAGTTGCTACCTGCACTGCAACTGTATATGATTTCCCATTGAATGACTGACTGATATTTTAAGAGAACCCCAAAAGTACATTTCCAAAGGGGTTCATGCCAAGCAAACTGGAATGCTGCTGCTTTCATCTGAACCTCTCCCCCCCCCCCCTCTCCCAGAACTGAGCAAGTATCCTGGTGATAACTTCTCAGTTGAAACTGAGAAGCTGTTTTGGGTTCTTGCTCCCAGATCCCATAAAAAATATATCTGGCCAAGGGAACAAAGACTAGACCTTTTCAAGCTGCCTTTTAGCTCATTTAGGAGCTGAGATGAAAGATACCTGGGGCATAATCTGGTTCATCTGCCTGTTGCTGACTGATTGGCTTTCAGTTCTCAGTTTAGACATAAATCTGCGCAGATGGTTGGTTGCATGTCCTGCCAGGTGGATGACTTCCTGCCTAAAGTTTGCACTTCATAAAACCCAGTTATGCTTGGGAGACAGTAACCAGCTGCCCCGCCTCACTCCTGTGGTTTTCCTCCACGCTTTTGAAAATTCAGTTCACATTAGGCACGAATCTGAAGCACAATGCCTTCCCATCGGGCACGATTCCCCACCCCTCGCCCCGAGCATCCAGCCAAATAGGAACATAAGCAAATGCTCTGTCCTCACCACAAGCTCCAGAAACGTTGCTCGCGATCCAAGATTCTTGTGGTCTGTTTAGACTTGCAGGCAACATTTCTCATTGTTGATTAGCGGGGATGATGTTGTGCTTGCTACGTGCATGTTGTTTCCTTTAATACTCTCGGTTGGCGGGTTGAGTCCAACGTTTCGAGACGACTTTTCAACAAGCGCTCCACAGTTCAGACCTGGCATTGCGGAGAGCCACTCACGGGTTCTTGGCAGCAGAGGAGACAAGTCCAACAAGGTCATGAAGGCCATGGACTTTGGGTTGACCTCTTGGCAGGATGTGGACTTAAGTGAGAGTGTCTAAAAGGGGCCCATGCCTTGATTCTCTCCTCCCCTGGCCCTCTTTGGGCTTTCTAGTCTGCCGCCTCCTTTTTTTTTTTTTTTTTACAAAGTTTGGCAGATCATGAAGGCAAGAAGGTATGAGCCACTGCTCAGCTCTGGTGGCCCTATCTTACATGCCCACTCCAAGTTTGGTGTAGTGGTTAGGAGTGCGGACTTCTAATCTGGCATGCCAGGTTCGATTCTGCACTCCCCCATATGCAACCATCTGGGTGACCTTGGGCTCGCCACGGAACTGATAAAACTGTTCTGACTGAGCAGTGATATCAGGGCTCTCTCAGCCTCACCCACCCCACAGGGTGTCTGTTGTGGGGAGAGGAATGGGAAGGCAACTGTAAGCCGCTTTGAGCCTCCTTCGGGTAGGGAAAACGGCATATAAGAACCAACTCTTCTTCTTCTTCTTCTTCTTCTTCAAAAAGGAGGAAAATCTTAACCCAAACAGAAATCCAGGAACTTAAAAAAGTTAATAAAAAGGGAAATGTCTTTAGACCTATCAGGGGTGCACCAAAAAGTTTCTAGAATGTAATGTAATTACAAAAATGCCAGTATTTATTAATAATGAAATTTAAATTAAAAACACCAAGAGGTTCTTTGCCTAGCCTCAGATAAAATCAGATCCTATATACATACTAATGTCCCAACGCCATTGGCCAAATGTTTTTTCGGAACTGCCACCTTTTTCAGTAGTCTGGCATATGTATAAGTACACTCAAACAATGCTCAAAGAAGATAACAGCAAAACAAAAATGTGTGCATAAATATAGGCAATAATACAATCATATGTAAATCAACCCATTACTGCAGTTCCTACCCTCTGCTGCCAACCTTTCCCTGCCCTCCTCCAAGTGACAACCTTTCAAATACTTCAAGAGAGTAATCTTGTCCCTTCTCACTCCCAGGTCCCTCAGCCTTTCATTATAGGGTCCTGGATCATCCTTGTTGCTCTCCTCTGCACCCTTGCCATTTGGTCCACGTCCTTTTTGATGGACGGCCTCCAGAACTGCACATAGTCCTCCAGGTGGGGTCTGACCAATGCAGTATACAGTGGGACTATGACATCCTGAGATTTTGATATGATACCTCTGTGGATACAGCCCAGGATTGCACTTGTCTTCTTTACTGCCGCATCACACTGTCTGCTTATATTTAGCTTATATTTTAGTTTGCTGTTGTCTGCCTCTGAGTTGCAACTCTAAGCTTTCTTGGTAGTCTCCCATCCAAATATTAAACAGTGCTGACCCTGTGTAGCTTCTGAGAGCTGACAAAATCCGGCTAGCCTGAACTATCCAGGTCAGGGAATTCTGGAAGCTACCTCTTCATTAATGATGGATCCTATAACTGTTAGGTGGATCGATAAATGATTGTCAGATAGCACCCAAAGGGTGCTTGTTAATGGTTCATCATCCTCTTGGAGAGGAATGACAAGTGGGGTGCCTCAGGGATCTGTCCTGGGCCATGTGTTGTTCAACATATTCATAAATGATTTGGATAAATGAAAAGAGGGAGTAAAGGGGGTGCTTATTGAATTTGCAAATGATGTTAAACAAGAAGGGCTAGCAAACACAGCAGAAGACAGAATCAGGATACAGGATGATCTTAACAGACTGATCTTAACAGGCTGGGAAACTGGGTTAAAATGAATTTCAGTAGTGAAAAATGTAAAGTTCTGTATTTCAATAGGAAATATCAAATGCATCATTATAGGATTGGGGAGACCTAGGGGCTTTTCGCACGCCTTCAAAATTGCACAATGGTTGCCAATTGAAAACGCTACTGATTTGCCGTTATGCACAATGTCGTTGACAATCTGCCACACACCTGAAACCGATCTGCAAAAAGCGCTTCCTTGTAGCGCTTTCAGGGAAATCCCCAAAAGTGGATTCACCCTCCGGAAAGCGATACACTCCTGCAACCAATCTGCAACACTAGCGAAAAAGACCTGTGCGTTAACATTGTTGCAGTTTCTACAAAGTCCCTCCCCCTGGCTCTCTCCTCTGATCTTCCTCTGATCTTCCGGCGAAGCGATCGCCATTTTTTTTTCTCCGAGCGAGCGGGGATAAACGCACCAGCGAGCCTCTTTCTGTTTAGAGGCTTCCCCGGCTTCAGTCCCTCCACAGAGTCACTAAGCACAAACAACAGAAAAGCCCATTTGCTGATGTATTTTCCCTTTATTTTTTACACATTCATTCAGCCGAAAATCGGGCCCGTGAGAGGGGGGGGGATTTTTTTTTTTCACTCGGAGGGAGCGTGGCAACGATCAAACGACAGCTCAAACACACCAGGCAGCTGGATGGGTCTCTCCGTTGCAACGAATCAACACAGATTCGTTGCAATGGGTCTTTTTTTTTTTTTTTAACTTTCTTAAAGGGAAAGGGGCTGTTTGGGAGCATGCTAACGGCTGCCCATTGGCTGCTTGACGGCCAGGGGCGGGACGAGCTTGGCAAGAGCGCTTCCTTTCTAGCGATTTTTGCCTAGACCGGAAGCCTGTGGGAAACGCTACAAAACGCAACTGGATTCCACTACAAAGGCAGGTATGCATAATGACGAATTCCACTATTTTAAATGGCGATTTTTCATTCAGCAACCAATTTGCTACAAAGATCCCAGTGCGGAAAGCCCCCTAGTATGTGTGAAAAGGATCTCGGGGTCTTAGTAGACCATATACTGAACATGAGTCAGCAGCCAGCTTGAAAGAGGGTGATAGGCCCAGAGCCATCAAGCAAATCTCAGGCTTTGGAAAACTGAATCTATGAATCTGTAAGAAGAATTTTCTGGAGACCCCTCAATAATGGCAACGTCAGCCTTTCTGCATCGTGAAACACACCCAAAGCCTGTCAGGAGCCATTTGAGAGCACATCTTCAGAAAGAAAACCAGACTTCAAGAATTGGCAGAAGTTGACTTGGAACTGCACACCTGTTTTACTGCATATGTACAGCGTCCATCACCAGCCCTGTATCAAGAACTGAGTAAGTGGAAATATTAACTCAATGAGATACTTTTGTGACAGCTGCCCTTTTATTTCAACTTGCCTAAAACAATCTTTCTGGGAGACAGGAGGGAAGCCTAGAGCACTCTGAGTTTACTTACAGACACAGCTAAAGGTCAAGATATTCCCTGTGCAAGCACTGGGTCATGTCTGACCCTTGGGGTGATGCCGTCTAGCGTTTTCATGGCAGACTCAATACGGGGTGGTTTGCCAGTGCCTTCCCCTGTCATTACCGTTTACCCCCCAGCAAGCTGGGTACTCATTTTACCAACCTCAGAAGGATGGAAGGCTGAGTCTACCTTGAGCCAGCTGCTGGGATTGAACCCCCAGCCTCATGGGCAAAGCTTTCAGACGGCTGCCTTACCACTCTGTGCCACAAGAGGCTCTTCACAGACAGACACAGCTACAAAATAGTAATATCATCCCTGGTACTACTAGGATGGCAACGTTACCCATAAGGAAACACAGGGTATGGCATGATTTACTCCGTTTATTCCAGATTAGACAGATCGTTACATAGAACATACACATGTTATCAAAAGAGGCTGAAACAAGTGGAAGTCACCCCAAAATTAACGTTATTCTATCCCTGAATGATTTTGGGTGGGGTTCTTAGTCGGTATCCTGCAAAGATTCTTTCCTTCTACATGTATAAATATTCTTAGTTTGTCGTCTGCTGTATTGGGAAGGCCATTATCAGAATTTCTTTCTGTATTTACCTGCTGAATTAACTGCATGGAGAGCCTGAAGGAACACTGGGATATATGCTTTGACCTGTATTCGCCTAGAAACCTAACACTGTGGGGCAGTCCCAATGTTAAACTCTGCAAGTGGTGTGGAAATCTTGGGAATAGGCCTGGAATCCTCATAACAGCACACCTGCTAGCCAACAGAGACGCATGCAAATCCTTTGGATAGAGTTTCAGCATCTTCCTGTAATGTATATTCTACCTTGGGCTGAAGGACATTCTTCCAGCCTGAGAAGACTTCCCCCAATTTAAGTGGCTCTTCCATTCCGTTTTTCTATTCCATTTCAGTTTATTAATACCCACAGACCAATTGGTCATAAACAAAGAAAAGATACAGAAGACATAATTATATAGTATCCACATTCCATTCACATTACCTAGCAGCTACAATCCCCAGCTCTGAAGCCAAATTTAGTAATCCACTTGTCTCAGGCAATGCTCTATTTATTACAGTCAATAAAAATGCCAAATAGTATTGAATTTTCCAGATTTACAAAAACACTCAGAAAATGGAATCTCTGCAAACGTGCTAGATAATCCCCTCTTGCTTTAGAGCAAACTTTTTTGGGGTCATGGCACTTTTAGGAGCTGTTCTCAGATTCCAGGACCCCTACAGCAGGTTGGCCACTTGCACAATGGGCTAGGCTAAAAAAAGGCCTAGGCTAAGGGTGAACTAACTGTATTTGCTGTACCTTGTTTTATATATACGCGAGACAGATTTTGAGAACATTCCACCAAGAGAAGCATGCATGTTCATTTCCCCCCTTTAACACATTAATCCAAGCACATCCAAAGGAACAGATTACATTAAAGATTTCCATATTGTATTGATGACACAATTACTTTTTCGTTCCTTTGACAATGGTTGAACTTTCTAGAAATTAATGACATCATATGTGACAAAAAGGGTATTTTATCATTTCAGTTATGAGCTCCCCTTAAACCCTTTGGGCTCCCCTTCTCACATTTTTCAGTCTGCGGCCCCCTTCAAATGTGCCAGGGTCTACCGGGGGGGGTGGCTTATGGCTCCCATTGAGAATGGCTGCTTTTGAGAATAGGATTTGATATTTAAGCACATTTAGGAGCTTACAATGAACGGGTAGAGACATTGGATTGGGGACCTAAACAAATACGGGGATCTCTAGAAGTACTCTGTTGCTCAAAATATATTACAGAAGATTTAATCAATTGCTATCTAGAGGTATATTCGGTTTGCTGAAAAGACTCTATCGAAAGCCCACTTCTGAAGCCTAGCTTCATGATCGGCATAAAACAAACTTGATACAAGTGTTTGAGACTAATGAAGGGGGTGGAGATGTGGCTATCGTGATCATTTATATCCAAGTCCAAAAGGAAGGGAGTGAGAAGGTAACCTTGTCAGTCATCTCCATCCCAGGACAGCTACGAACGTTGCCCAGCAGGGCAGTAGGGACTATGCCATTGTCTTCAGGTGAAATTGGGTTCCAGAAAGCTAGCAGCCTTAGAACACTTTCTCTCCTTTCCCTGATGCGATCCCTTTTTAGAAAACATTTTAAAAGCCACAACAAATCTCCATTTATTCCTCCACCAGTCTCAGAACTAATAATTTTTCTGTGTTTTTTAAAAAATTGTTAAATATTAATTGGGTTATATACGGTTATATACGGTCATATCAACCACCTACCCCTCCCAAATGGCCAATGATAGGCCTGGAGAGGGTGGGAAGGGGAGGGGCCCCACGTGGGCATGTACACAGCTTTGCTTCCAACCAAATTCTGCATGATCATGCCACTTCAAAGCCTGAAGAATGTCTCAGGGGTTTCTCAATGATAAAAACATTGAGAATGGCTGCTCCATTGGGATTTCTCAAGGATGGGCGAGTGGATATCATGGCAAATGAGGTTCAGTGTGGGCAAGGGCAAAGTAATGCACATTGGAGCCAAAATTCCTAACTGTAAATATATGGTTGAGGAAACAATAACTGAAGGGTAACATGGTAAAGGTAAAGGTAAAGGTTTCCCCTAACGTTTTCATGGCAGACTCAATACGGGGTGGTTTGCCAGTGCTTTCCCCAGTCATTACTGTTTACCCCCCAGCAAGCTGGGTACTCATTTTACCGACCTCGGAAGGATGGAAGGTTGAGTTGACCTCGAGCTGGCTGCTGGGATTGAACTCCCAGCCTCATGGGCAGAGCTTTCAGACTGCATGACTGCTGCCTTACCACTCTGTGCCACAAGAGGCTCTCGGTAACATGATACAGATATAAAATTATGCATGGGATAAAGAGAAAGAAATATTTTTCTCTCTTCCACACAATATGAGAACTCATGGGAAACCACTGAAATTAATGAGCAGTAGGCTTAGAACAGATAGAAGGAGGTACTTCTTCACTCAAAGAGTAATGAATACATGGTCGGGTTGTGTGTGGCAGCGTCTGAATCAGCCGTTCCAGGACCATGCAGCCAGCACCATGCTGTGGGGGGGTGAAGGGGAGGCGTGGGCACTGGCGCATAACTCGGGGCACACATGGCCGATTTGGATGCCGCCAATTAGGATGGCCGATTCAGATGCCGCCATGCACAACCCTAACAGAGTTCACTGCCACAGGAAGTGGTGGCAGCTAGAAGCATAGACAGCTACAAGAGGGGACTGGATAAATACATGGAGCAGAGATGCACCCGTGGCCGTTAGCCACAAGGTATAGGTGGAGCACTCTGCCTGGGGCAGGGATGTTCTGTATTCCTGGTGCTTGGGGGGGCAACAGAGCCAGGGCTTTTAGAGTTCTGCCCCAGTTGGTGGACCTCCTGATAACTCCTGGTTTGGGGCAATTCTTATGTTCTTAGTGGCTTGCAAGCCTTTTAAATAAAATAGGCAATAGAGTCAACATCGAATATACCAATATATAAAAGAAAGAGGGATTATTGTCAGGAAAGTAGCCTTAGGGGTTGCATGGCAAGTCATACCCCCATTATGGAGGGAAGTGGATGTCCAGGAGCTCAACTTTGCTTTGGTAACAGCTGTATGTTTTTCAGTTCTCTCCTTTTTGCGGAGCTTTCAGCCTCTGATATAAGAACTTATTTCCAGATTGAAGCACTGGATCCTGAGGGCAGACATGTCTGATGGCTGGAGTTTCCTGAGACTGAGTCAGACCCTTGGGTCTGTCAAGGTCAGTATTGTCTACTCTGACTGACAGCAACTCCCCAGGGCGAGGGGGACTTTCTGTTATGTGATCCTTTCAACTGGAGAACAGGACTCCCAGGATCTTCAGCTGGAAGGATCACATTTCAGAAATGCCAGGATCTCCAGCTGCCAAGATCAGACTACCTGACACTGGAGTCTGATCTTTTCAGCTGGAAATCCTGGCACTGGATCCGGACGTTCTACAGCCAGCATTCATGTTCTGCCACGGAGCCACGGGCTCCTTTTCAGATACGTTTACTATGTCTGCTGTTTAAGTGCTATAACACTGCTGCCCTTGTCCCTCTTCATCTGTTAAAGCATGGACAGAGGATCACAACCCTGTGAGGTGAGGTAGGTCAGGCTGGGCGGGGGGGGGGGAGTGTCCCAAAGTCACCAAGTGAGCTTCATGCTGAATTTAACCCATTAACCATTGTTTCCTTAAACAGGCGAGGAGAGAGATTTGAGCAGAGCTGGTCTGTATTCCTTAATTTGTTCGAGATCTGAGACATCCTGGGCAATCATTTCAGCACACCGTTGTACAAACGATTTCTGTTCATGCAGACTCTCTGTTTCCACTTCCTTTGGGGCTGTCTTCCCTCTGTCTTTTTTTCTGTATCCACTTTATGCCGCCCCATTTACAGGAGGAGAATGGCTTCTCTCCCTCCTCGTGTTTGTTGATAGAAATAAAGTGGGGAAAACTTAAAATAAAAATCAAAAGGAAAAGAACAGTGGAAATTTCAGTGCCTCAATATGGAACTCATTCCATGTTAAGCCCAGCAGGTTGGTTCTGTTTTTACTTACAGGAAGTTGATAAACATCCCAGCAGGCATCTGAGGGGTCATGTTCATTTTAATCTGTTTGATTTACATTACTTTTTTTTGCTATAAATATGTTTTTTTAATGGTATGTTGTGAGTCACCTTGAGGCTTCTGTGGAACCACATGTTGGAATAAATGTTTTCGGGAAAAATAGCCTTGAGCGCGAAAATTCGCGGGTATCTAGCTAGGGGCTGAACTACCTGAGATGAGGCAAATGCGGTCATTCCCACCCCAGTGTTTGCTGCACAAAGTGTGTGTGACCACCAAAAAAGGTTAACTGCTTTGCTTGATGTATTTCCAATCTAGCCTTGGAAGTCAAAGAGAATGGAAGAATGTATGAGCTTTGTTCATGCTAGGCTTGGCATACATTGCTTTCTCATTTGGAGAATAAAAAAAAACCCTTCAAATTCAAGGTGATATTAGCCAAAGGGAAAAAAAAGACTCCTTGTGACCACCAAAAAAGTTCTGCTTTCCTTGATATTTTATTTATTTATTTATTTATTTATTTATTTATTTATTTATTTATTTATTTATTTATTTATTTATTTATTTATATGCCGCCCTCCCCCGAAGGCTCAGGGCGGTTATAATCCCAATCCAGTTTTGAAACCCAAAGAAGAAGAGGAGGAGGAGTTGGTTTCTATACCCCGCTTGTAAGTATTCAAAGGAGTCTCAAAGCAGCGTACCCTTCTTCTCCCCACAACAGACACCCTGCAGGGCCAGTATCCACTGGGAAATTTGGCAAACCAGGCTTCTCCAGATTAAAGGCCGCTGCTCTTAACCACACACAACTGGGTTCCTACGTAATGGAGATATATAGGAGCCTCACTCTGGATGGGCTTGGCATAGGCCCGTTATGCACGGCCGCCGAAACGGCGATTTCGGGTCACATGGAAAACACGGAGGGGGAAGACGCGAAGCAAACTGTTTATGCACGGGACGGGACACAATGGTGGCAAAACCCAGAGTAATCGATTATGCACGCGGCACCCCCAGCGCTGCTTCTGGTCGTGCCCTGGTCACCCGGAAGTTCCGCTTTCTTCCACGTTTTGCTAACGCGACTTTTTCGGTGGCATGTACCGAATCTACAGCTGGTTACAGCCGGCGCCATGCATTATCGGTGATTTTAGGCAACGCCATTCCACCCCGAATGCAGACCTTCCCCTCCGTGCATAATGGGCAATAGGCACACATGCTGAATAATGTGCTGTCAATGCACTTTAACTATTTTTTACAAGTGGATTTTTCTGTTTCACCCAATTGCAAAGTGCATCGAAAGTGGATGTGAAGTGCATTACTCAGTATGTGTGAAACCAACTATTGCTTCTTCATTGGAAAAAGTGCTTCATATGCTAAGAGATATTAGCAGTAGGGTTATAGTAAGGGGGAAAGCTTGTCCACTTGGGAGGGAATTACTTAAAACAGAAAAGAAACTAGTTTTCAATTATGGGGCTGCAGCCTTACACAGTTTTTAAATATATATTTCTTAAACTCTTATGTATTTTGTTGCATATAGGTTCATCTTTCCTCCCATTCAAACAATATTTTAAAAGTTGTTTTTAAAAATTGCACCAATTGCTCCAGGAGGAAAGGAGGACAACACAACAGGAAGCATCAAGACAGTGGAGCAACCTGTCAACACTTGAACAATCCATTACCAAGTTCTAATAGGAAAATGCGTTCTGGAAACCGCAGCTGAAGACAAACGTTTCCAGTCACGGAGTCTCTATTCATTAAGTGCTTGAGTGGTTCCAGGAACAACAGACCATAATGCAATAGCTTAATGCCAAGCACCAAAAGGGCAATATGGATGTTCCCTTAAATCTCCCTGACACCTGAAGACCTCCCACTATTACAGTAGATCTCCAGATGACCTGGAAGACAAAGGTTTTTTTACCCCCTCTTTTCAATACCCAAAGGAATCTCAAAAGCAGCTTACAATCACCTTCCCTTCCACTCCCCACACCAGATACCCTGTGAGGTAGCTGAGAGAGCCTTGGCAGGACTGCTCTGTGAGAACCCTGCCAGGACTGTGACTAACCCAAGGTCGCCCAGCTGGCTGCATGTGGAGAAAACCCAGCTCACCAGATTAGAGGCTGCTGTTCTTAACCACCGCACCAAGTAAAATCTGTTGCCTTGAAGGTGGGAGGTGGCCTCTATGAGCGGTGGCCTCTATGGAATTATATCCTGCTGAGATCCTTCCCTTCTCCAAACCCGCCCTTAAGAAAGACCTGAGATGGTCTTTGGTCTGTCTGAAAAGCCATAGGATGGAATCCCACCTAGTTCAACTTGACTTAGTTCTCTAGGCTTGCCATCTTCCAGAAATATGAGTGATCTCCAGGCTACAGGGTTCAGTTACTCCAGAAGAAATGGAAGCTTAAGAGCCTTGCCTCTATACCATCACATCCCTGCCAATATCCCCCCTTACCCAAACTTCACCCGCAAATCTCCAGGAATTTCCAAGCATGGAGCTGGGAACCCTAAAACACACATTTACGTATGAAGTGAGACAATTCCAGTAAGCCTCCGTTATGGCTTAATTCTCTGCGTTTGACTGGATCCTAGATACCGCAGTGGAAACTGATGAGCCTAGGTATTATAACGCCAAGTTAAATGCTATCCAGTGAATTGCATTGGCTCTTCTATGAGCCGTAAAACTAATATCATGTTGGCATGCACACCACAATTGCTAAAATAACTAGCTTGGCCTCCTGTCTTATGCATCTGGGAAATTTATTTATCAAGGGTATGGAAAAATATTTGCAATGCTTTGTTACGGCATCACTCAAACAGTTATCGATCTTTGATTCATAGGCAGAAGTCAACTCTTGTGAGATTAAACCCTTTTCATATCAGAACGGGTTTTTTTTTTTAAGCGAGGGGAAACGGAGGTAAGGTCGAGGACCGCCTTCTTTGGCTATCCCAGCCTCGACATCGGGCCTGGAAACATGGAAAGCATATGTGAGCTTGTAGCTAGTAAAACAGAATGCCAAAATCTTGCTGCTGAACGTTGCACCCAACATGTAATTGCACATCGGTTCATTTACTCGGCTATAATCAAAATTTTCTTTTGTTTTTTTTTTCAAAAAAGGCCTTGATACTCTGTCTAGGTGTAAGTATTGGACCAGGCTATTTTACTAACTTATTTTATGTGGAAAGAATGTATTGGTGCCGTGTTTTGCTAGTGATAATATGAAAAGAAAACAGCATGCGCGGAGAGACAGACAGTACTAATTGATAGCCTTCCCGACAAACACCAGCAAAGGGCTCCAGGCCCACGGATTTATGTGCTGAAATGTATACAGCTGCCTCTCCTGTAGGTTCATGGCTCTGTGTTATATTAAAAATAACAATATGAGCATATGGCTAAATATAACCACGCGTTTTATTCCTAGCTACTAGCAAGTTGGCCAAAGGGAAATGTCTTCCAAGCATTTTCTACTCTGCTTTGGGGGGGTGGGGCTTACAAAGGGATGAAATTCCATAGCCAGGTAATAGTGACCCAAAATGTCTCTGTAGGTACCCATGCTATTCATATCCTCACCAGGGGAAACAGAAACAGGAGGCAGCTCTTGCATGAGCACAAGGACATGGCACCTTCTGGAGCCAACCCCGGGTCCACCTAGTACAACATCCTGTTTCATATAGTGGCCAACCACAAACCAGCAATAAAGGTCATGACTTCCTCCAAATGTTGCCTCCAAGCACTGATATTCAAAAGTTTAATGCCCCCAAATATGGAGTTTTCCTTTAGTCATGGTTGATACCCACTGAGGAACCAATCCTCCATGAATTTAACCTTCCTTTAAAGCCACCTATGCTAGTGGCTATTACTGCATTCACAATTTGATTACTCATTGAGTAAAGGAGGAGAGAAATCATTGTGGAATAGAACATTGGAAGTCTTCAAATGAGCCAATCAGGACATCAGCAGTAACTATTTGAAAAATATCAGGAATTTCCTAATCTCACTATGCTAAATACACATATCCCCGAATGCCTCCTGTAGGATATTCCTCATATCCTTTTGATTCATGCACACTTCAGATCTTGCATATTCCAACACAGAGAATACTGACTTTGATGGACCTTTGGTTTAATTTAGCACAAGGCAAATTCATGTAGTGTGCATGGTGGTTTGCATGATGCATTTGGTTTGTCCTCTTGCCAAAAAGCTACAAAAAGGAGTTAATATCTGAACTGATCCTCTAGCAGGGAATGGGGGGTAGGGTTGCTAGATCATGGTTGGGAAATTCTCCCAAAAGATTAGGAGTTGTAGCCTGGGGAGTAGTGGGATGCGATAGTGACATAGAGTCTACCCTCCAAAGCATCCATTTCTCCAGGGGAACTTATTTTTGGTGATGAGCAATAATTCCAGAGGATTCCCCAGGTATGGAGTCTGGCATCCCTACTCTGGTCATAGATGCAGCTTCCTGGCATGAACAGAAACTACATACTGAGTGGATGTGTCCATTCATATAACTGTGAAGAGGCAGCCTGACCAGGGATAAAGTCAGAAAATGTTTTTTACACACCGCTCTGTTGCCAGCCCCTAAAGACAATTCAAAGAAAGGGCGTGGCCACCATTTCCTGTAACCTCATGTATCTCCCCGAAGGCCCATCATCTCACAGTTTTGCCATGTATCTGCCACATTGTTCCACTCACAACACCAAATCCTCCTGGGAGAGAGGACGACTTTTGATCCACTCCAGAAACAACGTTGGCTCCGTGCAAGTATCTGAGAAACTTGAGCGCCACCATCTCCAAATGTCTCCACCGAGTGAAGCCAGATCATAAACAATAAGTGGGAGAATCCTGTGAAATGAAGAGTTTTACCTGTTTCTGAGTCAAATGTCCAATGTTATAGGAACAACTTGATTTTTTTTAAAAAGAGAGGCAAGCATGCCATCGCTAACAACTGGAAAACTTTGGAGGCTGGCATTTTCAGGCCCTTGGCAAGCGGAAAAGCCAGTTTTTATTTAGTCCACTTGAAGTGTTAGAGGGGCTGCGAGTCCCCAACTGTTTCACATCAGAGAACGAAAACAATTCTAGCTCAGCCAAGACCACATCGGGGACTGCCAGCCTCTTTATGTGCCAAACTTAAAAGCAACAAGTCCAAACGCTTTGATCCTCACATTTTTTGGATCTCGCCCAGATTTAAGGGAAAGGGGGAAAAAACCTCCGAAAGCCAGCCAAGCAAGCCCACACCCCTCCTTATGTTAGGACAACATACATTATAACTAGAAATCAATCAATAGTGCTGCGACCTTCAAACGCAGTAAACGTTTGGAGTTAGTTTCTGGGCATGTAATCTAAATTGGGAATTGAGAAGTTGGAAAGGATCCTAACGCAACAGAAAAGCAATGCACAGAGCTTCTATTTTTACATAAATCCGAAGTCTCGAGGAAGCAGCAAATAAGGGTTTAAAGATTTTTTAAAAAACACACTTGAGAATAGCTTGTGTTCTAGGGAGACAGGCTGAGATTGCTGGGGAGTAAAGATAGCAGCACAGACTCATCTCTCTCACCATAAACTACCATCTTACATTATGTGGGGGTCGAGGCAGTAAAACCCATCAGGGATGGCCAAATTGTGGCTCTCCGGACATCCATGGACTACAATTCCCATGAGCCCCTACTAGTATGGTCAATTTTCAGGGGCTCATGGGAATTGTATTCCATGGACACCTGGAGAGCCACAGTTTGTGTTTCTAGTGTGTTGGTAGGAGACAGAGCTTCCAGCCTCCAGGTGGGGGCTGGAGATCTCCTGAAATTACAGCTAAACTCCAGAGAGCAATTCCCCTGGAGGAAATAGCAATTTTAACAGGTGGATTCTATTACGTCACTTCCTTGCTGATCTTTCTCCCTTCCCCTGACTCCACCTTCCCCATGCTCTTCCCCTAGACCTCCAGGAATTTCTCAAGCTGGAGTTGGGAATGCTGGTGAGAGAGGCAGATAGCAAGATGGCAAATTTATTTGTTTATTATATTTATATACTCCCCTCCCCAGAGGCTCAAGGCAGCCATAAAGTCCATTCAAAACCCGCTATTAGAAGGTGAAGCCATGTGTGGGCTGATGCACGATGGGTTGGGGGCTCAGAAACTGTCCCATTGATACTCTGCCACCCTGTATTCCTGTCCTGTAATACATATATAGAATGAGTTATTAACTGTGTGCATATGTTTCTTTCCCTTAGACATGCTGTCCATAGGGTTAAGCAAAACACAAAATTGTCTTCTATTTATAATAGAAGGAGAGAAGAAGAAGATTTGGTTCTTATATGCCGCTTGTCTCCACCCAAAGGAGTCTAAAAGTGGCTTACAGTCACCTTCCCTTTCCTCTCCCCACAACAGACACCCTGTGAGGTAGGTGAAGCTGAGAGAGCCCTGATATCATTGCTCAGTCAGAACAGCTTTATCAGTGCTGTGGTGAGCCCAAGGTCACCCAGGTGATTGCATGTGGGGGAGCACGGAATCAACCCCGGCTCACTAGATTAGAAGTCCACACTCCTAACCACCACACCAAATTCTTAACCACTGCACCAAACATAACACTGAAGAAAGTAAGGTAGAAGTTCCCACAGCTGATACCCCTTTGGTTATAAATTGACTTTTTCAGACTACTCTTAAGCTGTTCTTCACGGTTTCACTCAGATAGACCTTTCTCTCTCTCAGCTCCCCAGCTGACAACTCCCTAATTAATGGCTATTTTCACCAAAAATTCTCAGCTCTCATTGGTCATTCTTAGGGGGAGGTGGGACCTAACCTGTCCATCACAATTGGCTTCTAGAGAAGTTCTACCAGAGCATCTATCAGTAAACCAAAATCAGAGCAAATAGCAGTGGCTTTGCTGAAGATAGGACTGAGCTGGGCTGAATAAGGGATTCTGATTATGATGAAGTTTGAGTCCAGAGGCACCTCTAAGACCAACCAAGTTTTATTCTGGGTATAAGCTTTCATATGCGTGCATGCTTCTTCTGATAGTCTAATATATTGGGCTGGGCATTCTAGCCCTGTGTTAATTACAATGAACACCGGCCTATAAGTGCAGGTGCCAACAAGTGTACCCTTACACCAGTGTAAGGAAGTGCCAACATGCGTACCCTTTAGAAATGAAACTGGAAACGATTACCTAGGTAAATATGTAATTTCAGTCACATATTCAGTTGTATATACATTGAACATAACATGGAACTGCTCGATTCACAAGCAAAACAAAATTCAAGTGTACAACCCTAAGAGTCAGCTTGGTGCAATGGTTAACTTCTAGCAACTTCTAATCCGGTAAGCCAGGTTTGATTCTGGGTGACTTTTGGGTTGTCACAACCCTGATAGGGCTGTTCTGGCTGAGCAGTAATACTCAGCCTCACCTCCCTCACAGGCTGTCTGTTGTGGGGAGAGGAAAGGGAAGGCGAATGTAAGCCCCCTTGAGACTCCTTTGAGAAAAGTAGCATAAAAGAACCAACAGATCCTTGAGGTGCTCCACTTTTCACTCTTTTCCAAGAAGATGCTGAACCATTAACAAGTACCCTCTGGGTACGATTGGTCAACCAGTTATTGATCCACCTTGACAGAATTAGGATTCATATCGCATTTTACCAACTTGTGAACAAGAATATCATGTGGAACCTTATCAAAAGCTTTACTGAAATCCAGATAAACTATGTCCACACCATTCCCCTGATCCAGCAAGGTAAGTCACTTTCTCGAAAAAAGAGATTTGCCAGCCCATGGTGAGCAAAACCTTACCCATGGCACCAGTCCCCCACCCTTTATTATGACAGGAGCAGGAGAGGGAAAAGGGAAATAGCACTGATGGTGACACTCTAGGAATTCCTCCAAACTCTGTGGTAAAGGCCATATTGTACACATTCCTGCCGCATCACCTGTGTCTAACTCCCATCTGGATATTTCTGCTTTCCCATACAGAACATTCAGACTTGGGAAATCCCTAGAGGGTCAAGGAGGATGCGACATGACACATAGACCCTGAAACTCCACCATCCCCAGGCACTGCTACCCCAATTGCCTAGCATTTGCCAGTGTGAAGATGGCAACCCTAGTAAAAAGACCCACACATACACATTGGGTATTCCCGCCATTGTTGCAAGCAAAGCCAGAAACAAAAGGAGAGGTCCCATTAGTTTGCACCTGCGTAGAGTTCAGGCCTTACATGCTTTCTAGTATCATGGTAAGGGAGGAGAACAGGGACAAAAACAAAACTGGTTTGCTCGGGTTTCTCTTTACCTTGGCTCTACTACCATAGACTCCCACCAGCCCAACAGGTACCAGCCACCACTGCTTGGATGTCACAGTCTGATATTGCTCAACAACGTGGTTAGCAGGCCTTTGTGAAGCAAGACTGTGGGATGGTGGGTGAATTTCCTCCAGGCCAGGTTGGATTCTGGAGATTTTTGGTGGAGGGATCACTTGGGCATGGAATTGGGGGACACCATGGGTGAGCTGCAAAGCGAGCAAACCGCTCAGTCCTAGAGAAGATCAGCCCTGACTGCTCCTTAGAAGGCCATATCCTGAAGATGAAACTTAAATACTTTGGCCACCTCATGAGAAGGAAGGACTCCCTGGAGAAGAGCCTAATGCTGGGAGCAATCGAGGGCAAAAGAAGAAGGGGGTGACAGAGAATGAGGTGGCTGGATGGAGTCACTGAAGCAGTTGGTGGACTCTGGGGAATGGTAGAGGACAGGAAGGCCTGGAGGATCATTGTCCATGGGGGTCGCGATGGGTTGGACACGACTTCGCACCTAACAACAACATGGGTGGGCAGGTAGTTGTGAGTTCCTGCATTGTGCAGGGGGTTGGATTAGATGACCCTGGAGGTCCTTTCCAACTCTATGATTCTATGACTGCTCCTCCCTTTTAAGAAAAGGCATATGGGTGACCCATTAGGCAAAGTTTTACTGAAGTGACAGTGACTTCCACACAAGATGACTAAAATTAAACCTTTATCCTCAACAGTTTATTCACAGTTCTCACATGACTCAGAGTTCTTCTGTTTCTTTTCACTACTTTAACAGATGTTCTGGTAGACATTGACCAAAATTGTGACACCGTCCGCGGCTCCTGCAGTCTTTTCCTTTGGCTGTTATATTGCCACTCATTTGAATGGTTTTAATGCTAACCAAGCCAATTTTATCATCAGTGATTGTTACAATGTAATTTTAATGCCACCTTGGTGTAGTGGTTAAGAGTTGCAGCCTGGAGAGCTGGGTTTGATTCCCTGCTCCTCTACATGCAGCCAGCTTGGTGACCTTGGGCCAGTCACAGTCCTGTCAGAGCTTTTCTCACAGAACAGTTTCCCTCAGAGTTCTCTCAGCCCCATCTCCCTCACAGGGTGTCTGTTGTGGGGAGAAGGGAAGGTGATTGTAAGCTGCTTTGAGACTCCTTTTGTTAGTGAAAAGCAGGGTATAAAAGCCAACTGTTCTTCTGCTATTGCTTTCCTCTGCAGAGTTTTCCTTGGTAGTCTCCCACATAATTTCCAGCCCTGCTTAGCTTCTGAATCTGCCAAGGTTGGGGTACAATGTGCCAGCTTCCCTCCAACACTCTATGGCAAAGAAAACGAAAAAGAAACAAAGAATTAACTGAATGTCTGTACTGCAATGATACAGACCTGGTGCTGTCCACAAGAAAACCTGCCTTCTTGTACAGCTGATGCCATTTGAAGCATTTGCAGTCCTTCCTCTGTTGGCAAGCATGCATCTCAATAAAAAAGGAAGGTATAGCGGGCTGATCCTGCATCGAGCAGGGGATTGGACTAGATGGCCTGTATGGCCCCTTCCAACTCTATGATTTTATGATTCTATGCATTGTACAAGGGGTTGGACTAGATGGCCTGTATGGCCCCTTCCAACTCTATGATTCTATGATTCTATGAGTTTCTGAATCAATTGATGGCTATGTGTACAGAGTGATCTACAACTGTGTTTCATCCTTGTTATATTTTTACAAATCACACGTGACTTCTGTGCCTTTCCGCCAATAAGGAATGGCACACACAGAATTAGGAGCCTTTTTGGTTTAGTTAGGGGTGCAGTTCCGATACGGACTGCTCTGTGACAGATAGGTAAAAAGTGGTACAATCCCAGGGCATGTTTACAAGAAGATGCTCTGGGTCTTCCTTCCCTGAAAACCCATCGCCTTTATCCAAACGGCCATTCCTTGAGGTTGGAGATCATGTGCTGAAGACATCTGTCTGGAGATACTGGCAGAAGCAGATGTGGTCGCCAGCAACAAGCCAAGATCAGATTCAAAAACAAATCTGTTAGTGATTCGTTCCTTCTTCAGCTGTGCGCCTTTCCCAGCTTCTTGGAGAAGCCGCTGTTTATATTAAGGATGCTTCTGATGTTTACAGAAAGGAAAGTATTTTGTAAATGATGCTGAAGAACTGCTAGTATCTCCAAACTTCTGACATGAAGGCTCTTTGAGAGAACATTTGGAATTCATTGTTTGTCTTAATGTATTTGGTCAATATTATTTTGTAAGCACAATGGTGGTTTTGATCAGCTTTTGCTGGTGGGATTCCATTAATACATCATCTTCTTTCTTTCTTTTTTCAAGATAAGCAGACAGTGTGGCAGATGAGCATCAATTGGGGCTGGTGTTTGTATATTGTGAGCCTTTTATCCTTGTGTCTAATTGAGGGTGACATGCAATCATAAGGTTGTATTTCAGAGTGCCGTCTCTCTTCCCTCTCTCTTATTAAGTGGTGGAGCTGATTTTGGCTGCTGTCCACAGACCACTTATGCAAGAGTACTTGGACATGCCAGTTGAGCCCCATTGATTTAAGTATAAGCAAAACAGTGTATAAATAGTCTATTGACTGCATATCATCAGCAGTTGGGTGGAACGAAAATATTCTAGGGCATGCCATTATGGGAGTTTTGCTGAAATTCAGAGACATGGATGCAGCAAGGCGGGATCTGATCCAGTGAGGTCCATTGTTCTGGGGCTTGCCCTGACGTACCCAGAGGGTACTTGTTAATGGTTCAGCATCTTCTTGGAAAAGAGTGACAAGTAGAGTAACCCAAGGATCTGTCCTGGGTCATGTGTTGCTCAACATATTTATAAATGATTTGGATGAGGGATTAGAGAAGAACAAAGTATGAATCCAGTGGCTCCTTTATAATCATCAAAGGCCAGCTTCTTGAATAAAACATTGTTGGTCTTAAAGGTGTCCTTGGACTCCAACTTTGTTTTACTTGCTTAGGCTTGCTCCCGTGTTCTATCGTACTGATAAAATATACAGCTGGAAAGAAGGCTTGGTCCTAACAATCCATAAGTGTCCAGAGTTACTGGTAGGTGTGTCATGTCCCCTGGCCACCTGGAGATTTGAGAGTGGAACCTGGGGAGGAGAAAGATCACAGTGGGGCACAATGCCATAGAGTGCACCCCCCAAAGCATTCCTCGGGCTTCAAGAAACCCCAGAAGTGTTGTGATAATGCAGAATATGGTTGGGAAGCAAAGCTGTGGACATGCTACTTGGGGCTCCTTCCCCTCCCCTCCGGGCCATTTGGTGTAAGAGAAAGTTCAATCTGATCCATGGCAGGGATGTAAAAGACAAATTTCTCCCAAGGAATTATTAGGAAAGATATGCTGCCCTATCTGGCCGCACTCAGTAGCAGTTGGGCAGATGGTGCCTGGGCTGCAGAGCCTAGCCAGAGTCTACACCAGAGCAAGATCAAAAGTCTGGGTCGTTAGGTATCAATGTAAGCAGAATTAGGGGCAAGACAAAAAGTAGTTGAGGGAAAGCCAAGGTGAAAGTCCAGATAAAAATATATTGAACAAAGCCAGTCCAATTACAAGGTGCATAGTCAAAAGCCATTTGCCAGAAGTCAAGGGAAGCCGATAGGAGTCAGGAGTTTGCAGAGCCAAAGGGAATCCAAGCTGGACGGGAGGGTTTCTGCATACATTGCTTCAACGCTGACATGCTGCTACAGCCCTTCCTAAAAACAGCCCGGCTAATGAGCTGGGTGATTCCAGCTGGACTATCACTCACTTTCCTCCAAAGCTGCATCAGCTGTATTTGGTCTATGCTGGCATTGAGCCAGCAGCCTTGCACTCCTTCTCCGTTCCATATCCACTGCTCTGCCTTTCTGCCTCAAACAACCAAGCAAGTCCTCCTCAGTGTCATCTTCTTCTGGCTGTGCTCAGCTGAGGCTGAGCACATGACCAGATCCTTCCTTTCATTCCCTGCTTACTCTGCAGTGTGTGTGAAGGAATCTTCAGCCGACACTAGCTGCCTAGATGATGGCTGTGGAACAGCTGTCTCTGGTTGCTGTGGCAACACCTCATTGTCCCCAGGAGGTGTCACTGGGTGCATGACAAAAGGGATTAAAAGTTAAATACCCTGTGTCATAATCTTCTTTGAATAAATCTATGGTGGAGCCATATTTGGAATACTGTAGGCGACCTCCTCTCGAAAGATCCGGAAAACATGCACAAAAAGGGCAGCTGACACGAAGGAAGGGTTGGAATATTATGCCTCCTGCCATGCCCAGGCCTTAAATACCTGTACAAGTGAACAACAAACACTTTGCCTATATGTTACACGTGGGCAGTCATCTACCCACAATGCCCTCTCCTGCTTACTTCTTCCTCTTTTCTTTGATAAGCAAGCCAATGGATCCGGGAGCAGCCCAAATTGGAGTTAACTTTGTTTGTTGCTTATTGGGTTTTATGTCATGCATTTTTGTATACAACTTTGAGACTTGAAACCCAGGGTAATAATTTAGTTCCCAATAAAGAAAAAAAAAAGGATACCAACTCTTATAAATAAGTACATTTGTTGCACGAGAGATTTGCTTTTGAACCAGTGTTGCATGCTTGGCTTGGGTGTTGTTTTAAAAAGTATATCAAGCGAATGGTTTGCATGGCCAGGACAACCATTCCTTAATGGGGTTTTATGGAGCACAAATTTAAGTTGACAAAAGAAAAGGAAGTCTTAGTGGACTTTGAGAATGTCTGGACTTCAATCAACCTCAAACCCTGCCAGGATTCCGAGTAATTTCCAAATGATGAATCAACCTACAGACAACGAATCACCCAGTACTGAAGAATGCCAATGAAAACAAACCATCACGTATAACTTGTGTTGAACAGCGGATGGAAAGGCCTTTGATGCCCTGCGCCAAACAGGGATAGTGATGAAAGTGGAAGGAGCACAAGGATCTCCACCACATCTGGGAGTGGTGTGGGATAAGACCAGAGCCTGACAAAGCAGGATTATCCCTGGAAGGAGGCACCAGATTTTGGGAAGAAAACAACCTTCCACTGGAATCCCCTTTGAGAATTAGTCACAATCCCTGAAGGAGAAAAAAAAATGAGATTCTGCTTTAAACAACTATGACTTAACTTGAATCAGTTTCAGGCCAGGAACACCATTCCTCCCTAATAAAATCTGCAGTTACTGGGGATTCTTGTTACTCCAATATAGAAGTATCAGTCTTTAACAAAAATCAGTGAAGGAGGGCTTCCCATATTAGCTTTGTTCTTTTGATCACAACGGGGTCGTCTGAGGCTGTTGGATGTCACACTTGCATTTCTTCTTCTTCTTCTTCTTCTTCTTCTTCTTCTTCTTCTTCTTCTTCTTCTTCTTCTTCTTCTTCTTCTTCTTCTTCTTCTTCTTCTTCTTCTTCTTCTTCTTCTGGGTATCACACATGCATTTGTCAAAATGTCCTACAAGTTCCAAGCTCTTTTTAAAGAAAGACAATCCAGAGAAAGTTGATCCATCGTAGAACCACTAGATTCAAGTCCAGCAGCACTTCAGATTTTGGGGCTGGGTGAGAGCTTTGACACTTGAAAGCTCATTCTCCAAAAATCTTGTGGGTCTCTGCTGTTACTGGACCTGAATCTACCAATCCAGAGAAAGGACAAAGATGATAAGCTAGCCATAGCTGGTGATATATTTTTTAAGTGCAATTGTTGCTGCATTTCCCCCCAATCAGGTGAAGTTTTAATTGTGATTTTGTTTTTCACTGTTCCTTGGAGCTCCTTGCTGCTGAAATAGAGGCTGAAAGAAGTAAACGGCAATCTTAATTAAAACAACTAAATTTTCAGTCGTAGTAACTTCACTCTTTCCGTATGCTTAACCAGGCAACCAAATCTTCACATAATTTAGGGTCACAGTTCTTTTTAGGACAGCATATTGCTCATGTGGTGATCTTTTATGTCTGGACCGTTTGCCTCGGTTACCTCCTTCATGAATTTGTGTTTTCCCTCCCTTATGGGTTAGGAATATCTGTAATTCCTCAAAGTGACCACAAGAGAGCAATAGGAAACAGAAGCTGAGGAGAAGCCGCTGAAATCCCATTTGGGTATTGATGGGGGAATCCTCTGAGGAGAAAAAAAAAGAAAGCAAAAACACTGACGGGTTGGCAAGAAAGGACATCCTGCTTTAAGCAGGGATGACTTGCCTTAAATCAGATTCCAGCTAGGAAAAACAGTCCGTCGCTGATAAAATCCTGCAGTCACTTGGGATTCTGGTTTTCCCATTACATAAGTATCTTTATTTCTGTTTGTTTTTTGTAATTATTTTCCGATGGAAGAGAGATGGGGAGAGTGATTAATTACACAAATAATGGCTGGCTCTGTTTGTTAACCGGCATAAAATACTGCCCTACTGAACAAAAAAAGCAAGGGGAGAATGTTGCTTGAGACCTTCGACTTCATGTCAGAGGCTTTTTAGTGAGACTTAGCGGAGGAAATGAGATGCCACAATACCAGTTCTGCTCCTGAGGGAAAAAAACACACCATGAGAACGAGCCAGTCATGAAAATTCCATGCTTCCTTACATGTGCATGCGGTACTGCCTGCCGATGACCCAGAATGCCTTCCTTTCCAAGGCAACAGTGCCACCAGGGACGCTCCCAGCCCCTCAATCCTGCTCCCTTGCTATCTTACCCCTGCCCATCTACCAGAGGGGATAGTCCTCTGTACCCCTATGGTGACCTAAAAGGTAAAGGTAAAGGTAACCCCTGTGCAAGCACCAGGTCATGTCTGACCCTTGGGGTGACGCCCTCTAGCGTTTTCATGGCAGACTCAATACAGGGTGGTTTGCCAGTGCCTTCCCCAGTCATTACCGTTTTACCTCCCAGCAAGCAAGCTGGGTACTCATTTTACCGACCTCGGAAGGATGGAAGGCTGAGTCAACCTTGAGCCGGCTGCTGCGATGGAACTCCCAGCCTCATGGGCAGACATAGACCTCTTTAAAAACAGATTCAAGTGGGTAGCCATGTGGTCTGAGGCAGGACAACAAAACAAAATCAGAGTTCAGTGGCAGCTGTTAGACCAAGGAAGATTTATTCAAGGTTTGAGCTTTTGAGTGCAAGGATAGTCTGAGGAAGAGTGCTTGCACTCGAAAGCTCACGCCTTGAATAAATCTTTGTTGGTCTTAAAGGTGCTGCTGGACTCTGATTCTCTTTAAAAACAGTTTAGCAAGTACACATCCCCATCTAGGATTTCTTCAGCTAGATGACTTGCTTTCCCAGTCGCCATTTTGGATGCTGTGTCAACCACATTTGGAGGGATTCTCAAAAGAAGATGGGTTTTCGTGGGTACAAGGAGGAATTGGATGAACATCAGCATGTGGCAAGAGTCTGTTTGTGGCTGATAAGATGGCCACACCCATAATTTTGTTACCTGAGGAAATTACCTCAGGTGACTGTCGTGATACAGCTGATCTTGATACTCTCCATGAATTCCTTCTCATGCCATGCTACCACTGCCGCTCATTTCTGGATAACTTCCAGTGGGCTTTTACTGTGCATTGAGGCCACCTTTATAATTTATTTATTTGACGTAAAACATTTCTGTGTTGCCTTTCCATCCAAGTAGAGCCCCAAAGCTAGTCAACTACGTTAAAGCATTTCAACATTAAAACCACACTTAAAATTAGATATAATGTATAATGTATAATTCAGTAAGACCATACCCACGCATATGGCACCAAAACCAAGGAGGAGGGGCCAGTAACAATTATTGTGACTGTGTCAGACAAAAAATATAGTGTTCACCGACTGGCGGAAGGCAACAATAGAGGGAGCAATCGGCCTGGGCATGATGAAAGTAAAAGAGATGACAATGTTGTAAGGCGCTCAACAGAAACTTAGGAGTGAAACAGAAAGAACGTTCCTGCATTCCTTAGTACAAACAGAGTACATGAAAATACCACCTTTCCCAGGATTTAAGCTGCTCTGTACAATGAATAAATGTTTAGCAGGATGAGCGGCAGCAGCAGCAGCAGCAGAAGAAGAGCTGGGGTTTTTTTCTACCGAAGGAGCCTCCAAATGGCTTACAAATGCTTAGCATTTCTCTCCCCACAACAGACATCCTGTGAGGGAGGTGGGATTGAGAAAGCTCTGAGAAAACTGTGACTCACCCAAGGTCACCCAGATGGCTGCATGTGGAGGAGTAGAGAATCAAACACGGGTTTTCAGATTAAGGGCCGCTGCTCTTAACCATTGTATAAGAAGAAGAAGAAGAGTTGGTTCTTATATGCCGCTTTACCCTACCCGAAAGAGGCTCAAAGCGGCTTAGTCGCCTTCCCTTTCCTCTCCCCACAACAGACACCCTGTGGTGTCGGTCAGAACAGTTTTATCAGCGCCGTGGCCAGCCCAAGGTCACCCAGCTGGCTGCATGTGGGGGAGCCCAGAATCGAACCTGGCATGCCAGATTAGAAGTCCGCACTCCTCACCACTACACCAAACTGGCTCTGTGTAAGAGGCAAGGTGTTGTGTAACCCCACCCTCCAATCAGCAATGCATACACCGCAACAATCCAGTAGATTGTGTACGTTTTGAACATGGTAAACTAAGGCTGGGAGTGAGCAACCTCCCCACTGTCATGAATTGTCCAAATGAACAGGACATGTCAGTAGTCCCAATGGAAGAGCTGTATTTATCTTGTACTCGCTGGCTGATATCATATATTAACTCATGATAACTGGGGGAGTGGATTTGTGTCTGCATTGCTGAGCCAACAGAAAGATCTGACCAAGTCATTGCTTAGAAAGCTTTTGAACAAGTCATTTCTTCACAAGTTTAGTAGCTCAGTTCCACCCTTTCCCCTTCCGAAACGGCCTCAGACCGGGCTAATAATTACGGAAAACAGCTCCTAAAGGAAAAGTCACAAATTGAAAATATGCAGTCAAAGGCAGGCGTATGCTTATGTGGTCCACGGCTTTCATATTTTACCAATCATGTAAAAACAAAAGTCTGGCCAGATGTGGGGAGGAGGGTGGAAAAGTACACATTCATGACAAGCAACCTTCTCAAAGAAAGATGCCCCCGGGGCACTTTGGGGGAAGAATACCCGCCCTTTTGAGTTTCAGATGGACCTCTTGGTCAAACCCATCCAGTTTCTTCTTATATTCTTATTGAGATTGGCTCAGTCACTTGCATTACTCAAGTTTAGCAAAAGCAAGGAGAACTGATTCCTTGTGTACCCTGGAATGCAAGGCAGGTACCAGCAAAGAAAGCCCAGTCACATAATCAGGGTCTGCCAATAAACAACCTTGGAGGGTCATTGCCTTCGTTTATTTATTTGAAATGTTCATAACTCTGCTTTCTTGGCTCAAGGGCTGATGGGGTAGAGACTGTTTTTTGTTTTAAGCAATGGGGTCAATCAACAACAAACAGCAGCATTTGAAGAGCAGGCATAACCCAGCAGAAATCAGTCTGGAGGGCCCAAGCCAATGAAATCCATGGTAAAACCAGCAAATGGCCGTTCAAGTGCTCAATTGCTTCAGCAGCAAAACAAGAGACTCAGCAAAGTCGAGATATTTGCTCCTCAACGAAGCCCAAAAGCAGTTTACAACAGCACGGTCCCCTCCTCTGTTTTATTATCACAGCAGTGCCCCCCTTGGCAGTCTTCAAGCAGAGACTGGACAGATATTTATTCTGGATGCCTTAGGCTGATCTTGTGCTGAGCTAGTGTTTGGACGAGATGGTCTGTACGTCCCCTTCCAACTCTATGATTCTATGGTTCTAGGTAAGTTAGGTTGAGAAAGAGTGACTGGCAAACGTTGTTCAGTCTGATTCCCCATGATGGCCTTCCCGTGTTCCCTTAGCCCAGGGCAAATGAGGGCCCAATCCACCGCAGACCCAGGAGGGGGCCTGCCCAGCGGCTGTGGCATGTGGAAGCGGGGTTTAGCCCCGCTTCTACATGAGTGCTATCTCGGCCTTTTCTGCCTGTGCGGAATTGGCCCCTGTTAAATTCTGTCAAACCTGAGTCTCCCAGATCCTAGTCTGCCACTCTAACCACTACCCCACACTCACCCAATGAGAATCCTTCCACCTGGTACCTAATGTCTTGATGAGAGGCAGATGGTGGAGGGGAGAGATGTCCAATGTCAAGACCAGGCCCTGTCTCAGTATCACAAGCACAGGTGCACTCAAGTAACAAGCATGAATATAAGTAGGTAAGCAAAGATGGAGAGGGGGATTCCTCCAATGCTCTGCCCCCTTGGATATTCCTCACGATGATGTGCTTCCTAGCCGAGGTTTAGGGTTTCCTATCCCTTGCTCTGTTTGGTCGGTCACCTACAATATTGGTTTTGAGACAGGTGAGGGCATAATCCTGACACGCCTTCTTGGTGTCACATAACTGATACCACATTACTCCTTGCCACAGGCTTGCACCTCAGTGGGTTCGACGCTTGATGGGTCTGGGCCTGAAGAGGTTGAAGACCACTCATAGCATAGTATGACCATAGAACTGCAAGATCTGATGGGTCCCCCCTGGGAAGACACCCCACCATGTTTATTCTATCAGTGATGGCCAACAGTTGTTGTCCTGTCACCCTGGCAGGGGGAGCCATTTCACACTGGGGGAGGGCATGTTTGTACCACCATTCTTGTTTTACTTGTTAATGTCAATTTTATTGGGTTTTTAATAGGAGTTTTAGCTTATTGTGGGTTTTTATTTTATTTTTTTGTAACCTGCCATGAGCTGGCATGCCGGGAGTGGCAGGGAATGAATGAATGAGTTAATTAATTAATAAGTTCTGCATAGCCCTGATTTGGACATGTAGTCAACTAGCACAGTCTCAGAATGGAACAAAAGAGATCATTTGCGAGCAAACTCTGTGGCCGATCAATTTTCATGTCACTTCCACCCCCCCCCCATGCATGGCGCCTCAGGAGTCATGGCCAGAAGTTCTCATACCTCCAAGAATGTTGTCACTGGCCATCAGATAACGCAGGGTATGCAATGCATATGCAAATAGTTGGTTTTCTTTGACTGGAAGCAGAGCCCCAAGGCTAATGGTGGAGAGAGGTGATAGCCATTGAATCAGAGACCTTGTCCCCTATTCCCATTGACCATCAACAAAATGTAGTTATTGAAACCCCCTCTGCAGCTTCATTTTTTTTTTTTTTTGGTCTTAGCAATCAGTTTTTAAGGCCTGTCAATTCCCAGCCTTTCCGATGCAATAAAAGTCATTTTAGAAACAACAAACAAATTAAACACCCCAATGGCCCCCTGTGCTTTTGTTTTAGGCGCTCGGCTGCTGAGACAAGCTGGCTCCAGGAATTTGAGCAGTTTCCTATTCTTTGACTTCAAGATGAAACGCAACGGCCCCAACGTTGGCTTGGACCAAATCAAGAGGCGATTGTGAGGACTGAAAGTGAAATGAACACAGACCGGTTAACCAGGGGGTCCGGTATTTCTCATTGCAAAGTGCATTGGAGGGGAGGGAGGGGGGGTGGTGGTTTTGTTTTCTTTTTTGCAAAGAAATAAAAGAACCGAGTTTGCAAACCCAAAATGTATGTTTTGTCTGAGATCGTTGGGCAGCCTTTGCTGACTCTGCAGACGTGTAGTTTGATGGTTCCCACGGAGCAGACACGATGCTAAATAATTTGGAAATATTCAGACCCAACGATGCAGGGGTAACAATAACCCATCCGCTGTATTGTTCACCTATACAACTTTCCCCCTTCCCCTTACATAAAAGGAAGGGAACTCCAGGAAGAGACACCTGTGGGGTTTCCTGCTTGGTAGACCCATTGAAATGTTGGATGGTCACTCACGTTCAAAGGATGAATAGGACAAGGGGATGTCCGGCTGCCATTCCACATCCCAGGGAGCATTATCACAGAGTAAACAGCTGGCCTTCTTGTAGCCTGAATCCAGAATCATTGATTATTTCAGAACAGTTGCCACCAGTTGATCTTTACTACAGACTGTGGACAGGCACACCATGAACCAGTGGTGGGAAACATTGATTTCCCATTTTGAAATGTGAGTTTTGATCCTCTTCGTGGCATTGCCTTTCCTATAATGTCTGGCATGGACTTAGAAGAGGTAACTCTGCTCTGAACCACACTCTTGGGTTTTGCAGCAGGTAAAACTAAAAAAATAAACCTTTTACCCAGGCATGTAGAGGACGTAAGAAGACCAACAGAAAGCAAAGCAGGTTGTCAATCTTTGTGTGCAAGACCAAAGTGGAAAAGCCTAAACAGAGCTCAAAGTTCTACTGGTATACATCTAGGACTTGGACATTGGCTAAATTCAAAATTGATGGTTCTAAATCCCTACGTTCTTCCAATTTTCATCTTGCTTGCCCCTAGAACATAGTTTGAGTCCAGTGGCACTTTTAAGTTTAATTCTGGGTATAAGCCTTCATGTGCATGGACACTTCTGTTTAGGAAAGCCAAGTGCACCGTTCCCTGCCTGGGCCAACAAGAAAAAGCTTGTATGGGCTGTTCAATAGGAACCTCGCCTGAACCTTTAAAAGAGAAAGAAAATTGAGGAAAAGGTACAACTGGGGGTCCCTTGACACCCTGGATTGGGGTTACAAACCTGGAAAGACACACATTTCTTTAAAATCCCCTTGCTGGACTTCATTGCAGTTTGGCTTTTACTTTTTTATGCAAATCACATGTTGAGCAAGAACGGTTATTTCGCCTGTACCTTTTTATTATACAAGCCAAAGGGCAGAAGGGGGGGGGGGGGAGAATCTGTATTTTTTTAATGTGCGGCGAATATGTAAATGTATTCAGCTGGCAGAGCTCAAATGTTACGATCTGCACCAGATGCCAAAAAAATAAGGTGCTTTGAAGGATTTTAAAGAGTTGAGTGATTGGGGAGGGGGCTAATTCCGAAGCGAACAGCTTTTCTACTTTGGAGTTCCAGCATATAGTGGCTCTAGTTCTTTAAAGCCGCTTCAGTTTTTTGGAACCTCCTTAATGGCTGCAGGGTCCCAGTGCCCACGGGAGGACAAACCCGATTGCCTGACAGTTGTGTCAGATTTCTCCCTCTCCCAATTATTAGGACATTCCACGTGTTTGATCATCTTTAAGTGTTTTCAGAAGTTGAAACTTTTCTGATGTCCCTCCATGCTCAGGATGCTGTGTTTACGTCCGCCGTAAACAGATCTTTGGCAAATCTTTAAAATTAATACCCCGGCACAACCAAACAAAAATAATCATTGCAAATATTATTTGGAGTGAAACCCGGATAGGATTGCAAGCTTTAGGCATAAGCTGTCTTCGAGGGGGTGGGGGGTAGCAGCTGACAATCAGGCTGCACAAAACACCTTCTGGGTCTACTTTAAAAAGTCCGTCTTCGCCTCTGCAATAATAAACACAGAGATTGTGAGCCCGTAATAAAAAAGGAACGTTTCATTTCATATCATATCATGACACGCTTGTTTTACTCTCCGTCCTTGACTCTGTAACACGATTCGACCTTTAATTTGTAGTTAATGACTTTTCGACATCTTCTGCTTACAATAGTTTTATATTTATATAATATCGGTCTCTTACAACTCCCCAAAGAGAACTTCATTGTGTTCTTTAATCTCTGCAAGGCACTTGTGTGCATTTTTTTGAGAGACACATGATAATGGAAACCGAAGCATAATTAAAGCTAGCCCATTCTCCGGTGGTAAATGCTATTTTTAAGTTGGAGCCGAAGTATTTGCAGAAATGGGATCTAAAATGGGAACCCGGCATATACAAAGCAGGATTGCTGTACTTGCTGACAATCTTTTACGCTAATATTTTAACTGCTCACAAAACACATGCTTACCCATTTGGATTCTCCAGGACGGTTTAAATACAATTAGCTCTGTATTTTTACAATTGCTGCACTGCAGGTTTCCCTGAAGGAATTGCAAGAGGAAATCATTCTGATTAGCCAATCTGCCAGCACCATAAACCACCTGGACAGCCCAGCCTAGCCCAAACTTGTCAAATTTAGGAAGCTGAGTAGGGTTAGCCGTGGACAATATTTGGATGGGATACCAGCAAGGAAATCCACCATTGCTAGGCAGAGGGAGGCAATGGTTTGTTCTTGCTTTGAAAGCCCCATGGGGTCACCATAAGTTGACCGTGACTTGAGTGGAGGGGGAAAAGGTTTGCTAGAAAAAGCATACCATTTGTGTCAGTCAGTCATGGAGAAACAAACGAACAAACAAAAAAAGGAACAGATATACAGATCCTTCAACAGACGTCGAGCCACTAATTAAATTTCATCATAAAAATCATCGAAAACATGGGCGATAGCAAAAGGGACAGAGAATTTGAACATTAACAATGTTAATGTGTAGATTGCTGAGATCCCCACCACCATCACCATCCCCCAAATAAACTTGTTACGGACTCTTGATTCAAACTCTGATTTTGCCTTATCTACTTTCAAAGTTAAGAAACAAGAAAATCCATGGTGTTACGGCCGATAGAGCTGGTGCCAGAATAAAAGAAGGCAGTACTCCTCAGGGTATTCTGGAAAAGATGAACATAATAATATTTCTGGGTTAAGATGTACGATTTGATGAGTCAGTAATATACTCCACTTTGTGGACAATCTGGACTGATGCTCAACTTCCAGGGCCATGCTGCAGCCCTAAACTGTTAAAAGCCCCATAGTATTTTTTTTTTTTTGCCATCAGGTTGCAGTGGACTAATGGCAACCCTGTAGGGTTTTCAAAGGTAGTTTGCCATTACCTGTTGTTGTGTAGAAACTCTGGTATTCCTTGGTGGTCTTCTACCCAAATACTGACCAGGAATAGCCTTGTTTGGCTTCCAAGATCTGATGAGATCGTCTAGCCTGGGCAATCCAGACATTGTCCCCCTATAATAGTTCAATTCCTTTTCTATAATTTTAGGTCAATCATAACCTGAGGCCCCTGACGAAGGGTGCTTGCACTCGAAAGCTCACGCCTTGAATAAAACTTTGTGGGTCTTAAAGGTGCCCCTCATCTCTTAAATGCACAGAGTGGAGCAGTTACCGCAAGGTCATTTATCATGTGTAACAGGCTCTTCCAAGTCTTAAAACCACATACCCATGAATTACCCTTCCATAATTTACATGTTTCTGCAACACACCAAAACACAGCTGCTACCATCAACACCTAAATTGGCATTTATGTTGGCCTGCAACCTGGAATTTCAAGGGTCCTGCCTGAACAATAGATCTGTAGGGAGCTTTAGAGCAATTAGAAGAATTTCAATACGACTTGTCAAAATAGGCTGATTGCTGTAACTATTGTCAACAATGTGTTAATTTTCCCCTCATCCCAAGATCTCATTTCCCGTGACATGTCCCAGCAGTCCGTTGGCATAGATTTTTGAAGGGTCTACCAATTGTTGACTAACAATATACCGTTAATTTTCTTCCCCCCTTAAACCCAACACTGAGAAACAAATTGTTTGTGCTGAGATATATTTAGAGTGCATTCTTATTGTTCAGGGTCTTAAGGAACATTTTGGAACAATCATCAGAAGCGTGTCATTGGCATATTGTTAGCGGAGGCCTTTTCTATTGAATTTTCAAGATGTTGTAAAATGAGATTATTGTGAGTAGCACCTCTGGACACTTTTTCCCATCATTGTGTTGGTATCAATCGCCTACTTCCACTGTTTCTCCTGGTATTAAATAGAAATGTTGTTTCCCACTGCTCTGATTGGATCATTTATAATGCATGACATAGCTGATAACCCTTAAGAGACTAGGCATTGTAGGCCTCTCCGAGAAATCTAGGCAACAGAAGGAGGGAGGGCTTTTGGCCTGAGAGGCACCGTTTGAGAGGATTTATTGAAATAAATCTTTCTGTTCAAAAGTCATGAAGCATGCCGAAATGATCTTATTTATGAATCTCGGGTTGGGTTCGGGGCTGGAAACGGGGCAGGGGGGGGGAGGACTTTTTTGTTTTCTGGTGAGGAAATTAGGTTGATTATACTTGCTTAGCCAACAAGGTTTGCTTGGCTTGTTTCCTCCAGTCCTGCCCTTTGGGCAGAGCCGGTTTCGAGCTGGATCTCTTTCCGCGAAGACCAGGAAGATATTTTCTTGTGATAGGTTGGAGGGGAAAAGTGAAATGGCCAAAAAAATAACAGTGGCATTAAGAGGCCGGGTTTTGCTATCATCTATACCAGGGGTGACAGGGGCTCATGGGAATTGTAGTCCATGGACATCTGGAGGAACACAGGTTGACTACCCCTGATCTATACCACGTATGCGATGTGTGATCTGAAATCACAAAGGGGAGGGGGGATGAGAAGGGCCCACAAGTGCTGTGTGTTTCACTGCTGCTAGGAGACAAGATGGGTTTTCTTGCTCTCAGCTCAGTTGGTACAAAACGGGGGTGAGGAGCAGCCCAGTGAATATTTTAATACTTGCACCAAAAATAAGCAAAATTAAGGGACCACAAGACTCCCAGTTATTTTTGCTGGCCTTATTCCATATGGCAGAGGTCCCCAACAGGGTGCCCATGGGTGCTGTGGTTCCCCCTGACGCCTTATCTGATGCTCAGCACCCACTAAGTATTTTGAGTTAGTGGGTGGAGTCAGATGGCGATCTTGCTCAACATAGCTTCTGATAGGCCACTGAAGAATTTAATTGGCTGTGCAAATTCTCAGCCAGAGAAAGTCAAAGAATCATAGAATCATAGAATCATAGAGTTGGAGGGGCCATACAGGCCATCTAGTCCAACCCCCTGCTCAACGTAGGATCAGCCCAAAGCATCCTAAAGCATCCTAAAGCATCCTAAAGCATCCTAAAGTACAAGTGAGGTGAAGAAAAAGGTTGTTATGGTAGCAATCTTTGATTTCACATACCCTTTTTCTTCACCGCATTTGGACTTCCCCTGGCTCCACCCTCTGCAGCAGCCATTATGTGATCCTATGTCCGGGTTGGTCTACCATTTGGCCGTGACTTAACTGCACTTCACAGAAACACTTTTTGCTATTAATATGCCTCTCAGTGGCGCAAGTAGAAGCAGAATTGCCACTTGCCAGTTACTCACTTGTGGTGGATGTCCTCCCAGCAATGCCCCCATGTCCCCTGCACTTGCTCAACAGAGTGAGGGAAGAAATGGGAAGAGGAATCAATGGTGGTTGATGTTGTGACATCACTTCCATGTTTACCCAGAAATGACATCTCTGTGTCATTGTATGCTTCCTCTCCCCATGCCCCGCCTCCCCCTCAAGATCCCAGGGTTTGATGGGAGAGGCCAGGGATGCCGTTCCAGGTGGAACCTGGGAATCCCCTGGGTTAGAGCTCATCTCCAGGCAACAGAGATCAGTTCCCCTGGAGAGAATGGCTGCTTTGGAGGGTGGACTCCATCACTTTGTACCCCCTCCCCACCCCGGATCCCACCCACTCCTGACTCCACCCCCAAAGTCTCCAGGTATTTCCCAACCCAGAGCTGGCAATGCTAAGCAGAAGCACCGGCAAACATGGCAGCTGCGAAGGAAGGAGGAGGCAGCTGCAGCTGCGCAGTATTGACATCCGGGCGACAGTCTTCTTGCTAAGCTTGCTCCCACTGTTTGGGCATGCATGACCAGACCATTCAACTCTGGCAACTGCAATTGGGAGCAGGCCATGAGCAGAACTGGCAAGAGGCTGGGCCTACTTGCAAGAGTCTCGCAGGTTTCCTCCCTGCCCCTCTCCGGTTCTTTGGCAGCTCACCTACGGATCTGACCTTCTTGAAGGAGCCGAGGGAAAGAAACCCGTCCCTTGTTGTTCTCTGCTCGGACTCTCTGAGTAAAACGTGTGCCAAAAGATCTCAGGAGATGGAATTGTGCCACGATCCTTCCCCAAGAACAAAGACAGGCCCTCGGTCTCTCGCAGGAAAGCCTTTACAAGGGGCACAGTTCTGCTCAATGGCCGCATTATGCTGCTCCATGCCTCCCAACAATTAGCGTACCGTTCGGTGGATTCAAATTGGGTCTGACATGACGTCTGTTTGAAGAGGTACCCCAGGAATTAAAGAGCTACTTCCATCAGTTGACTTGGCTGGCCAGGGGAAACTTGACACGATGTTGAGAATTTTCTGCACTTAAGCATGAAACGAATCTGCCACAGGTATCAAGTGGGCTTTTGTTTTTTGGGGAGGTTTTTTTTTCTTCCTGGTGCTGTAATCAGATTACAAATTGAACATTTCCATATGTGCACGCTGGCAGGTCCATCGCCTGCTATCTAATCTTTGGCGGCCCTCGAGCGCTGATGGTGTTTTGTTTTTTGAAAAACATGGGTAACGGAGATACGAATGCAGTCGCCGCGTTGTGTGAACATATGTTAATGGACGGAGGGGCAGCAGTTCCACAGACGCAGCTGCTCAGGATTTTTTTCAGCAATCTTCAGAAATCAGCTTCTTAATTGCTGATAATTTAGCAATATGACTGTTCTTGGCCATTCCTTAAATTCCTTTAGGAGCCTGGATGTGGAACGAAATGTCGCATTCTAATGCAGAGAACCCAATTTCCTAGAAGTGATTAACATTGAGTAACAAGGGAGTTGTTGCCTTCTGATCACACAGAAAGTGGCATGACGTAAATAAGGAGAAATAGGATGTTTCACTTATCAGACCTAGAATCATAGAGTTGGAAGGGGCTGTACAGGCCATCTAGTTCAGGTGCTGGCAGGAACCCATGGTAATTGCAGTCCATGGACAGTTGGAATCCCACAGTGGCTGTCCTTGATCCAATCCCTGCTCGATGCAGCATTAGACTTTTTATCATCCATCCATCCATCCATCCATCAATCCATCCATCCATCCATCCATCCATCCATCCATCCATCTATCCATTCATTTGTATTCCTATCACACCCTTCCCTGAAGGCTCAGGATGGGTTACAATGTGGCTGGCGTCTTCAGAGGTCAGATATCTTTGTGCCAAAGTGTGATTCCTTTTTTTGCCATGCCCTCCCTCTGAAGACACCAGCCACAGTTCCTGGTAAAACATCAGGGATGAAAACAACCAGACCATGGCCACACAGTCCAGAAAAGCCGTTTAAAGCTTTCGACAATTCAATAGTTTTTGTTTGTTGGGTGTGTGCGCGTGCTGCCGTGTCTTCTTGTGAATGTGCCCCTCTCCGAAAAGTTCCATCGCCCCATGAGGTGGAACTGGCATGCAGAGTTACTACCCCCACCACATTAAAGGAGGTTACTGTGGCCACCTCTTTGCGTATGAGCAGTGGTAATTGACCGGGCAATTCGCCATGCGAGACACACTTGAACCAAGTCGCCAGACACAAACTCCCAGTTCCTCAGCACATCAGATTCCCACAGCTGTCTCGAGTATTCCTTAAAAAGAAAACACTTTCCTGCCACCTGACAACCATGGTCCTTTCAAAATATCAGCTCCGCTCAGTAATGGAAGCCACTGATTACATGCCCTGTCTCGCTAAGCCACCTGACATGGTCTTCCATTGATGTATTGAACGGTAATAGGCAAGCCTTTATTTTGGATTGTTTTATATCACTGCCATATGAAAAGAAAAAATCCTTTGCAGCATACATTAGAAATCACTTGAAAGCACACTGTCTTGGGAGCAGGCAGGTAGGAGAGAGGGGGTGATGAGAATCCCTTTATTTTCCAGGGATGTGCCCTTCGCTCCTAGCTGGCTGACTCCATTAAGGGTTCATATTTATTTTGGGTGCAGGGGAAAGCTTCCTTCAAACGCAACTGCAACTAAATCAGAGGGTCTTCTGAATTTGCTTTATTTATGCTGAGACTCCGGTACATGATGGTTAATCAAAGGAAAATACTCGATAGAGAAAACGATAAAGCAAAAAGAACAAAAATGGGAATGCACTGGATTCACTGGCGGCGATGTGGTAAGTAATGGCACAAATAAATTGGCATTATCTTGTGTATGCATATGATGGGAAAGGTCAGAATGGGCATACGAAGGAAGTAAGCCATGACTTGTGAATGACTCAAGATGGTGTCTAATGAAATTTCCTGGAATTGTGTCCAGCTGGACAGCTCTGCCCCGACCTGAATGCCCCTCCTAGCCTGATCTTATCAGATCTCACAAGCTACAAAGGATCGACCTGGGGTAGTATTTGGATGGGAAACCACCAGGGAAGTCCAGGGTTGCTTAGCAGAGGCAGACAATGGTAAACAACCTCTGTTAGTCGCTTACCTTGAAAACCCTATGGCAGCCTTTTTCAACCTTTTGACCCTGGTGGATGCCCTGAAATAATTATTCAGGCTTTGAGAAGTCCTGGAAGTGATGTCAGCTGGCCACGTCACCAGTCCCGCCCCCAGAAGTGACATCACTCCTTGCAATCTTAGCCCTCTTCTTGCTCCCCTCCCCATCTTTACTACTACTATAGCCTCTCTGCTTCGTATAGGCGGGAAAAAGGGTAGAAACTGAGAAGACAGCCCGGAACATCCCCTGATACCATGCCGCTCAGAGCTCCCATGGATCCCCAGGTGTCCAAGGCCCCCTGGTTGGGAATCCCTGCTCTATGGGCTCACCAACAGTTGGCTGTGACTTGATGGTTCTTCCCACCAACAAACAGCTCTCGTGGACTGAGGATACCAACCCAACTAGGATGGCGACCAATCCTACTCAACAAATGCTTAGGAAGCTACAGATCCTAGTGTTCATTCACTTCAACTAGGAAGCTATAACGCCTCTGGGTACTCCAGAATCTCTTCCATACCATACCAGGGCAAAAGACAAGAGAGAACATCATGGACCTCTTACCCATTGCAGGAGAACCTTCAGGGCAGGATACTTTGTAGAGGGAGGAGATACTGCCAGAAGGGGAAATGGGAAATTGCACCCCACCCAGGCACACATGGAAGCAGTTTTTGCTCAGAGGATCTTGGCCTTGTTGTCCAATGAAATTGCTTGGCATGAAGAGAAAGAAAAAGGAAATTCTTAACACGCCATATAATTCACAGGGCTGTTCAGCCGAAGCGCTAGTTTTTCTCAACAGGGAAAAGCGTATGCATTACCAAAAGAGTAGCTAGCTCTTAAATGTAGACTTTCAGAGTATTGTATGATGAATGGAATGCGTTAACCCAGCTTATAGGAATATTATACCCTGTTTAATAACTTGTTACTCAAGGGGATCAATGGCCATGTAATAAATAGATGAATGGAATCCATGACCATGAATGTTGTGATGGCCAATAGTTAAAAAAAAAAAGATGATTGATAGCTGTTACCCCAACTGGATGGCCCAGATTATTCTGAGAGCATTAGGTCTTGGAAGCTAAGCAGGGTCAGCCCTGTTTAGTACTTAGATGAAGGACCACTAAGGAAGTCTAGTTCTTGGATAGTTAACCCCCCAAAAAAGATTAAATGAAAGAATACAGAAAGCTACTTGTTGAATCAATTACCACCCATAAACAATGGGTGAGCCTCTTGTGGCGCAGAGTGGTAAGGCAGCCGTCTGAAAGCTTTGCCCATGAGGTTGGGAGTTTGATCCCAGCAGCTGGCTCAAAGTTGACTCAGCCTTCCATCCTTCCGAGGTTGGTAAAATGAGTACCCAGTTTGCTGGGGGGGGGGGGGGAAACGGTTATGACTGGGGAAGGCACTGGCAAACCACCCATGAAAACGCTGGAGGGCATCACCCCAAGGGTCAGACATGACTCGGTGCTTGCACAGGGGATACCTTTACCTTAAACAATGGTACGAGATAGAAAAAATATAGGAAGAGAATGAGAAAGAACTAATTAAGAAGTTTCATGGAGGTTCTGAAATGTTTTGTAACACGCACACCCTTTAAAGACCCTGTGCACAGGCCTGACAGGGTTATGTGTAGGCAGGCAGTGGCAAAGTACCTCTGCTTGTCTTTTGCCTTGAACACGGGGCCATCATGAGGCAGCTGTTGACTTGACGGTGGTTGACTTTCCATTGCCATAGATAGCGATTAGCCATGACAGACCCTCCAGTTTTATAGAAACTATACTTTTGATGACCAGATATAGAAGCTTGCCACAAAATGGGATGGTTCCAACCATCAAGGCCTGCTGGCAAATTTCTTCAGGGGTTCTCGCTTAGGAAGGTGCTTGGCAAGACATTGTGTGTGTGTGTGTGTGTGTGTGTGTGTGAGAGAGAGACAGACAGACAGACAGACAGACAAACAGAGACATTCTCAAAGAGAGGGTGGTTTGCTGAAGCCCCCTTCACATCTGTTTTGTTCAAGTCTGCTCAACATTGCATTAGTCCAGGAAAGAGCAGCCTAGAAGAGATTATGGGCCATGCCTTATTGACAGACTGTTGAAGCTAAATTATGAAAATGCTCATCAAGTATCAAAATACTGGGACAAATTTCATCTTACATCTCTCTCTATTGCATGTTTAGCAGCACCATTATGTTACTGGCCCTGGATCAGAGAGATAATGGGGAAAAAGGGAGCCTCTGTGGCAGTTTACGATGAAAGAAATTTTACAATAAATAAAGTGCTGGCTAGTTGCAGGTTACAGTGATCCCAGAGAGCCAGCATGATGTTGTGGTTAAAAGCAGCAGTTTCTAATCTGGTGAGCCGAGTTTGATTCCCCACTCCTCCACATGCAGCCAGCTGGGTGACCTTGGGCTAGTCGCAGCCCTGATAGAGCTGTTCTCACAGAGCTTCCTCGGCCCCACCTACCTCACAGGATGTCTATTATGGAGAGAGGAGGGGAAGGCGGTTATAAGCTGCTTTGAGACTCCTTAGGCAGTGAAAAGCAAGGTATAAAAACCAAATCATCTTCTTTCTAAGAGAAGTGACTAACAGAGGGGGTTTGCCATTGCTTTCCTCTGCTTAGCAACCCTGGATTTCCTTGGTAGTCTCCCTTCCAAAATGCTACTTCGTTTCTGAGATCTGGCAAGCCTGGGTCATTCAGGTCAGGCCAAGACCGTTACCAGCCAGGAACATGACACGGAAATAGTGCTGAAAACATGGTGTTCTTTGTCTGATCCATTCTCCAGCGTGAAGAAAAGCCCAGTGACAAGACAGCCTTTATTTTATTTTTTGTCATCCTTTATTTTATTTTTTTAAATTTGATCCTCCCATAGTAATGTACTGAAATGAATAACAGTTACATTGTACAAAGCATTTAAAGAAAGTACCTCAACTTGCTGGTTATTTCAAAATGAGATAATAAACAAAAGGAAAATTAAAATCTGGTCCCTCACCAAAAGGGCAAAATACCCTCCCCCTCCCCCCTCTGCCCTCCCCCCAATAACTGAATACAGTTCATTATTTATTTCTTGGGGGAGGGCTCTTATTTTTTTTCAAACATAAGTTTGGAACACTTCATTTTACAAATAGGATTAACATGAACGTAACATCACACAAGCTCGCAGACAACCGGCATAAAATATTGGGTACAGTTTTCTTTTTTTTTCTTTTTAATCAGAAGAATCATGCTTTCATGAAGAAAAATCAGAATGCTTTATACATTGGAATCATTTTGCTGTATTACAAAAAAAAAAAGACTCTAAATCATCTCTATTCATTATTCAGTTCCATTAAAAAGGAAACAAAAACAACAGTAAAAGAGGAATGTAAGAAATCTTTCCAAACACTGTTTGCACGCCTCTACATGCAGATCCATTTGCCTCTCCCCTTCTTTTTCCTTTTGAAGTCCACGGGTGCCCAGAAAAATGACGGGGTAGGGGGCTGGAACAGTGCTACGGATTTCAGAAGAACAGTGCTACATTTAGCGAGAGTGCTTTTGTTTGTTTTTTCATAATCCACAAACAATTGTTTGCCGACAAATAAATACACGGTACACGCAAAACCAAAAACAGAAAGAAAGGAAAACCGAGATCGACCAATGAACGACACAAACTTAAAAAAAGAGAAAGAAATAGAACAAGTGACATGATTGTCTAAAATTAAAATGTCATGACATTGATCAGGGAAATGTCGGTAGTGGTATGTGGCCAGGGTCTATTTTGCTAGTCATGTGCTCAAAGACTCATCTCCTTGAACAGAAGGGTTTTTCCCAGGTTTTTTTTTTCCTATAATTTTTTACAATATACACAGACTTCTTACATTATTGTCTCATGTAGTTTTCTCGTTTTTATTTTTGAGGGGTTCTTGTTTTTTCGTTTTTTTTACAATGCAGGTCAGAAGGCGAAAGTTAAGGAGAGGGCAAGCAACTCCTTGTTGCTAGACTCAAGGCTAATGGCCAATGTACGTCTGAGAGAACGGCTTCGTCTTCCTTCGATAGTTTTAAGTGCATGAAGCATACGTGAGGAGGATTTGTACAAAAAAGCAACGGTTCCTCATCCTGCCGTCGATTCCTCTACCCACTAACCCCGCCACCCCAAAAACAATAAAGGAAGGAAAACAGTTCCACTTGATTTGAATGAAGTGCTTGTGTGTGTGATTGTGTATGAATACAAGTCTTGACCCTTCATCCCGCCCCAAGCAGATGGTGTGGAAGACACGTTATTTCCCCATCAAGGTCTATTTGATCCACGTATTTTGATCCTCAAAATGTCAGCAGCTGCCTTCGCTGTGCAAAACAAAATATTGAGAATAAATAGTTTTTTTCTTCTTTCTTTCAATCATTCAGTTTAAGGTCACCTGACTTTAAATGTGACCCATCAGATTTCTAAGGCATTCTGCTCTGCAGTCTTTTAAACAGTCTTCTAGGAAAGAGCCATGTTCCTAGTTTGGACTTGGTCCCAATCCAGTTGTGATGATGGTGTCATACATGGCTAATTGACTGGATAGCGCTGGATTCCGCAGCGGCTCTTGCCATACTGTGCCACATGTTGGAGGGATTGTGGGATGCAGAGTGGAGGGTGTCCTTGTCAGAGAGCGAGAGCATCATTGCGTACGCCTAGAGATATAGGACAGAAATTATGGTCAAGGTTAGATGTTGAACCATGTTGTCTAGATCAGTGGTCCCCAAGCTTTTTGAGGCTGGGGACCGGCAGGGCAACTGCCCGCCCGCACATGCGTGCCCGCGCCCGCGCATCACACATGCGCGGCTGGGTTACGCATGCGCACATGCACCATGCGTGGCTGAAATTGCGCATGCGCCATGCGCGGGCGCAGCCCGGATTCCCTCTCCCCCCCTCCCACAGTAAGAAGCTTTCCTGACTGCAAGCTTGCAGCCCGGGAAGTTTTTTACTGCGGGGGGCGGGGAGAGGGAGCCGCGGCCTGGCGCCATGGCCTTCGCGGCCCACCACCAGTCCGCGGGTTGGGGACCACTGGTCTAGATCCACAGTTCTGTCCTTGAAGAACCTATTCAGCCCATAGTATTCACAGACTTGGCCCCATCTGGGTGCCACTGGGAATCCCTTTTTACATCATGTACCACAAACCACTCTCTCACTATACTTAGGAGACCTCCTGGCAGAAAACATGAATGGGATACATTCTAGGGCAGTCCTCAAAATGTTTGGACTCCCTACAAAAGTCAGGTGGTGACAGTGGTTACTGGAGAGACAGAAAAGCCTCTCCAGGTCTTGGGGGAGAACCTTGGAGGACAGGGTGGAAGACAGCCTGCAGAACCAAGCAGTTCTGCCACATCTGGCTACCTGAATCTTAATTATGATTGGAAACCAGGTCTTCAATGTGGTTAGCATTGGATGCAGATACTTTGGGGTGAGTGTAACGCCCAATCAATGTAAACTGATTCTGGGGAAATATAAAGCAGCTGATGAGAAGGAGCAAACAAACCCATGGGCTGGTCCTGGTAATTAGGGGTCACTCACAGTGATCCCCACTGGCTCATAAGCAGCTGGGTTGCTACATGTCCGCTGACCAAGGGCCATAAAACCAGGATATTTGAACTGTTTAAATAATGTACAAATAATAATATGAGGTTTTGATTTTCAGTATCAGCAAAGTACAAACTGCAAGTCATTGGTTGCTATCTCCTGCAGCTTTTGGGATATAGCTCTTACCTGGGATTTGGACTTGCGATACAATGGCTGCTTTAAGTCTTCTGGCAGATGGGAGGTGCTGAATGATGCCAGCTCAGCTTCACTAAGTTGGCTTTCTTCCATTTTCCTCACTTTGAGGCTATCAGTGAAGTGCCTTATATGGTCCAAAGCAGATAGTCCAGTTTTATTAAATTCTTCTTCCTTATACCTACAAAAAGATGCCAGGCTTAAGGTTTTGGTAGTCACCTTCAAGGTTTGTGATCTGTACCTAGTGTACTTGAGAGACCGCCTCACTGCCTACTTGCCCCAAAGTGCCCTACACTCGGCCACCTCCAACTGGATAGTGATCCCTGCCCTCAAAGCATCATGTCGGACCTCATTCAGGGCCAGAGCTTTCTCTGTCCTGGCCCCTACCTCATGGAACAAGCTCCCTGAAGGGATCAGAGCCCTGCCTGAACTCCCACCGTTCCGCAGGGCCTGCAAAATGGAGCTCTTCTGCCAGGCCGACCAAAACAACAACATCTACTGGGCCCCCAGAAAACCCCTATCCACATACTGAACCCCACACTGGTCTTCCCATGGAACCACTGCTGCATAGTTAGCAAGTTCACCTCACTGTTGTATAGTTAGCAAGTTGACTAGATGTTATACACCAGGGGTAGTCAAACTGCGGCCCTCCAGATGTCCATGGACTACAATTCCCAGGAGCCCCCTGCCAGCGAATTGTAGTCCATGGACATCTGGAGGGCCGCAGTTTGACTACCCCTGTTATACACTCTGTTATGACCAGTTAAATTCACAGTTCCTATTGGTGACTTGAATTTATGAATTATCGTGTATTACTTCTTGTTATACGTACTTCAGTATATATAAACTGTCCTGAGCCAAAAGGGAGGGTGGTATAGAAATATAATAAATAAATAAATAATAAAAATTGGCAAATTGGTTTGATCATCCTCATTATAAATCCATTATTGTCCAATCCTTATCCTATATTAGTATTTTTTAAAAACCCACTAGGCATACGGGAAGCACACATCTAACTTAAACTAATGGGACTTAAATGACATAGGCTTAGGACCCATTGGCTAATTTTCTTTTGATCACAACCCTCAAGAAAAGCCCTCAGTCACTCAACTTTTCTCCATTCCAAATCTTCTTAGAGGGCTACAAACATTTGTGAACAAAAACATGCATCATTAATCCTGGAAGACCGAGTAGCTGGCTGGAACCTGGAAGTGGTGACTGCTGTGCTACTGCCCTGGATAATCTAGGCCAATCCAGTCCTATCAGATCTTGGAAGCTGAGCAGAGTTGTCCCTACTCAGGATTTGGATGGGAGACCACCAAGGAAATCATGCAGAGGCAGGCACTGGCAAACCACCTCTGATCATCTCGAGCTTTGAAAACGTTATGGGGGTCACAATAAGTCTGCTGGGCCTTAATGACAAAACCTTCCCAAAAACTTTGGTTGTCTTTGATTTGGTCACCTATGCTACACAACAAAAATAGAGTCTACACAACACAACAAAAATAGAGTGCACTCGAAAGCTTGAATAAATCTTTGTTGGTCTTCAAGGTCCTATTGGACTCTATTTTTGTTGTGCTACTTCAGACCAACATGGCAACCCACTTGAATCTATACTACAAAAGTTCCAGAAACAGGTCTAGAAGTTACCAATCAGTCTGCACTCAGCTGTGCATTCCACATAAGCAGTATCCTAAGTCGCAGTTAAGAGATCCCTTCTTCCCTCATCTTTTTATCAACTTGACATCTTGTGGTGCCTTCATGAGGCAACAGCCGGCCTCAACCCATCAGCTCTTAATTTGCTCAATGGCAAGGACTGCTGAGCAATCCACAAAAAACAGTTCTCTTGAAAATGGAGCACTGATCCTAGTCAGCAAAGGTCTGATATGCTTTGGCCTTGGGTTGAAGGAACAGGGATAAGAGTACATTTAGGATACTTAACCATGGAAAAGAACAGAGAGAGGGGATTTTTTAAAAGCTTGGAATTATAGGGCAGAGTCTCACTCTGCTAACGCTGTCCGAGTGTCCTGTATTGCTAGATTATTTTTCCATGGAAGAAGAAGAGTTGGGTTTAAAACCCTGCTTTTCACTATCAGAAGGAGTCTCAAAGTGGGCTTATGATTGCCTTTGCCTCCTCTCCCTACAACAGACACTCTGTGAGGTAGCTGAGGCTGAGAGAGCTCTAAGAGAACTGCTCTGTGAGAACAGCTCTGTTGGGACTGTGTTGTTGGGACAAGTTCAAGATCACCCAGTTGGCTGCACATGAAGGAGCAGGGAATCAAACCCAGCTCTTAACCACAACACCATGTTGACAGCCACTTGGCAAAACAACCTACCTGCCAGGAGAAGACTTGCAGTTCATTTCCAAAGCATTTGTTTCTTCGTAATCTCCCTCGGTTGCCTCTTCACACATGCTGATTGCAGCAGGCTCTTTAACCGGCTTTCCCGTGAGTTCACTTTCTTCGTCTTCTTCATCCATCATTACTTCGTCTTCTGCTTCTTCGTCCTCCAGCAAATCCGAGTTCTGGCTCGTCACCAAAGTCTTTTCATCTTTAAAGTGACTTCCATTCATTCTTTAAAAAGTAGATATCAATCAGCACATAATCAGATGGTGGGCCGTGGCAGAAGCAGAGGGAGCCCTTTTCACAGGCTCTGTTTTCTATGCCTTGTTTTGCATTGCCTACCCCGTGGGTCATAATTCTGCCGTAATTAAAATCAATATTGCTCCATCCAGTTCATTAAGTTGCCAGTACGTCTTTGAAATTCAATTCACAGCCTGATAGAGCTGTGGAGATAGCTTTTCTCAATATTATGCCTACGTTTTAGGTTACTCCGTTGCGTTATCCCTGGGAATAGAATTCCCAGCATATTCACTAGTGGCCTAAGGGGGGAATTAGTTTCATTGTCAGCTGCCTCCCACGTCCCTGTTTCCCACAGAGAGATTCGCACAATGGCTACCAGCAGAATATAATATATTGTACAGAAGGGACCATCAATGCAGAGTAAAATGGAATGACCCTCATGCAGACTGCCCTGAGCTCGTGGAGAAGGACAGGATACAGAGGTCATAAGTAAAAAAATTTAAAACCCACAACATGCTAATCCATTTACAAGAAGGGATGGACTGCATCTTAGCAGGAGAGTACCTGCATTGCATGTAGAAAGTCCCAGGTTCAATTCCAAATATCTCCAGCTGAAACAATCAGGTAGCAAGTAAAGAAGAAGAGTTGGTTCTTATATGCTGCTTTTCTCTGCCACGAGTCTCAAAGTGTCTTACAGTCACCTTCCCTTTCCTCTCCCCACAACAGACTCCCTGTGAGGTGGGTGAGGCTGAGAGAGCCCTGATATTACTGCTCGGTCAGAACAGCTTTATCAGTGCTGTGGCGAGCCCAAGGTCACCCAACTGGCTGCATGTGGAGGAGGAGCAGGGGATCAAACCTGGCTCACCAGATTAGAAGTCCATGCTCCTAACCCCTACACCAAGCTGGCTCACTACCAAGCGATGTGAAAGACCACAGCCTGGGTCTCGGGACAACCGCTGTCAGCCAGAGGAGACAACACTGACTTTGGCAGAGCAGAGGCCTGACTTAGTATTAGGCAGCCTCATGTATTCATGTGACTTTCACCTAGATCTTGGCTGCACGGGATTCAGTTTTGCAGCGTGCAAAATGTTGGGGGCACTAAAGTCCAAATATGTTGGCTAAATGGAAATCAGCAACCATAAATACTCTTCGCCGAAGGGTGGAGTGTAGCCTTTGACGTAGAGGAGCAAAAATGAAAATCACTGGTAGCATTTAAAACCACAAACTAGGATTTTATCTCAATTTGTGCGTTTCATAGCAGGAGATGAGATTAAGTTGCCTTATTTGAACATCTGAACTGAAAGTCCTTGTTCAAGTTCACCAGGAGCAGCCAAGGTTACCCAACCCATTCCCTACAGCCAAATAAGCCCTTTCTTTAAAACAAGGGAATTTAATTTAATTTCTCATTTGACTGTTTTTAGTTTTTCTTATATATTTTTAAATTGCCTAAATAAAATGAAACCATACCAGAAATCATTTCATCATTGTCTAATTATCGTATCGGAAATTGGTCAAAATATCTGTATTCTGTCATCTATATTAGAAGAAACGGAAATGAAGCAGCCATCTTTAAGGACTACATAATCCATTAATCAAAAGGAAAGAACTTTGGAAAGACTATCAAGAAAATACAAATTTTCAAAATATTAACTGATCATCAACTGGTGGGTATTTGGAGGTTCTTTCATCATAGCGCCCTGATGATACATTTCGGACAGGCATAAGACATTATGAATCATATACTAGGGTTTGCCAGATTGCAACCTATGCGAGATGAAAAGTGTTTGAAGTGAAATGGGCTTGGACAGGAACCAGAGTAATGCAACCCATATGAGTAAAAAAACAGATTTGCTAATTAGAGTTTTCATATGTGGTAATTTGCCAGGTATGAAATATGCATCAAAAGTAGTCTAAAGTGCCGAATTTCGAAAGGAAACCCTGGATGACCCATCAGCTCTTTCTTCTTAGAGACTTCCTATTTGAGGACATGTTGAGACCAGATGGAGAAAAAAAATGACCCGTAACAATCAAGCAAGTAAAAGGTTTGAATATGTATGTAATGCACAATCAACCGCCTTCATGAATCTGGGCGCTGGGTATATGCCTGCATGATAAAAATTTGGGAGGGAAACTTGCAAAAGCAAAAGTCACAAGCTGTACAAAGTTTCTGCCCTTGAAATTAGGATGTGAACGAATGAAAGAGAGGAAGAACTTTCAACTTCGCAGTTCATTGCAAGGAGGATTACAGTGGTGTGGAAGGCCTGCCCTTCATTCCTGTGTCATGTTTACAAATCCCAAACAAAAATACACAAAGATGTACTCAAATTATATACTGAATGAAGCCTGAAAACACTAGTAGTGGGTCTATAGCAGTAAGTAGGAGTCTGAACGAGTAGAAGTGGACATTTGTGCCAAACAGTTACATATAACTTAATTAAAAGTGCAGCTCTTAAGACTCCTCCTTGGCAGTGTTCCCAGCAATCTTTAGATATTTCCATCACAAGGAAGATGAATCCTGAGCCAAGTCTGCTCATCAATTGGCAGGATGGAGGTCCCTTTTCAAGAAAAGAGAGCTTACATGCGGTTGCCCTCCTTATTTGAAAAAAATGTGCAAGAAGGTTAGGAGTAAAATTAAATTGTCTTTGGGAGTGAAAACCTAAGATGGATCAGCAAACCTGGACTTCAAGTGGGTAGTTGATCTGGTTCAGAGAAAGTCTGGTGTAATTAAGCAGCCACTGAGATCAACTGAGGTTTCATGATTGCAATAAGAGCCCATTGGCCTCAACACATTCCGCTAGCCTGAGTCTGATATTGTTTGCAAAATGAGTTGGGAAAGTGACACTTTAACGGTAAAAATAAAAGATAAAAGAAGTCACATCAGGAAGCACTAAGTAGACCGAGCTTACCTTTCTTCTGAGCTGTTGTGGTTACTATTTCCAATGAAATTCCGAATTTCTGTAAAATATGAATCCTCTTTGTCGTCTAGGATAGCCCCTGTGCTTTCGAGTTCGGAGTGTGGTGAAGATGTAGCAGTACCTTTGAAAAAAGAGGAAGACAACTTGGTTTTTAAACAGTTGGCTTTTATACCCTGCTTTTCACTATCCCAAAGAGTCTCAAAGCAGCTTACAATAGCCTTCCCTTCCTCTCCCCACAACAGGCACCCTGTGAGGTAGGTGGGGCTGAGAGAGCCCTGATGTTACTGCTCTGTGAGAACAGCCCTATCAGGGCTGTGACTCGCCCAACCCTAACCCTAACCCTCACCCAGCTGGCTGCATGTGGAGGATCGAGGAATCAAACCCAGCTCGCCAGATTAGAGTCTGCCACTCTTAACCTTTACACCAAGCTGACTCTCAAAGGTTCGATTACAGTCACTCGCATGAGGCAGTTATATTCACATACTTTATTCGGATAAAGTACAAATATTACATTTATGCAGGTACAAGATCACAGAACTGGCCACTCTGGTGCTTGGGTAAGCATCCATTTCCAGGTCCAATCAAGAGATATACAAAACCCTGGATGCAGTTACTGAGAAAATAGTTTATACTATCCTAACTTATTAGCCTTCCTCTTTACTCATTCTAAATGGCAGAACTGATATTTGTACATACCACAACAGTCCTCAAATATCAGTGGGGCTCACTTACGAGCGTGTGTGCTTGACAAACTTCTCTGAAGACTTCTTGTCTAAAGTCCTCAGCTTGGTATCCAATAAGATAACTACTTCCGTCTCCGTCTCCAGTCCCAGAATGAATAATCCACTGCGCTGGCAAGCAGATCGGGCTATGGTGCTAATGATTTGGCTTCTTACTGGAATCATATATATCATATTTATTCTTGACCTGTGCCTTCCCTTATAACTTCCGGAGGAAGGGAAGTATCCATATGGGTTGACAAAGTGATTCCCATTTCTTTGAGAGAAGATTTGGATCCAGCCAAACTGAAATAAGTGCTTGGGTGGCTCCTTTTAAAGGTCCTAGCCACTTGGTGGCCCCAGATCATAGTTTTAACTATCCACCAGTGGCCAAAGTCGTCTTTGCTAAGGATAAGAATTTCAGGATTACTATTGTAGCTGTGGGTGAAGTCTTCGGGTGAAGTTTAAACAACAGGGTCTTTTTTTTTTAACTACAGGAGGAGCCCAGTAATTCTTCCAGGAGGGAAAGTATGGGGCTCAGTGTCAAGAGGATGTCACACCCTCCAAATAGTCCCGGTCTTAATCTCATAAACTGTGCTTCACTGCACCATCCGTCTATCAGCAAACTGATAAACATATTTGCACCTGCTTTCAGAAGACCTACTGCACAGCATTTTCAATGGAAAAGGGCACCGAATGTTTTATTTGCAAAGAGAATGTGGTTGCATACGTACCAGACATGTTGCCATTCTCATGCTTTTTGAGATGTCTGTCTAAGTTGGTTTGTTGGCCAAAGCACCTGTCACATAGGTGACATTTGAAGGGCTTCTCCTTATTGTGGATGTTACGAACATGTCTCTGCAGGTTAGATGATATGCTAAAAGACCTGTCACAGTATTTGCATCTGAAAATAAACACCAGAGATGAAACTAGTGTCTGAAATCTAATAACGAATTTACATTTTTCCCAAATGTCATCACACACAAAAGAAGGGAGTGGCACCCGTCAAACAGAAATACCAAAGCATAATGCAATTCCCATTCTTAAAGGACATGTTCAGTTTTATGGGCTCAACCAACTGCGCATGAGATTCAATCCACACTGTTTTTTGTTGACAAAGTTGTTCTTGACATAAGGATGCAGATACTCATTATGCAAAATATGTAGTGACTGCAACTCCACTAAGGATGGCATGGCTGCTCTCCCAGTATGGTAGTTTCTACTAATTTTATTTATTTATTTATTGTGATTGTAATAAATCATCCGGCTAGTGATTATGAATATATGTCAAAGGTATGGATTAGACACATAGCAAATGCAGTTTGAAAATCTTCCCAAAGTAATCCTTGCAGAACTCTGCTGAAATGTGTGTATCATCTTTTATGTATTCTTTTTAGATGAGATTCTCCAGCAATATCAGGCCATCTATGCTCCCTTCCTGTCCCCTTTTCAGGTAGAGCACTGAAGTCAAATTACAAATGTATTGGTCTCTTAGAATTAGTTGTACCTATTTTACTCTGTTGAGTTATGCTTCCGGCTAGGCGTGCGCAGTTCAAATTTCTTCGTTTTAATTTAATTATTTCAGAAAGGACCTAATTACCATTTTCCCAAAGCTTTGGGAATATTAGCTTCTGAAATCTGATTTAAATAAGTTTTTTTCAGGTTTGGTAATATTAGATATTAGTAAACCTGGCCTCTGTCCAGACATCTGGTCTGCTGTCTTGGAATCCACAGGTTCAAACCTGGTCTCTGAATGCCACATCTACTTCCAGTTTTCAAGGGGTGGTCGGCCTGCCATCTGGAGACCAGCTTTGCCTTTAATGGTTTCAATGGGCAGCAGATATGACATCTGAGTTCAGAAGCCAAGTTAGCATTCACTGTTTTCAATGAGTTGTGGCACAGGGGCTATCACCTCTATTACCCATTGAAAACAATGCAGGTATAACCCCAAACAATCCCTCAATTTTAGGAGTGCCTTGCTCGATTTTGGGATATTTCCCATCCAAAACAAAACAGGGAATTTGGGACAATGTTTTGGGTGGGAAATATATAAACTGCTTCCCACTCTTCCTAGCAGAAACCAAACTTTAAAATACAACAAAAGACCGGGGGTTGCACAGGGTGTAGAGAACACAATGGACCATTTCTGGTCCACTGAGAAATCAAACTTCAGCATCTTGTAAAAAAAAAAAAATTATTTATATTTAAATTTTTATCTTCCTTAGTGGATATGTCTTAATGGGTATATCTGTCCATTAGGGAAGATGCAAATTATTGATCTTTGGAGGGATGGAGGTGTTCAGGGTATACCAAAATGAACCCAGCTGTACATACAGTTCCACCACCATACCTCACCCCTTGGCGTATGCAGAATACATCTCAGTTATATACCCAGGAAGGAAGAGATGAAACAGCACAGACTATGGGGCAATCTACTTCTATCTATGAGCCTCCTGTGGCGCAGAGTGGTAAGGCAACAGACATGCAGTCTGAAAGTTCTGCCCATGAGGCTGGGAGTTCAATCCCAGCAGCCGGCTCAAGGTTGACTCAGCCTTCCATTCTTCCAAGGTCGGTAAAATGAGTACCCAGCTTGCTGGGGGGTAAATGGTAATGACTGGGGAAGGCACTGGCAAACCACCCCATATTGAGTCAAGAAAATGCTAGAGGGCGTTACCCCAAGGGTCAGACATGACCCGGTGCTTGCGCAGGGGATACCTTTACCTTTACCTTTTTACTTCCATCTATTAAAAAGTGGAAATTTTAAAACAGAGGCTAGATAGCCATCTGACGGAGAGGCTAATTCTGTGAAGGCAAAGGGGTAGCAGGTTACAGTAGATGAGCGATAGGGATGTGAGTGTCCTGCATAGTGCAGGGGGTTGGACTAGATGACCCATGAGATCCCTTCCAACTCTATTATTCTATGATTCTATTCTAAGTATTGCACCAAAGCTTGTAAAAGACAGAAAACTGTGTTTCCCATATGGTACAATTAAGCACTTTGAGAAGAAAGAAAACATGAAACAAATTACTTCTAAGGCTGAAATTGCTTCTAAGGCTGCAGTAAGGTAGAAAGGCCACTCCCCCAGTCCAATTCAAAATTATGCTGCGAGATTAAATCTTTTCTTCAGGAATTAGTTTGCTCGATTGCTAATCCTGGAGGAAATTCAGTTATCTCCCGAAACCCAGAAATAAACATTTGAAATCTTTAATACGGTGCCAACATTAGTGGTTTAGTCTATCATTCGAGTACCAGAGGCATCAATTTTCATACTCTGCAGTGATTTGAAGTCCCTAAAGCCCTTACTGTTTGCCCTTTAAGCCATTACTAAGACACACTATAACTATTCCAAATTCTCTGGCTGGCAGCTGGCCAACCGTCTTCATCACCGTCCCTCCAACCCCCCCCCCCATCGTCTGTTTCTTCTGAACTTCAAAACATGCCTATAACATTGTGTGCTAAGTCAATTATTCAGGGAAGAAATTATGCATTACATTGCTAATTATTTCTGGCTGTTATGCGGTGGAGAAGCATAGCATGTTTCAAGATACCTCTTAAAGCATGAATTAAATTACATGCAAGCCCACTTCCCAAATAAATTCAGGACTAGCGGGGAGGGAGTTCTATCCTAAACAATGGGCTTGTTCTCCTTTCTTTGCAAGCCGTAAAATGCGCCAACTTGTGTTTGTTTTGTTAAAAAATGAACCGAGTTCCTTTCGATTGATTTCATTAACTGAGAGTTTCATTATGTCCAATTAAAATTCTCTTCTTATTTCAGCATGTGAATTGTTCTCCTGGGTGATGTTCTTAAAGGCTCCCCCTCATTGGATCCCATGGAGATCTATGAAATTCCCATGTGGCAGTGGGTTAAAAGAAGTGAGAGTTGGGCATGACAGTGGGTTGGGCAGCATAGACTCATGGCAACACCACGAGCTTCCCAAATGAATACAACGAGGGGAAGAATGAAACAGGAGATAGCCCTCCTGCCATGTGAAAATACTGTTAATCTGGCTTTGATAATCTTGCACAAAATTTGTGTTTTTTTCAGGATCCTCTTTTATAAACAAGGTCAAAATGTTACCAAATGCAGTTAATTATTTGTTTTTAATCATACCTGTACTAAAATGTGGTTAGAGACATGGGGTGCAAAATAAAATGGTTTCTCTTTGGCCATCCCTGAAACACAAGGTTTCTCACACTGCAAGAAAGCTGTGAAAAATCTAGATATTGCTACATGCTGGACAGAACACACAAAGTCTCACCCAGTGCTCAAGGATCCTCATTCCATCGGCCCTGCAATGCAGCGGATGGAAATGGGCATAGACACTCACACTTATGCGCTGAAAACAGCAACCACAGCAAACGCAGTGTGAAGGCATGATGCATTACAATCCAACAGAGAATACGCACGCATGCATGCCTTTGCATGTGACCAATGCTGGATTGGATACCTGTCTGAAAGATGCCACTTTTTCCTCTCTCTCTCTCTTTTTTTTGCATGCTGCTATGTAGCTGCTGTTGCCTGGTGAATTAGCGCAATAATCTAAAGCAGGGGTAGTCAAACTGCAGCCCTCCAGATGTCCATGGACTACAATTCCCAGGAGCCCCCTGCCAGCATTCGCTGGCAGGGGGCTCCTGGGAATTGTAGTCCATGGACATCTGGAGGGCCGCAGTTTGACTACCCCTGATCTAAAGGCTGAGATGCACAAGAATCAGGGGTAAAAAAAATCCATTGACAAGAATGTTGTTCTATTCCTATCTTAATTCTTGCCATATCTTATTTCTAAAATGCTATATCTTAGAAGATCTGCAACTCTTTACTAAATTGACAAGCATTTACTAATCCAGGGAGCTCTGGAAGAGCTAATAAATTCACATCCTATACTAGACTGCAAACATTTGGTTTTGAATGATGGTGAGAGCCACTCCTCCTGGGGGTTTCTGGGTCTCCTGGGATTGTGCAAAAGGCCCTCTGCATCTGGCTTCCCCATGCATTTATCACGAACTACGACCAGTCGTGATCTAAAGCAGCACATTGGAAAACCTTCCATTTTCTTTTGCAGTCCATACAGTATCACCAAAAGCTCATTGGCTGTCAAAGCCTACTACAGCAACTCTTGCGTGAAGAGTCATGTCAGAGTCGTGAAAGAGATCGCTTGGGTTCAACAACCATCCCCCTGCTTTGCCACCCCACGCATGCATCCCCCTGGTACCTGTAAGGCTGTTCTCCAGTGTGTGTCCTCAGGTGACGGGTTAGATTTGCAGATCTTGGGAAGATCTTGCCACAGTATCTGTTATCAGAGAGGGATAACTTTTAACATTCTGCTTTTAACATAACACAGAGAAATCCAAGGCATAATCCTAATTGCAATGGGGCTTGAAGGGGGCTTCGGTTTATTCAGGGTTTCAATATTCCTGAAAACAGATTGAGTTATTATATTGAATCAAAACCAAGGTGGCAACGCCTGGGCTTTCTAGCGTACCCACAATCAATATATGAGAGCTGGCCTTCATTATAATGCCCATCCAGACATTCTACCATTATTAGCTTTGCCACTTCCCTAGCTGAGAGCTTGCGGGCTGATGGGAAACCTTCTTCTATCAAAGTCTTGGAACCCTGGCTTGGTGTAAACAGGTTTTAAATTGTTCAGCTTATTCAATGTGTCAGCAAGCGTGACATCGTTGCATCCACTGAAGATCAGAACAGACACGATTCAAGAGACCTAATCCATCAAGGTACACTTCTATAATGGCTTGCCTTGATGCTAGGTGACATGTTTTCAGAAAAATCAGATAAACTAATACACCAGTTATCAGACACATACACCTGCCTTCTGAAAATGAGACAGAAGCATAAATAGCAGGTGTAGAAAAAAAACAAGAAGGGAAATAGTGACAGCAGATTATTCTGCTATTCCAGGGATATTTCCCAGAAAGCATACACCCAGAATGGAAATTCTACGCAACATGTCTATAAGATGGTGGCTTTCACGTTGGGATCAGGTAAAGCCCTCATGAAATGATTCACATGGGTGAAGATGGCTCAAGGCAGCTAACATTTATAACATCAAGGAGAAAAAATTAAGAACTAAAAGTCTTCCTTGCACTTTAAATGCTACCTTTTTCCCATATGAAAGCTGACAAGGTAAATCACCTTTTTATGACTTCACTATGCTAAAAAAGACATTGTGCACATGAATACGTGAAGGTGACATACTGAGGCAAACCAATAGTCTATCAAGGTGAATGTTGTTAGTTCTCTCCAGAGTCTCAGGCAAAGGTCTTTCTCATGATTGAAACTGGGGCCTTCTGCATAAAAACAGAGGCTCTATCACTGAGCTATGCCCCCTTTCCAATTGCCAATTGAAAGCTTTGGAACATGAAGGACCTTGAACTTCTTGTAAACTGTCCCAAACAATGTCAGTGCTGAAATTGTTGTTGAACGTAATTCTTGGTTTAGGATATTCATAGTGAGTCACAATCACTGGCCAAGCACTGCCTCATTCATTAGTGGAGCTCCTACAGTGCTTTTATTTGGAATAAACCCTTTATTTATTTGGATAAAGGATTCATTAATGAATATTCAAAATGGTTCTGAACCATCAACGATGGGTCTGCCCTACTTGTTAAATAATTGGCCACCTAGTTGCCTGAAGCAACTGGGCTGTGAAATCAGGTATTTCCAACCAGAGACAATGTCCAATATTTGTGGGATTGGATTGGGAGTATCTGATAGCATATATAGCTTTCCTGGATATCCCTAATACTGATATTTCACTTTCAGGATATACTGAGAATCATGCCTAGGAAGAAGGAGCAACAGCTAGTCTTGAAGGTACACATGAACGCTAGTCCAAAGCTCACTGGCCCTTCAAACATCACAAAGTTTAAAGGACTACTATGTCAATGGGCAGTAGAGCTGGCCCTTTAAAGTTTGGTGGGCATTTAAATAGAGTGATTTGTTATAGACCAAGTGCCCCCAATGGAGGCGGAAGGAAGGAAGGAAGGAAGGAAGGAAGGAAGGAAGGAAGGAAGGAAGGAAGGAAGGAAGGAAGGAAGGAAGGAAGGAAGGAAGGAAGGAACATTCCCTACACTCCAGAGACCAGAGCTCCTGATGCTAGGCTAGGGCATACTAGCTCTTTTAAGCACCCTTTATACTATTATTGTTGTTGTTAGGTGCAAAGTCATGTCCGACCCATCGCGACCCCATGGACAATGATCCTCCAGGCCTTCCTATCTCCTACCATTCCCCGAAGTCCATTTGAGCTCACACATAACATTTATACTATCTGTTTCTGCGAACTCCTAGACAAAGCATAGTATGAATCCTTTATTCCTTTAGTCATCCCCATGGATGAAACATATATATAGAAGCAATCTGTTTACATTTCCATGGTGCTGTTTAAAATTAGAGATTACAAATATAGAAAATGCATGATAAAATCCTGAGCTTAAATAGCATGACACGTTGCCATACAGCAGAGTGCATAGCCAGAAGAGCCTAGGAAATTTCCAAGGACATGCTCCAGCCAACAAAAAGCAACAAAATCACAATCAACATTTGTGACATCAGCGTGACATCAGCAGAGACCAGGAGTATACCACTGAGACTGAAAGTGTGTTTCCTAATCCTTCTGAATGCAAGAATAGTTGTTGTGAGGGGTGAATTCACAAGGATGAACAAATACTGATTGTCTATAGACAATTTCTTCTGTAGAGTAACAGGTATGACTTCCCCCTTATAGTTACTGTGATACTCGACTTCAATCAGTAATAGTAATTTGACAGGTATCTGAATACAATGGAACAGAATACAATGGAACAGAACAGAGTCTGGCTGTGCAGTAATAAACCCCTATCAGTCTTCATCATTCCAGATGCCACCTCTGCTGCCATGTGAATCAAGAGAGTAAAATGGACAAGACCAGATCACAAAGCTTCTGGTCTAGTGAATTGTATTTCTAAATGGGATGGGAAGGAAATCCATTGAGATTTGGAACAGTACTTTTAGGGGGAGAATTTGGGAAGGAAATTCACCTTCAGACTATTGTATACCACAGATTCTGCCTTTTAAGGCTACCATTTTCTTCAGGGGAATAGGATATCAATCATCTAGAGGTCAGTTTTAATTCTGGGAGAACTCCATGTCCCACCTGGAGGTTAGCAAGCCTAGAGCACTGATTAAAGAGTAGATGTGCATCATTTCCCCCACCCCCTTCCTAACAGGTTTCATGAATGCTCATGGGAACAAGCTCGCTTTCTTTCACCTACTAAAAATGCAGCAAAAATCACTTTAAAAGCAATGATGAAGAGTGTTCAGAAAAGCAGTCAGGAAGTATAATACTTGTCAGGGCCACTCTCCAGAAATTGCCTTTTAAAATTCTGACAAAATTTCAAATTCAAATTTGTACCATGATGACGTGTGAAATTTGAGGTCAACAAGAAAGGCTCCCTTTGAGCCTTACAAATGGTCTTCCACTTAGAATCTGAAAGACCACAGATGTCTTATGTGCGTGATCCAACTTCCCAAACAAAACTTTCATTGATTTCTTTGGGAGAGGTCGATTGGAGCCAAATATTTGCAATGACGACTCAGATGTTTTAACACCTCTCCTAATCATCTGCAGATCTTGTGAAATTTTCCTTTTGGCGTGATCAAAGGAAAAACCAAGAGAAAAACAGTCTTGCCGTCCACGATCAGGGGGAAAAAATTATAAGGGAAAAGATCATGCTTTAATATAAAGGTGATGAGGAAATTTTGGAACAAGCCTGCAAATGTAATGTTTCGGCCTCATTTATCAAACTCAAGGTAATGCAGGACAAATTTCTCCTGTAATTACAAACAAACACACAATCAAACACTAGGCCCGCGTCTGGATGAATAAAGAACCTTTTAAAATGCCGGTGACCCATCATAATCCCTATTAATCATCCAATCTCAAGTAATTTCTAAAGTAAACAACGGTGGCTTGCAGAAGTAAAGAGCTGTTAGGAGAGCCCGTTCCGGGTTATTCACTTGGGGAATTTACCTGCAAGTATAGCGTTCTTTGCCCTTCCTCAGAAGGTTCTCTGGCAAGGCGTTGGGAGGTGCTCGGAAGTTGAACATGGAAGGGACAGACTGGATGAGGTCGCTGGCTTCTGGTTTCAGGGCACTAAAACTCTCAAGTTTTTCGGCCATGTTTTCTATGGCTGACATCTGAGAGAAGGAAAAAACACTGTACTGTGAGGACATTCTTGTCATCCACAGAGGATTTATTTATTTATTTATTTGATTTCTATACCGCCCTTCCATATGGCTCAGGGCGGTTTACATACAACATCATAGGGGGATACATGGAACAAGTCAACGTACAACATAGTCAGTATACAACAATAAGAACCTAACAGTGGTTGAATGCCAGATCTGAGCAACACCCTATCTAAAAAGTCCACCTCCCCTATTTGCCATGCTCTTCAGGCTCAACGGAGCAGCCAATAACAGAACTGTCAGAACTGTTTTAATGACACAAGTAGTATTTAGGGTTCACACTGTTGGCTTATTCAGATACAGAAATGATTGAATGCGCATCTGCAAACATAAACTGTATTGAAACCTATTGAACAATCATGATATCTCCAAGGACCCCTGGAGTCTGTTAGCTTTTTTGCCCTCCATTCAGAAAATTACTTCTCAAGCGTCCTTGGGCAGGACATGCAAATCAATTTATGATTGTAGCCCATTAGACAGCCATCTAGTAGAAGAAGAGATGGTTCTTATATGCCGCTTTTCCCTACCCGAAGGAGGCTCAAAGCGCCTTACAGTCACCTTCCTATTCCTCTCCCCACAACAGATACCCTGTGGGGAGGGTGAGGCTGAGAGAGTGCTGATATCGCTGCTTGGTCAGAACAGTTTTATCAGTGCTGTGGCAAGCCCAAGGTCACCCAGCTGGTTGCATGTGGGGGAGCGCAGAATCGAACCTGACATGCCAGATTAAAAGTCCGCACTCCTAACCACTACACCAAACTGGCTCCATGAAACCATGCCGCTCCATGAAAACCAACTGTAAGTTTCCATCTTGGGCTAATTCATAGCTATCTTGCTTGCTTCTTTTCTTTGTGTGTGACAACTGGATAACATATAGATAGACAGAGCTATCAAGGTAATCAGGGAACACATGATTCTGCCATAACCTGAATCATACCGTCTGTCCATCAAGGCCAGTACTATCTATTGAGACTGGCAGTGGCTCTTCAGGGTCTCACATCACCTGCTCTCTGATCCTTTTAACTGGAGATGCCAGGGATTGAACCTGGGACCTTCTGCATACCAAGCAGATGATCTGCCACTAAGCCATGGCCCCTCCAATATGAAGCCAACGTATGGTCATTCTCTGTGTCCACAATGGCTACAACTTGGAGTTCTGCTATACACATAGAATCATAGAATCATAGAATCATAGAATCATAGAGTTGGAAGGGACCTCATGGGTCATAAAAAGAGGTTCACATGTCTGCCTGGTTACACTGTCTCAGTTCCATTAGAATAAGATTTTGCATTTTATCAACCAACATTAATTTTGCCAGTCTTGCGGATTGGTTCACATATGCATGTTTGCCACGTAATGGCTTTGGAATGAGATAGTGACATACACCTATGGCTATTGTAAATCTATTAGCCAAACTAGAACTTTCTCATGATAGAATGTATCAATGGTGGCAGTCTTTAAGGACAAGACTGTCCATTAGAACAAGACTCTGTATTTTCTCAGTCCCAGCATTAGTTCCATGGTCTTCGGGATGGATTTATCCATTTCTGCTTGCCATATAATGCCTATAAAATTATATGGCGACATGTGTGTATAAATAAGTCACCATGAGTCAAATATGGAGGTTAAAATTTTCTCACGACTGCAAATACAATGTATCAGTAGTGGCAGTCATCAGAGACAAAGGAACGAAGTACAGAAAGATCAAGGGATGAGCATGCACATGTGAACCAGCACTTGTGATGCTATGGAGTTCCTCTCCAAGTCTGTAGCAGCCAGCTCCCCTGGGAAATTTTCTATCCATTAAGTACTAAGTTTGCAGCAGGTACACTACATCTAGTAAATGATATCTGAGTCTGGTGGCACTTGTAAGACTAACAACATTTATTTCAGGATATATGTTTTTTTCTGCATGCACACTTCTTCAGATACATTGAAACAGACTATGTGTGTGCATGCAGACAATAACTTATGCCCAGAATTAAAGTCTCTGGACTTAAAGTTGCCACTGGGCTCAACCTTTGGTCTGTTGCTTCAGACCCACATGGCTACCCACCTGAACACATCTAAAGAAGGTAGCTCTTTCTGGTGCTTTTGTCAAAAATAATGGAAGAAAACATGATGTGAATTTAGGCCCTAGGAATTTGTTTATTCTTTTAATGTCAGTACTACTGAAATTATTAAATGCTGGCTCTGTGCTGGATATCACAAAAAAAAAAAAACATTTCAGTTGCTCAGGTCAAAAGACAGGTGCAGATCAGGACTGACCAATGAGAAAGTAAGGCTGTAGCAGAGATATGCCTATAAAATAAAGTTTGTTTAGGGGAACTTTACTCCTGATGAAGCACTGCTGGAAGCAGTGGTAAATATAACTGTAAATGAAGTGTTCCAACAATTCGAACAAGTTACACCTTTTCTGCGAAATTCATATTAACAAGCATCACCAAACAATGCTCTTGGGTTGGATCCTGAGCACCTAATTCCACTTGGGGGAGTGCGGCCTTTCTCCAGAGCATGGAGGTTTTCTTTGGCCCAAAAGGCTACCCTTCTTGCACCAGGGGATGACCCCACCCCTTGTGCGATGGAGATGGAGGATTTACTCTACTGACATGGCAAAAGCTAGTAATATTACTTAACTGGAACAAAATCTGTAGAATCATGCTTTTTGCCTTGAATGACGATAGTACTGCTCTGGCAAAAGCCAACTGTCCCTGCCCTAAGCTAGGATAAAAATGAAAATAAAACGCACCCTGGAATTTAATAAATGAGATTTGTCTCATGAGGCTGGGTGCCCACAGATTTTTTGTGCTTGGCACGTCATTGCACTTACATAAAAGTTGCTCCATCAAGCTATTTAGCAGTGACAGAAACACAAAAGTATAATGAAAAAGTCTGGTTTGGCTTTTATTTGTCACATTAAAATACAAGATAAATAAACTAATTTGGGTCACGCATGATCTGTTTGGTCCACCCTGCTCCCCCGCATCTTGTGTCCTTGAAATGACTATTCATGTCCTGCTTAGCGCTAGGTATTTTCCCCTCCCCTTTCACCCATCGGCTGCCCTCTTGTTTCATGCTCAGACTCTTAATGCTCGCTACAAATTGCAACATACAGGGTACCACTGCCAATTTGCCAAATGCCTTTCATCAAACACGGTGCAAAAAAGAAGAAAAGAAAAGAAAGCACGGGGAAAAAGACCCACGCATCTCAGAGGGGAGTCAAGATACATTTACTTGTCAGGAGACAAATGGGAAAGCAGGGGGAAGCAGTAAGAGCTGGAAGCTCTGGGGTTTGATTCATAATCACTCAGCTGCTAAGACATTCTCCACAGATGCAAGTGGACAGGGCATTTGTCAATATGAAGGGTTTTGACGGGTACTGATCGTGGGGCCGAGATATGTAATGATGATGCTGGTTGGGATGGGAGGTAATTCCGTCCTAGCAGGGCAATGTCATTATCGGCCTACAGAGTTCAGCATTATCCTAACATTTATTTTGCAGCCCTCCTCATTTTCCCTTCCCCGCCTCCCCAAAATCAATCAGCGGTTGTATTTCCCATTGCCTTTAATGCCTCCTAATTGTTCCCGGGGAGAAATCATTTTATATTTAGTTTATTGTTTTCAAGAGCCATAAACTGGGGAGCAACTCACCCGCACCCCCCAATCCCTCAGCCTTCAGGCTGCTTGGTGTCACAGGGGTTGGGTTGATGCCTATTCATGGCTGGGGAAGGAGGATCCAGGAGGATGAAACAAGCTTACATCTACCTAAATAGCCAAACTTGTTTCATTGTGGAGTGTTTTTTTTAATCAATGCTTGGGTCCTCCCCCCCCCCCATTCCCATTGGCCCCAGCAATAATAGCTTAACTACCTTTCACTTTTCTGCCGGAAAAAGTGCAATCAACCAACTACCAGTGTCACATACAGGATTTCTTTGGACTTGGTTCCAGTCTATCCTAAAGCAGGTCTGCATTAGTCATTTACCATACAGTTCATAGAATCATAGAGTTGGAAGGGACCTCCTGGGTCATCTAATCCAACCCCCTGCACTATGCAGGACACTCACATCCCAATCGCTCATCTACTGTAACCTGCCACCCCTTTGCCTTCACAGAATCAGCCTCAGATGAAGGGTGGTTTGATTATTTGTGCCTCAGACTACTCCACTCCTCTGGAGCGTCTAATATAACTTACTAATTAATCCAACCTCATGTCTCTAACTCAGGGATTCCCAAACAAGGGACCCCTTCACTTTTCAGTCAGACAGCCCTGAACTGATAAAAACCAGGGGAAGGAAGGATTATAAGCTCCCTTCCTTCCCTCTACATACAATCCTTTTTGCACATTTGTATTGTCTTCCTCGGCTGCTGAGAAGCACTGAAGCAGCATGAAAGCTATCAGAACAGCCGTCCTTTAATCTTCTTAATGCCAGGCTAGGGTGGCTTCTTGCCTCAGCTGAGGCAAAAGGTCATTGTTTCCCCATCTGAACAGATGTTCCCAGACAAAGAAAACCAAAGGCAAGTTGTCGAGGCAGAACTGAGGTCTAGAGGACATATCAACAGTTAAAGGGGAAGGAAACTCTACAGAAATGCCATACCTATAACAATGACAGCTAGCAAAAACAAAACAAAAAAAATCAGATGATTTGGAATGTAAACGGCTCCATATACCTAGTTTCTAAAAACAGAAATGGAAGGGAGGGGACCAGTCTGCCAAGAAGTCACCCCCTTGATCTGTCAAGTAATGGGAATTCAGTGCTATCTATGGATTATCTCAACAGTTCATCCAAGAACCATACCACTGTACAAGGAAGGCCAGTATTATTATTCCCATGAGACTTGGAAAGAATGGTGTTTCTAGGGCTATCCCCAGAGGGGATAACCTTTGAACTGGTATACAATTCACGCTTTTCCCTGCCACATTAGTGGCACATTAGTGGCACATTTCCTTAAATTCCCTCTGCTTATCCTAAATAAGAATGTAAGTTGAGCCAGTGTATTGTTTCATACTGTGCTCAACCAGTGTGCCTTAGATGGCCAAGTAAACAGGGCATGAAGGCTGAATATCACCACTGATGCTGTGTCTGAGCCTTGCACGGGTATCTTGAAGCTTGCTGCCTCTGTATATGGATTCATCATGGATAGCAGCCACTGATGGACTTCATGAATCTGTCCAGCCCCCTTGACAACCCATTTCTGCCTGTGATGACTCAGTGGCAAAAGGAACGCACCCTAAAACCCTACCCTGCAGCTCTTACCTCCTAAATTCCAGAGCTGAGACCTGTATTGATAACAACAGGTCAAAAGTCTTTGCTCCAAGAAACAGCAGTGTTAATTAAGGACACCTGGATTTGCACCAATATAAAAAGGCTGACTTGTGCAGAATCAGATCAATAGCCCATCCAACCGTATATTGTGGCCTGATTTGTGTCAGCTCTCCATGGACATCAGCAAAAGTTTTGATTTCCTGTCCAAGTATTCCAAACCCTTAGTTAAAAATATTAAGGATCTAGATGTTGTATTTTTGTTGGTCTCTGAATAAATCTTTGTTGGTCTTAAAGTTCCCATTGGATTCAAATTTTGTTGCACTACTTCAGACTAACATGGCTATCCACTTGAATCTTTGTACATTCAATGAAATCCTATGCAGAATTATTCTGTTGACTCCAACTGGTTTAGACTGCATAGGATTGCATTGGTAGAGCTATATATGCTGTATTACTGAACAAACCAGTAATAGGTTTTGATAGTATCTGAACCAAACAGAGAGAAAAAGACCTATCCAACAGCAATACAATAAATATATTCATAAAAGAAAGAAAAGTGGCCTGTTTTGTAGTTTTCCTCATCTGTTTATTCTGTAGGACTTCAGTCAAAAGGGAATCCAGGTAATATCCATTTTTAGTGAGATTCTTTCGTCATTGAGTCTTCAATATTTTTATCAATTTTATAGGTATCAATAATTTAAACCTTATGTATAATCATAATATAATACTAGCCACAAGCTCACATAGGTATGGGGATACCGGTCTGTACTGACACGTTCCTCTCTCTGACCTATTATGTATAGAGCAGCCACGGCGGGCTGCCGCCGTTCCATTGTGGCAGGGAAAAAAGCCCTGCCATACCCTGCGTGTGCACGAGGGAGGGGCAAGCGTCAGGAGCACTCCACAGCCGCAGCAGTGGTGGCGGGGGGATCGGGGGCATGGGCCCCCCACCATGATGGTGGGGAGCAGCATGCTGCTCTCCCACCATGGTGGGGGAGGGGGGACACCCCTGTCAGCTCCGCGGAGCCATGGAGCTGGCAGGGGTGAGAGGTTTCCCTGCAGGGACACTGTAGGTCGGGGGAGGAGCCGGGCCCAAAATCCTGGTTCCAATTATGCACTGGGTTTGCCTGACCTAGCCCTCACCTGCACTCACGGCAGACCCAGGAACATGGAAGAAACCACGTTTTGTCAATGTGGGTCATCTGAGGGCCTGGGTCGGGCCAGGGCTGGGATGGGATGGCAGCGACATTGAGCATAAACTGGGATGTTCCCCAAAGCCCTGTCGCCACCATTTTGGGCATTCTGGCTGGTGCATAATCAGTGTTTCTCTTTCCAAACAATAGATGAAGTGCTTTGAAACAAAAGGAAATAACTCTGTATGTAACATTTAAGAAAAAGTAGCTTAAAATAAATATATAGTACATGAATGCTGTTCACCACCACATGAAGTTGTAGTAACCCCAAAACTTAATTGGTTAGTAAAATTCAGAGAGGATAGTCAGGCAGCTAACAATAGAACATCAGTGTTCATTTATGAGGATCACAAACTGGGGAAAGCAACATATAACACATTGATTATATTTTAAAATAGTGAGATACCACTTTCCAGGCTCCAGAGGTAATTTTCCTGGAGAAAATGGCTGCTTCAGAAGGTGGTCTCTGTGGCATTATACCCTCCCCCTTCCCAGGCTCCATCACCAAAATCTTCAGGAATTTCCCGTCCCAAAACCCAATAACATTTCACCTCACACTGGGGGAAGAAATTCAGAACAGCAAAACAAACATTCCTAGAGTGGAGAGGGGGAGATCAAAAGTTTATCATCTTATTTGGCTGCCATATAGCCATGCAATGTCTAGTCACATTCTTTGTCCAGTGATTTTTAAAATACATATCTATATATATCCTACATGATACAGAGCAGCAATTTCGATTCACATAAAAAGTTGACACTGCCTGCATCCAGATGTTTAGAAAAGGAAGTGACTTGGATCCCCAACCTCCCTTCTGGTCCCTAAGAGGCTATAAACTGCTGGGTGATGCAAAGCTCTGTGCACTCCCAACTCCCTCAGCTCAGAACCAAAAATGCAGACATTACCATAAACAGGAAGAAGATTTAGGATTAATAAACAGCTCCGACGTATCTGATACCATCAACTAGGCCTCGGACATTCAAGTTAAAATTTATTAGCTAGAAACAGAGAAACAGTAACAGAAATAGGAGGGGAGACAAATTTAAAAATAATGTTGATGGTTTGGGGTAGTTTATATGACCCTAACATATAAATTTGTTCAGCTGGTATCACAAAATGGCTGCCTTTAACAAGCCATAACTCATGGGAAAGATGTTGTTCATTTTAACAGTGTCTTTTAAAAGAAATATAAAAACCTGACATTTTACAACTTTTACTTCTCTGCCGTTTATTATACAACTAGCCATGTTACTCTGAAGGAAACAAGGAGGTTCCGCAAATTAAGTGTATGGATGAGTAAGGGTGTGTTTGTTCATCTGAATGGGGAAAAAAAGGAGTGGGCGAGATGATGTTTGGTTGGGCCAATAACAACTTCTCTGCTTCTGGTAGCTGTTTAATTTCTCAGAACAATTTACTCATGACAAACAAAGAACTGTGAACGGGGAAAAGCAGGGGTGAACGTTATGGATACAGGCTGGCGTGAATTACTGGTAAGAAGCTGGCCAAAGTGGTACTTCCTGTTTTCTGTTTTGAGGAACCAGAGAAAGTCAATACCGGCAAGACATTTTAGCTGTCACTATCAGAACAGTAGGCTCTGTTGACAGATGGTCATCTGCAAAAAGACCTTATGATTATTCTAAACGCTAAAAAATTCATTGTGGCATAAACATTTTGTGAACTGTATCTGGGCCAGTGTGCACTTCCTTGTGAAAGGTTATGCCATGGTGAATATGTTAGCCTTCAGATACCGTAAGATTCTTGGATCCCTCACCCCAAAAAATAATATGCAAAGTCTGTAAAACTTGAGAAATAGCCGTGCTAATTTTGACTTCGGGTGGCTATGTTTGGGAACTGAAAGATGTCACTTAAGAACATCAATTTGTACCTGAGGGACCACTTCTCCCAGCATGCCCCCAGAAGAACACTAAGAGCTTCAAATGCTGGTGGTAGACCCTGGCCCAAAGAAGCACATTTGGCCCTGGCTGCCCCTAGCTTGGTTGAATATGCTGCCGGTGGAAACCTAGGCCCTGTCAGAACTATAGAAGAAGAAGAAGAAGAAGAAGAAGAGTTGGTTCTTATATGCCGCTTTTCCCTACCCGAAGGAGGCTCAAAGCGGCTTACAGTCGCCTTCCCATTCCTCTCCCCACAACAGACACCCTGTGGGGTGGGTGAGGCTGAGAGAGCCCTGATATCACTGCCCGGTCAGAACAGTTTTATCAGTGCCGTGGCGAGCCCAAGGTCACCCAGCTGGTTGCATGTGGGGGAGTGCAGAATCGAACCCGGCATGCCAGATTAGAAGTCCGCACTCCTAACCACTACACCAAACTGGCTCTCTATAGAGCTTGCAAGATGGCACTATTCCACCAGGCATATGGTGGAGGCCAGAAGAAACAAAATCAACTGGGCCTTCCTCTCTCAGACATGACTCGGTGCTTGCACAGGGGATACCTTTACTTTTACCTTTATAAATTTAAATAAATACATTAAATGATAACATGAAAACAGATATCCAACAGTTGCCCACGAGAGAGGTCTCAAAAAGATGGTCCACTGAGGTTGGTTGGTGGGTTCTGAAAGGGAGACCAATAGATCAGATGGTTTTAGGTCTCAGACATAAGCCTGTCAGAATATGTGCATTGAAGTACCTGTGAACACCAGCATCACAATTCCCTGCCTTTAGAAATCTTAGTAAGATTTGGTGAGTGTGTTGTATTTGCAGTTACAGTTTAGGAGTGGTAATATAATCAGCGGGAACAAGGTTGTCATATTTCAGTACAGCAAATTCCGGTTCATGTCGCTTTGACAATTTCTTTCATAGACTTTAGATTGAATATAAAAGTAATAAACTTACCCAAGTTCTTTGATCAGGCAATTGGAACTGGGAGCAAAATTGAAACAAAAACAACACATTATTCCCGCATTTGGATCCTTTACTGCAATTAATGTTTAAATCATGATACAGCATGTTGGCCATTAAGGTGCCACGACTCTCTGTTGTTTCTCTACAAGAACTAACGTGGTTACCCTTCTGGAAGTGGATTGTGTTTGAAGAGACATCGGGCCAATGCACATGAGAGAATTAAACATGGTCAAAGTCAGTGGCAGCATTTTACCTGGGTGTGGTTCTAAGCAGTAGAGGGAAGCATAAGGTGGGAGACAGGAGAATACATTCTCAAGACTGGCTTTCAAATCATAACCATGGCAGAGAGTAACCAGTACTACATATGCACTGGCCTGTTGTATCTAATTAGAATCACAACAGTAATACCCATTCTGTCCACAATATGAACTAGGAGGAGGAGCAGCAGAACTACAAGCTGATGCAATGGAGTGATGAAATGTTTTTAATGCTATTTTAACTATGATTTTATCATGCTGAACGAAGCTCTATTGCGAACCATCCTGGGCCTGCTAGGATTTGAAAAAGAAGTTGTTTTTTATATCCTACTTTTCACTACCAGAAGGAGTCTCACAGCAGCCTTCCCTTCTTCTCCCCTCAACAGACACCCTGTGAGGTAGGTGGGGCTGAGAAGGCACTAAGACCATTGCTCTGTGAGAACAGCTGTACAAGAACTGTGACTGGCCCAAAGTAACCCAGCTGGCTGCATGTGGATGAGCGGGGGATCTACAAATGTGATGCCACCAATAAGAAAGTCCTGTCCCTGACATCTACCACCTAACCTCTGAAGGGGGCAATACACAATTGGGGAGCAAAGTGGACTTTAAGGGCACTTTTCACTTAAATACTGTCTACGTGTTGTGGCCCCAACATAGAGGCTTGCCATCGGGTCTGGAGGACAGTGTCACGTCTCTTTAAGAGAGGCTGAATGCATGGGAAATACTTTTCAAGACATGGAGGTAAACAGCCTCACATGGTAAATAAAATCCTATTAAAGCATTGTTAAAAGGACAAAACATTATTTCCCTTCAGGCAGCTGGCAACTATACTAACATAGTTTCTTAAAAATCTGTTTGAAATTATCATTACCTTTAGAAAGTTTCTCGCTGCAGGATCTGCATTTTACTAGTAATGGTATATACCAGGGGTAGTCAACCTGTAGTCCTCCAGATGTTCATGGATTACAATTCTCATGAGCCCCTGCCAGCATGGAAATTGTAGTCCATGGACATTTGGAGGACCACAGGTTGACTACCCCTGGTATATACACTGGGCCCAATTCTGCTTTTGAAACCCAAACATCATTTTTCTTAGTGTGCTCTGATCCACACAGAACATGCAGCAGAGCTGCTCTTGGCCTGTGAAGATCAACAGATCTGAATGATAGGGGAGGACTTTATCTTAACTCGCTGTTCAAAGACATTCATGTGGAGCCAAGAGAGCATTTCTACCATTTGCTGTAGTGCTTTTGGGGTTTTTTTAATGTTAAGGTGCTGCTGCCTCTCAGATTCCTGGCAGGCCACACTATATCCCTGGTTGTGTTTTCCTTGGTGGATCACTAAAGGCATAGATCTCTTTACAGAATATGAACAGGGGAAGATGGAATCGGGCTGAAGACCGAATCAACTCCAGTGAAGGCAAAACAGAATCAGGTCCAGGCAGGCTTTCCATTTTCCTGGTGGGGGAAGGAGATTTCCAGCAGTTGGCAGGAGGGGGGCAGAATGAAAAATTACAGTTGAAACAATATAACTGGGAACTAGCCCTGGGCCCAGAGCCTCTTTACCTATCACAGCAGTAACATGAAGGACAGGAGACAGTCATTAACATGGGTTAAGTCACTCATGCAGTGATGCTCCTTACAAAGCTCAGGTGACATTCTTTAAGCCAGTGGTCCGGAACCTGCGGGCCGCGGCCTGGTGCCGGGCTGCGAAGGCCATGGCGCCGGGCCGTGGCTCCCTCTCCCCGCCCCCCTCCCCGAGTAAAAAACTTCCCAGGCCGCAAGCTTGCGGCCCGGGAAGCTTCTTACTGCGGGAGGGCGGGGAGAGGGAATCAGAGCCGGGCCGATGCACGGGCGTGGCCCGCAGGTGCGGCCCGATGCGGGGCGCGGCCCGATGCGTGGGCACGGCCCGCGCGGGCACGGCCCGCAGGCGCGGCCCGATGCCCTGCCGGTCCCCAGCCTCCAAAAGGTTGGGGACCACTGCTTTAAGCCATACAAGCCTTTGCTTCAGACATTTCTGCTGACATGGCTAAGGCTGCTAAGGCCATACAGCAAGAAGCTTCATGGGAATGGCTCACAATGGCCTAGCGACCACCACAGGGAGTAGGGTTGCCAGCTCCGATTTGCAAATATAGAAAAATATAGATGCACTAGGGAACCAATATGGCAATAAAATATCCAAAATGGACTTATATAAAGTCTTCTCTTCTGGAGTGCCACTAGCTACGTTTAGCTATTGATAGTATGACCTTATACTCTGTCAAGAGATCCCTTTATAAAGTTGAAGTTGGTCCTTAAATCTAAAAAAACATTGTCCTTTGAAAAAGCTGTAAGGCGAAACGTTTCGGGACTTGTGTGAATTTATAAGAATAAAGAATTACTGAAGAGAGAAGACACTATGTAAGTCCATTTTGAATATTTTATGGCCATATTGGTTCCCTAGTGCAGGGGTAGTCAACCTGTGGTTCTCCAGATGTCCATTGACTACAATTCCCATGAGCCCTTGCCAGAAAACGCTGGCAGGGGCTAATGGGAATTGTAGTCCATGAACATCTGGAGGACCACAGGTTGACTACCCCTGCCCTAGTGCATCTATATTTTTCTACATTTGTTTCTTCACTGGGACCCACCCCTCCCAGTTCATTAGTTTAGCTCTGATTTGCAAGCAATTGCCAGGTGACATTTTAAAAATTCATGCCATGGAAAGTTTCAGCACTTCCATGAATGAAACCTTTGTTCTAGAGACAAGACAGTTTTCAGTTGACAACCTCAACTGGGATCTATTTAAATGGGGTTTTGTGTGGTGATTGTAACGGGTGAAGATGCTCTACAGGAAATACGGAAGACCTAAGAAAAAGAAGATGCAGGGATCCAAGAGGGGACATGTTGATATACTCACTCAACCAAGATTCCTCTTTGCACTAGGGAGGAGCAGATATGCAGGTAGCCCAGCATGTGTGTAAGACAACATGTGTTACAGGTACACCAAGCATATGCTCAAGCTAGAGTTGCTTATTCTGACTTTATGTGTCCCCCCCCCCAAAAAAAGTGGGGTACTATGAAAAAAAAACTCAACATACAGGAAAGCCTTGCTCATGTCTATACTTAACTCATAAATTTATAACTATGGGATGCAGCAGAAAGAGGATTCTCAATTGGATGTTTGTGCAAATTAACCAGGTGAGACACAGTCACATTTAATGATAGGCTCACTTTGGAATAGGGTTTTGGAAAACAAAGCTACCTGATGAAACCATAAAACCATGTTTTATAAAAACAACTTTTTATGAGCTCTATCTAGTCCTTCTTCCTCCATTCTAATCTTTTAGTATGTGTGGTGGTGACAGAATAGGCCAGGTGGCCAGTGCAGCAGCTACTCAACTGATGGGTGGCCAGGTTAAAAAAAATTATGTCAGTCTCTCTTCCTCTCCTTCTTGCCATTGGATAAACTGAGGACAAACACTGGAAAAGGAAGGAAAAGGAGGAAAGTGTGTGTGGGGGGGGTTCTCTTTTTGCACCTGTTTCTTTATCAGATGGGAAGCTGGTAACCTCACTGAAACACTGCCAGACATTGCAGCTACCAGAAGATGAACTAGAGAAAATCTGGAGTGTATCATATTTGTGTTCATACTGGAGGTACACACTACAAGATGGCAAGTTGGGCAGTCTCTACTAATCCCTCTGCCAGTTGCTAGTGCTTTGAAACAATATTTTCATTCCTACAGGCCAACGAAGAAATGGTTAAGGAAAAGAAAGGGGAGGCAATGGCCATTGGGTATTAATGATTTAATACACACAATCAACACTTGATTTTGCAAATGCAGTTTAATTTGGCATCTCTAACGGCACAGCTGAGAGGCAGAATCATTAGCTGGCCTTGAATTTGCAGTTGGCATCTCCTTTTGCAACAGATCCTGGGAGGCTTCAAGCAGGGTGGTGCATAATGAAGCCCCTCTTGTTCAATGTCCAGCATCCCCTACAAAGGACCTCAGCTAGCAGATTGCTAAGAAAGACCCTGGAGACCTGCAGCTAGTCAGAGCAGATAATATTAGACCAGAATATGAGAGACTGATTTCTGACCTGGTGTAAGGCAGTTCCATTCTCCGGATGGAGCAACTTATTGCTTCCATTCCATTACTCCCAACTAATAGTACAATGGCAATGGTTTACCAGTGGGACAATGTGATTTATGGGGAAGAAATATGAGACACCAAGGGGGTTCCTGTTATCCATGTTCCTGCTAGGCTTCCTTGAAACTTCTGAATACTCCTTATTCTTTCAGCACTTAGGTCACAACACAGTAATCATATGAAAATAGCTCTCTCGTTTATCCAGCCCCTTGGGGAGCCATTTTCTACAGAACATCGCAGTCATGGGGGGGGGGGGTAGTCATTTAAAACAAGCAATTTCCCATGAAGTATCTGTTTTTCCCCCAAAAAATGTATCCAGCTATGTGAAAGAAGTGACTCCTCCTGTATAAAAGGACCTGATCAGAAATTAATATCAGGATTTGCTCTCAGAATATGATAGTGTATACAAAGGAAAGATGGAATGAGGTTTTTTCCCCACAGGTCTTCAATAAATACAGTAAGAACACAGGGACATAAGAAGAACCCTGCTCGATCACACCAGAGGTCCATTTAGCCCAGGATCCTGTCTCACACAACGGCCAAACACTTCCTCTAGAGTAGCCTTTCTCAACCTTTTTTTTTTTTGGCCGCAGCCCTTTTAGGAGCTCTTTGCAGGTTCCAGGGCCCCCATCCATAGGCTGGCCAGTTGTGCAAGGCTTAAAAAGGCTTAAGCTAAGAGTGAACTAACTACGCCAGGTGTATCTTGTCTTATATATACTCAAGACAGAGTTCACCCAAGAGAAACATGTCTTGTCATTGTTAAACTTGAATGCATTCATTGAAGCACACAGAAAGGAACATGTTACATGATTTCTTTTCCTTTCCCTTGATGAAGGTCGAACTTTCTTACACTGGTTCAGTTAGGTAGGGTTGTGTGATTCGGCAGCCGAAGTGGCTGTTCCTGCTGGGAGCAGCCAGCACCGCGCCGCGGGGGAGGGGGGCGGAAACCTTTTGGGACTCTCCTTCTCACATTTTCCAGTATGTGTCCCCCTTCAACTGTGGCAGGGCCCCCTACTGAGTATGGCTGCTCTAGAGCAGGGGTAATCAACCTGTGGTCCTCCAGATATGGTCCTCCACTAGCTACGTTTAGCTATTGATAGTATGACCTTATACTCTGTCAAGAGATCCCTTTATAAAGTTGAAGTTGGTCCTTAAATCTAAAAAACATTGTCCCTTGAAAAAGCTGTAAGGCGAAACGTGTCGGGACTTGTGTGAATTTATAAGAATAAAGAATTACTGAAGAGAGAAGACACTATGTAAGTCCATTTTGGATATTTTATGGCCATATTGGTTCCCTAGTGCAGGGGCAGTCAGCCTGTGGTCCTCCAGACGTCCATGGACTACAATTCCCATGAGCCCCTGCCAGCAAATGCTGGCAGGGGCTCATGGGAATTGTAGTCCATGAACATCTGGAGGACCACAGGTTGACTACCCCTGCTCTAGAGGTCCAATAGGAGGATATAAAGGCTGACACTTTCCCCTGATGTTGCATCCTGGCATTGAGATTCAGAGGCTTAATGGCTCTGAACAAGGTAAGAGACTGCATGCCTTTCTTCACATTAAGTAAGCACTGTTTTATGGGAGAAATATGTTAGTCTTTCATTTTCGACATTGCCCCATTGTCACAAACCGAGGATTCTGGTGCATGGAAGAGACCCTCTCTCAGACGAAAATCCAACACGACCCCAAGGGGTGTAAAGGAAAGCATTTTTTATTAAGAGGATCCACAGAGCAGAGCAGTACACGCAGACATTGGCACAGGAGTCATTGACAGAGACAAGGAACCATTATCTCCCCAGTCTTATATAGGTCTGGGGGTTCATGCGGGAACAGGGGTTCACACAGGGGAGGCCTTTAATCTTTTAGGCATGAACTCTAGAGACATCTAGTCTCCTTCCCCTGGATGCTGGATGGCCCACAGCTGGCTGTATTGTTGTCTCTCTGCGAACCAAGGGTACTGATAGATAAGACCGAGATACCAGTGGGGGGGAATGGGCATATGTGTTAGCTTGTTGTAAACCACAGATTAAAGGGAACCAAGAGTGTGCAGGTGAGGAGGGGGTTGAAGCAGGGGTCAAACTGAGGAAGAAGAAGAAGAAGAATTGGATCTTATATGCCGCTTTTCTCTATTCGAAGGAGTCTCAAAGTGACTTACGATCGCTTTCCCTTCCTCTCTCCACAGCAGACACCCTGCGAGGTAGGTGAGGCTGAGAGAGCCCTGATATTACTGCTCAGTCAGAACACCTTTATCAGTGCTGTGGCGAGCCCAAGGTAACCCAGCTGGCTGCATGTGGGGGAGCACAGAATCAAACCTGGCATGCCAGATTAGAAGTCTGCTCTGCTAACCATTACACCAAGCTGACTCAACTACACCCTAAGCCAACCTTCCTGAGCCACCCGGGAGATGGGATATGACACCCATGTTGGTTCTCCCCCATCCCCAAGTTTTATTCCATACATTACTGTTCTTTCTGTAACAATTTTTATATTTACATCCCAAGCATCCCACAAGTGCTTTTAATCTTACAAGAACTCCCTTAGGCCTAGATCCAGCCTTTAAGCTTCAAAGATGACTGGAAATTTGAGTTGCCAGCTCTGGGTTGGGAAACACTTGGGAGATTTTGGGGTGGAGCCTGAAAAGGGCAGGATTTGTTGAGGGGAGGAACTTCAGTTGGTTCTAAAGACACAGAGTCCACCTTCCAAAGCTGCCATTTTCTCCTGGTGAACTGACTTCTGTCAGATGGACATCAGTTGTAATCCCAATAGATCTCTAGCCACCACCTGGATGTTGGCAACCCTAATTTGAGAACTGGCAGATACAACCCTAAGAGTCAACCCCGACATTGCCTTGGAACCAAGATGGAGTCTCATATGCTTGGAAGAAACCTTTCTCCATGTAAATACACCTGTTCACAATAAAAGGGAGACCTTAGATATCTCCCATTATGGTTGCCACAGAGATAAGTCATAAAAATGTTATCCCAATGTTAACTGATTTCTCCCCCTGCTGTACTATCAGTTAGGGCCATCATATTGTGGATGCCCAAGTTTTCAAGCCCAGAGATGTGGGAATTGAGTCCTTGTCAGCTGTGGCACAGAGGCAGTTTTTAGCAAAGCCTTCATGACAAAAAATACATCTGGCTCTAAGACTCCATCCCATTGGCCTTCATCTGATGGGCCTGGACTGCAAATGGGTCACAACTGACCTAAGATGGATTAAGATGCGTTAAACCAGCATCCATGTACATGCATGGGGGGGGGGGGTTTAAAATGCAAAGAAAAAAACATTGCATCACACCGGCTGTGAACAGAGAATTGATGCCTGCAAATGAACCTGGGCCTTCACATACTCAGACTGGAAAATTCCAATTTGCTATGCCTCATCCCATTTTGTCCTGAAACAAGCAAAATGTCTAAGCCAAACCTTCAGTACAAGCTTCTAGATCTGAATCTGATAAAAGGAAATTTGATTTTCAAAATCTTATACTCTGAAAAACTTCAAGGTGCTACCAAATTCAAATCTAACTATTCTGCTGCAGACGACCTTCTGAACATAATAGGGAGACCTTCTGAATGTATCAACTTTGCATTCCCTGTTGACTTAAGATTCATTTCTATCTTAGCTGGATTCTCTAACAACTAATTTGTTTCATCACTATGGGCTACCACTAGCACAAGAAAGATTGTAGTTGTTGGCACCCTAATGAAGTTTTATACAACGGTTGCTATGTAGATGCAATGAAGACTTTGTTGAGGTAAAAAAAACATAAATAATGAAAAGACATACATAATAAAAACCAAACAATGGAGCAGTAATATTGAAGAGTATTGTGAATGATTACCATGACAAGGATACTCATCAAATCTATGTTTGCCCACAGTACAAGAAAAAGTTCCAAGGTCCCAGACTTTTGCTTAAGTCACTGTATTAATATAGCCAACAGAAGAACTGTGATTGAGCAGAGGGTTCGACTAGATGGACCTGTATGGCCCCTTCCAGCTTTATGATTCTATGATTCTAACCAGCCAAACAGGCAACATTTATGCAAGCAATACAAGGTTATGTCAGTGGCATCCAAGAGTCACAGATTAAGATGGAAGCGATTATAAAAGTTAAAGATGAACCCATTGCCAGGCACAGAAAAGTACACTATTGATAAGGCTATTGGGCTGTGTATGTTTAGTCACACAGCAGAAGTGGACATGTGGTGAACTGATTCATATTCCACTATGTGCTCACAGTTGGCATGGGCATAGACCTCATGTGGGGACAAGTTTAAAATTATGTGGATTGGCCTTGAAAAGTGCTTTTAAAAACTTTATAAAACAAGATTACAGTTCAGAAAGGTACTTTAGCTGCACCCAGAGATTTAAACATGACACCTGTGACTGTGGACTTGGAACATGTCATCTCGTTGAGTACCAGACGTGGCAGTGGCGGCAGCAGGGAATGGTATTTGAGAAAGTCCCACTGACACATGGAGAGCAAGGCACATTTCTCTGGGCTGTGGCTGAACATTGTGTTGGGAAACACGTTGAAGTTTAAAACAATGGTATGTATTTTCTTCACCTCCACAGTCACTAAAAGCGGTTATGCTTTAGGAAATCCGATAATGACTAAGATTTCAGGCATTCTTGTGCACCTGCTTTTTCCAGATCAACATGTTTGTTTACAATCGCAACATCTTGAACACAAAAATACTTACATGGGGATGAAACAAGAATCCTGCGGTCGGCCTCAAGTACTTTTCCTTTAAAGCTTCAAGTGGATCGGTTAATTTTCGTTTCTCTACTCTGTAAATGTTAAAATGAGAATTTTCTTGTGATGACTCAGTCTCACTCATGGGTACCTATTTAGTGACTTGGATTCTAGACAAACAACAGATAAAGTTTCTAAGTCACTGCAAGCAATGAGATGCGATTCTCAGTTGTAGGTGTACTGTACTCCTCGGTCCTAATGTGGCTGTGGGCATCCCTTAATAGATTATACCATTTGTATAACAACCTTAGACCCTGCTGAAGATAACTTGCATTAATAGCATGGAACTTCCCTGACTCTGCTCTTCCTGTAACCCATCGAGCTTCTCAAAATGTTGTTTTTAGGGGATATAGAACCCACCCAGAAATAGCGTTAAGAAATGGGATGTCTGAAAACCATTCCTCCTTCCATTAACAAAAAAGATCATCTGGATCCAATCCATTTCTATTTCAACTCATGTGTAACTATACACATCACAATCGTCAGCCACATAGCCATATTATCCAAAATACAGTGGTGAGCTATACTATGCAAGAAAACCAGTTCCTGGAATCAAAGGAAGGTTTTGGCAGAAATAGTCTCCATGGAACCTTTACTACTCTCTTCACTTTCAAAATAAAATAAGTTTTCTTATTATTCTAAGTGATTTTCTCTCAACAACCGTATTCTTTATTTAAAAACCAAAGAAGAGTTATTCAAGTTATTTTTTCTCAAAATCATAGGGCAGTTAGTGATAAGATTCATTGGAGTTACCTCAATTCTAGAGTTGGCTGTTTAGATAAAAGATCTTTTTTTGGGTTACATTGATTAGTGAGCAGCAAAGTCCACAACAGTGAAAGATTTATATACCGGATTGCCCAATGAAACTATGTAGTGAAAGAGAAATGCATTTTCACTAGAATGTTATTTTTAATTCAGAATGAAAGTCTACATCTTGCTACCCAAATCGGATCCCTCAAAGGGAATTGTGGGGAATCATGAATATAGCCTGAGACTGGGAAATGCAGGATCGTTGCCACTGAAAGAAATTCAGATCTTTCAAAAGCTTTGCCAGTTTCAGATAGCTGAGACATCTCTTTATAAATAAAAAATTGGGGATGCTCTTCACTAATATCCTAAAAAAAAGTTACTGTTTTGAGGGGGGTTCCTGTTTGGGGGAAGTAGCTGTGCTACTTGCAAAAATACAACAAGCAAATTCCATCAGCCAATTTCACTGCATATCTTTTATCGAAAACCATTGACTTCTCCAGTCCCACTCAGTTCTGAAACCCACCAGAACTGCCCATGTTCAGCAGAGGTTCATTCAGAGTAGGTTAAGCCACAGCAATTAATCAGAAATATATGCACTCGGCAATCTCTTTTGTAGAACACTTGCAGATGTAGGATTGCTGGGCACTGCCCGACAACCAACAGAACAGGGGGGGGGGGGTGTGCAGCATTGCATCTGGTGCTACATCACTTTTGGCAATAGAAACAAGGAAAGGAAGCAACAAAGGGTAACTCTAGGAATCACCAGAAACTCTGTGATAAGACCACAGAGTTTCTGGTGATTCTTGGAGCTATGCATGGTCACTTCTGGTAAGAACACAACATTGTATTGTGTGTATTTTTATCCTTTTGTAAGCCATCCTGAGCCTCTGGGGAAGGGTGGGATAAAAATGCAATAGGTACAAAAATAAATAAATTGCTGGATTAAAAAAAAAGATTCTCCTATCACCATTCAGAGCAGTGGCAGGCAACATGACCTGGGGGCAGGGGATTCCTCATTCCCAACAGGGGTTTGGCAGCCCTATGTATTCAGTTCATGGGAGCCTTTAATTACTTAATTTATTTACTGTGACGGGGTAGCAGTTTTTTTTTCTTTCATGGCACATTGTATGAGTTGGCCTGTACTTTAGGAACTGCTAGCTCATGATATATCTGTGTTGTAGTTTCATTTCACTTTTATTTATTTGTCTTTTCCAGTCTTTCTCTTGTCCCACTGGCCCTGTGGCATGCTCTGTGCCTTTGCAAAGGATACACATATCATACGTGAATAAGTCAGGCAGCGACTGACATACGCAGAAGGTTATGGCACTTTCGCGTGAGTAAATACAAAAATGCAGATGTGCACCGTTCTGACTCAAGACAACAGGGTGGCATATTTCTCATGCAAAATATCCCTAAACAGAGGCAAAAATTGTCCTACTGTGTCAATTAGACTATACCTAGATCTTTCTTTCATGACATTAGATATATTCAAGGAGAACAGGTAATACAGGTAAATCCTAAAGGACAGTTTGGTAACAAAAATATTCCACAAGACGGTAGCAATCAAGGCCTGCTGGTTAAGCAGTTTCCACACAATTAAAAAAAACATACAAGGGAACATCCAGCTGGAAAACACACTGTAAAAATATTCCACCTTTCTCTTTGGATTTATTATTTAATTCATTATATCTGCAGCTCACAGACAACCAAGCACATTGTGAAAGTCTGCACACTCCCTTCCTTGCACACTCTGCCCCAAGACTGAAGGCTTCCTAGCAAGAACTAATCACAACTTAACTGTGCCATCTGTTCACTTTGGCAAACTGTGGTTTATTTATTTCTGACAAAAAGATATGCTAAGCATGATTTGCTCAAGGTTTAGAATCCTCCTTTGTATGAAATAAACAGTCTATATTTTGACAAAGTATCCATTGCAGACTTCTTAGTGGTTATTTCTAAACAAGGAAGCCTTCAACTGAGGACTTCCTGGTTCTTTCTTGTTTATGAAGAACCAATGGATTGTCCATGTCTTCTGAATCTGGCAAGTATCTATTGGATCTATTAAAGTATTGCACTAACCAATGTGGTGTAGTGCTTTGACAGGACTAAGGAAATTCAGATTCTTCTTCTGCAAAGCTCACTGGTTGATCTTTGACCAGTCATACCCTGTATACAAACATATCGTTAAGAAAATGTATGTTCCATAGTCTTAAGAGGAGGAAAGCTATCTCTGCTGATTCCCCCCTTTACACTGTATCTAGGGTTACCAGTTCCCAAATGGTCACCAATGTGAGAAGGGGGTGGGGGATAGTATTGCCAGATCAAGGTAGGGAAATCCCTGGGGATCTGGGGAACAGCCAAGGAAGAAAGGGACTTCCATGGAGTATAATGCCATAGAGTTCACCCTCCAAACCAGCCATTTTCTTCAGGGGAATTTATCTCAGTTGTCTGGAGATAAGCTATAATTCCAGGGGATCCCCAGGCTGCACCTGAAGCCAAGAATGGCTTTTGTTTGGGGTTGTTCCCATCTGGAAGCGAACTGTATCTCATCGAAGCCTCTTGAAATTTTGTTCTTGGGAGATAGGGGTAGGGGGTTGGATAACCACCAGGAACAAAATAGTTGGGGGTAGATCTACAGCAATATGGGGGAATCAGCAAAAATTGCTGCCTTTCCTCTTAAAGAAAATTCAAGCGCTTTAAAGTCTTCAGAATGTCATAGGATGCAGGTTATTATCTCTCAGCCTAACCTACTTCACAAAGACAGAACAGGGAAGAGTAAGTGTGTATGGCTCTGTGGACTTCTTGGAGTAAGGGTGATGTACAAATCTAATCAATTAAGATAGGTTTTCCCATGCAAGTACCTCTGACACCAGATTAACACTCTGCACAGCAGGATGGTACAAGCCCTTCCAGTTACCAAAAACAATTCAGCAGATTAGTCTATTGTAAATAAAGGCAGAATTTTACCCTTGAGTTCCACATTGTGTTGCTATGGTACAACGTGTTTTGAGTTCTTGGGTGAAACACCTTTGATTGCAGTGGAGATCGACGTTCCTAGTTTGCAAACAAAAGCTGAATTTGACTGCCAATTTTTAAATACATTCTCTCTCTTTTTTTCCTCTGAAGGGAAAACTGCTTCAAAGATATATAGTTTAATTTGTATTAGAAAAAATGTTTTATAAATTTCCAGTACCTGAGCTGCATTAATTCAATTTTCAAATATGGCACAATTTTATTACAATAAATGACTGAAAATCATTGGCCACCTTTTATGGTCCAGTTGGGTTGGCTGTACATCTGAAAGTACTAATTTGACTTTCACCGTTCTTTATTCCCGTATTACCTGTAAATGGGATCCATAAAGAAAGGAGTAGGCCTTGCGTGCTGTAAAGATATGTCCGATGACTTCCTTGATTCAAGGTCGTCTCCCTTCTTTCCTCCAAAGATGTGGTTTTTCCGAGGCTCAGACTGTTTTGTACCACTGGCACGGCTCCTGCTGCCCATACTCAAATCTAGAGGCTGGTCCTGGCTGGTTACTGGTAGAGTTGCTGGTTTTGAGGTTACAGGAGTAAGTGGTTTATCTTCCTTGCGTTTAGTGGTGAGGTCAAAGGGAGACTCGGAGTTTCCCTTTATGATCTTCTTTACTTCTCCTGGCGATTGGGGTTCCATTTTCAAAGGTAACGGTCTCAAGTCTCTATCAGGAAATGGGTACATTGACTGAGAGAATGCTGGAAAAAATGGGAGGGGAAACATGGAAGGGTAAGGTAAGGCTCCAACTTTTTTGTCTTGTAGACCCACAAGTCCTGTAGAACCAAAGTATTTTTCAGCAATAGAGGCTATGGCCTTTATAGAATCATTCACAGCCCCTGACACCGCAGTTTGCTCCTCTAAAGATGGTGAGAAGATGGAATGATTGCTGTATTCTTTCTTATTATTTACGGAAGCCAAATTCTGAAGACTGTTTACTTTGTCTTTGAACATTTTACCATTTTCTTTACATTTCTCTTTATCACTTTCAATGTCACTTTCCAGATCAGAGCCAGAGGTGGTCTCCAGGTCACTCCCACTGGGGGTACTGACATCATCAAGGTCACTACTCTCTGATTGGTCACTGATCTTTTCATGTGGCCTCTCTTCGGAGGACCTCTCTGGTTGAAGCTCCACTGGCTTATTTTCACCTAGGTTAGGTGGGTGCTTATTTAGTGCCTTCAAAATATCCTGGGTAGCTGGCAGTGACTGAGGATGTGTCATGAGGGGACTTTGACTTTTGATTGTTTGGTCTGTGCTTGGAAGTCCTTTAACAGGAGAACTAGCAGGTATCAAAGGTGGCCTGTGGTACAAGCCTGCAGGAAACAGGCCAGGGAAGCTAAAAGAAAATCCAGGAGCTGTTGGAAAGGTAAGACCAGCAGGATGTCTATTGGTACCAAAATAGTCAGCAAGGCCCGGATTTGCATGATTCATATTAACCATGGAAGATTTATCCATAGCTGGGGTTCCAGGAAGTGATATGCCTTGGCCAAAAAATCCTCCTGCCGCAAAATGGTTCTTGCCCTCACAAAATCTCCTGTGTTTATTTAAGGAAGACGTAGTGCTGAACATTTGTCCACAGTCTTTGCACTTGATTTGGGTTCTGCAATCAGCATGCATACGCTTATGACGGCAAAGGTTTGAAAACTGAGTATAGGATTTATGGCAGACCTCACCTGTGTGTAAACGACAATAACAACAACAAATCTCAGGATTTATGCTCATTTTTCTCTTTCCCCCTTCCCCCACCACCTCTGATCCCACCCTTCTGCTTCAAACAGAGTTATACTTTACATGAAAATAGCTCCTTCCTAAACAGGTTTAATCAATGGGATTTACTTCCTAGAACCACTGGTTAAAAGACTGAGGCCTCTTGAAAAGGCCAAATAGGATTAATCTGAGTGCATAGAGCATGTTAAAAGCCACTCCCAGAATCAAATTCAGCAATGAGACAACAGAAATGAGGAAAACAACCCACATTTATCACCTACAAAAGTCAACAGTGTCATAGAAATGTTTTAAATGTTCAAAATATTTGACAGCCTCCTGTGCTCATATGCATTGGCCAGCAAAACACATAACACATGTGCATTCACATGAGATGCTTATGACGTCCTTTTTGTATTCAAGAGCCCCCAGTCTGCCAACTGCAACTCTTGTTTTTGAGCAGTGCGGTGCTCGTAATGTAGATGTTCACTGCTGTTGACTGGGAAAGGACACAAAAAGCTCAGGTGATCATGGGAATCTTTTGCACATCTCCAGGTTTCTTACATCGCTGAGCTTATGTCAAGTGATGTGCAGAAACCCTGATTAAAACAAGCTGTAATTACAGAATAATACAGAAAAAAACTGCAGAAAGAAAGACTTGTGTTCATTGGTAACATTCATTGCTCTTTTTTGTGAATATCTGGATAGAAAACACCTCAGATGGAGGATCCCTGTCCTGTTATTCAAGTATAGCCACAACATAGTAATTAACCCCTCTGTTAAGTAAGGCAGGGCTGTTCTCTATACTGTGATCAATAGAGACATTTGCTATGCTAATTACTACAACTGGCACAGTCATACTTTGCACTGAACACAACCTTTGGCAGATTGACACTCACTAGTTTGATAACTTGAGGATTTCCTCACAATGTTAAGCAATATTACCCAATTACATGAAAAACCCAGCTTCCTTTGGTTTTGCAGCTTAACTTTTGCTCCGTTTGTGTCAGATAGTAGGTTCTTGCCGTTCACACATCAAAGCCACCCAACAATGCACATTGTGAATTCTGAGACCTTCTTAGCAATTATTTTCATGGTTTCAGACAGACTGACATAATTTACAATGGATCTATTTTAAGCCCGCAAAGGAAACTGAATTGAATGTATCCCATCCTGCACTCTTGGTTCCCATGAACTATAATCACGTCCTCTGACTTCCACTTTGCACCGCTGCCGATGCTAACCTTCCTGCTCTTATTAAGCTCACCCTTGAGAAACCTGCCTACTTGTTGTCATGTCTTCAATGTTTACTCCTGTGGCTGTCTGTTCCCACCACCACAACAAAGGCATCCATTGTTTGAGAAGGCCCCGATTCCACCTGGGGTAGAGCATGTGGGCTGTTTCCCGCCTAGTATCTCTCAGACAATAGAAGAGTCGCATTTGCAGGACTGGATAAAAGCCAAAGAGCTGTACGGGGCAGGAAGAATGCTATCGCACTATATGACTTGATGTTCCTGTCCGATATCTTTCATTCACAAGGAATGTTCTGACTAAAGGAATTCTTATTAGAAAACCTTGCCCACATGAGAATACAAATGGCCTTGGATTCATCTTCGAAGCGTGGCGACTTTTCCTTTTATTTGGGGCCACGGTCAAGTAAGAAGAGCCATCTCAGGGATCCTGTCAAAATTAAACTTGTTGGATCAGTAAATTTAATTTGGGAACACTTCTTTCTTCCCGGGCCTAACGCGCTGCATACTTTAGGCAAATGGTCTCCTTCTATCAACGTCCTGAACTTCCAGAAGTGTCCTCGCTATTGATTTTTATGACTAGTTTGCAGAATGATCTGCAGGCATGTGCTGCAGTCACATTGCTGAAGCTGAAACAGGACCAGGCCAGGCCAGGCTGGGGCGCATTGTCTAAAAGATTTAAAGAGAAATGCCCATGTTGTTGTGCAAGTAGTTGGGACACGCGTGGCTTGTGGCTTGGCACAGATGGAGAAAAGTTGTGAAATGGATGGTAGAGTATGAATGGTTGTGAAGGCTTAAGTAAACTCCATTTCTAGACTGGCGCAGACATGTCGTGAGAGGTCATAGTGAAGGAGGTGGCCCTGGCAAGGTTGGGAAGATCTTTCTCTGCCTAGGGCATTGGCATGACTCTGCCAGTCCGAGAGGCAGTGATGGACTAACTGGACTGCAGGTCTGATTGGCTGCAAGGCAGTTTCCTATATTAAGCCCCAGCCCAGTCCTTACCAGTCCCTTTGATTCTGCATTATTGCAGATTCCAAGTAAGCTTTTGCTTTAAGGTGAGCATATGGAGGGGCTGACCGATTAAAGCAACAGGAGTTTAATGTGGCTTCCACCACCATCATCCCCGCATTTTAATAAGGATCTATATTCTACAGTCTTACCTCTTTTTCAGGTTTCTAAACCAGAGCTCTAGTTGCCCGGCCTCTAGACTTCTGTTAACTATTTATACCCAGAGCACCTTCATGTTGGTCCCTGACCTGTTTCACCGCCAACCTGCCCACAACGTTAAACCCTCAGATGTTCAGTAAGAAGAAATTTGCTCAGAGTGAAAAAGTTTGCATATTTTCTGCTTATTAAACAAATCACGGTTAAGTGGTATTTTTAATACATTCCCCCGTCTCTTCTGTTCCAGCATGTGGTTTCTATTTGGGCAAGCTGGAGGTTTTATGAAGGCAGGCAGTGTGTAATTACCTTTGTGTTGGTGAGATGGTGTTGGTGAGTTTTCTCCCAAGCTAGGGCAGCATACTGTAACGAGAGACAGTTGCCATAAACAGACGGGGAAGGTACAGCGTGGTGTGTGGCCTTTTTTGCTGGGAACCAGATATCTCTGTTCGAGGTGACCCTCTACCCCCAGCCACAATCGCTCACAAAATCCTACCCTGACATGTGATCCTTAAATTCTTTTGTTCTGTAATTACATGGCAATTATTGGTAATTGTCCTAAGGTTTTTTCCCCCCCTTCCATCACCCCTTCAGTTTCAAAAATCACAGTTGCCCTTTGGGTTCTGCCTGCACACATTAAGAAGAAAAAAAAGAAAGAAAAATCAGAGAAGCATTTTTCCATGTGATTTAATTTTTTTAAAGCGTGGCAGAGGATCTGAATTTTCTTTTTAAAAGACAAAGCTAGAGCCTACGAACGGTCCCTATATGGCTGGTAAGCTATTGTTCACTAATTATTTTTATTTTCACAAATATTAAACAAAAGACTGCCCTGTGATATTGTGCAAAGGAGCATAAATCATTAAAAGGATGCTTGTAACTGGGTCCAGTTAATTATGTTCTTCACTAAGCTTTAAATAAGCCTAAGCACAAATAAATAAAAAAAAAACCCCAACCATTCCGAGGGCAGGCCCATGGGTCTCCAAGGGATTCTTTCAAGCCATTAAAAATCATGTTGATATATTATTGAGACTGGAGGCTTACACACATTCATTCGACTGCTCCCTTGATGAATGTATAGTGTATGTTCCTGTATAGTGAAGAAGTTAATTCGAAAGCTACAGGAAGCTGATCATCCGTTCTCAAGAGTCTGAACCACAAGTCCCCATGGGCTGATATGAGACTGCAGGCTGGCCCCTCTCTCCATTAAATGGGCTTCCTGTTTGACCCCACACCTCCATGCGGTGTGTCTGGGTTCCACAGCCTAGTGCTGCAACGTAGCCAGCTTAAAATCCTTTTAGCGGAGCTTGCTTTGGACGCTGTTTCTGTATTCAATATAAAGGCCCACATAATAAGGGAAACCACAACGTGCTGTTTAGCTTGGTATCCGAACAGGCGAGGCAAGACGTGGAATTGGGAAGAATTAAAAGTGACCCGAACTCCTTCAGAGTGACACAAATGCATTACTGAAGCAGCAGGGAGGGGACTTTTCACAACAGAGGGAAGTTTCCCCCCACAGATGCTAAAAAGAAAGCCAGAAACATGTGCCTATGGTGTACTGTTTTTTATGTTTGAAGCTACCGTTCACCAACATTCCAAATATTCATCCTTACGAATATTTCCACTTGCATTCCAGATGTTCGTTTTTACAAAACAAATTATTTCGAGATAGACCAACCCTATTAATATGCTGATTTATACAAATTAAGGGTTAAAGGTTTGGGTATTTAATTATTATTAATGATGGCTATGATTACAGAGATGAAAAAAGGGAGACAGAATATGCAGATATTTATTTCATTTTCATTACACCCTTCCACAAGAAAGCAGCTCCATATAGCAGGGGGAATGGGCACAGTGAATCTCAAGAGTGCCTCAATTAATTTAATTTTAATTAACGATCCTCCGGGAAAGGGTACTTGGGACATTATAAACTTTTAAAAATAGCATTTATGTAATATGTAGTATTTCTTTTTTCTGAGTAAAAAAAATCTTTTATGTATACATACATATAAGGTAAAGGTACCCCCTGTGCAAGCACCAGGTCACGTCTGACCCACCGGGTCACGTCTGACCCCTCCAGTGATCCCCTCTGGCGTTTTCATAGCAGACTCTATATGGGGTGGCGATGTTCACTTGCCTCATAGAAGCTGGACTGTATACTGTTTAATTCCCAGAATGATTGAGCATTCTGTGCTGTGCCAGCTCTGCCAGTCAGTTTTGATAGCTCTTTTTACATCATTCATTGGAGTGTAACGTAACTGCTTTATGAAAATTTCTCTCAACTTAATAAATCAAATCTATTTACAGCATTGAAATAAACAAACAGCCAAATTAGAAGCATGTGGTTCTTTAGTTTAGGGGTCTCCAACATTTTTGAGCCTGGGGGCACCTTGGGAATTCTGACAAAAGTTGGTGGGTACAACCACAAAACAACAGCTGCGGTAGGAGAAGCCAACCATAAAATAGCCGCTGCAGGAGGCAGGCAGGCAGGCAAGCGCATGTGCATAGGCATGCGCACTCAAAGGAAGCTCAAATGCAAAGGACAAGAGAGCAAATAAACATTATAGTGCCAGCTTGTGCTGAAACAATGTTATTTTAATCTGCACAGCCAAGCAGAACCCCAATACTGCAGAGAAGCCCTGCTGGGCAGCTGCCCCACCTGACCACATCCACATTCTAAGAAAAAGTATCTGTGAGTGTTTTGGCACCCGTGGATACCACGCTGGGAACCCCTGCTTTAGAGAGTGCAAAACATTATCTAAAGGTCAAACTGGATGAGCTGACAGAATAAAAATTGAGTATTGGGAATTCCTCCCCCAGAACTAGTGTCCACCTTAAGATCTTAACACAAGGGTAAAATCAAGAATTTGTCATGTCATAATGGTGGAGGGGTAAGGAAAAGTTGCACTTGCCCACATTGTGTGAACTTCAGACAGACACAATCTCCCTCTCACACACACGTGCACACACACACGTGGAAGACCCCCCCCCCGATGCAGTCTCCTTCTTTGACTTCTTCCTTCAGTTATTCAAATGTTTCACAACGCAGCCCATTCTGAGATTGGTATGATACATTCCTGCAGTGGGAATCTCACAATGGGAAGCATAGCTGCTCCTGTTCAGTAATGAGACAATGGCTGCCATTTTGTGACCAGCAAAGGGTCACAAAATAAGAGGGACAAAATAGACATAATCATCATAACAGGAAGGTCATTTGTACCACGAGGAAGGCGGTCGTTTGACTAGTCCTTTCCTCTGTAACTTATTTTACCAAATACTTTTAACTAGCTTGAAGACAAGATTCGGATAAAGAGGACAGCAGAATCTCAGCAACTCCCCCCGTTGAGTGGTTTTTACTTCAACACAGAGGTTGTTCTAAGGCAGGCGTAGTCCAACTGCAGCCCTCCAGATGTCCATGGACCACATTTCCCATGAGCCCCTGCTAGAGAACGCTGGCAGAGGCTCATGGGAATTGTAGTCCATGGACATCTGGAGGGCCACAGTTTGACTACCCCTGACCTAAGTGAGTTTCCCCTACCGTGAGTTTCTCAGTTTAGGATGTTGATGGATATTTTATTGTTAAAATATTGTTCAAGTGTTACATGTAATGTTTTAGATATAACAGTATGGGATTGCTAGCTGTGGTAGAGATGAATTGTGGCAGGAAGTGTAGGATATAAATGCTGAATATAATTCATTTCTAGACATCTAATCAGGATAGTGGATGATACATGATAAGGACTTTTATGACCTTAATTCTGAAGGAGGACAGCTAATGAAACACTTTATTATGATTAGGTCAAGAAGGGTTTGGGGTTGTGTTTATGTATAAAAAGTCCCTCTTCCTTTGGAAGATTTCTGAGCCCTGTTTTGAAATTAGCAATGATCTGGAAGGAGTCCAGGTTTTTCAGTGGTTTGCAAAAGGGAAGCTCACTTTGGTGGAATCTTCTTACATTTTATTAGTCACATCCACCAGTAGCCTGTCTTTTCTTCCTGGGGCTACATTAAGAAAAAATAAATAAACTTATAAAAGGTTCAAAGCATAATTAGACTTGGGCTGGGGGAAACTTGCCAGAGCACACAATATAAAATGAGGTTATGAAAGTATTTCCAGAACTGCCCATGAAGCCTCAGATACCCGGAGGCTTCTGACATGAAACATGCAGGGAGAAATACCAGAGTGTTCTCCTCTAAAAGCTGGTCTGCTCTGGAACCAAAAAAACCCCAACATTCCTGTGGTGAAGGCTCAACTCCATGCCATAATGTTTAAAGTTCCTACTATGCAGAAAGCAGTTAATGCATGATGAAAGCCAGTATGGTGTAATGGCTAGAAGGCAAGGAGCTGGGCACCATAGTGCCCATTTAATGCCCATACTTCTGTGAAGGTCATCAGGTGACTTTAGGCCAGTCGCACTTGTTCAGTCTAATAATGTATCTCATAGGGTTATTGAGAGGCAAGAGAGACCCGGGTGTGCCACGCTGAGCTCTGTGGTCACAGATCTTCTGTCACACACAACGAGGCACAAAAACAGAATTGTGTGACAACAGGGTTGATTTTATGTACTTATGTTTTAATATATCTGTGCACATACAGTGCCTCAGTTCTATGAGAACCAGCATGGTGTAGTGGTCAGATTAGGATCTGGGAAATACAGGTTCAAATCCCTGCTCATGTCATGGAAGCTTGATGGGTGACCTGGGGCCAGTCACACACTCTTAACCTAACCTACCTCACAGGGTTGTTGTAAAGATAAAATAGAGAAGAAGAGTTGCTTTGGGTCTCCATTGGGGGAAAGGCAGGATATAAATGAAGTTCAAAAAATAAAATGCAATGTCATGGTTTGTTGACCTGTGATTGAGCCTTTGGCTTACACACTGTCTCCTCCCTTTTGCAACAAACCATAGTTTGACATATTTGAATCAGCAAACTACAATTTGTCTCAAAACAAAAAGGGAGGGAATTGCAATGAGTGAGAGAAGACCTCATAGGTTGTCAAGGCAAGAGATGAGCAGAGAGTGGCTTTCCTATTGGATTGGCTGCCTCTGCATTACAGCCCTGGACCTCCTTGGGGGGTCTCCCATCCAGGGCTGACCCTGCTTAGCTGGAGAGATCTAATGAGATCAGGCTAACCTGGGCCATCCACAGCAGGTGAGGCTCATTTACAAAGTGCCAAACCCTGGTTACATCTGAACTGGTTCATGAAACAGCAAGCTCCCAGTCATTCAAGCCAAATAGGATATGACTACAGCCCCACTGTTATTTAACACAGGGACAGCCACTGCTTTCATAACAGGAGGCTATTTGAAAAGTACCCAAAGAACAAGGAGTATCAGGAGCAGACTGGCTATTTCACTTAGAGGGAAGTTTGCTTAGGACACCACTGGGAGCCAGAAGCATCTAGAGCCAAACCTCAATAGTTTTGTCAGTGCTTCAAGGGCCATTCAGCCAAGACTTGTGAGTTAACAGTCTGCAACAGTGAGTTAACAGTCACCGTTGGCACCACCAACTTGGTCTGAAGTGAGTAGTTTCAGCATCAATGGCTTGCAGCATAGCAAGGGTTATTCAGCCTGGCTTGTCCTTGGGCCACTAACTTCCCACTCTGCCCCCTGAAAAGCATGAGGGAAACCCCAAATGAATTCCACTGGGCCAAGCGTCCCACAATGTTAGAATTATATAGCTAAACCATCTCCACATTTCTATAGGGAACCCTAAAGGGAATATCTGCTTGGGGAAAAAGAAACGGAGTATGAAGACAATGTGTTAAAACTAGAAAGTCTACTGTCCATGTTTTGGTAGGCTAGAGCCCGAAAGCACACCTAGGGCCTATTATGCACGGCCGCTGAAACAGTGGCATGGAGAACGAGGAGGAGGAAGAAGTGAAGCAAACCGATTATGCACGGGACGGAACACAACGGCGGCAAAACCCAGAGTATCCGATTATGCACGCAGATACTCCGGAGCCGCTTCTGGTTGCGCCCTGGTCCCAGGAAGCTCCACTTTCTTCCGCATCTCGCTAATGAGGCTTTTTCGGCGGCATAAGTTGACTCTGCACCTGGTTGCCGCCTGCAGCGTGCATAATTGGTGATTTTAGCCGCCGCCATTCCACTCCGAATGCAGACTTTCCACTCCGTGCATAATGGGCCTAGACGAGACCTCCAACGCTTCTTGAGCAAAGCCACTTACAACAGAGCCTGGTAAGAGTAAGTAAATGGCCTGCCAGGGCAGTAGATGGTTTCAGATCTTGCACCAACACAATGACTGGCTCTTCTGACCATAGGCTCCATCAGCCCCAGCTTTTTAGACCCTTTGATTTCAACGGAAGAGTTAATCTCTCAGCACGAGCATGCTTATCTGAGTGGGCTTCTTGCTTCAATACAGAAAGGACACAGAAGCTTAGTGGTTAAGTGGAAGACTTACATATAAAAGGCTTGACACTGCTGTGGATATGTTTGTGCTGTTTGAGGCCTGATGAAGTGGCAAATGTTTTGCCACACTCTGGACAAGCGTGTGCACGAGCCCCGACATGCTGCGAACGTATATGCCTCTGTAGGTTGCTGGGGTCCGTGAAAACCTGCTAGGAAATGAGTACTGATTAAACAGGAAACTTTGATGCAAACAAGAGGGGTGGGGACACACATCAATTTCACAGGACTGTGCAGTACTAAGGTGGGCAAAAGCAGGGAAAAGAACAAGAGGTTTTCCTCCTTCTTTGATTTTAAGTGGGAGCAGCATCGAGTCCATTTACGTGTCATGGATGCACAAGCCGAAGAAGCCCAGAAACTCAATTCATAGAAGTAAGGAGCTGGGATCCTCTTGTAACAAATTCTTAACACCCTCACAGAACTACAACTTGGGGATCTCTGGAAGATGCCGCAGTGTCAACCAACTCTCAAACTGGTTGACGTTTGTAGAGTAGAAGTATATAAGCTGCTCCACAATACAGAAAATAAAATGTAGAATTTACAGCTATTGCACTAAGAGCTGCCCCAAGAATAACCATCTTCTAACAAGGATGTTTATTTCTTAATTTATTTAAGGGTTTTTTTCTTTCAACTGCTTTTCTCACTGATAGGACTTAAGTCCTCCGTACGGCAAGACTCATATTTATGCTTCAATATCACTGTAGTCCAGCTAAAAAAAAGCTCACGATCTTTCTTACTGCTTTCTGATATCTGTATTCATGCCTGAGTACCAATGATAAAGTGTAGCCCTGCAGTTACTTACACTGTTTGTTCAAAACAAAATCAGAGTCCAGTAGCACCTTTAAGACTAACAAAGATTTATTCAAGGCGTGAGCTTTCGAGTGCAAGCACCCTTCGTCAGACTTGCTTGCTTGCACTCGAAAGCTCACGCCTTGAATAAATCTTTGTTGGTCTTAAAGGTGCTACTGGACTCTGATTTTGTTGTGCTACTTCAGACCAACACAACTACCCACTTGAATCTATGTTTATTCAGAACTCATCCTTGCCCTGTTATAAGCAGTGTATGTGTGCAGTCAGTCCCCTCTCTGGACTGCTGCAACTCCATTGGGCATGAACCAAAATGGAAACCATTTTGGGTCATTATGACATGATCCCATAGGATTTTTCCCACCTCATCTCTAATTTTAAGGGCTTTGTTAACTTTTATGGAATCAATCTCAGCAAGAAAAAGTGACATGCCTTATCTCAAGCTGTGTCAAATATCACATTGATATCAAAATACACAGTATCTCACAAGATGTACTGAATAAAATCCTACAAATGGATCATTCTCCCCTGCACTGTTTTCATTACTGCATTGAAACCATCTCATAAATAGATCACAATGCAGTTTCAATTCTGTAGTACAAAATGCCATGATGTTATGTGTCAAGAAGTCCTACAAGAGTATTTTTGACATCCGTATTGTGGCATATGAACAGCTCTCTTATGCCAGGTGAAAACTAATCCTTCAGCTGGCCATCAATATTTCTTCAACCCGGCTCCCTCAGATCTCAGGCAAAGATTATGTCACATCAGCAAGTCTACATACATGCAAAGTACACAACCTACCATTCTCCCAAAGTCTGAGAAACAATTACCACTATCAGAAGCCCCCGTGATGTACCTGTTGCTGGACTGTACCACCTCAAGCTGTGGATTCCAAAGGTCCATGTCATGGAAAAGATTCTATAATTATCTTGGATATCTAGTGTTATATTTCAGAGATTTTTTTGTGTGTAAAACTACCAGCCCCAACCTGGATAGACCAGGCTAGCCCAACCTTGTGAGAACTTGGAAGCTCAGTAGAGTCACTATTTAGGTGGGAGAACACTAAGGAATACCATGATCATGATGTGGAGGCAGGCAATGGCCAACCATCTCTGAACATCTCTTGCCCTGAACATTGAATGGGTCACCATAAGTCAGTTGTGAATGGATGGCAAAAACAATAACAACAAACTTTGGGTACAAAGCGGTACAGCCCAGCAACTAATCCATCATGAGGGTGCTGATCTTGCCCCTTTGGGTTAAAGTTTCTTCCAAATTTAATTCCAGACCTTATGAAGCAGGATACAAGTAATCAAAAAAATATCCCAGGCACCTTACAAATTCACTGTACCTTGGCACAGTTTTCACATTCATAGTGCTTCCCACTGTCATGTGACATCTGGTGACGTATCAAGTTGGACTTCCAATTAAAGGCTTTGGGGCACTGGTCACACTTGTACTCCCTTTCTTCCGTGTGGGATAGCATGTGCTTTTCTAAGCTGTAAAGACATATTAAAGGGTTCAGGAATATAAGAGATTTCTCCTGCTGTTCTCAAGAGATAGAGGTGAGGAAAACAGCTGTTATTAACTCAGAGTCACCGTCATACTAAAATAAATAGACCTTGTAATTCTACAAATCCTAGGAATGATCACTGTATTAAATGTATCTTTACTGAATAATTGTGAGCACATATCTTAAAATGCATATCTTCTATTGATGTTTGCACAGATTAGAATAATATAGGAGATGCACTAGGATATTCACAAGAGTCACAAGAAAGGTTGAAATTTCCAAGGGTCCAACAAGAAATGATCTAACATATGAAACAATCTGATTAGTTAAAAAAAATACTTTGGACACAATTTATTTCTTCCTTTAATCAGAGCAGAGGTAGGCTAGAAATAAACCAAAATTTTTTATACAGACATTCCTTTTACTTATCTGAGTCATCTCTAAAGGCTGAATAGTTAAGAGAAGGTTTTTCAATTTACATTTTCCCCGTGTTCTTGAAAAAAGACTGTGTTCAAAACAAGTTCACCTAGGACATTTACCGACAACGTTGTTTTTTCTAAAGCTGGGCTAACTTTTATTTATCTGCTGCTAGTTCTTGTTTATCTGCTGCTAGTTCTTCAATACCTGCAGCTTTTTAGTTTGTTTTATTGCTATTGGGTTGGATCCAAAGGCTTCCTGCTCTCAAAAATGGCAGTAAAAAGCAGAGAGAGAGAGAGAGATCTTTTGATGTGTGTGGCTGTTGCTCTTCTCTCAGTGAACACAGCCAATACATCTTTTCTATGATAAGAAAAAGAAGATGCTTTCATTTGGTATTTTCTCCACCTCCAGCATGCGCCAATCAAATGGGATATGTTTGTTCTTAGCAATGTTACAACATGAAGCTGACTTACACTGACACGGACTTTTCCCCATCTAGGTCATTATAGTCTAAGACAGGGGTAGTCAAACTGCGGCCCTCCAGATGTCCATGGACTACAATTCCCAGGAGCCCCTGCCAGCGTTCGCTGGCAGGGGCTCCTGGGAATTGTAGTCCATGGACATCTGGAGGGCCGCAGTTTGGCTACCCCTGGTCTAAGACTGGCAGCTGGTCTCCTGGGTCTCAGGTCAAGGGTCTTTGACATCACCTACTGCCTGGTCCTTTTAACCAAAGATGCTGGGGATTGAATCTGGGACCTTCTGCATGCTAAGCAGATGCTCTACCACTGACCCACAGCCCCTATCCAATGGACGTTCCATCTACTGACCGCTTTTGATTCTATAAACACAAAAGAGTGAGATTTATTTCTTTTGAATCTCTTCAACACTCTAATCTGTCACTACTAGATTTAGCAATGAGTCATGTTTCCCATCTTACTTAATATGACTGTTGTTTCCATTCATAATATTTCGCATCATATTTATTGTTGCTTTTATTATTATTCCCTTATGCTGATATGCGTGTGTTTGGGGGGGGGGTTCCCTATTAATTGCACATGCTTACAAGCATGTATATATGCCAGTAATCTCAGCATCCATCTCAGTTTGTATGTATGTATGTATGAATGTGTATGTGTATATGTGTGCATATATGTGTGTTGTGTATATATGTGTGTGTGTGTATATTTAATATACATATACATATATATTCTTCTGCCTTCAACTGTTCCTGTCATGTATCAGGTTTTAAATAATTCAAATGTTTTTCAGTCAGCCTGCCTCAAGGATATTTTCCCCCTTTTCTCACTGACTCTAGCAAAGCAATTTATGATTTCTCTTCATGATTTTTCTCCCCAAGCCTTTTAAGGCCTTATCCTTCAGGACATTTAAGGTCTTTTCAAAATATGAGTTTTCAGGTCAAGAAATGCACAACCATTGTCCATCGATTGGGTAAAATACAGACATCTTTTCTCAAGGGTTGTTTTTCTTGCAGGGGTATTTCTTGGGCTCAAAGTTAAGTTTTGGAGTCGGTACTTAATCAAGGGAGGGACCATGGTCCAATGGCAGAGGCTCTACTTTGCATCCAGAAGTTCCCAGCCAGGTTCAGTCCCTGACATCTCCAGTTAAAGGGAGGGCTCGTGGGAATTGTAGTCCATGAACATCTGGAGGACCACAGGTTGACTACCCCTGCCACAGACTACTGATTGTTTTGCAGTTATGATGTAACCTTGTGGGTAGCTGACCTACTGAAGTACAATGGTAATTCGGCAAGTAATCAGCTGACCTACTAGGGCAGCCTTTCGCTACTTTTTTTCCCATTGAGAAACCCCTGAAACATTCTTCAGGCTTCAAGAAACCCTAGAAGGGGTGTGACCACGCAGAATATGGCTGGGACGCATAGCTGTGTACACACCCACCGGGGGCCCCTCCCCTTCCCACCCCCTCCAGGCCTGTCATTGGCCATTTGCAGAGAACAAATTGATATGGCCATATACGGTCATATCATCCAATAAATGTTTAACACATTTTTTTAAATTATTTAAAAATTAATTAGCTCCCACCCATTTGGGAAACCCATCCAGGGTTGTCAAAAACCGCAAGGATTTCATGAAACCCTGACTGAGAAAGCCTGTACTAGAGCTTCATGTTACCAGCTGGTCTCTCAGGGTTGATGGGGATAGGGCTGGATAAGGTATATTTAAAAGGATAATTTCTAAGGAAACATATTTTGAGTTTGGCTGATGTTCTTCAACTGTCAGACAAACAAGCAAGGAGATAAATACCCATGTAGTACCTAGGCTCTCATTCAGAAGTGCCTTATAACAGGCGTAGTCAACCTGTGGTCCTCCAGATGTTCATGGACTAAAATTCCCATGAGCCCCTGCCAGCATTTGCTGGTCATGGGAATTGTAGTCCATGGACATCTGGAGGACCACAGTTCGACTACCCCTGCCTTATAATACTGCTGTATCAAGTGAGGAGTTCAAGGTCTTGATACCAGGTAATATAAGCCCTTTTCAAACATTCTAAAATGGTATACAAGTGATGCATGTAGTATCATGGCCTTTCTACTCAGTGTTTATGTGTGAACAAGAAGTAAACATATCAGTTGTTCAGATGAGATCTGACACGTTCTGCGTATTATATGTCAGTTTTGCCCACAAAGGGACTTTTTATTGTGTATAGAGGCAGGCACAATGGGACTGACAGTTACAATCCTTATGCCCACCCCCTTAGAAGATTCATGATGTTACAAGTGCAAGAGAAGCATCTTAATGTCCTAATTCCCAGCATTGTGTCCCAGTTCCCACGATTCTAACAAGGAAGGGTGGGTCTTGACTTTTCACAGGATTGTTTTCAAGATTCGTCCAAGAAAATGCTTCCCTTTTTTCTTCTTTTCCCCAGCCTATGTTGTATACATACGGGAATACTTGGCCTTGTACTAAATGGTTTTGTTAATAAGGAGAAGCCACATGAGCCAAACCCTTTCATGTAGGGCAGTGTAGCATGGGAAGGGGGACGTGACGCAAGTTAGTCATTCTGTGTTGGGTACTGTCGTTTCATGTTAGGGACCATATCATGACCTACATAGTTTCTTCCAAAAGAACACAAATTGAACAGGACTGTTCCTAGTCTTTTTTTTTTTTTAAACCTCTATACTAACATTAGACTGGCCCCCTGTCCGGTACCACACCAAACCTAGGGTTCTGGTCTATACTTTGAGGGTTGAATTTTAGATTTTAGTATGATTTTAATTTATTATAATATTTATTATTATATATTGCTGTTCACTGCCCTAAGTCTGCTTCAACGGAGAAGGTGGTTTATAAATTCAAATAAATTAATTAAATACAACTTCTGTATCAAATTAATCCAAATTTTCCACTCAGAAATATGAAATACAGCAATAGGTAGGTTGGTAGACAGATAGACAGACACACTAGGCAAAATTAATTTGATTTGCTAACAGAATCCATGTTTTGAATCCAGAAGCTCTCAGGTTCAATCCCTGGCATTGCCAGTTAAATGGACTCAGATAGCAGGTTCTGGGAAAGAACTTTTTCTACCTGAAGATAGTTTCACATGGGTAGCAAGATTCAACACCAGCAGCACCTTAAAGACTGACAAAAGTCCCGAGTGTATTAGATTTCCGCAATCAAAGCTGACCGAAGCTACTTTGACTTTTGAAAACTTGAAAATCCTGTTGGTCTTTCTATAACTTTCTTTCTCTGCCTGAGGAAGACCATAAATCAGAATGGACAATACTGAAAAAGATGAACCATTGTATAAAGGAACTTCTCATTTTCACTCCATGGTTTTTGATATTCCTCAATATTTTTTGGGGGGGAGGGGGGGTTGCCTTTCTCTGCATAGTTCCTTTCATTTTAAAATGCCCAATTCCTACCTTTGTACATCCGAGAACACCTGATCGCACTCCTTGCACTCTTGGATATCTTGCATATCATGGAGATCATTCTCCTTGTCAAGCTTTGGCTGAAATTCATCTTCCACCATAGAAAATGCTGTGTGGGGTGTGCTGCATGGGAATTTCTGATGGTCTACCAGTTGTGCCTTGGACTCAAACAGCTGGTCACAGTCTTCGCACCGATACTGACGCTCCTCTGTAAGGCAAATTGGTCATTATTCTCAATAGACTTCCATGAATGCAAAAAAAAAAAAAGCTACAATTCTCCTAAGCATTTATTATTAAGGAAGTTCTGGTCTAGAACGTGATAAGCGCCATAAGAAATTGCTGACCATGAATGTCTGGAGCCATTGTTTCATGTGAATAGTCTTCAGTCTTCATGAACAGAAGGAGTTCTTCCCCAGGTTCAATGTCTCTGACTACTCTGTAATATATCTGAAAAACAGAATTGTAATGGGTGGCAGTAAGTAACCAATCAGCTTTTTCTACAGTAGTATTTATTTAGATGTTTCTACAAAGACTTCTCGTTTCAAAGATGGATATGAGGGCAAAATAGCCATAACTAATAATAAAGGGTACAGGAGCCTTATCCTATAGGAGCTGGCCTTAGGTCAGTACTTGTTCCGCTTTATTGATGATGACTGCTTGCTGTTTGGATTTTATGCCACCCCAAGAACCATCCAGTTGAGGCAGGAGAAGAAAAAATTTAAAATAAATAGCTAATAAATCAACAGAACTGCTGGTTCCCAAGAAAATTCCAAAAACAAAAGGCACATCATCCTGTTTATCAAGGCCAATCAAGATTATACAAGCTTTCCTGAGTGCTCCAGAACTCAAAAGGCACAGCGCTCATAAGTTGCCCAGATGCAGTATCTGGAATGTCCAGTTTAAAAAAGGATCTCAGGCAATAGGGCTGGGAAAGTCTTCTACCCAAGACAAGACCTTAGATAGCTGTAGTAAAGAGTACTGGAGAAGATGAACCCGTGATCTGGCTCGATGGAGGCTGATTCATACATTCATTGCATAGAGATATGTGGAATATTTCCTGGACTGACCCCAAAGCTGTTTTTCTTTGAGTTCTTATGCTATGAAAAGTATATACTTCCTTGAAGAAATATGTTGGAAAATATGTTGTGTGACAAGGAGAAGATTGTTAATGCCTTCAGTCAATTCACAAATCTTTCCTTAATATGGACTGTACAGTCAATTGACTGGGGGGCAGGGACAATTTCTTTAAAGTCTGCCAATGGGGAGATGTATTCAAATTCAACTCTTTTTTAAAAATGGCAACCTAAGGGCATCATACACACGGATTGACTTTTTTCTCAGTTTACAGAAGCAAAAGTGAATGGTAATCCCATGGAGGTAATCAGTGTGAAGCCAAGTACAGAAGGATATTCCAGTCAAGGACTGGACCCTCTGACTGTATTCTACACATGCTGGACAGCCTCTGCTGTGGGATGCCCTTCTTTCACCGCTAGCACTTCCTCTCATGCAAAGGCTCATTGAATAATGCTGAAGTTGTGCAAAGGAAAGACCTAGCAGTAAAGGAAATGTACTTCACAGAAGAGGCCATCCATAGAACCACTTAAAATTATTATTATTGTTGTTGTTGTTGTTGTTGTTGTTATTATTATTATTATTTGATTTATTTCCCGCCTCTCCCAGAAGGCTCGAGGTGGGTAACAGTAAGATCAACCCCATTAAAACCCATTAAAACCCCCATTAAAACATTAATACCAACATGTCAGCAAAGAGAAAAAATTAGGAGTAGATGATATTGAATATGGTTGTCCACCACCATGAACAGTTTAGAAGCCTTCGGAAATAGAACTGTTCTCCAGACTTCAGAGGCAATGGCAGCTTTAGAGGGTGGACTCTATGGAATCACATCACTGCTAAGCTCCCTCCCCACCCTACCTTCACCCCACCCAGACTCTACCCCCAACTCTGCAGGAATTTCCCAACCTGGAGCAACCCTAATACTGAGCTAGATTTTTCAGTAGTTTGACTCAATCTAAGGTGACTTTGTTCATTTATGTATTTTTAATTTGCACTTTGAAAATAATTTAAATAAATAATCTACTAGATCTCAAAGGCTCAAGTGGATAACAAAGGGTCAAAAAAGCATTACAAATGGCCAGGTCAAAGAGCATCAAGTTCAAGCTCTGAAATCTGGTCTTATCTGTAACTCCCCAAAACTGCCCCAATTAAACTGCCTCAGTCATCAAAATGCTCAGAAACGGGAAAGGAATCCCATAACTGTGAGCCCCAGAATGTCTCAAATTCACTATGAAATTTAAAAAAACAGTTACCAACATGAACTGAGCTTCAACATGAATTGTCAAATGGGGATTCTAGATGGGGAATAAACCAAGGTTTAGAATCCCAGTTTGTGGATAGCTAATATACTCCAGTTGGCCCAAGCACTTGATTTTACATATAATGGTAAAAAGTATGAAATGTATGCACCAACATCTTTGTTCCCCTAATAATAGCCTTCATTAAGCCTCTCAAACCCAAAACTACTTTTTCTAGAGCGGCCCCCCAGAAACCTGGAATAAATCCTAGCCACATGGCTAGGCTCTAACAAGAATTTAAGAGAAATAATATCAGTAACAGTATTCAAAACCATCATTTGCTCAAGAGGAAACCCTCATTTGTGATCAGTCGAGGCCTTTACAAATAGCCTTAATCAAGAAGAGCTTTCTTTCTTTTTCTGGCTCACCTAGAAACTGCATTACAAACAATTGTTTTCTTAAGCATGATCTAAAACATGGCTCCAGCACCAATATCTGGCTCAGAATAGAATCAAAATCTTTGGAAAAGGAAAATCAAATCTTTAAGTTCAGATATATTGCAGAGGTAGGTGGGACATTAGAAATTGTAGTTCAGTAGCAACCTAGGGACCAACAAGATGGGGCGGGGGGCAGAAACCTTTGAGAGTCGAAGCTCCCTCCATCAAATAGAATAGCCAGCATGTGAAGAGAATGGCAGGTATGGATTTTTATGGGACTAAAGAGCTTCTTAAAGTTACTTCACAGAAAGAGAAATTATAGAGGTGAGCAGCTGCCAAGTGTGCACCATGCTCAGATTTATGACAGTACACTGGAACAACTATCACAGGGGGCTTCTCTGTGATGACTCCTAATAAGGAATACGAAAAATAGAATCTATGCATTACTGGCTATACACAATAGCATAAAGGCATCTTGAAGAAAAGTTCTTCATATAGTTGTGAGCTTAGATATTCTTTGTTCCAATACAAAATGTGAGTCCAAAGGACCTTTTAAGACCAACAAAGTGTTATTCAAGGTGTGAGCTTTCTTGTGCATGTGCCTGAACTTCCACAATTCCACAGGGCCTCCAAAAGGACCACCAGGCATTAGCTTGAGGCCGACTGACTCAAAACATCTACAGGTCCCCCTCCCTCCCCCAGACTAAGAAGTCAAACCTACCTAGGGATTGTTAATGTTATTGTTTGTTGAATGCTGTTCTAGTTGGTATGTTATTGTTATATGTTATATTGATATCATTCTATGTAAATGTTCTAGAGTGCTTTAAGTAAACTGCCCAAAGCCGTAGGGAAGGGTGGTATAATAAATAAATAAATAAATAAATAAATAAATAAATAAATAAATAAATTAATAAACAAGCAAACAAACAACGAATAAATAAATAAATTTTGTTCTGCTACTTTAGACCAACATGGCTACCCACCTGAATCTATCTTTATTCCAATAGATTCAGTTTTAATATTCTAAACTTCAATTATAGTTTCCAATTGTAGTATAGTAAAGTATCCTTTTTTGTATATTATTCCTAATAAGGGACATGCAACAGCCAGTGTTTGGGCTGTGGGAACCTTATGGATTCTCAGTCCATTGTCAGTTGTGTTGTTGCACAATTTCAGTTATGAAGATGGATTTTCTTATCCTGGCTCTGAATTTTGACTTTGTTTGGCTGCATAACTGTAAACAGTCGCAGGCCCCAGTTCTAAACAAACAAACAAACAAGTGCGGAAACTCTGCTAAATACAAATGCCCAAGGAAAACATATATTGGGCTGCTGACAATTCTGTCTCATGAAGAAAACTCATTTCTAAAAGCTTTCTCTGACCTGTTATTTTATCAAATTAAATGAAAAGTAAGTCATTCTCTTTTCTTAAAGTAACTTTGTGGCACTTAATACTGGGAGTATACAATAAATGGGAGCAAAAGTGCGTAAGAAGAAGAAACAGCTTTGTATTGTAAAACACACATGTATTGTAAAACACACACACATACGGAGAAATTCCTCAGAGACGAGACACGGTAACGTCCCCGAGCACAAAACTCAACGGGGTACTGGTGCACTTCTCCAGTAACTCCAGTAGGTGGCTCTAAAACCTAATTGTTTATTTTATCAGAAGAGGCCCTGACCACAACTATGCAGTGAAAGGGGGGGAAAAAACCTACAAATACCCTAATGAAGAATATTACATTTCTTCACATTTGTTTGCTTCTTTCTTTTCTTTTTTTTTCTTTTCTGGAAATTCTGTGGCTTGTTTATTTTTAGTACTAGCCTCTCAATTACCTGAAGAAGGCATGTCCCATGTACTGTGATGGGCTAAATTAGCGTGTGACACACTGTTTCCAAAGGACAGGCCCGGGGCCTCCTCCTGGCTACCTCTCCACAGACAGAAGCTTGAAAAGAAAAAAGCATTAATCATGAACTATGCAGGCCACTGTGGGTTTGCCCAGGAAGAAGAGAGAATAAGAGTTTCTGAAGGTTCCCTACTCCAATATGGCCAACTCCCTTTTCCTCCTTGAGTTCACGAAAACTAGGTCTCTCTTAGCCAAACCATCTTTTTTGGTTTATTATATGCTTTCCCCTAAACCTGTTTTCACACACACATACACACACACGATAAAACGTTTCCAAGTGGCATGTTTCGTTCTGGAACTCTATCCCCCCCCCCAACACACACACCCCCAAGAACACAATGGCATTCTCTCCGCAATCTGAATTACTTCTTTTGTTGGCAGCTCTCAAAAGTTTATTAGCTTCCTTCCCAACAGCATGCTGACATTTGAATGGTGACATATTAGAACTTCACAGCAAGGTCTCTCAAAGAGAAATGCTGCCTTAACACGTACACCGAAAGCTTTTTTCTTTTTCATTTTTTTTTAAGGTTGGCTGTTTTTAAAGGAAAGAAAATACTGTGGAATTGCATAACAACTCGCAAATAAGGGGAAAAAACATAAGAGCAATACAACAATGGAATTGGGGCCAGCCACTCTCGTCTTGCATTTTCTAGGCTATTTTGATTCATCATCAACTATGATTAAAGTATCTCAGCATCTAAGGTGGAACCTGAGACTGACCAGATAATGCCAGAATTAGATACCATACAGTGCAGGCCAAATCAGAGATAGATCCTTTGAAGCCAACAGTCTTACAAAAGTATATCACTTGGCTTAGGATGGCGCTGATAATAAACTCTATCAAGAGACAATAGAATTACAGTTTGAATGGGTCACAGAGAGAAACCAATTTTCAACATATTTAAATTGGGATTTGGCTCCCGACTGCTTCTACTGACACCACTGGGGATAGCGGGAGAACCCAGGAACAAACCTACACTGAATGCTGATGAAAGGTCCATCTATAGTGGCCAGCTAGATATCTCCAAGAAGGCATTGAAGGCAACAGCCATACATAAGAACTTGAAAATCCTGCTGGGTCAGGCCCATCCCATCCAGCCTCCTTTCTCACACAGTGCCCCAAGAAAAATCACAAGGAGGGCAGAAAGGGTAATTGCCTTCCCTTTCCTCTGTTGAATTCCAGCAACTGGCATGCTGTGGCATATTGCCGCAGAACGTGGATAGGCTGGTCTTCTATGTATTAGATTATTTTTAAAAAGCCCTCTAAGCTAGTGGCCCTCATCCTGTCTCGTATCACTGAATTCCATGAGCTAAATAATACCCATTGTGCGGGAAAAAGACCTTCTGTGGGCCTTCCTGAATGTGCCCACAGGTTCATTGGTTAGCGGATAAGAGGTGGAGAAAACAGTTCCCCCCCCCCATCCACTTTCCCTTACTACATTTGGGTATAATCAATCATATTAGCCTCTAGTAAGTCCCATCATGTTAGTCCCCTCCCTCCCTCCACATCCCAGTTTTTGTGGTTCTTTTCCTGAAACATGAGGCACTTTCTTCTTCTTCGTCTCAAATATGCTGAGAATCAACTTTGTTTCATGACATATTTCAGAGGGAGAGGATGACTACAGTAGCACTGTTGGGTAGGGTTGCCAACACCAGGCTGGGAAAATCCTGGAAATTTGGGGGCAGAACCTGGGGGTGGGGCTTAGGAAGGCAAGGGAGCTTTCCTCCTCTGATTGTGATGTTCCTTCCAAGGGATCTGGTCTCTGACTATGGAGATCAGATGGAATTCAAGGAAAACTCCAACCGCCAGTGTTGGTCTTGCACCCAGGATTTCTGAAAAAGGGACTGGGAGTGAATGGCAAACAGGAGGCCACAGAGATCTCTGGACTCAAACTCATTCTCAGCTTGAACTTGCTGTTTACTGGGCCTTATGAAAGCAGGACAGAAACCGAGCCTGCCCATCCCAGAGCACCCGCCGCCCCTTCTGCATGCTTCCCCATGCAGCCCTGCTAATGCACCTCAAGCCCGCTGCACAGAAAATAATTTTCTCGTGAGCAGATACTGCCAATTGTGACAAATGATGCTGTAAGCTGGTGATGTGGACATTGATTCACTGGGGGCCAGGTTGGGACAACGAAATTCATTTGATCCGAGGCCGCAGCAGATTTAAGTAAGGCTGGCTTTTAAGTCCCACAAATAAATCTGATGTCAACATCGCATGCACTGAATATTTGCTTTAAGCAACACTTGCTTTTCCATTTATTAAGATAAATGTATTTAAATCTGACTTTTCTCCAGAAGTCTAATGGCCTCGGTGCATTTGAAAGGGAATAGTAAGTTATAGGCTGATCAGCACAAGGCATGACTAAACTGCTGACTTACAGAGTGTAGGAAGGAGGGCAAGCTGTCTGGATTGTTTCCATACTGGAGGATTTGCACTGGGCTGCAGGCTGGTGTTTGAATTGAGACAGGTTGCCCTGCCTCTTCCTGCTCCCACACGGGGGAGCATTTGGCCTGGTGTACGTCGTCCGCCCTGGATTTGTGCTCCCGTATGGGAGCTGGGGCAATGACGTTCCCAGGGTGGAAACAGTCCAGGTTGTACACATTCCCCCCAATACACTTCTTTTTAGTTGTACCTTCGGATTTCATTGAAGTCCCAAATGGCTGAGCAAACGCAGGCGTTTCTATTTACTGAAAAGTGTCATTTTTGTACAATATGAAAAGTCAGCCCATGTTGACTGATACATGATGGCTCCTTCAGAGGGGCTGTTTTTTTGTACCCAGCTTTTTACTATCCGAAGGAATCTCCAAGCAGCTTACAATCAGCTAACCCCCTCCCTCCCCACAGCAGACATCTGGAGAGGTAGGAGAGGTTGAGAGAGAACCATGACTGGCCCAAGGTCACCCAACTAGCTGTACATGGAGAAGTGGGGAATCAAACCCGGTTCTCTAGATTAGAGTCTGCCACTCTTAACCACTGCACCAAGTTGGCTCTAAAATAACCACTTGATGTCCATATAAGCAGTGAATAAATGGAAAAATCCAATTCATGGTAGCCACCTCATCAAGCCCTCCAACCCAGAATGATTGCTTGGCTCCCTCGCAGTTCACAAAAACACTCCTACAATACTTTGGATGATATTTGGGGAGATCTGATCATGTCTCTTAATGTGGCTGTATTCACTGAATACTGTTTTTACTTCCTTATATTATCTTCTGATGCTTGCTGCTGTTGGTTTTTATTTCTTATGACTCTAAATGAGGTATTTGTAAACACAGATGTGTAAACCAGCTGAGAAGCTACAGACTTCCCACAAGTCAAGACATGGATACCGTAAACAGACTGTAAATTACTTGTAAATCTGGCCCCCAGTAGTTGAGCAGCTGCTATGTCCTCGTATTGTGGCATGCACAGCTGAGCAGTGGAAAGATACTTGGGTACCTGAGGTAGGAAATGGTCCCCCCAATTCAGCAGCGTGAGGAGCCCTCTGAAGAAGGCAGGCTAGCAGCACAGTCCTAAGCCAAGCTACCCCCTTCTAAGACCACTGACTCCGATGCAGTGGCAGTGGTTGCTGTTTGCAGTTCCACAGACACTGTTCTATCAGACGATGGCTGAGAAATTCATCAGGTTTCATGAGATAGTGTACAGCTGGACATGCACATAAACTTGGAGATCTTCAAATAATATGTGAGTTAAATTGGACAATCCCTTCCACTGGTGAAGGTGCTTCTCAGAGGTCTTCTGCTGAGTTATCCTGATGCAAGATGCTCTTCTGAGTTCTTCCAAGTATCTTGCCTTAGGGAAAGGCTCTTTCCGCTGGGGGAAAGTACTTCTGTCAGTGAAACAAATCTGCAGGATCTGCCCCCTTGATTCTAATGTTCTTCATCTCTAATATATAGGGAGGGCAACATTCTCCTTGAAGGGTGCAGCTATCTCACACATTTTGATAGCACACAACGGTCATCATTTGCTTCCCTTTCATTCATTCCTGTGACTTTCAAAACTTGAGAATTTGCCAACTGGGGGGGGGGAAGCAATCTGACTTCCTTCCCCCTTTGGGAATGATAAGGACACCACAATGTTATAAAGAAATAATATATTGCCAATTAAGCACAAGGCTTCCAAAACATGTCATTAATAACTGCCCAGCTGTGTCAGAGGTCAGTTGAGTCTGGTATCGTGTGATTCCAAAAGTGAACAGTCATATAAGCTCAAAACCAGGACATGAACATGACACTTTCCCCCAATTTTTTGCTGTCAGAGGCAAAGTACTCTTGCACAAGGAAGTTCTTTTTAACTACCCTGGATTGATAGCCTTAGTTTGTCTGGACATGCATGCAAAATTAAAATCCATTTAATAACATGCCAAACATGTGCCAAACTTCAATTTAACAGGATTTAAATTCAAATAAGTTGAAATCACATAAGATATTATATTGCTGGTAGTCTTAATTCGGTTGAAACAGGCATTCCTAAAGTTACATATTTCTTCCTCTTCTTTTTTTTTATTTGAAAGAATACAGAATTACAATTATGCGAAAGGCAGGGAAATTTCTTCTTCACCTAGTATAATTGGAAAGTTCTTTCTTTAAAAAAATAAAAGCTATGGGAGACCTGAAAAGACTAGAGGCAAAACGAGTACTCTATGAAAATAAAAAGTCAATGAATTACTTCTAAAGTGTCTCCATCTTACATTAGGTTCCCCATGTCCTCAGATTCAAACCCAAGCATAATTATTCTACAGTGCTTTGTCTTCAAAACAGTATTTCTCAATATGCAAAGAATATGATTTGCTACTTAACTGTAGCCTTGGACTTTCAGTGGCTTAGTGTCCCTTCTTAAGGGTGACTATTACATTTATAAGATGACTGCTGGAAAGTTCAGAGAGGTCTACAGGGTGGTGGAACAGACCTTTTCCATGTCAAGAAAGATGAGTTGGCTACTTTCGGATATTTTAGGAGAACAAATATTATCTGGTGGGGAGACCAGCTGGGAATTTCTAGAAAGGAAGGAGTTAAAGCTTAGACAAACCAGAGAATCTAAGATTTTATATCCCTAACTTTAGATATGGTTACATGAATTCACTGAATACTAAAAGAAGACCTCTGTCATAGTAAAATGTAAAACTGCCATCTACAAAGTAAATCCATTGATCTGTCTAGCTCTGTATGTCTATTTTGATCCTAAAGTTTCAGGGCAAAATCAGATAAAAAGGAGCCTCTCATTTTTTAAAATGTAATTACTAACCACACAAGGTGTCAATTCTGATCAAGAAATGCTGCTCAAGCCTTCTTCTATTTCTGAGAGGTCAGCAAGCATTACATTTAGAATCTTTTTTACAATCCAATTATTTTTACAATCTTAAGGACTAGAAATCTGATTTGGGTTTTTTCTTTCTTTCTTTTAAATAAAGGATCTAATTGTCTGATTTTGCAAAATACGGACCCCAAATCTGTCAAAACCTGGGGATTCCAGTGCTTGGGAGCCACTATGCAGGGAAAAAACTATAACCTCCCCGGTTGATAGTTGCCCCCCCCCCTCAATTATTGACTGTTTAAAATTATGGTTTTAATGTCTTTTAATGGTTATTATTTTGTTTCACATGTAAGCTGCCTTGAGCTCTCTAACACAGAAAGTCAACTAATACATGTTTCAAATAAATAAATAATGGTTGGTGGGTTGACCAGAAGGTTGTCAGCAGTTGACCTTTTAGAGGGCAGAGGCCCTTATGGGGGAAGGGTCACCCTGGTTGTGGACCCAACCCTTGCAGGGCTAATGAAACTATTCTGGTGTAAGCCTACTCTCTTTTCTTCTGGGCCAGGTTTTGCAGTTTATTTTCCCCGATCAGGTGCTGGATGTTTCTTTTTTATGCTTAGCAAGGTCACATTTGGTCAGAATGACAGATGTGTGAATTATGAAAGACCTTCCACCTATCCAGGAAGTTATAAGAAATTTTTTTTTAAAAGATGAAAATTCACAATCTGAAAAGGGAGAAACGGAAAGAAGGTTTCTTGCACTGTGCCCAATTCACGCTGCAAAAGTCTGCTCAGCATGAAGTGTGCCGAAGATTTTTGACTTTGCTCAGAGCATTTCATTTGAATGCGTATTTACTGTTACGTCATTCCATCGCCTTTTCTACATTTCAGGTTGAAAAGAGCATGGGGTAAGTGACAGTCTTGCCAAAGTCTCAACGCTGGAGACCAACGCATCTGCAATGTTCAGGGCCAGAGAGGATTTGTAGCTTCTTGCATCTGCACTACACTTTTTGATTCTTGTGTGTGCTGCCTTTTCCAAAAACAAACACTGAATTGGAACATGGACAGATGGTGGAGCAAATACATTTCAGGGAAGGCCTGAATTTGAGCAAAGGCTTTCCCAGGCCCTATTTCCAGGCTCAGGGTAGTTCTTGAAATGCTAACCTGTGCAACAATAAGGAGTACAAGAGTGTGTCTGAGCACATGCAGAAAGGAGGGAGGGTGTGGCTCAGCAGTAGAGCATCTGCTTGGCATGCAGAAGATGCCAGGTTCAGTTGCCATATCACCTCAAAAGGGGGTGATATGAAAGCTGGGTAAACTGCTGACAGTTGAGCAGGCAACATGGACTCGATGCACCAATGATCTGGTTCCATCTCGGACAGCTTTCATGCGTGTTCACGAGTGTTTTGCTTTAGCACTGAATAGGCATGAAGTTATTTGTCTACCCCTGGCCTACCGAGGTCCGTGGTGAATATTCTGGCAGCAGCGACGTCTATGGCAGAGGCCTTTCATTTGATCATTTTATGTTGAGAGGCCAAGGACTAAGCCAGAAGTCTTCTACATGGAAAGCAGATGCTCTACCAACTGAGCCACGACTCCTGAGCAAACACCACCAGCCTCACTCATCCATGATTAGATTCAGAGCATGTGACTTCATGGAAGGCTTGAGAACAGAAACATTAAATACTGGAGCCAGACTTCAATGAGGCTTAGCTCTAGAGCCTAATTCGAGACCAGACATCAGTCTTGGAACACATGATACAGTGATAAAGAGTTCCTCGGGGACTGTGAGACTGCCAAACATGCCCGGCTCAGATTTTTCAGCAAATAGTCTCTCCAGGGCAGTAGCAAATGTCTACTTCATGGAGACAAAAGCAAAAGACAAGAAAGGCAAAGGAACAATGATCGCTGTTACTATTATATAAAGTAAGGGGAGCGCAGCTTTAAAATTCTTTACAGCTTTGAGAAAGTGACCCTTTATCATTGACAGAATCCTCCCCCTATTTTTTAATGAAATGTGTGAAGTCATTCGTATAAAATACACATGCACTGTGAATAGTGCCATCAGTAAACCATATATTTTCGGAAATGACAGGTCACTCACTACCTGATTGGCCCTCAGCCAGTAAGAGCTTTCCCCTGTAGCTGCACCCCTATTTGGAGGGAGCCCTAAACCAGGAAGGTCTGATAAGGAGTCAGCTCTCCACCCCCAACTTCCTGCCGGTCTCGGAACGTGTTGGGAGAAAGCTGACCCGGCCCCACTGAAGACTTCAGGTGTGGAGGGAGAGGAGGAGAAGCGGAATCAGTAGAAGATCCAGCCATGGTGAGTAGCCCTGGTAAGGGAGGGAAGGAGGGGAGAAGCAGCAGCAGAAGAGGCAGCCCCAGTGAGTAGCCCTGGCGTCGAGGGAGGGAAGCTGCAGCAGCAGAAGAGGCCCCAGTGAGTAGCTCAAACATGGAGGGAGGGAGAGGAGAATCAGCAGCAGAAGAGGCCCCAGTGAGTAGCTCGGCCCTGGAGGGAGTGGGGGAGAAGCAGCAGCAACAGAAGAGCCAGACACAGTGAGTAGCTCAGCCCTGGAGGGGGAGGGAGTAGAGCAAGCCCCAGTGAGTAGTTCAAGCATGGAAGGGGGGGGGAGAGAAGCAGAGACAGCCCCAGTGAGTTGCTGTGATGTAGAAGTGGGGGGGGGGGGAGCAGAGCCTGCCCCAGTGAGTTGGTCTGGTGTAGAAGTTGGGGGAAACGGGGGAAGTAGAGCTGCCCGGTTGTAGGGGTGGGATGGGGGTAGCCCCTCCCAAGCTGCTCTATCCTCCAGGGGAGTTCATCTCTGCAGTCTGATGAAGAGCTGTCATTCTGGGAGATACCCAGTTCCCCCCTGGAGGCTGGCATCCCTGGACCTCTGTGGGGTATAAGGCCACAGAGTCCCCCCCCCACTCCCAAGCAGCCCTTTTTCCAGGTCAACTCATCTCATCTCTATTGTCTGGAGATGAGCTGTCATAGCAAAATCCGCCCTCCAAAATAGCCATTTTCCCCTGGGAAGCTGATCTCTATAGTCTGCAGATGAACTCTAATTCCAGCAGGTCTCATGGCTGCACCTGGAGGTTGGTGACCCCTGGGTTAGGAATGTTCCATGAAGTTTGGAGGTCCGGACTCAAGATATCCCAGGTGGGATATCCCAGGTGCATATGGGTGGGAGAAAGAGTAAAGGGTGCCCACCAGCCCTATGGAGCCCAGTGTGACCTCTGCTCTCACTTCCTCCCTCTTAAATGTCTTATCCAGAAGAACTGGTGCCTGGAGACCAGTTGTTATTCCTAAAGATCTCCAACTCCCATGTAGAGGTTAGCAACCCAGATGACTGCACATGGAGGAGGAGTTGGGGATCAAGCTGGGCTCTTGAGATTAGAGTCTCCTACTGTTTATTTACTTCCAACACACTGGATCTCAAGTTCCAGTGGGAAACAAGGCAGGGGGAGGGTCAGCACCCAGGAAAGGCACAGGGCAGGCATGTGTGCTATCACCTGTTGTATTCCTGGGTACAATGGGCTTTGCCCCTAGTAAATATATAAAATCATAGGCTTTTGTTTGAATTTATATCTCTCCTCTTGCAGCTGCTCTCACCTCCAGTGCAAGATTTGCTCTTTTGATCAGCCGGTGTGCAAAACAGCCTAATAGTGTAGATTCAAATGAGTAGCCGTGTTGGTCTGAAGAAGCACAATAAAAACAGAGTCCAGTAGCACCTTTAAGACAATAAAGATTTATTCAAGGAGTGAGCTTTCGAGTGCAGCTCATGCCTTGAATAAATCTTCATTGGTCTTAAAGTTGCTACTGGACTCCGATTTTATTAGCCTAACTGTGTGTAAGACTTTTTTTTTTATTTATTTACACTTTATATACATTTTATATCCCAATGTGTAAAGCCTGAGTGGTCTTATCTGGTTGCTAGTGCAGATGACTGGTGGTCATAACACCTTGACCCCTTTTACCAACTTTGATCACAGCTGAACAAAGTTTGAGTCCAGTAGCCCCTTTAAGACCACACAAAAGTTTATAACCAAAATAAACTTTGTTGGTCTTAAGGGTGCCACTGCATTCAGACTTTGCTCTGCTGCTTCAGAATCCCACCTGAATCTCATTTGATCATAGATTTTTTTAAAAACAGGCAATCTAACTTATTGTCATAGGGCAGCCCACTTATTTTGCTAAGCATGCCAGGTTGGATTCTGGCCATACCGGGTTGCCTTGCCCTCATGCAAAGAGTAGCTCTGTCTGTCTCTCCAATTCACTTTCCATAATGCAAACATCTGCCTCACACCTTCTTACTTGCTGTAATTGGGACACATTTCTCAGACTTAGTGTACCTGACATCCATTTACACCTGGCTGGACCTGAGAAAAGTATACAGGTAGGATCATAAGGGGACTGCAGCTATCCCCAAGAAATATAGTCCTGTGCATGCTGAACATCATGTAGCCAACACTGCAAACATAAGACACAAAAAATTCCCACTGAATTTATTTGGGACATTCTGTGCATGTCCATAAGTGGCCTTAAATGAATTGTATCAATAAGTTTAATCATTCCGAGACAAGGAAATCATGGAACGACTACATCTAAGTTAAAAACTATTTAAGCTGGCAGTGCTTAACAGGGTGATAAGAATATCTGCATGCACTCAGTAATTTTCTAAACATATCCTGTGTTTGAAAAACAAATGTAAAAACTTACACAGGTCATGATATACATTCAAATTATTTGTCAAAAAAACATTGTCTCCTTTTTATTCTTTGCTGACAAATTGTACACAGGTGCGCAGACAACACAGAATAAGCTGGAAGGACCAAAGTGAGCTATCAATAAATAAGGAAATTAAAATAAAATAAAAATCAGCACTGACCTTCATGCACTCAATGACATTCGGGGAGGAGAGATTAACCGGAGGAATATTCTACCTCTGTGCTCATTCAAGTGCCAAAGTTAAACTGAGAAGGTGCTCGGTGTCTCTTAAGGCAGGCCCATTTCACACTTTACAACCTTGGACAGGAAGAAGCCGGCCTCCGCACAGTGGGAAATTCGACTGTATTTTGGAACAAGCTGTCCTCCAGGTCTATCATTAGGTGATTAGGAAGTGAATACTGGAGAAAATAGGACTGTACTCGACTGTTCCTTGTATTAGTGAAGGCAGAACAGTCCGCATAGATTCTCCCTGCCTTGCCCAGTCAAAATGGTATTGTTGTGCAAGGACTGCAACTATAGTCCAACTTTGTCTGAATTGCTTAGCTGGCACTGTTATTATCTCCCGTGCTGCTCCTTTGCTATACTTTATAAATGTATTATGTTTTCCATTCTGCTGTATGCTCCAAAGAGTTCAGGGCAAGGTACATTTTCTCTCCCCTCTTCCAAATTTATCCCCGCAATAACAACCCTGAGACGGAGGTTAGGGTGGGAGAGAGTGACCAGCCCAAGGTCACCTGGTGACCTTTGTGACTAGGTGGGGATCCCAGTCCAGCATTTTAACCACTACCCCAAGCAAGCTTCTCAGAATGTAGCACTGGAACAAGGAAGGGCAAAAGAGGGGACCGTTAATGCCACCCTCTTCAGACTGGACCAAAGGGGGATTCCCATTCTCTTCCTACCTCTGGCTTAAATCTTCCTTGGGCTGGATAAAGGACAGAGGAAGAAATCAAAGAGATCAAAGGGTCCTTCAGACTGCGAGTTATTACTGTCACCAGGTTGAGTTGGAGGACAATTAGCAGGCACCTCCAATGGAATGGTGTTAACCATTCTAGCTGATTAGGTAAACTTTGAGGGCTGAGCCAAAGCCTTAATTTCCCCAGTGAGAGATGGAGGATTAAAAGCGGAAGTATTTATCAAGAAACAGCTCACTCTAGGTATACACATAAAATCAAAATAAATGGAACAGTACATTCACTAACTAAACACACCCTAAGCTATATGAAACAGATCTCAAAGAACAAGTGTCAATAGAATCCAGAGATCTGTGTGCACAGGCATGCTCAAAGGGCCAAATTAGAAGAGGTCTTCTGCGAGCAGGATCTTTTCCTGGATGGTGGGTTTCTACTTGAAAGCAGGTCCCTGGAACCACTACCTTATTAAAGGAAATGTATTTGGGGGAGATGGTGTTAAAGGTCACACACACACGCACTTTAATCACTGATTGTCCCTCAAGTTGGTATTAACTCCATTAAAGGAGTTAAAGGGGTAGGTGAAGACAAGGATCTCTCATTTTATCTTCCTAGAATTAATAGCGGCTCTGGTATGTGTTATGTGATTCGGTCCAGGATATCAGATGAAGGAAAGAATCATGCGTTCAGCCCCTAGTACAAGCCCTGACAAATTTTCTTTAGGTCTAGATGCCACCATCAAAATTCAAGAGCTTGGTTCATTTTCAGGGTTTTGTGAAAGAACTTTAATGGTCCTATTAGCCTGATCTCATCAGATCTCAGCAGTTAAGCAAGGTCAACCCTAGTTTGGAAAGGAGATCGCCAAGGAATGCAGAGGTAAACAGTGGCAAACCACCTCTGAACATCTCTTGCTTCAAATACCCTATTTATTAATTTTGTTTCTATTTCTTTGAATTTCTAGACCACCCTCTCTGATGGACTTAGGACAGTGAGCAACAGGCCCTGTGGAACTCAGTGAGCTCTGTCAGGGCCATGATGGGATCACTGTACGTTGGGTGCAAAATGGTGGTTCCTCCATCACCACCATTTTCAAAGTATTGCTATTGCAAAACATAATCCTACACTCTCTCTCTCTCTCTCTCTCTCTCTCTCTCTCTCTCTCTCTCTCTCTCTCTCTCTCTTTTTTTTTTGTAATTAAACTGATTCAGACCAACACAGATACCCACCTGAATTACTTTAAGAAATTCCATTTAATTGGATATTGAAGTCAGTAGAAAAACCATTTGACTTAACAAATGAATTCATCTACAACCTTCTGAATGGCATGAAGTGAATGTGTAAGGAAGCAGTGGCAAGAACTGTATGCACACTCATCATAATAGCATACACTAAAAAGTATTCTGATGTGAAATGATAAATAAGCTTTGTACTCCTTGGCATCTTTTTCCTTCTGAGAATCAGAAGAAATGCTACAAGTAAAATAACTGCTGGAAATAGTAAGTGGTGCATTGGCATTTCTAAGTACCATGGCCCCGCTGGCACCTGCAGGGGCAAACTAGACAAGCCTCTTGCCTTGTATGGAGGAGGGCAAGTTATTAAAAAGAATAATGGGGACATATGTGGGGCGCTTTTGCTGTCTACCTCCACAAATGCATTCCACCCACCCACCCTGGACCTTTTCTGTCAAGCCAGGTTCACTTCCATTACCAGCATCATGGGATGAATTGAAAACAATTTGTAATAAACAGGCTGAGCCACACTTGCTTGTAGGATGTGTCTAGAGATAGGCGTATTCTACTGTGAACCACTGGGGCACGTCAGTGGTGGTGGTGGTGGTGGTAGTGAAAGTGGCATCAAGTTGCAGCCAACATATGGTGACGTTTTTGGGGTTTCAAGGCAAGATATGGACAGAGGTGCTTTGCCATTGCCTGCATCTTTTCAGCAACCCCAAGTCCCTTGGTGGTCTCCCATCCAACGGCTAACCGGGACCAACCCTTCATAGCTCCCAAGACCCGATTTAATTGGGTACCACTTCTTTTGTCAGGTTCCCAGTTAGAGGATTTCAATTCCAGATTTTGTTCTTCTCCCCACAATCACTAATTCCCCCACAATGTTTTTTGGGCAATCAGGTTGGATCCTGGCACCTTTTCTACTCACTCTCATTAAATTATCTTCCTTACTATACATCCCACATGGCTTTTGTCCATGAAGGTCCCCTGATCCCTATCATAATAATATTGGGGCGATCCGAGGGGAGTTTCCCTCTGCCTTTGGCCAGCACAAAAACTAGTGGCATCTAGTCGATCACCTGCTCATAAACTACCCAGAAGCATCTGTTCAGCTGGACTGGAAGAATCCTGCTCCAGTCCAAGAAGGCATCTCTCCAGCTCTTACTGACTATCAGAACGAAATACCAGGGAATGTACAGCAAGATCGAGACGGAACTCCATATGATTTCTTCTAGCTACTTCCATGGCATGTTTCAGTTCTGTGAGCCTAATCAATTTCGGCTGTGTCTGCACCAAGCCTTATGCCAGAGGAATCATAGCAAGAGACGTGGAGCCCTTCTGCTTTTTGCAAAGATACAGTGTGGCGTGGAATAGATCAGCACTAACAATGCCTCAGCGGCACTCACCACCACCACCTTACCATGAGGCTCCGTGCTGAGGGTGCTTTGTGCACACGCCACAAAACGTCAATGTTTATTTCAATTTCTAATCTGAGGCTCGGCTACAGGCTTTTTACAGCAGCCCTTTTAAAAAAAATTGGCGCAATAAAACCGGCAAGACAGGAGACTCGGTTAAAAATACAAAATACTGTTTATGAAAACCGATGACAATTGCTCCAGTATAACTTCACCCTCCTCCCCCCTCTGAAAAAAAAATTGGTATTGAAAAATTCTAGAAAACCGTTGCAGAGAGGTAGCCAAGTTTGCCTGTTGCAGAAAAAATAAACAGGCTTTTTTCCCCCCAGGTGGCACTTTAGCGACAATTTTGTTCCGGCATATCATTTTGTTATGGTCTACTTCTTTATTCATCCTGGGTTCAAGTTCTGCTAAGTGAAGGGCTCCTGTATTCTGCCTGAGGAAGGGAGCTCTGCTCCACAAAAGCTGATGCTTGAAGAAAGTGTCCAAGACTTTGACGTTCCAAAACTCTCCTCTGTACTTGTGAGGGAGGGAGGGGTTCTTTTCCAAAGGTCTGCCAAGTTTCAGAGAAGCCCCCTGGAACACCCCTCTCTCTGCCCTTCCTTTTCAGACTGCCTACAAATGTTACAACCAAGGAAACCCTTTGGGTTGATTGAAGAGGTGGGCTTTAATAACCAAGGTCTAGGTCAGGGGTAGTCAAACTGCGGCCCTCCAGATGTCCATGGACTACAATTCCCAAGAGCCCCTGCCAGCATTTGCTGCATTTGCTGGCAGGGGCTCCTGGGAAATGTAGTCCATGGACATCTGGAGGGCCGCAGTTTGACTACCCCTGGTCTAGGTGTTTAATACTGATTGCCAGATTAATTTACTGGAACCCTGTTAATTCAGTCATGGCCATACAGAAATGGGGGTGCAAAGGCAAGGTTTTCCTCTTTTCCTCCTGCTGCTTATTGATTTAATATCTTCCTATAGACATTCTTGTCCTGCGTTGGTCTATAGCAGGGGTAGTCAAACTGCGGCCCTCCAGATGTCCACGGACTACAATTCCTACAAGCCCTTGCCAGCATTCGCTGGCAGGGGCTTGTGGGAATTGTAGTCCGTGGACATCTGGAGGGCCACAGTTTGACTACCCCTGGTCTATAGCAATCACAGCTCCTCCCTAAGCAGAGACATGCCGTTCTGGAAGTCAACAGACTGACAAGGGCGTGTCCCTGCTTAGGAAGGCGCTGCTGAAGTGGCATACATGCGCGATCCCCTTCTGACCTCACACCAGTCCTTTGAAGTAGGTTAGGCAAAGAAACAACGGCTGGACGGGGCCCTTGCAGTGAGCTTTGTGGGGAAAAGAAGGGATTTGATCTTCCGTCCAAGGAAAACATGCTATCCATTGCCCAACACTAGTTCTAGTTGTTAATGCCTTGGGCAATGCGTTTGAGAAGGCAATATAGACATTTTAAAAATAAGTAAAGCAACTCATTCTGATCATATCTACTGAAGTGTGGTTTTTTTTTTTAACTATCCTACCGTATAATTTTTTTTCTTTCTTGGAGAATTTTAAGGTTTATGAAAAGCTTAAAAAGGTATAGGCTCAAAGACCCGGTTTTTCTAGACATCCAGAGAGGGAGGTCTACAGTAATTCTGCTTTACCTCTTGCTCAGTCTTTAATTCTGACCTTATTTTGTGCTATCTCCCCTGGCCTCCCTTTCAAGCAGCCCATATGACTCAGCAGCAGCCCAAGCAGCCCACACTAGCTGGACATCGCCAAATCTTTGATGCCACGCAAGGTTGGACATGGTTAATATTAGGATGGGTGGCCACCAAGGAAGAGTGGGGTTGCCACGCAGAGGCAGGTGATGACCAACCAACTCTGCCCATCTCTTGGAAGACACATGAGGTGGAACGTCATGGCACTGCCCCATGCGGGTTGATCCTTGATGGCAATTAATAATTATTATGCACCTCGTTCCTAAGGTGGTGGGACCGCCATCCTTGAGGGGCACCTGTTTCAGGCAACATGACCACCCTGACAATCTGAGGGTACTGGCAAACACCTTGTGCTACTGAGTTCCATTTGTGCCTTAGCTCCCAGTGGGGCAGAGACCTGTCCACCTGCAGAATGGTGGCATGAAAGCCGAAGTCTCCAAAGCAGGCGTTCAACTGCAAGACAACCTTGGAAGACTTTATTAAGCAATCAATCAATACAGTGCCTTTTGTGGAATCAAGGTGAATTTATCCCCCATTGTCTTACTGCCATTTTTAAAAAGTCTGTGTGTATGTAGGGAATGAGAGAGAGAGAGAGAGTTGGCAAAAACCACTAAGTGAATTACAGCTTAGCATTTTCACCATAGGCATCGTTAATCCTCTCCATTATTCCTTAAATGCTTGCAAAGATTATTTGATAATCTCCCATCAACAAATTTCTTTTCACTTAGAGGGAACGGCATGCTTGTCTGATTGCGCCTCTTAAAGGCTCACTGGCTACGTCTCTCAGGGAGCGCTGGCAGGATTTCTAGCCACTTTGGATTCCAGCTAAAGACCTTTCCTTCTTTCAGGCCATCTCAGGACAGGCCAAGGATGGGCAATGTGAACAAAAGCCAACCTATGCCTGGAAAACATTTATGAGGCAGCTTCCAGGCGTGTCTCCATATCTGGATAACACGTGGCCTGGGAACACAGAGTAGGGACACAGTGGGCCATGTGCAGCTGTGGGTCTTCTTGGTGCCCACATCTCTTTCAGATGATTTTTTACCTGCTCAGTAACACAAGAGTCTGCCAAGTATTTTCTTGGGGCTAGCAAGGGAAGGGGCAAACTAATTTAAGGAACCCACATTATGATTAGACATAAAACCAAAGTCAGGCTATTCCCCCAAGATACTGGTTGGGAGGAGGGCTGTATGTGGAGGGCAGTCCCTAGACTAACTGACAAATGAATTAAACCAGTCAATTCAGATGTAGCCAGTTTGCTTTCCAATCCTAAACCAAAGTTGGACATCCTTAAGCCCCTTGAAATTAACAGGATTAAAGGTGCTTGAATGTGTTTTGGATTTGAGCCATTATGTACCAGTAAATGCCATGAAAGTCAACAGAACTGACATCCAGGTAAATATGTTTAGGATTGGGGTTTAAGTCTTCTTAAATCCAAGCACTTTAACTTCTTAGATTTGTGGATGTGGTTGAGCATGATTAGAATTTGACAGACTTCAGGGGGAATAAATACGAGCTAACTGATCACCTGCTCCCAAGTTTAATTTTGAATGTATCTTCAAAAATTTTTAAAAAATATTCCTCAAATTGATTCTGCATGTGTGTGAGAGAGGCACAGCAACATTTTAAAACTAAAGAAATGTTGATGGGCATTTTGGGCATCCATGAATTCTCTAGTGGGTAAAGAGAGGGGAAATTCCTACTATAAATCATTAGACTTTAAAATACTTGAAGTTTCGTGTACAAAACACATTTCGGTTTTTAAACATTGCAGTACACAAACCAAAACTAGGCTGATACTAAGATGATTCTCAGCACAAAATAAATGGTTCAGGTGAGATTTTGTGACACAAGCAAGAGATAATCGTTACAATATTCAAGCTCTGATAAGAATGGTATTTTAATAATCATATCATATGGAGAAATGTGAGATACGTAAACATCGCTTTAATATCTAAAAAGCACAATACTCTGTTTAGGTTGCTTTATTTTTAAGCTGACGATCTTCTTTGCATGCCCATGGAGGATCTCACCATCTTCTAAACTAGTTTGCTAACAGTTGTTGCACCATATGCCCTTACATAGGAATAAGACTCCCTGAACTGAGTAGGGTCTGCTTCTGTGCAGAGAATCCAACTGCTCCATATTCCTTGCTGCAATTCGTTTTTCTCCTTTCACTGAGCTCTCATCCCGAGTTCCTTTTTGCCTGCACTTTTGGATTTTCACCATCCACGTCACACGTACCCTATAACATGTGCTGGATTAAAACAGGTACACTTGTTTTACAGCTCGTGAAAAAATAGCTGATGTACTGCAAAGCAGTCCAAGCGACCTGCTTCTATGAGGTGTGCTTACAGCCCTGCTTCCCCTGAGAATTCCAAACACCTTAACTTAAAACAATATACACTTCGCCACCATCTGGAAAGTCTGTCTTTTTACAAATAGACTGCTACGAAGGTGTACCTTCTTCCTCGGCCTGCCTCTTCAACACTCCATTTTTCTTTTCAAATCTTAAAATGCAGAGTGTACCAATGAGATACTTGCAGCCATTAATGAAGAATAAACAAGAGGAGCTATGCAAAGTATATGCTCTTGCAGTAGAAGAAAAGTTATTGCAGACCAACAGCTAACACATGTATGGGGGGGGGGGCGGTGGAGAACGGGACAGACCAGGTATCGAATGTACTGGAGTGTACACAAAGGGAGACACAGACCTCTTCCAATTCAGAATAAGAAACTCCGAACAAGTTTGCTAAAGCTGCTATCAAGCCCAAACGGATTTTATAGTGCAAACAGCATTCCACCGAAACTTGGGTGACAAGATCCCTTATAATGCTAAGGAATGCCGGTATTTCTGGTGCAAGCTGGGAGGGTGGAACCAAGCAAGAGACTGATATTTGGAATTCATTATTTGCAAACATCTCGAATTACACACTTTTAAGACTTATTAAACATGACAGGAGATAATAGGACAACGCCGAGAAATTCTAGATCAACTTGAGACGGGGAGGGAAGCTATCCCCAACCGGTCTTAAAAAGTCCTTCTCCGCTTCCAATCAAATGAAACCCGAGCAGCTCTCGGTATACATGTTTTGACTGCAGCCCATTATGCCTGAGCTGTACATCTTAGTAGGGCTTATTTATATAGTAATAAGAAGAAACTTGGGCCTTTTGTAGAGTTGATCCAGAGTGATGAAATCTGACCTTAGGCAAGAAATCGAGGGGGAGAGGTGACAGTGGAAAAGAAAGGCTTAAAAATAGACAACAACAAAAGTTGTTTTCTTTCTCTGGCCATTCAGTGTCAGAGGCTTTGCTGAACATCTTGGCTAGCTCACAGAGGATGGAGACACAGGGCTCATACCTGTCTTTCATCCCTAGCCCTCTAAAGGTGAGTTCACACCTTTAGATCGTCAGGCAGGCCGCAGCTCCCTTTTTCTGTGTTTGTGAATTTTACAGGTGAGCGGAGGTAATTAGAGGTTAACACAGTTGCTGCTGATCAAGTATCTCTGCCCTTGGTCTCGGCAGTCAATAATATCTCAGTCAGTGTGGGCGTTCAGTTATGTGATGTGCAGGGCTCGTTTGCCCTTAATCCCCGTGGAGAAACAGAACGAAACAACAGAGCTGGCAAACGCTTCCAGTCAGTTGTGCTCGCCTTGTGTTTAAGCACAACCTTCTCACAAACGAGACCCTCCTGAAATATAAATTAATCTCTTTCTAGGGGTCTGCAAAGTCCAGGTGTGTTCCCTCAAACCGAATGCCAGTTTACAGTGCCATGCTAGAACACAGATCCCACCTTTCTAAACCCAATGACTTCGGTGCCTTTAGAAAGGCAGTAACTCTGCTGCGGATTGTATTATTAGGGCAGCGGATCGGAATACCTATGACCCAGACAAAAATCACACCCGTATGTATCACTCCAAGAAAGCCCACGCCCTTTCCAGCTCAACTCCGCCATCATTATTCTGTGTATACACAGACGCATTTGAGTACATAATGTCAACTCCCGTTTGATCTCTCTTCGTTTACTACCACCTCTCCCAAGTTTAGACTAGAATATTGTAGGAAGAATAAACCGCAGGGAAAGTCATTCAGTTTCATGGCATGGCATTGACATTTAACCATCGTGTATTCCCTGACCCTCAGCATGTTTTACTTGGAAGTAAAACTTCTAGTCGACATGTGTGCCGGGGTAGTTTCCAATCCAAGCTACGTATGTAAAATATGGGAATGTATGTTGTGTTGACAGTTGACAGAGAAACCCGGTTTCGTCGCTCCCGGCATGCCCTGGATCACGTTCTACATAAAGCCAACTTTTTTTGTTTTGTTTACAGAACCGAAGAACAATCAGTTATATCAATACGGAGCTGCAAACAGCACAGGGTGGAACAAAACTAAATAAATCTCCAGTGACATTTTCCCTTTTCTTTTTTTTCTTTTTAAAAGGAGGTTGTGCCAGTACCAAACGGAAAAAAAAATGTAAACATTAAAAAGGTAGCAATTTCCCTGATGGTTGTTCCAAACAGAATGCATACTTTTTTGAGTGAATGTTGCCTTTTTCAAATATATTTCGCTTTCAGTCAGACATATGCACCATTATTTTTAGAGCAATGTCAAGAGGCAGGCTCTGAGCTATTTTCTCCTCTAAATCCACTTGGATCTATGTACTAAAATTTCCCTGTCCCCCCCCCTCCCCTTGCCAAGCTTTACTATATGTAAAAATAAATTGAGCACAACGCTTGTCATTTCCTTTCTGCAAGCAACCGCACAATCTCTGGATGGATCATTTTTCTTTACCAACAAGACTGCAACTTTAGGAATGTATATTTCATTTGCTAATGGCCTTTATTACTTCTTTACTTGAACCATGTGCTCCACAAAGGGAGTGTGTGTGTGTGGGGGGGGGCGACAACCAATAGGGCCTGATATTTCTGTTTGCTCAATACGTTAAACATGGAGCTTTAAAAGGTCAGTGCTGGAAAGAAACCTGGGCACCATTTTTTAAAATGGAGTTTGTTTCATTTAGCTTTGCGATTGCCAGCTATCTTGTTTGAGATATGCACAGGGAAATGCTGCAAACACCAGGGAGCATGAGACTGAAGATATGCATGAAAAGAATCAGGCTGAAATGGTTGTTTTTAGTCGAAGCTTTGTGGGTCCCCTCCTCCCCCCTGTCATGTCAATGCAATTAAAATAGCTAAAGATAATCTTTAAAACCAAGTTGATTTAATTATAGGGTGAAAAGGGAGGCGGGATAGTTATAATGATTAACAGCTATGCTTTTATTAATATGAAACAATTAATGCACAAAAAAGAAAAATCATCCGTCACTGCTCTGGCAGCTTCTATGTGCCACGGTTTGGTGGCTTATATCCAGTGACCCTCATATCTTTAATCGAGCTTCCTTAACTTTAAGAGTTCCCATCATTACCATGATGTTTAGAAGTCAAGCTCATATTCACAAACGGGTGCAGATAGAGTAAAGCAGGGTGAGGACATTTGAAAAGCGAAAAGCCCTTCCATAATTTCTCTAGCTCCGTCCCCAGAATTGGTTTTAAAAGCGAACAAGGGTAATAAGTATCCCATTCCTATACAAATGGAACTTTCTAATCCGGCTGTAAATTATCAAGGGGAAAAAAAGGGTAATAATTTTCAGAAAGGAAATGCTAATAAATGCAATGGTTTGGAAAATCAGGCTTGCACAGCCGTAGGAAACTGAAACACGGATCATACTGGAGAAGGCATTCTCCACCATTCCTCCTTGACATTTTTAAACAAATAGTGTTTTAGCAAAGTTTTAAACTGAGAATTAGACATCCTATTTAAAACAAGCTTGAAAACACGAGAGGATGTATTATAGAGAGGAATGAAGGCTATTTAGAACACGTCACATTCTGGGTATAAAAGGTACACAAAGGACAACCAAATATGGGGGGAAATAGGAGAACCCCACCTCTTGCTATGTTTTTTTTTTTTAATACTAACAAAAGCTCCCCCTGTTCTGCTTTTTACTTCTGCATTTTATATAGCAAACAGACCACACTGGTTGGCTGCTATTTTGATATTCTCCCAAGGACATCATAAAGCTCTTAAAAGTAAGCCCGGAAAATGTCCGCTACATACCTGATTGCTTATTTGACATGCAACAAGGTTTGACTGTGTATAGCATCCAGCAAATCTGATGTACTTTAGCCAGTTTCCTACATCTGGCTGACTGGCATCAATGCAGAATTTCACATTGTAATATTCATCCAAGATCTAGAAAGAAAAAGAACACAAAACAATAAATTGTTGGGGGGGGGGTTGTCGGAGGGGGGGATTTTTATGAAGATAATAGCTTTTCAACAGTCAAAGGGCTCGAGCTTGTTTTGTGGCAAAATATGTTTTGCCAATGAGATCATTAAAAAAAACTTATTAGATCAAACAAGCTTGCTAATTAAAGCAACCATCAATCTGCTTTAAGTGGGCCCTCCCCAAATTACGTTTCTCCATATTTAAAAAAAAAAACGTCACAGAGTGAACTATTACGACGTCTCAATGAGCGAACATGTGGCTAACCTGCTATGTAAAATAATAAAATTGTGATGGTAACTGTTTTCATAAAATGTGGTTTTTATCAAGGAATGGATACATTTCATATGCAGGGTCTTTAGCATTTTGTGCATGAATGTGAGTGCTATGCTTAATGAGGCTTTTCCCTTTCAAAATTCTACCCACTAAATAAAGTTTAGGTTTTGAGGCATTAATCTTCCCCCCCTTAATGTTCTGTTTATCCCATTTGCATGCAAAACTCAAATCATGCCTCTTTAATCAGAGCAAATTGCAGCGTTTGGACAATAATAATGGGTCCCCCTTTTATGCCACACCAAAGAAAATAAATGAAATAAAACACAAATGCTTGTTCAAAACATAACACTGCTTGGCATGTGTCCCTAAGCCGTTTTGGTTATGTGGATAACGAACAAACTTACTTTGGTTGTGACAAAAGAACATGCAACATGAATACTATGAGCAATGACTAATTGTTATACGTGTGTGCCATTATCACAATCTTTCTGCGTGCAAAGCTAACCCGAAATTGCCGTCAAGCAGGTCAAAAATATAATCTGTGAAAGGGCAGTATTTTGTGAAGAAAACACATTTACTGTTGGGAGGTGGAAACTTTCATAAAACTGCAGGGTATGTGTGAAAAAAGGAAGGTGAGGAGGAAAAGAGAAGCATTTTGCAAGGAAAGCATTTGAGTGCATCTCCAGATAACTTTTGGGCTCCGTGTTAAAAACCTTAAAAATCTGGATACTGTTTACCATTTTAGTTAATAAAACCTATGGAAGACTAAACAATTCGATCTACCTCCTTGGAATCTGGAATTAAATGAACTGAGGGGGGCAGGGGGGGGGGAGAGACTGCTTTATCTAGATCCACCTTGAAGGCTCAACTAAAAAAAACTAACGGCATTTCCATAGCCCTAGCCCAGGTTAAGCAGAGTTCCAGCAAATTACCAAGCAGTATTATTAGATCCTTAACTCCCCAGAAACCTCTTTCAAAAGGGCACAGGAGAGGACAAAAGGTAAGAAGTACTAAAAAAGAAAAAAAAGAAAAAAGAGCTTCCTTTTTGTTGTTTTGCTAACTAGCAGGCACTTTCAAGACCAAAGGGGAAAAAAACGCTGACCGGTTTTGTTTTGTTCACTGCAAGAATGGGAGAGAAGGGAGAAGAAATGCTGGAGAAGAAATGACTTCAGAATCAGTTTCATGAAATGACCCAGGAATCTGGAGTCTCTGCCTATGCAAACCGCCTGACTGTTCTGGGGAGTGACTTCGGGAGAAAAGTTGACTTTGTAAGCTTGTGCAACCCATCAGCGACTCCCCCAACGCACAGGGTGAAACTATCCTTGACCCGCCTAACCTCCTCCCCCGGCTGGGTCACCAGAAAGAAAACCAAACATACGTTAAAAATAGATATAATATTCTAAGAGAGGCATTAAAGAGCTGGCACTCAGCAAAGCGAGCCACTGAGAGCCCATTGGGTCTGGTTGGGGCCCTTCCTCGAATTTAAAAGCAGAAAAAAAGCCGGGGTGGGTCCGAACTGGAAGACTCTGCCCTCCCCTCTCCGCACACCCTTTGACCCCCTTCTCTCTCCCAGCATGTCCTCCGAGATGGCCATTCAAGGTCCAGAAGGTATATTAATCAATCCTGGAAAGTTGGGGGGTGGGGTGGAGAAGAGACACGTGGAGAGCAGGGAGGGAGAAGAAAGTCTGCCTCTTCCATCCAGCCAGCCTTTATATAATTCAGCGCTCTGGCTCACTTCCGTTCGGACCCCAAGTGTCACCGGCGAATTAATCCAGCCACCAAAGTGTAAAGTTCAAGGGTGTGTGGTGGTGGGGGGGCGTTGTTTTTGTCGCCCTCCCCCCCCCCCAGCCGCTGGGCTCTGAGCGGGTTTTGAAACGAGATGGGGAGAGGAGAGAAAAAGATATTAGGAAAGTGATTTTTCCCACCAAGTCTGAGGTTAGGGATGGGTCCGGTTCTGCATCCACGCCGGCCAGCCCAGGTTGGCATGCGGCAGGGCACGGCGGCTTCTCAGAACAGCCAATCGAGCCCGCCCCAGATTCTCAGCCAAAAAGTTTCCAAGCTTGACCTTCATCCGCGCTCGAAGAGGCTTCAGGCAAAAGTGAAAGGGCTGTCAGCGCTGGCGGCTGCCGTCCAAGCCCTTTGTTTTCGGAAGAATTGCTACGCTCAGCTCCCAGCCTCAGCTTCTCTGCTTTCTCCCTGGCCCAAGGTCTCCTAAGCCAAGGCAGGCAACTGGGTCGAGGACTCGGGATGTCAGCAACACCTTCCCCGGGACACCGCCTGGTCCCCGGCCCAGAGGCCGTCTGGAGCGAAGGCACTTGGGGGCGGATGGAGGGGGGGGCTCAAGAGACAGGTCAGTGGAGTCCCCCCCTCACTGGCCAGACCTGCCGGGGGGCTCAGGAAGAGCCAGCAGCGAGGGAGAGGCAGGGAAGGGGGGGCGGAGAGGGGGCTGCTTGCGACCCGCTGGGCTTTGGCCGCCGCTCCGCTTACCTGGCCTCGCCGGGCTCCTCAGGTCCGCCGCTCGTGCCCCCCACGCGGAAGTCCTTGGGCCGCGCTTGGACGGCGGAGTTGCAAAAGGGGTGGTTGGGGGGGGGAGGGAGAGAAATCCTCCGAGGCGATCAGTCCTCCCCGCCGGGGCCAGGAACAGCAGCAGCCTCCTCTCCAGCAGCGGCGAAGCTCCCGCGCGCCCGCCAAGGCCGCCCCCGCCCCCCGCGCCCCGGAGCACAGGAGCGCCGCGGGAACCTGGCCGAGCCCCGCAGGCTGGCCTTCCTGACTTGCCTCGCCGAGCGTCCGGCTTCCTTCTCCGGCATCGGGTGGGGGCGGGCAAGGGCGGGCGGGCTGGCGGGGCGGGGGGGCGGGAGAGAGAGACCAACTTTCCTCGCTTGGAAACTTCGCGGGGTCTTCGGGCGGAGGAGGAGGAGGAGGAGGAGGGGGGGCTGTTAGGAGAATCTCTCTCCCCCCCCGCGCGCGCGAGGCTCGCTGGTGCTGATGCTGAGGCGGGGGCCAGAAGACGCGCGGCGGCGGCGGCGGCGATGGCTCTAATTGTCCCCCCTTGATTGGGGCGCGGGCGCGTGAATGTCCTCCCTTCGCCTGGCTTGCCCTCCGGCTGCTCGGGGGCTTGGCGGCGGCGGCGGCGGCGGCGTGTGAGTGCGGGTTGCGTCAAGAGAAAAAAAGTTCCGCCGTGGGGGGGGGGCGGTGAGAGAGGGGAGGGAGAGAAAGCGAGCGCGAGAGAAACTTCCTTTTGCTCTTCTCTCCGCTGCTGGAGCACAAGGCGGGAGGAGGAGGAGGAGGAAAGGAGGGGGGGAGCGTGTGTCAGCCCAGGGAGACAAGAGTCCTTCCTTCCCCCCCCCCCCCGCTCTTCCAAGCCCCGTCTGCCTCTTGGCCTCAGGCAGCCCCTCACGGGAGGGACGGAGGGCGGCGGCCCCCTCCTCGCCAAAGCCGCGCGCCCCTTCTCCTCCTCCTCCTCCTCCTGCCTCCGTCCCCTCCCCGCCTCTCCAGCCTGGCAACCCGCGAGGCAGCGCGGCGTTTCCCCTTGGCCGGGACTGTCTCTTTAACGACCAGGAGCTGCCGCCGCGAGGGAGTGGGCTGCGGGCGAGGAGCGGGACGGGGCCGGGGCCGGGGCCCGGGCCGGAGCGAGCGGCGCTGTCTGTGTGCCCTGCCCTCCCCACCTCGCCCGCGCGCAGGCCGCTCGGAAGGCGGCAGCCGGGGGCTCTCCGCTTTCAGGCCACGTTTAAAGTGACAGCCGCCTCCTCTGGCGAGAGAGGTCACCGGGAGGTCGCCCCGGCAGAAGTCCCGGCTGGGCCGCCCGCCTGATTACGGATGCGCCTGTCCCCTGCACGGGGGCCATGCCAGCCAGGCCGGCCGCCCCCGGCCAATGGGGAGAGCGCGCCGCGGAGGGTTCTCCTCTGGTCTGCTCGCTGGCCCTCGGCGTCCCCCTGGGCGGCTTTGCCCAGAGAAGGACCGAGGCGGGCGGGGAAGGAGGGACCCCCCCACACACACTCGTCCGCTCCTGGCGCGCGCCTCCGACTCGGCTTCGGAAAGGGGACCCCTGTTGGATTTCGCCTCTCTCGCTCTGGCACGTTTGATCTATGGAGATGTTTGTTTAAGGGGAGCTTTACACAAATCAGCGGCTTTAAAAGAGCGCGCGAGCGCGCGAGAGAAACAACGGTAGCAATAATGAATGGAGATGAAATTGAGGATGTTAAGCGCACGCACGCACGCAGAATCCAAAGCCATTGGCCGCATGGATGGCGCGCAACCTGAAGCGCGTTGGGGCGCGGGGGGGGGGCTTAAAATCCAGCCTCCCGGAGCGAAGGGAAATTTTTTTTTTAATTTTCCTGCCTCCGGGCCAAAAGACGGATGAATCGAAGGTTACACTTTGCCCACCGGGGTTTCATTTGCGACTTCCCCACCCAGCTGGCGACCCCCCGCCGAACGGCCTTTCCTCGACAGTCCCCCCCCCAAAAAAATACTCTCAAAACTTTTTTAAAAAACAGAGGGGAGTGGGCGTGATTTCGAGCCACAACTAATATCCCTGGAAGAACCGGAGCCGGCGCCCTTTGAGTCCTGAGGTTTTGTTGGCGCATTTCTGCGACAGGTAGATGACGCGATCCTACACCGCACGCTTTAGTTTAGAAGCGCCTTTCCTGGATTTGCACGGGGAGATCCAGTTGCCAAAGCCCCTTGGAAGCGCATCCTCCAAGGTGTGTGGATGAAGCCCGATAAAACATCCCCCCCCAAAAAAAAAACACCCTTCTGAAATGAACGCCTAAAACCCGACGGCCACACTTAGGGGCGAGGGATTCGTGAAAGCGGCATTTAAAGGGAAAAAGGGGGGGAGGGGGACTTCGATTCCTCGACATTTGGCCCTGCCCTGGTGCCTGGAAGTGGAGTGTCCCGAAGGGATTCGAGGCCCGACGGCGCCTCCGAGCTCTCTTTGAGCTACAGCGATCCCTAATGCAAAGCGGTCAGCCGGAGCGACGCGTCGAAATAGCCCGTCTCCGTCAGGAGAACCCGAGGGCCCGTCGGGGAAGGGCGCGGTGGAGCCCCTTCGCCTGCTCGAGGTAGAGGGCCACGGAGGGACCGAAGATGCTGATGGGCTCGTCCCCCGGGCCTCGCCTCGGTGCCCTCGGGAAAGGGGCCATGGTTCCGGAGCAGGCGCCCAAAGCCCCCTTCTGTCCAGGGGAGAGGGGGTCCCGACAAGCCCGCAGAGGCGCCGGAGCTTGGGGCGCCCCCCACCCTCCGACTCCCTCTTGCGTTCTCACGGATCCCCTGGCCGGGCCCTCCTCGGCGGCGGCTTCTTCTTCTCCCGTCTCATCCCCCCCCCCCCGCCTGCCCCGGTTTTAAATTCCGCCATCAATTGGAGCTCTGAGCGGTTCTATTTTCTCCCTGTCAGGATGAGGGATTTGTCCGATGATGCATCGGGTATTAAATACAAGTAATCTGCGGGACGGATGGCTCGAGCCCCGCGCCGCCCGGCCAGTCGGCCTGATGGCGGGCCCGGAGACGGCGCTGCCCCTCGGACAGTGCCCGCCGAGACCAGGAGGACGCGGCAGCGGGGCTGGGGCTGTGTCGGCGCCCGTCCTGCCGAAGCGAGGGGCTGCAGGGCTAGGGCGAAAGTTGCCCGCGCGTCGCCGCCGCCGCCTGCAATCGCGGGTGTGCTGGCGGCGGCCGGCCGGTAGATGGCGTCGCGCGCTGGGGTTCAGCCCACCGGGCCTGCCTTGGCCTCGCGGGTCCCCGCCGGAGCCCGGTGGAAGGGCGCAACGGAGAGCCGCCAGCGCTGCAGAGTCGGATGGCCCACCCGAAGGAAAGCGCGGCTGTCCCTGTGGCCGGGGGTCGCGTGTGGCTGTTTTGTTTTGGCTTCCAGCCCATCTTCCTTGCTCAGCTCCAGGCGAGCCCTGGGAGGGGGGCTGAGATTCTGGGCGGGCCACTAAAGACGCAGAGAAAGGAACCCTAGGTCGTCCACGCCTGTTTTGGGGCCCTCGAGTCACACTTGATTTATGAGGGCCCCAACCTGGAAGTGCTTGTGGTGGGGGGGGGGGAACTGAGGCTCTCCGGAAGTCCATAGACTACAATGACCATGAGCTCCTGCCAGCCTCCTGCTAGCAAGGGCTCATGGCCATTGTAGTCCATGGACCTCCGGAGAGCCCTGGGTTGGCCACCCTGTGTAGTGTTTTCAAGGCAAGAGACATTCCTAGGTGGTTTGCCCATTGGCGGCCTCCGCCTCGCAATCCTGCACTTCCTTGGTGGTCCAAGGACCAACTGGAGCAGGCCCCCCTTTGCTTCTGAGGTCGGGTGAGATTGGGCTGTCCTCGGCTGTCTGGGTCATGGATCCTGTTTTTAAATATACCCCTAAAACGGGCCGCATGGGCGCAATATAAATCCAAATCCACCTCTTCCACTACATCTCCAAACACTGTTCAGGTCATCTGGCCAAAACCTCCTTAGACTCCCCAGCACAAAGGAAGTGAGATTGGCTGAAGCCAGGGTGGGAGGCTGTTCCGAAAGTGATCAGGGCCCCACAGGACCTTAACCAGTTCCACCTATAGGGCCTATAGTCGAGGCCCTGAAGGACCCTCAAGAAGTGCTGACCTCACTGCTGTAATTTAAAATGTTTTCAATGTTAACATAAATAAAACATTTGGATGTGATCCTGCGATGGATTGTTTTAAACCATGTTGTTTCCCTCCTCCAGCTCTCCAGGAAGGGTAGGATACAAAAATAAAGTTGTTTATTATTATTAGCATTAGCATTTATCACATTCTGTGACTCTCTGGTAGCTCCTTCTTGAGTGGACACTTGGTGTTAAGCCTAGGTTGCCTTTGAATAGTGCATGGGACAGCCTCCCTCCACCCCTCCCCGGGTTATGGCACAAGAGATTGTGCCACTGCTATCTTTTGGAGTCCATCAGCGTGATCTGGTGGTTAAGAGCGGCAGCCTCTAATCCGGAGAACTGGGTTTCATTCCCCACTTCTCCTCCACATGAAGCCTACTGGGTGAACTTGGGCCAGCCACAGTTCTCAGAGCTCTCTCAGTTCCACCTCCCTCACAGAGTGGGGAGAGGAAGGTAGGCAATTGTAAGCCGCTTTGAGACTTTCGTGGAGTCAAAAGTGGGGTACCAAAAAAAACCCCTGCTGTTCTTCTTTTCCTCCTAAACCACAGACTGGGCTGGCTTCTAAGTCAGCATGGTTCCGATTGCTCTAGAGGTATGCTGGGACATTTGGTGGTTAGGATTAACACGGCCCTCCCTCTCCCTGGTTGATAACAAGAACAGTGGGCATCAAGGATACAAAGGGAAGCTGGTTGACAATTTTCTCTCCATCACTGCTCTTTTTCATCGCACCAAACCAAGCTGCTCTAGTCACAGGGGGTACCATGGCACAAGGAAGAGAGACAGAAATGAGGTGATCCACAACAGACCACCTTGGGCAGAGCATGGAGCAAAGGAAAGACAGCGACAAAAATTGAACAGTCCATGTGGACACCGGACGAAGTACATTACGAGTGTTGCGCAGAGCCAGTAGGTGTCAGGTCTCAGGTCTGAGGCCATTGAAAAAGAAATAAAAGGAAGTTTGGCACCTGAGTCTCTGTCCCACCCCTTTTTTACAAGATAGTGTGGCCCAGAGGCATGAGCTACAGGGCAAGAGCTGAGGTGTTCTTGGCTGTCAGCTCTCAGTCTGAGGATTGTTGCCTTGGGGCTAGAAGGAAGATCTGCTGGCACAGAGAGAGAGAGAGAGAGAGAGAGAGAGAGAGAGAGGTCCAACCTACATATGGCCTTGAACATGTGATTGCCTAGGGTATGCAGCCACAAGCCAACTGAAAGGTCCCTGTGGGAACTCAATTCTAAAGCACTGACGGGCTCTAATTCAGATGAGAACCATCCGGCCTTCTCCACGCGCCTTCAAATGCCCCCTGAGGATGTATTGGCTCCATCAGGGATATACACTGAATGCTTGCACATGCAGCACCCTATGGGGCAAAAATTGGGGTAAAAAGCAGGGGGGGGGAGGCTGGGATCACTCCCCCCCCCTTCCCAGGCAATAGACTCAATCTGAATCAGGCCCCAGCAATGCTTTAGGACTGAGTTTCCATGGGGCTGGCATCCTGATTCCAAGTTCCCATTTGAGCCACACCTGTCCTGCACTTGGAAACCTCCCCCCCCCCATTTACATTGTACTTCTTTTGAGACGTAAGCCACTTAGGTCCCCATTAGGAGAGAAGTGGCTTCTAAATGTTTAAAGCGAAATGAAATAACCCAAACCAACCCACAAGACATTAGAACTAGCCAAAAGAACCACCCCCCCCCCCACAGACACAATTCTTTCTTGTCTGCCATCTGGGGCTTTCTCAACATAACAACATGTACCAGCTTGACAGTGGTATGTTCACACACACACAGTACTTGTCTCCGACACTGTGGGTGATTGTACATTGGCCCTGTGACTGGCCAGGATTCCCCAGGGAGCTTTAGAGACCTGGACTTCAATTGCCCTAGTCCAGGGGTAGTCAACCTGTGGTCCCCCAGATGTTCATGGACTACAATTCCTATGAGCCCCTGTCAGCAAATGCTGGCAGGGGCTCATAGGAATTGTAGTCCATGAACATCTGGGGGACCACAGGTTGACTTACCCCTTCTTCCAGTCCAGCACTCTTAACACTTCAGGAGTTTCCTCATCAATAGCTCAGCTTTCTACTCATGGCTTCTCTCGCTCTGCTGAGCATCTGGTCCTTACTCACCTGCTCGTCACCCATTGGGATAGAGGTGAATGAGTAAGTGGAAAGAGGAAATCTACTAGCTCTGGCTCGTCAACGCCTCTCTTGCCACTGATGATAAGCCTCAAAGAACTCATTCCAAGCAATGTAGGCACCTGCAGCCTACAGCCATGAAGAGGACCTGCAGCCAACGGGGGACGTTACCGTTTTGAAAATCACTTCTGCCACAAAACCACTGAGCAGCCATTTGCCCCTCAGTGCTGAGCCAGCATGGTATGGTGGGCAGACTAGGATCTGGGGGGCCCAAGCTCCTGTCCCCACTCTGCCCTGGACACTGGTTGGGTGACCTTGGGCCAGCAACACACTCTCAGCTTGATCTACCTTCAGAGGTTGTTGCAAGGCAAAAATGAAAGAGAGGGCAATGATGTAAGCCACTTAGGATCACCACTGGGGAGAAAGGAAGGGTTTAAAAATAAATAAATAAACCTTATCTAGTAGTAGTAGTAGTAGTAGTAGTAGTAGTAGTAGTAGTAGTAGTAGTAGTAGTAGTAGTTAGGTTGCTTGGTGAAAGAGGATTCCTGCCATAGCCTTGGGTCCTGACTGTTTCCTTAGACCAAAGAGGATGGTGTAGTAGTAAAGACGTAGTAGTAAAGAGCGGCAGGTTCTAATCTGGAGAGCTGGGTTTCTTTTCCCACTCCTGCTCCACATGCAGCCAATTGAGCGACCTTGGGCTCGTCAGAGTCCTGATAGTGCTGTTCTCACAGCACCTTTAAGATTCATTTGAGGCATGAGCTTTCGAGTGCATGCCCTCTTCCTCAGACTAAATGGAACAATCCTCTCTTTATTTTATTTGGGACAATGTGACTGTAATGTGATGTTAGTAATATGTAATGTAATTTCGAATTTAACTCTCTGGTCTCAGGACAAGATAATTTGCCAGCACGGCTTGTCACTTGCAGGGGTGGAGGCAGATGGGTCCAGCAACTAGTCTCTTTTGATTACTTCTTTTCACAACTGAGAAAGTGTCTGCCATTAATTACTAACATGGACAGTTTTATTTCTCCAGTGTTTCTGTGAACGGACTGAACTCACAAGGACTGATTAGCTGTTTTAGCAAAGAATTATCATATGGCACAACATGGCTTAATTTAGATATTATGACGCAGTTTACTAACTTGCCACAATTTACTTTTGCCTTACATCTGTACGCTCATGATCCTTGTTCCTTTTTGTCTGAGGAAGAGTGCCTGCACTCGACAGCTCACGCCTTGAATAAATCTTTGTTGGTCCTAAAAGCGCTATTGGACCCAATTTTTGTTTCACTGATGAGATGTTATACGAAAGATTTCCATTTTTCGCATTCACTCTTTTCATTTCTTCCTTCCCTTTTCGGTCCTCCCACACTGTGCCTTCAAGACCGTAAGCTAAAGGAGGCAGATGCCTGACTGCTCAGTGCCTTATGCCTTGACCATTATAGCAAAATAACAATGTGCTGCTGATTTCAGAGTCTAGGTGAAAACCCTTTTCCTTATTAAAACCAGTGCTTCAAACTGGTAGTCACAATAAGAGAAGTTAGCATGTGGGGTGGTGCTTCAGAATATTACAAATGGCTCACAGGTGTTATTTCATATTCTTACTGCAAGCCTATACAGAAGGCCAGTTTTATGACCTTCAGCGTGCAGATGTGAGGATGCAGCTAAGAGATGGTGATTTGCCTAAGAACCAGTTTGGTGTAGTGGTTAGGAGTGTGGACTTCTAATCTGGCATGCCGGGTTCGATTCTGCGCTCCCCCACATACAGCCAGCTGGGTGACCTTGGGCTCGCCATGGCACTGATAAAGCTGTTCTGACGGAGCAGTGATATGAGGGCTCTCTCAGCCTCACCCACCCCACAGGGTGTCTGTTGTGGGGAGAGGAATGGGATGGCGACTGTAAGCCGCTTTGAGCCTCCTTTGGGTAGGGAAAAGCGGCATATAAGAACCAACTCTTCTTCTGCTTCTGCTTCTAAGGACATCTACTGAGTCCAGGGCACAGGTGAGAAAAAGAGGGAGGCCTAGTTTGCTGTTTACTCCAAGCCACTACTTCCTATCTCCTCTCATTTCTGAGTATGCATCAGCAATTACCAACTTGTTGGTGATCCTTAGCCCCAGAGAAACCCACCTGGCCTTGACCAGAGCTGGCGCCATTTTGACCCTGGCTCCTGCCTGGTGGAATGAGCTGCCAGTTGAGATCCGGGCCCCAATGGAGCTGTCAAAGCTCCACAGGGCCTATAAAAGGGTGCTGTCCCACTAAGCCTATGGTTGAGGTCTGTTTGACTTAGAAGCCCTATGGGTCTCCCTTCCCCCCCCCCATATGGCTCCCTCTATTGGGGGTAGTTTCACTGTCATCAGAATTCCTGAATTTGCCAGCTATGCCAGTTGTCTTTTATCATGTTTTTATTAAACATTTTGTAGTTTTAAATGTACATCATCATTGGAAACTGCACCAAGCCCATTATTGGGGAAAGGCGTTCTAGAAATGAAATCATAAATAAATAAAATGTGAGAAAGGGGATGCTTGCTCCTGATGCCAGGTGTGTCCCTCAGTAGACCCAAGAAACGCGTGAGAAGCAACTTCCCTTGCCCTCAAATAAGTGTCAGAGTGTAAGGTGTGTGACTCCGGAAAGCAGGTCCAGGTATAAAATCTGGGGGTTTGGCTGATATCCCTAAAGATATGTCCTGTTTTGAATGAGATCCTAGATCTGTCATTATTTCTGATCTCCTGGATTTGCTGTGGGACCCAAGACTTGCCAGAAATCCGCTGGCTGTGCCTCCCAGGTGTTTTTTAAAAACTCAATTGTTTATTTAAAATAAGCTTCGATAATAGAAGTGGCAGTAAGGCGTAAGTACTGCAGTCTGCTAGCTATTCCCACCAGAATGTAAACCGATGCCTCTTTTAAGCCTTTAAACTTCATGGCTGTCCCAGAAGTAAAAGTTCCTCTAATGGAGACCCTATGGGCATGGTGCATTCCAGCACATCATTAAAGACAGGGGGGGAAAAGGAAAGCAGCTCAGGCAAAGCCAGATGAAATAACCGCACTGTCCACTTTTAATAGGCTTCCCGGGGAGGACAGCCGCTCAGTAAGCGGACAGCGTTGAAAGGGGGAAGGGGGGGGGGGATGGAATCAGACAAGTAGCTGGTAGCTGGGATATTTCTTCTTTAAATACCATAATTGCTGGATAACAAGCACCTCCTTAAATCTTGCAGCTATCTTTTTAGCTACAAAGCTAATTTAGAAACAGAGCTTCTAAGCAAAAGTTCAGAGAAGAAAGAAAGAAAGAAAGAAAGAAAGAAAGAAAGAAAGAAAGAAAGAAAGAAAGAAAGAAAGAAAGAAAGAAAGATTACCAGTTTGCTGTACGATAACTTGTTTCATAAATGTTATTGGCAGCTCCTCTTCCAAAATACAAGAAAAAAAGTAAAATATTAACACTTTTCCTGATATGAGTTATACATGTTTAAAATGAAACAACAACCGTAAAAAAAAATAATCGTAGGGGGTGCAAAACCCTGCTCTTGTCAATTTCACCTTTACCCATCCTACCCATTCTGTTTACAAAAAAATCTAACTAGCAAAAGCTTACTGGATTCCTTCCTGTACACACAGCCCCAAAGATGTTGGAAGCAGGAAGAAAATTAAGGAGTTTCTTTCTCTCCCCCTTTTTGACTGAAAAGAAAGAAGGGGGGTGGGTGGGAATCTCTCTCTCGGTCTGGAAATGGGCCCGGCGGAAAGCATGTTAATCTCCACCTCGGTAATTTGGTTCTTCTGGAGAAGACAGAAGGCCCTGCTGCTTGCCCTGCACTTCATAAATCACGTCTTTATGTGGACAAGGTCAGGGCACCTAACAGCTTAGACATGGGCCCTCTGCAGTGGCTCGAAGGGCTCCGGCATGTTTATTCTCTCGTTCAGATCTCCGAGGAGTAATCCAGCACGCTTCTAATTACTTTTGATTATTTTCATTTGCTAGGGTCAGTCTGGGCCCTGCCAGGACTGCTGGAGGCTTGATTTCCTACAACATCTTTTTCAGGACAGTGGTGTAGGTTTTCGACATTAGCACCCTATTATTGTCCAGGAACCCAATGTGCCAGAAACGATCCAGATCTGGCTATTGCTCCTTGATGTTTCCTTGCCAGCTGGCCATTCCCTCCTCCGACTTCATTAAACTCCAAAGCAGAGCAAAGAAGTGGATTTGGTGCTGCTTTGGTTTTTTCTTTTTTAATTTGTCTGCGTTTAAGGCAGCAGCACATAATGGTCTTCAGCCTAAAAGCCTATGGCAAGAACTGATCTGTGCTTTGTACTTTTAGGTACCAATAAAGTCAGCCTGGAAATGGTAAAAAACAAAACGACAACAAAACACTTCTGGGAAAAATAGTTTTGTTTTGTTTTTTCACTCGGGAGGAACGGGATTTCTTCGTGAGACAACTAGAAAGTGTTAATTTAAACACTTCACAACTGGAGAGTGTTAATTTAAAAGTAAATAAATGACCCATTGCACTGGAGTAAGTGCTTGGGGGACATTCTGTGGACAGGGAAGGGGATTTCCATCCGAGCCAGTTCATTTCAGGTGGCCTTAAGCCGTAGTTTCCCAAGAGCCTAATTAAGAAACACGGATTTTCTTTAAAATTGTTTTTCATTTTTTCTCTCTCTCTCTGGGAATAACACTCTTAAGGCTTAAATGATAATCTAGTGAGCATCATGACCAAATAATTTACATATTGTTTTTATAGTTATCCTAAAAGACGGATGTTTAAACAGATTTGTAAAGTGGCATTCCTTTGTTTAAAAAAACTAATATTATTATTGATTTATCATATAGTATGTGTGTAGTGTAGCCAGGAGATCCTATGATGTAGAATTGTCTGGCAGCTGAGAAAAAGACATTTAGATATGGTTTGCCATTCCCTTCTGGTATTCTTTGGAGGAATCCCCTCCAAACATTTACCAAGGCTGACCCTGCTTAGCTTTCAAGATCTGACAAGACCAGGTGTGCCTGGGCTATCCAGGTCAGGGCTGGTGGCGTTCCCTTTTGACAGACATCTAACAGATCAACTCCGCTAGGTGAAGATACGGCTACTTCTTCTGTTGGGCAAGGCGATGATAGGTTGTGGCGAGTAGTTGTGAGTTTCCTGCATTCTGCAAGGGGTTGGAGTAGATGACCCTGGGATCCCTTCAAACACTATATTTCTAGGTTTGCCAACACTCACTGGACGAGGTCTGGCTGCACTCTGCAACATCTCCTAAGTCTCTCCCTCCCCTAAATGACTTTATATTTCCTGACCTATGAGCTGTATTCCAGGAAGAATGTAATATGTTCCCTTCCTGTGGATGAAGCAACAGCCGTGCAAGAAACAACTGTCCAGCTGCTACTATGTGCAGGGGCTAGGGTGCTGGGAGACCTGAGTTCGAATCCCCGCTAAGCCATGAGGTTTGTTAGGCGACCATACTCCAGTCACTTTCTCTCAGCCTCATCTACCTCGCAGAGCTGTTGTGAGGACAAAATGAACAAAGGGAGAATGAGGTACTTTGCCCAGGCAGGATATAATGCGCTAGAATAAAACCAAACAAATATCCGTGGGGGTTTAGTATAGAAGGACAACGATAAATGTGGTTGCGTGAATCACCTCACAGTCTATTACCAGGCAAAGCCATTCTAACCAATGAAAACTTAAGCAGAATTTCTCCCAGTAAAGAAATTCAGCAGTGCATTGTCTCCCCCCCCCCCCCCGCCCACCACCAAAAACAAACAGGGAGTGCTGATAGCAGGGATTGTTAGGAGCCGACCACTGTCACAGATTCCTAATGCACTTCAGTTGTTAACTAAATGTCCAGTAACGAGCCTAGACACCTGTGGATTTTTTATGGCTAAAACGCCATTCCTCACCCAATAAAAGCCAAACACTTGGTTTAGAAGGTTCAGGTGTTTGCTTTACCATTTCAGGTGCGCCGCCTCAAAGTTCAGGGCGGCTCCCCGCCCTGTAAACTTGTTTGATGTAATGTTCTCTAAGAAAATCCATAGCACCTCCTCAGAGAGTATGAAAGAAACGCAAGACAAATTTACGTCTTCATGTTTTCTCTGGTCCCATCACATGGAAACACCACCACATCCAGTCTCCTGTGATTGGAAGGGGTCAGAACTGGGCATTCAACTGGAAGTCAGAAGAAATATAAATTTTGGAGCTACACATGCACCCATGCAAAGCAGTTAGCGAACATTGTTCCCGATTTCTGGGAGAAAGAGCCACCCAATTTTTTTTTTTTCTGGAAAGAGATCTAATTGCAACGAAACAAAGTTTGAGTCCAGGGGCAGCTTTTATTCAAGGTGTAAGCTTTTGTGTGCATGCCCATTTCTTCAGGTACAATGACATGGAAATCACCCGTCCACACATATTGGTCGGCAGTAAATTAGCACAAACGGTAACAAAGATGTTTAGCAGATTTAAGGACCAAACTGGAATAACAAACTTCGGTTATGACTACCATTTGTTTGGGTTTAATTCCGGGGAACTAGTGAAGGAAATAAATATGTCAGAATTGGAGATTGATGGTAAGATGTGCCTTTAACTGTGAAAAGCGGATAGTAATTAACTGAGAACCTGTCTCTCCATACCATCCATCCCTTCTCAAGCTTGGAGGTGGCCTTACAGCATCTTCTTTGAAATGGGGCAATTGGCTGTGAAGCATTATCTCCCCTGTCCCCAGACTAGAGAAATACATTCTAATCCACTATTCCAAATTACATTCCATTCTACTATTTATCACATTACATTACAATCTACTATTCTAATCTATTATTCCAGTTAAAATAAAGAGGAAATATGGCCCTTCTGGGGGATTGGTGAGAATGCTAATGTAAAGACTAAATGAGGTTCGCATGAGCAGTGAGCTAAGAAACCAATATCCCTGTTAAATCCTGGGGATTCCATTTTTCTGAGTGTTGTAATAACTTGCAACTTAGCTATTTCCCCTTTCTAGTCTGTCCCTGAAGTTCCTTTGCAGTAAAATAGCTACTTTGAAGTCACACATTGAATGTCCTGGAAGATTAATGTGTTCCCCTACAGGTTTCTTAGTCTTGCTGTTCTTGATATCAGTTTTGTGCCTATCTCTCCTTTGATGCAGGGGTTGGTCTGTTTGCCCTGTATAGAGAACCAAAGAGCATTGTTGGCATTTAACTTGTAAAAGTGTATGGTCATGATCAAGTAGAAACTGTAAGTCACTGATGTTGTGTTGAATTGTTTTGAGTTGAGAGCTGTATGTGACTACAAGTGGTGTTTTGTTATTATCTCTTTGGGGCGTGTATTGCAACAGTTATTCTTTGGGTACCCATACTGGCTTTGTTAGTCTGTACCAGCCTTTTTCAATCTTTTGACTGTGGAGGAGGTCCTAAAATAAATTTTCAGGCTTCGAAGACCCCCGGAAGTGATGTCAACTGGCCACACCTCCCGGCCACACACCCCAGAAATGCCATGTCACCGGGGGGGACATCACCCCTCGCACACTTCTTCCTCCTTTCGCTCCTTCCCCCGGACCCCCAATACCACAACCCAACCAACTCCTTCCCAGTTTTTACACCCACAGCCTATCCACCAAGTCCTGAGTGGAGACAGCTAGTTCCCTAGCTTGTGGCCAACTCTTCTTCTTTATTCTGGTCTCACCAGGGAGTTGCTGCAATATTTCCCTTTCCCCTTGAAGTTAGTTCCGTCAGCTCTTGAGCAACAGACAAGTTAAATTTGAACACCTCGGCCCCAGTTATTCACATGAGATATAAAGATCAATATGTATTGATTTTATAATTTTGATTCATATGTGCACAGCACTCTACAGTCTCTCACTGGAGTTTATTTATCAACCCTTCTGCACCACCTTGAATTCTGGCCAGGATTCAAGACACTCCAGACTCAAATGTCCTTCTCTTTCTGGTTCTCATCTCCTATCTTAATTTTCTTGGTCAAATATTTACCTTTCACAGGCCCAAAGCACGTATTTACAGCCCTACTGACGTCAAGGAGAGTGTTAGGTGGGCATTAGGATTGGTATCTGGCTTTGGAATATCTCAACGTTTTGACCAAACTGGTTGTTATTGTGCTGTTGACATACGACCATAAAATCAAGTATGAGGCTGTGAGATCTATGAACACAACTTCTCATGGCCATGACCAACGCCGTTTTAGAGACACATGAGGCCATTTAAAACATACCCTGTGACATGGCCTGAAAGCCAGTGTGATGCAGTGGTTAAGAGTTCAGGTTTGACTCCCCGCTCCTCCATATGCAAACAGCTGGATGACCTCGGTCCAGTCACAGTCCTGACAGAACTCTTCTGATCGAGCAGTCCTGGCAGAGCTCTCTCAGCCTGACCTCCCTCACAGGGTGTCTGTTGTGGGGAGAGGAAGGGAAGGTGATTGCAAGCCCCTTTGTGATTCCTTCAGGTAGTGAAAAGTGGGGCATAAAAACCAACTCTTCTTCTGATTGGAACCTAGATATATTGTGGGTAGGAGAACAAGATTGTGGACAAATATTGTGGGTAGGAAGATATATTGTGGAAAGATATTGTGAATAGGTGAACAAGATTTTCTGGTCCTGTCATGCCAAGAACTTATCAGGATTTCAGGTCCTGGTGGCATTTTTTTCAATGGCCAAATTCTTCTCTAAAATGGTGTCCACAGCCAAGGTTGGACCCAAGGCTTTGATAATATCTAGCTGGGCTTTGAGGAAACTTCCCTTCATGGATCAGTTTTCATTCTGTGAGGAACTTAATTGTCACAGCAGCAACAAGGTCATAGGACCTGACCTGCATGTGAAAGAAACATAGGCTCCCAACCTAGCACTGCCACCTGCATTTCCTTCCACCAAGTGAAGAGTCTTGCTTTGGAAGATAGAGTCTGCATCTGAAGGAGGAGGGCAGAACACAAATTATCCACAGCCTTTGGGAAGACGGTACATGTTTTTCACCCTTGATGTCATAAAAATGAGGCTTTCCCCCCATATTTCATATGTGATGCTTTGTGTTTCTCCCAAGCACTGGTATCTAAAGCCTGCCACAGCCATGAGGGGGACACCGTCTCCTCAAGGAAATCTTTAAAGACCCAGAGCAGGAGACATTGAAATCTTCATCATGCTGCTAAAGAGTGTGAGGATGCACCTTTGCGACGTTCCCCCAGGATTACACATAACATAAGAAAGTTGTAGTATCCAACTCCTACTCTTTGCACATGCTAAAAGCGGTTTTCCCTAGCAGCTTTGGTCGTTGCATGGGCTCTACGTGAAATCACAGGGCACCATTTTTTCTGATTCACTCCCAAGCGATAATGCCTGGAACTCCATAAGCAATACCATTTACTATCAAGTAAGACAGGCTACACTTTCTAATTACTCCCCGTTTTCTTTCGCCTTGCAATGAAACAAATGACTTCAGAAACAGCCACACAGATATCAGGTTAAAAGGACCTTTGGGAACTAGAGGATGTCGCACAAAGTACAAGACATCTAAAGACCGGCTGTTACACACCTATTACATCTACCAAGTGGCCTCTTTCCCTTGTTTTGAAGTCATGTATACATGATACAGCAAGACCAAACCGTTTTATGTACCGTAAGAAATTTGAAACATGATGTTTAATGTTTGGGAGATAAAGTTAACAAAGCTACACATCCATGACTTTTTTATTTCCATATTTTATTGCCTTTCAAGAACATAAAGAGAAAGGAAGCCCGAGACTCGGGCCAATCACCATATGTTGTTTCTTGTTTCTTTCTAAATGAAATAATAACCTTGTTGATTGGGGCCCGAGGCAGAAATCGCAGTAATATATTTGGTGGCGTTTTGTTTTTAAAAATGTTTACATAGAAGCTTTCTGAAGCCTGCCAAACGCACCGTGCTCAGAGAGAGAAAACATTTGTTCTTGTTGCAGTTTGATATTAAATTATTTTCAGCATTAAGCTACTAAAATCCACCATGTGTTTTTTTACAGATTGGCCTTAAATACTGTTGTAGTCTGAAATTACTCTGGTTGTTTTTTTAAAGAAACACCCAAAGCAAACTCCATCTGTCTTCAGCTGTATGCGAGAGAATTTCCAGACGTATAATACAGAACCGTTTCGCACAACCACTTTGAGAAGGTTTATTTGTACACTTTTCCCCCCTTGTCAAACCCAGATCTTTCACATCCAACTCCACACCCAATCTTTCCATATATTTTTTTTATTGCCAAGGTTCAAACAACTGTTCCACTTCAGGTTTTTAAGCCCTTCCCACCTATCTTGGCCCAAGAAGGTGCAAAGATAAGTGGAATGGCCAGAACAAAGGCTGAATGACTCTTCAGCTTTGACTTTGGGTTGCAACCTCACGGTTCAATCTTGACCAATATGATCTCAAACCGTAATATGTGTAAAGTTCTTAAAAAAAAAAAGGTGTGGCATTCACTAGCAGGGTGCAAGATGCAAATAACTTTTATGGTCTCATTCTTATGATTAACAGCTTATTTAAAGTTGTTTTACTGTTATTTTAAATTGTTTTAATTTTGTTTTAATGCATTCAATGTGCAATATGTTGTACACCACCCAGAGCAGGTCTCCAGGACAGGTGGTGCAGAAATTCAACGAACTAAACTCAACTAAACTAACCTGAGTCTATTGGCTTAACAAGCTTATTATGTATTTATTGTATCTTATGATATTTTTATCATAATACTTGTATGCTGATTTGAACTGTGAGGATACAACAGAGAATGGTATCATAGAATCATAGAGTTGGAGGGGGCCATACAGGCTGTCTAGTCTAACCACCTGCTCGACGCAGGATCAGCCCAAAGCATCCTAAAGCATCCAAGAAAAGTGTCAAGTGCCACGCAGTTGCGGCCGACTTGTGGTGACCCCTAGTGACCACACCAACAAAGGGTGGTTTGCTATCATCTTCCTCTACATGGCGACCCTACTCTTCCTTAGTGGTGTTCCATTCAAGTGCTAACTAAGGTTGATCCTGATCAGCTTCTTAGATGTGATGAGATTGGTCTAACCTGGGTCATCCAACCCTGTGAAGGAGGTAAGGCTGAGATAAAAATGACTGGCAACCCGAAGAACTTCATGATTTGATTGGTGTAGTGGTTAAGAGTGGTGGCTCATAATCTGGCGAGTCAGGTTTGACTCCCCGCTCCTCCACTTGTAGCCAGCTGGATGACCTAGTCACAGCCCTAATAGGGCTGTTCTGACTGAGTAGTCCTGTCGGAGCTCTCTCAGCCCCACTTACCTCACAGGGTGTCTGTTGTGGGAGAGGAAGGGAAGGCAATTGTAAGCTGCTTTGAGACTCCTTAGGGTAGTGAAAAGTGGGGTATAAAGACCAACTCTTCTTCTTCTGACTGGACCCTAGATTTCCAACACCCTACCCGCTCTTCTCTGCATCTGTGCCACCAGCCACACTAGTTAAAATTAATATTTCTCGGTAGTCAGCTAGACTTATGCTTTAATATAAATATAATCTATATCTATATAAAATCCCTTTACACATATTTTACACTATGCGTCATACGTTTGGATATGACATTGATTTGCAGTTCCATATTCTCTGCAAACATTCCAGAATTCAAGTAATATATTTATATTTAAATATATTCATCTACATTAGCATATCCAATGTTGGCTTTGTCCTACTAATGGCCACCACAAATAAGAATGAGTATTGGCATAAATTTCCCGCTGTCTGTTGTACTTATCAGCGATAGAGAGGGGGGGGGAGAAATTCAGAGTGTCCTTCCATAAAAGGCATATCTGGTACAAAAGAAATGCCTTTCCAACAATATTCCGTGCAATGAGCTGGGAGAAGTTAATGTAGCTGCTGGTTTCCCTCCACTGGACCAACTTCCTCTGTCTTATCAGATGCTTATCTCGGCACACAGACTAGAGCGAGGGCAGAGGCAGACAGGGTGAACCTGGCGTTCTATTCTCGTCTGGAACCGGAGCTGCACTGCCTGTTTCATGAGAAAGACTAAAATGTCATCTAGCGCAAACACAAAGGACTAGATGGTATCTTGCTGTTGGTTCAATGAAGTCATACTTTGTGTGTGTGTTTGGAGGGGGGGAGAGGCTATTCACCAGATTAATAGCTGTACCGAAATCTCTGGGGGTATATCAGAAAGTCTTTATCTGGATAGCAAAGTCTTGGGGGCTGTACTCTCCATGCAACTGAGCAAAATGCTCATGTGAAATGTTTAGCATATTCAGGATGTGGTGACATTATATATGCGTGGGCTTTGTTTTAGTACACCGGTCTTGTACCGAGTAGTTCCCAAGGAGCCGTCCGTAAATATTTGCAGGAATATCAAGGGCACAGCTACATGACAAACTGGGACATTTTGTATGGCATAGTTTATACATGGGAACCAAGGATGCTACGGAATTTCACAGTCTCACTGTTTGAACTCCCACCCATCCCCATTAAAGAGCCTCTTGTGGCGCAGAGTGGTAAGGCAGCCGTCTGAAAACTTTGCCCATGAGGCTGGGAGTTCGATCCCAGCAGCCGGCTCAAGATTGACTCAGCCGTCCATCCTTCCGAGGTCGGTCAAATGAGTACCCAGCTTGCTGGGGGGTAAACGGTAATGACTGGGGAAGGCACTGGCAAATCACCCCGTATTGAGTCTGCCAAGAAAACGCTAGAGGGCGTCACCCAAGGGTCAGACATGACCCGGTGCTTGCACAGGGGATACCTTTACCATCCCCATTTTGATTTTGCCATTCCTTTGGGTGACACCAACTCAACAATCTTGAGTGCATGACAGATCGTTTCTCAGAGCAACAGGTACCACCTTACAGCTTGACACTATGGATTTACTAAGGAAACAACTCTTATTGTGTAACTCTTATAAGATGGCTGGATGTATTATAGCCCCAACACTGGAAAAGAAAGGATGACAAAAGCATACACAATAATGTCAATAGCAAAATTCTTATCGATCAGATGGGAGGATTACAGACTCAGAATGAAACAGGAATTCAAATCCCCCCCTTCACATTTCTTGAAATAAAGAGAGAGATCAGATGAAAGGAACAGGAATCTCCCAAGAAGGGGAGATGGGGGGAACCCAATCATTCCAAAATAATGATACAATGATTTTTTTTTAAGTTCTAAATATTTTTTAATATAGGCAGAGGTACTTTTTAAAAAGGAAAGAAAAATGGGCCAGCACACTGATTGACTTTACATCCATGGAGATGTCATGAAGATTCTGGGGGATAAAAATAAGTGGGAGATACAACAGGGAAGTGTAGACTGAGGATATTCTCAAAAAAATAGTTCATTGCCTACACAAAGCAGTGAAGAAAACTCTTTGTTAGGAGGGAGGGAGGCAGCAAAGTTATCCACGGGTTGAGAAAAAGTAACAGAGATTTATCTATCACAATCTTCCTCCAAAATATTTATGGGCCTGGGTATTAGCTCCCCCCCCCATCTTTCATAATAATACTGTAAAATAGTCTAGACTGAGTAAATTTAAGTGGTCCAAAATCACCCAATGAGCTTTACAGCTGAAAAGTAACCCCACACCTCTAAATAGGTGAGCAGTGACTCATAAAAGCTTGTCACAAATTTTGTTAGTCTTTAAGGCAGCCTTTGTCAACATTTTGACTGGGGAGGAGCCCCTGAAATATTTGTTCAGGCTTCAAGGAACCCCAGAGTGATGTTAGTTGGCCACGCCCCCCAGAAGTGACATGACACTGGAAGTGATATCACCACCCATGTTAAAAGGCTGGCTTGAGAAGGACTGAGAGGGGTAGAGACAGGTCGTGGATTAATTTGGAAATAGGTGTGCAGGCTCCGTCCCCTCCCAGGTGCAGAAACCATGAGAACCCACTCATGTTCAGGGAGGCAGAGCAATGGAAGCAGCTGGTTCCTTAGCTTGTGGCTGAGTCCATTAAGGCAGGAGGGGGAAGGCACGGACCCCCTCTGGAGCTCCCATGAACCCTTGGGGTTCCATGAACTCCTAGTTGGGAATCCTTACTTTAAGGTCCTACCGAACTCTTGCTCTTTTCTACAGCCCCAGACCTCTCCGGTAAGACTGATTGAAGAAGAAAAGTTGGTTTTTATACCCTGCTTTTCACTACCAGGAGTTTCAAAGCACCTATAATGTCCTACCTGTCCCTTTCAGGCGGGGCTGAAAGAACTCTGACAGAACTGCTCTGCGAGAACAACTCCAAGGGGACTGTGACTAGCCTACAATCACCCAGCTGGCTGCATGTGGAGAAAGCATGGGGAATCAAACCTAGGCCTATTCTGCACACAATAGATAATGCACTTTCAATGCACTTCAGAAGTAGATTATCCTGTTCTGCACAGGAAAATCCGCCTGCCAAAGAGCATTGAAAGTGCATTATCCTATGTGTGCGGAATGGGCCCTATTTTGCCAGATTAGAAACTGCCACTTTTAACCACTACACCAGGCTTGCTGGATTCTGGCCCTGTCTATAAATCCTTAGCATCCTTATAAACATTTAGATGTTGGCCTGAGTAAAGGGTTTTATGTAACACTGTTTCTTTTTCTAGATTTTGCATAGGCCAGCACAGCTCTTTACATCTTTTTTCTCACAAGGAATCCTGGAAAGTGTAGTTGGTTCAGATGCTTAGGATTCCATGTTAATCTATATCACATTCTCCTGAGCTACAGCTCTCAGAAGTCCCTGGGAAGAGACTGGGAAGAGACCACCCCCACCCTTTGCCCTGTTTTCACTTCCTCCCCTTGCCTTTACTACTACTACAATGACTCCGCCTCATGTAGGCTGGAAAGAAGGAGCTAAGAAAAAAAAACCCATACGACACTACAAACAACTCTCTCCCTTTTATTTTGACACCTACGGCCTACAAACTGTGTCCTCCAGGAAGAAGTGGCCAGTTCCCTAGCTTGTGGCTGTGTCCATTAAGACAGGAGAGGAAAGACCATGGCTCTTCTCTAGAGCTCCCACGGTCCCACAGGGGTTCATGGACCCCTGGTTGGGAATCCCTGGCTAAAACCCTTATTTATGGGTTATGGGATCACTGGTTATTTGGTAAAAATTTGGTGTGGAGGGTTTCTTTTTTGAGGGAGGGGGGATTAAGTATTGCCGGTAATATATTCAGGTAGTTGTGGTGACGGATGATCACCATTAGTTTTAAACAAAGCAAAACATTGAACCAGTTACATTATACAGACCCCCCTCCACCAGCTAAAATAGCCTCTTAGCAGGCATTTTCTCTCTCTCCCTGTCCCCAGCCTTCCTGGTTTTCCATTGTCTAGCAGCTACAATATGCCCACTTAGAAGGAAAGGCAATTATCTCTCTCACTCTCTTTCCTATCTGAGCTGCTTGAAATGTAGACATTTGACGCTGTTTCCATTTGGAAAAAGAGTTGCATAAAGCCTTTAAAAGTTGCTGCGTGCCAACGTCTCTCCAATTCCTGATTTATTGTGACTAAGTCTAGCTGGCATGGATACTGAAATAGCTTAACTGTCATACAAAAATACCAATGTGTATATAGTTCTGATCAGCAGGGCGGGGGCAGAACAGTGACTAAAAAGAGATTAAATGAAAAGTAACTTCAAAAACGTTTTGTTGAATTTTCTGGACCAGCTTTCAGTATGCTTTACTGTCATGGCATACCCTAAAGAATCTTGGATATCATTCTTTATTAGAGATCCTCTCAGAGCCTCCCTTCCTGGGCCAAGGCAGTCTATTTTTGTATCTGCAAATTCCACACCACATCCATGCAATGGGTTAGATCAGTGGTCCCCAACCTTTTTCAGGCTGGAGACCAGCTGCAGCAAGGAGGGTGATTGCCCGGCCGCCTATGCTGCACATGTGCGGCCGAAAACGCGCATTGCGCATGCATGGCCGAAAACACACACGCACGGCACTTTCGTGTTTTCGGCCACGCATGCGCAACGCGCATGCGTGGCCCTGCTTCCCTCTCCCCCCCACAGTAAGAAGCTTGCCAGGCCACAAGCTTGCAGCCTGGTAAGTTTCTTACTGCGGGGGGGCCGGCAAGAGGGAGCCGCGGCCCAGTGCCAGGGCCTTCGCAGCCCGACACCGGGCCACGGCCTGGTGGTTGGGGACCACTAGGTTAGATCCATCTGCAAAGGAGAAATGGATCCACAGGCAGAAGGGATTTCCAACCAAAGAGTGGATTCTCCACCTCTGTTTGTTTGCTGCTTCCCAAAATACACACAGAAATGCTGCTTCCCGGGAACAGGGTACCTGTTAATGCTGCAGGAGGAGTGAAGTCTGCTGTGGGAGGGGGAAATCAAAAGAAGAGCTGTTGTTGTTTTTTTGTACCCTGCTTTTTACTATCCAAAGGAGTCTCATAGCAGCTTACTTTCACCTACCCTTCCTCTTCCCACGACAGGCACTCTGTGAGGTAGGTGAGGGTGAGAGAGCTCTGAGAGAACTGTCACAGGTCCAAGGTCAACCAGCTGGCTGCATGTGGAGAAGGATTAGGGGAATCAAACCTGGTTCTCTGGATTAGAGGCCACTGCTCTTAACCACTACACAAAGCTGGCAATCACCCCTCGTGCATTATTATTATTATTATTATTATTATTATTATTATTATTATTATTATTATTATTATTATTATTATTATTAATTCAACTTGTATACCGCTCCCCTCCATGAATGGGCTTGGGATAATTCACAACTATGTTGCAATCCCATAACCCAGACTATACAATGCAAATGCAAAACTATAAAGACCACAAGCTTTCAAAGGAAATTCTCTGGCAGATCCAAGAAGACAAGTTGCATTTGATCTGTACAGTTGCTCTTGCCAAAAAGGAGAAGCCCATCTTCTTGCTCTCCCCAGCATGCCCATTTCCCAAATGTCCACAACGCCATATTCATAACACTTTCTAGGCACACACGCCTTCATGGTCTGCAACAGCCACTTTAAAAGCCTGAAGATGAAGTTTCCCAGCCTAAAGCATTGCTGTTAACTCACTGCCATATCCCACCATTCCCTTTTTACAAGAGTTGGCCAGTGTCGTTTTCCAACTATTGCATGCTGAAAGGTACACCATGTGCTTGGCAGCAGGTAGACACGACTAGCTTGTCATGGGCTGCGGAGAATACCGTGTACATCTTTCAAATGGCCGTCGCACACCACGGCGGTCACGTGCATCAGCCCACGGATGCTGCCTCCAACTCATGCCACAAGATATCTGGTTTACCCATTGACACATCCTTAAAATCATTGTTGAGCTGTCCGTCTGGTCTTCCTGCCTTTGCCGGAGCCAAGGAAGGCTGCCCAAAGCATCCATCCCACGGGCTAAATAAAGACGAAAGCTTAAAATGTCAGACTGGAGGAAATGACAAGCCCGACCACTGGAAGAAAAGACAACCTTGAATAAATAAATAGAAGGAACCAAAGTCAGATACAGTAGCAAGAGAAGGAAGATGGAACAGTGTGTGTGTGTGGGGTAGGGGGGTGAATTTACAGAGGTGTAGCTCACTCTTCCACCTTGGGCAAGATCAGCTGTAATTATCAAAAGAAATATCAAACAACATAGCAGTTCTGAGCTATACATTATCCGAAGAGGACTGGGTGAACCAGTTAGAATCATAGAAATCATAGAGTTGGAAGGGGCCATTCAGGCCATCTAGTCCCATCCCCTGCTCAATGCAGGATCAGCCTAAAACATCCAGGATAAGTATCTGTCCAGCTGCTGCTTGAAGACTGCCAGTGAGGGGGAGCTCACCACCTGCTTAGGCAGACGATTCCACTACTCTGATTGTGGGGAAGAAATTCCTGATAACTACTCTGAAAAAATAAAGAATCTGATATTTTCAAGTGCATCCATACACTTTTGCAGGCAAAGCATTCATAAGCCGGCAATAAAAAGAGAGGAAGTTATAACATTTGAATAAATGGGGAAAGAGGTAGGGCTCAAACCTAAGGATTCTCAAGGCAGTGCCACAATAAGCAAGAACTTGGCATTGGTCTAATGCAAAAGTAAATATCTCAAGACCAGAAGTCCTTATGAAACCTTCTTATCAGTTACCGCTCAGTGTTACAAGTACCTGGCATTCCTATCCTGTTCTTTCCCACAGCCAATTCAAACTGAAGCTTCACTGGAGGGCAATTGCCTTACAGGGCTGCAAATTCAGCCAAAGATTCTGTCCAGGAGACAAACGGAGCTGGTTCAGAAGATTGTCAGATATGGGAGACTGCTGGACTGCTGAGAACCACTAAGGACCTCTGGACAAAGGTTTTGCCCTGACTAGGATTGTGTGCTTCGGCCGTTTCGGCGATCACCGAAGCCCGAACCCGCACATAGACACTGGTCATATCAGGATTCGGTGATCACAGAGGCAGCCAAACCACGCCCAAGCGCACTAATCCTGACCCCTCCCCAAAGACCCTGGTTCATGCCAAATATAATAATACATGAAATTACTAGGCTTCCTGTTATCACAAATAGAATAAGTATTGCTCACAGAGTGTAGGAAATGGACAGGATTATCAAAGAATAGATTTTGCGTATGATTTGGTCTTGGCAGTAGTACATGTGTAAAGGATCTGGGGGTCTTAGTAGACCATACACTGAACAGGAGCCAGCAGTGTGACTCAGTGGCTAAAAATGCAAACGGGATTTTGGGCTGTATTTAAGGAACTATAGCGTCCAGATCACGTGAGGTGGTGTTACCACTTTATTCCGCTCTGGTAAGACCTCACTTGGGAGTACTGTGTTGAGTTTTGGGGACCACAACTGAAGAAAGATGTAGAGAACCTGGAGCATGTCCAGAGGAGGGCTTCGAAGATGGGGAGGGGTTTGGAGATCAAGTCCAATGCTATTGGTATGTTATTGTTATTGTTAGATTGATTTTGATAGTGTTCTATGTAAATGTTCCAAAATGTTTTATGTAAACTGCCCAGAGTTGTTGGGAAGGGTGGTATAATGAATGAATGAATGAATGAATGAATGAATGAATGAATGAATGAATGAATGAATGAATGAATGAATGAATGAATGAATGAATGAATGAATGAATGAATGAAGTCATATGAGGAAAGGTTGAGGGAGCTTGGTCTGTTTAGCATGGAGGTGATATGATAACCATCGCCAAATACATGAATGGCTGTCATATAGAAGATGGAGCAGAGTTGTTTTCTGTTGTCCCAGAGGGTCAGACCAGAACTAATGGGTTTGAATTAATTCAAAAGAATGTTTGACTAGACATCCAGAAGAAGTTCCTGACAGAGCGGTTCCTCAGTGGAACAGGCTTTCTCAGGAGGTGATGAATTCTCCTTCTTTGGAAGTTTTTAAGCAGAGGCTAGATAGTCATCTGACAGAAATGCTGATTTTGTGAACTTAGGCAAATTGTGAGCAGGTGGGCAGGAAGGGATGAGCCAGTGTTCGCCTCTTGTGGCCTTCCTTGCATAACTAGGGAATAGCTAATTGCCACTGTGGGTTGGTAGGTGAATTTCTTCCAGGCCAGGCAGGATTCAGGAGATTTTTGGTGGAGGGATCATTTGGGCATGAAATTGGGGTCACTGTGGGTGGGCAGGTAGTTATGAGTTCCTGCATTGTACAGGGGGTTGAACTAGACGACCTTGGAGGTACCTTCCAACTCTATGATTCTATGATTTTCATTGCAATAGGTTGAGATGATGCAAAAAGAAAAAAAGAACAAGACTCTTGCAAGAATTTTGAAATTCACTATAAATAAAATACAGATGAGACACAACTTCCCTTGGAATAATCGCATTGAATGAAATGAGACAGTCTTGCTCACAAAGTACTCAGCATAGAAAAAAACCCTTATTTCTCCTTAACTTCCTCCCCTCCCCAAACCAAATAAACTCACAATAAAGCAACAGAGAAGGAAAGCTGTGGAGATGTGAAAATAAGGTGACCAGATTGTCCCACTTTTGGAGGGACATCTGGGGTTACCTGGCAAACTGTACTTATGTTGAAATTAAAATATATATATTACAATACTATTTTTGCGTTCTGTCATTCTATACTTTCTATGAAACTTTTTGTTGCTCAAGAACCCCCCCCCCCCCCCCGTCAATGGTGTCCCGCTTTACCAATGTTAAAATCTGGTCACCTTATGTGAAAAGTCAGTTGCATTGTACATGAAGAGGACGGATGAGTCCTCCCAATTTTTGCCAAGATTGTCCCTGCAGTGGCCATTTCCTCCCCTGGCACAGAAGGCTTAAAATTTGTTTAATTAGGACTGAAATATCATATTGACCTAATGTTTTAACAAATATGTGTACCAAGTTCTCTGAATTCCTCACTTAAAAAAACAAAAAACAAACTAAACCTCTATTCCTTTCTGTTGCAGAGATATAATGGGAAAGGGATATGTCTACAATGGAAAGGACTAGAGATGTACTTAAAAGAATGAAAGCTGGGAAATTCAGAGAATCTGATATACATACTAACCCCTGGAATTGCATCTCCCCTCCAACACCACCACCTCTGTCCACCACTGGACACCCTGAATAATAATTCAGCTTGTGTGATTAAATATATCTTGGTCAACTAGAACTCAAACCAGGAGCTTTGTTAATCCAGTATAGACAAATGCTGTTTTCTCATGGATCTGCCCTCCTTCCATAGAGGCAGTGCATTGGTGCTTTCAGAATCATCCTGGCTATAAATACTTCTTGGCCAAGCCTCAAAAGCCTGGGAAACAAGCCAGGCTTGGGTCTTGCTTGATCTCCTTCCTACCTGCACAGTCTCCACACTTCCCTGTTTCTTTGCCATCATTCTTTCTGCATCACCATTCAGGCCTCTTAGAAACATAGACTCATAAAGTTGGAAGGGCCCTCCAGGGTCATCTAGTCCAAACACACTGCACCGTGCAGGAACTCACAACTACCTGCCTACCCACTGCGACCCCGTTTTCATGCCCCAGTAATCCCTCCTCCAAAAATCTCCAGACTCCAGCCTGGCCTGGAGGAAATTCACCTACCATCCCACAATGGCGATCTCCAATTCTGACCTTGTCCTGCAATTGCCCCTGCCGTTTGTGGCTAGGTCCTGTGTTCCATCCAGCTGTCTCCTGCCTACCCATGTGCTGGGTTACTTAGGCTCAGACCTAGACAGGTCTAGTCTAGTAGCTCTCTTGTGACCACGAGAGAGCTCGAGAGGCCCCACATGCCCCACAGTCTCTTTCCCAGCGGTGCAAAGCAGCCATGAACGCATAATTAATTTGCTTTCAACAGGTTGTCCTCTGAAATCGAAAAAGCCCAGATGACACTTTCCTGTGGGCAGAAAATATCAATATCCACCAAGCATCAAGCTGTTGTACCACCCCGTTTCATTATTTATTGAGGAGTAAAGTTACACTAAGAAGAATGCTCACTAGGCAGTAGGAAAAATGTACACACATAAAAACCACTCTCCAGAAAAACAACACCTTGGGGCATTTTCCTTGCATAAATGACATTTTCTGCCATTGAAAACAGAACCTCTACAGGTGGAAATTAAATGCAAGCAGCTGTTCTATGGAAAGACAATTTGGGAGAAAGAAAGAAAGAAAGAAAGAAAGAAAGAAAGAAAGAAAGAAAGAAAGAAAGAAAGAAAGAAAGAAAGAAAGAAAGAAAGAAAGAAAGAAAGAAAGAGGAACAGAACGGAACGGAAGGAAAAGGAAGGAAGGAAGGAAGGAAGGAAGGAAGGAAGGAAGGAAGGAAGGAAGGAAGAAAGAAAGAAAGAAAGAAAGAAAGAAAGAAAGAAAGAAAGAAAGAAAGAAAGAAAGAAAGAAAGAAAGAAAGAAAGAAAGAAAGAAAGAAAGAAAGAAAGAAAGAAAGAAAGAAAGAAAGAAAGAAAGAAAGACATTGGAATGCAATCAGGTAGGACTTAATCACAACTATTTTGAAGTTTTACTCTGACTTTTCCGCAACTAGCTTTTTATTATTCACTTATTTTATCATTTAAAAAATATCATTACCCATTTGGTTAGCAGAATGCTGCAGACAACATTCCAGCAACTGAAAAATTCTGCAGCTTCCCCTCAATTGAATGCCTCATGTTGGGCATTAAAATTTCCAGTTAGGACAACTGGATTGTGGTTCAGCCACATATGAGCAATAAGCAAAGCAAAAAACTGTGTGGCTCAACAATCACATATACATCCCAATAAAGTTGACTTCAGCTGTACTAAATGCATTTCAGTCTTCCATTTAATCTGGAAGGAACAGTTCATCTCTACATCATCATAGCACACCAGATACGAACTAATTTCTCAAGTCTCCCTCAGCCCATTCACAATACACTGGACTGCACAAAGTCAAAATGAACACAGTCCCTTAGACAGCTGTCTTAGTGGAGGATCATAGAATCGTAGAGTTGGAAGGGACCTCCAGGGTCATCTAATCCAACCCCCTGTAGAATTCAGAAAATGGGCCACAAGCGCCAAGCTCAGATGCAATCCCTTCTGCCCACCCATTTACAATCTGCCTAAATTCACAGTGGAATAGGCTGCCTAAGGAGGCGGTGAGCTCCCCCTCACTGGCAGTCTTCAAGCAAAGGTTGGATACACACTTTTCTTGGATGCTTTAGGATGCTTTGTGCTGATCCTGCGTTGAGCAGGGAGTTGGACTAGATGGCCTGTATGGCCCCTTCCAACTCTATGATTCTATGATTCTATGATTCACTATAATGTGGGTGATAACACAGAAACCTATCTCCTTCTTTGCATTGCATTTGTTCAGGAAATAATTTTATTCCTGCAACAGAAACGCATCCTCAATAGAAGCTGTGAACTCCATGGCTTGTCCATAAAGAACATGCATAGGAGCAACCCCTTGGTACAAAAATCACAACGATGCTGGGGACTTTGACAGATCAAAGGCACTGCACTGGCAGATACAACAATTCTCATAGAGCAGCAGGTCCAACGCAATTTGTCTTTGTTTATGAAAAATTCTTCGCAGGGAGCCTCTCCCCTGCTTCGTAGGTCGCATTTTCATCTCTGGCAGCACAGCCAGCCAAGACTTTCCTTCTGTGCAAACTAACTTCTCAAGAGCTCTTTGCTGTTTTGTTATATTATCTTATTCAAATCTGCCCATTGCCCCTTCCCCGCCCCCCTTTCAAAATCATACCTGCTTGTGATACTCTTTCCCCACTTGGAGAAAGGCTGCCCCACCTCATACCACCTGGCCATCACAAAGAAGTCAGATGGGGTATTTGAGAAGCCTACGTGACCACAACTTCCTCCTGTATGTACACCATAAGTCAGATTGTCACATGGGGCAACAGACACATGGAATACATGCACTCTCCTCAACAGAGCTGGCCTTCATATAGAAAAACCCATAATGTGTGAAGCAGGCTTCACATATTAAATCAAATCTTTACTGGATGAAAACTCCCTTGTCTCTGCAATCCATTATTGTGATTTAGCATCTGGCCAATATCAGATATTCCATGAGAAAGGGTATAAGAACTCCATAAACCACAATTTAATTTTTTTTTAAGTTACATTTTTCAACAGTGGAACAAACAATTTAAAAATATTATGATACCAATAATATCAGAATGCCTTTCTATGGGCCATATTTTTCAAAGGAACAGCACTCCATTCCCATAAAGGCTTTCTCCGTTATGTTTAACTTGTATTAATGCCAGACGATGTCAGCATATCGGCCAATAGCGCTTTGCTACAAATCATTGTACGGGAAATAAACTTACATTTAATTTTGTACTTCAGTATTTGCATACACATATATTTAGCACTTCTTTTTTAAAAAGCCGTCATAAGTTTCCAAATGGATCATATTAAATATCAATACATGCCTTCCTTTGTCAGCTATTAGTTATATGGGCTTTAAATTACATGGAACAAATATTTTACATTAAAAGTTTTTCAAAAAAATTCTGAGTGGATTTAGGCTTGAAGTTTTTAACGACTGATTTCTTTTTTTTTTTAAAGTTTCTATAACCCAATTCCTTGATGCGTCTGGATCCTCCATTGCTGATTAAGGTGCGTTTCTGCTAAAGTCTGTGGAAAAGTAGTGGGGTGAACAATTCATACAACTGCTTTCCTCCGCCAAAGAGTGGAAAGCTCTTTTCTTTGTTAATTTTTACAACGAAGTAAATATCTACACCCTGCAAAGATTTTGCCTGACATTAAAACCCAAACTGTCAGGTAACAAGTTGGATCTATGGCATTATTTTAGACCTGGGTCACTAAAATCTAACCCAGTGCCGCATCTTCCCATTGGATTCTGATGAAAACTAAACCTTCAAAGACAAATATTATGGCACGCAGAATAAATGCAGTGGTTTTTAACCTTTTCAGGGAAAGTAATTCCCTTATTGGCTGCAGCTCAAGACGTCCTACCTTTCTTTCCCTTTTTGTTATATCTGTGAGTAATTTCTCCAGTCATGTTGTTTATAAGAAGTGAAGTTATTCGTAATCATGCCTTTAAGAGTATGTACACAAAGTGGACATCCTAATAGAGCACCATGTATTAAATTCCTGATTGTTTGACATAAATTCTCCCTCTTTCTTGTACTCAGACAGGAAGCTCCTCATTTATTTACGAATAGGTTAAGACCCGAGTCATGTTCCTAACCATGTGCCTAAGTGCTAACATATATTAAGTAAATCTAGAGCCTCTTCAGCATAGGAAACATATTAAAATGGTTAAACACGGAGAAAGGCTCAATGTAATCTATCTTTTGTCATGTTTACGATATCTGAACGCATCTTTTGCGCCCGGTCCAATTTGGCGACGGCTGCAGATGTGCTGCCTCATGATAAACCACAACTGCACAAAAAAAAGAAAGGGAGAGACAGAGAGAATGTGATATAACGTAAACCATCAAGAAGATAAATAATGAAATGCTTTGAAATAGCACTGGTTAAATATTTAGACATTCTGGGTTTGTGTGTAGTGCACACATACAAAATGGTGCTCTCATGGTTCGCCAAGAGGGGTGGGGATGGAATCTGTTCCATAATCATTGCAGAAAGAAAGCATACTGAAAAGAGTCACCAGAATTCGGATGGTAATTCGCATGATTTGCGCCTGGAATTATAAACTTTGGATTTTGCTTCGAGCAAAATGGCCTTTGACCTGACTGTGTTCTTTAGCATCTTCTATACAGTACAGGGACCTCTTCAAACCATTATGGTAAAGACAGCTGCCTTCAAAACTTCCTTGCATGAAGAAAGAAACACAATAGTTGCTTCAAGAAGTTCTGTCTGATGAGCACAGCTTCTGTATCAGGGTACTTTCAAACGGTGCGCTTTCATGTGCATTCTGAGATGTACCGGTCGCATGGAGATCTAGACCCCTAAGAAAGTTGTGCTCCTCAAGATGCCCATATGTTCCCTAGGGGGTGTGGATTCATGTTAAGAATGGCTAGATTGTCTCCTCTGCTTTGATTTTAGCACCAAAAGAACAGGTTGGTAGAGGACAAGCAGAAGGCTAAAACAAAGAATCATTTTGAGTGTCCGGATTTTGGCATGATGAAATGGACTTCTGCCTTTGAGTGCCTCCTTCTGGTGTTTCCTCCAGTCTGGAAAACCAGAGAAAGTCACCATTGCCTTTAATACCCTTATTGAAGCTAAGCAATTCGCCACAGCCTTCCTCAACTTTTTTTTTTTTACCATTGAGAAACCCCTGAAACATTCTTCAGGCTTTGAGAAAACCCAGAAGTGAACCAACAATCATGCAGAATGTCTCTGGGAAGTATAGCTGTGGATACGCCCACCCGGGGTCCCTCCATTTCCTACCTCCTCCAAGCCCATGATTGGCCATGGGGGGAGGGGCAGGTCAACATGACCATATCACCCAATACATGTTTCACACTTTAAAAAAAATTAAACATAATTAACTCCCACTCAAGAGCCTTTTGTGGCGCAGGGTGGTAAGGCAGCAGAAATGCTGTCTGAAGCTGTCTGCCCATGAGGTTGGGAGTTCAATCCCTGCAGCCGGCTCAAGGTTGACTCAGCCTTCCATCCTTCCGAGGTCGGTCAAATGAGTACCCAGCTTGCTGGGGGGTAAACGGTCATGACTGGGGAAGGCACTGGCAAACCACCCCGTATTGAGTCTGCCATGAAAACGCTAGAGGGCATCACCCCAAGGGTCAGACATGACCCGGTGCTTGCACAGGGGATACCTTTACCTTTTACCTTTAACTCCCACTCATTCAGGAAACCCTTCCAGGGCCATCAAGGAACCCCAGGGTTTCATGAAACCCGGGTTGAGAAAGCCTGGGTCGAAACCTGAATGGGAGAGTGCCTGGGAGTCCAATTCCAGAAAGAAGGGTGGGATATGAATCATATCCATACATTTCTAGCACAACCCTAGTGTACAGTGGTGCTTTCCCAAAGACATTATTAAGAACAAAATCATTTCCTGACACACTGCTGCCCCTCCCAAAAACAAAAATTGTCAGGTGAATCATCCCAAGCCTGTCCCCATATAGTATTTTTATCTCCCTTATTTGATGTTTAATGTCCTCTCACTGTTGTTTTTACATGTCTTAAAATACCTCATCAAATAGGTGAATTCAATTGAAAGAGTTTTTACTTATTCCAGAGATGAGGTCAATCAGGGAGCGACCGGGGTGAGGGGGGGGGGGAATTCACGGGATGCTTATTCTTTTAAAAGTGTCTCTTTTTATCCATCCGCAAAAACAAGGGCACTGTTTTTTTTTAAAGCCTCAGACTCAAAAGCTGAACATTTTATTAAAACAAAATTAATTCACTGACTGGCCGAGCATCATTTTATAGCCGCCACGCCGTGGTTCCAAAGGCATCAATTGGATGAGTGCAGCTGAGAAATCACCCCCATAATAGATGTTTTAGCTCCCGCTTTTAGCTTTTACTTCTCTCGGATAGCTCCTAAGGTGGCCAGAGGTACAAGCTAAAGATGCATAGTAGCCCGGGGGAGGATAGAATGAAAAAATGGGGGAGGGGAGCATCGCTGTGCTGATAGACCAATTTCCCAACACTGAAAGCCGGTGCAATTGATTGATGAATCTTTGCTCTGTCAAGAGGCAGCCCTTCAGATCTGATCACATAAATACTCATTCAACTCAAATTCTGCTTGACAAGCCTGAGACAGCTTTGTTCTGTCACAGATATCATTGGAAGGAAAATGCTCCATTAATCATCCTTAATTAACTTTACATAGTCTGCTGGAACCAATATGTTCTCTGGCTAAATCCCCAAGATTTAGCGAGGATTCTGTAGTTATCCAAATGAGAACAGTTTTGTAAATTTGTTTTCTGAAATTTTGTGTGTGTGTGTGTGTGTGTGTGTGCGAGCCGCAAGATAGCCTTTTCATCTCCTTGCTTCCCTACGTTGAAAAGGATGATGATTTCACATCTGGGGACTTTAATGTCCTCTGTATTCATTGACTTGTCCACTGAAAATAACATATTATATAGAGCCAATGGAGAAATAGTCTTGAATTGCGCTGAGTAGACTTATGCAGCACTATGGGTTGGACTCGGCAGCTCTTCCAGCTCTTAAAAATTAAAATGCTTAACACTTGTGTAAAAATAGGATTAGGAATTGTGTTTTATACAACCAAACTCCTTTAGGTGTAAAGTACTGAAGTGTGGGATAGGATGGGGATGCCATATAAACATTGAGAAATTAGTGCTTCTTAACAAAATACCCTTCCAGGGAATAGATCTAGTTCATTAACAATGTTCATTAACAATGTAATGTTATAAAAGCAATTGTTCAGAATACCTCCCAATTTACTTTAGAACTTGAGGGCTCCCTGTTCCTTTAATCAAAACTTTTGTTTTAGCAGAATAGAGAAAAACATTAGCCTGACAATTAAAGAAAGAAACTGCACTTTAGCGAGATTCAGTTTAGTACAAAGCATATTAACGGAGGCACTGCCATTACACCAATCTCCTTTCATCTTTACAGCATCTTTTTTGAAGAGAGGTTGCTGGCTGTATAGAGTTATGTCCCCTGTCCCTAGACTAGAGAAATACATAGTGATCTACCATTCCAAATTGCATTCAGTTCTACTATTCATTATGTTACATTGCAGTTTACTGTTCTAATCTATTACTCCAAATCCTTATCCATGGTTCCTCTATATATTCGTGAAACAGCCTGGGGGGGGGGGGGTGGAACATGTCCACCTGTCCAAGTTGGAATAGGGCCAATCAGAGTGCAGCCAGATTGGCCCTGCCCCTGCAGCTCTCGCCCTCTGTCCCTGGACTCTAGGCTCTTTGTTCTCAGACACGCCTCAGTGTCTGAAATCAACAGCAGGTAAGGGGAGAGGGCCCTGGGCAAAGGGTCGTGGTGGAAGGCCTGCTAATAAGGGCCTTCTGGCCTGCTGACTGCCTGCTAACAAGCTGCCCTGCCCCGCCTACCCCACTTGATCTGGCTGTGAGCTAGGGCCAAATCCACCTTAAGCTGCCTGGCCAAGGGCCAGGGGAAGGGACCCTTTCAAGGCCCGTTCTTAGGAACGGGCTTTGAAGCTAGTAAGAAATAAAACAAAATAGAGAATATATGACCCTTTGGGGGGATTGTTTTGATTGCAGACTTAAGGGATGAATGAGGTTAGCATATGTAGTGAGATTAGAAACCATTATCCCTGTTAAGTCCTGAGGATTCCATAATGAAGAAGTGCTGTTTTTATACCCACTTTTCAGTATCCAAAGAAGTTCCAAAGCAGTTTATAAACACCTTTCCCTTCCTCTCCCCACGACAGACACCCTGTGAGGTAAGCAAGGCTGAGAAAGTTCTAAGAGAACTGCCGTGAAAGACCAGATTTAAAAGAACTGTAACTAACTCAAGGTCACACAACTGGCTGTATGTGGAGGGGTGGGGAATCTAACCCATTTCTCCTGATTAGCAACTTTAAACATTACACCACACAGACAGGAGTTGACAAGCCCCTGAGGGTATACAGAGACCACTTGGGTCAGCTTACTCAGAGCCACATGTGGCCCTCCGGGGCAGTGACCCATCTGGCATCCTCTGAATAATTTTTAAGGACCACTCTATCCTTACAGAGGCTGAAAGCCCAAAAACATGATGCTCAAATCCCCTAAAGCATTTGAAGTGATAAAAGCCCATCAAAGCAGCTTTTACACAATTGCCATCATTGCATTTCAGAAGTGAATGGAAAACAAGTTTCTAGGCCTTAAGATATACTTTCAAGCAGATGAACAATGTCTAATAACATTTCAGAATGCAGAGGGAGATGGTACCTGAGCGGATGGGCTGTAGCACTTTGCATTTCTTCAGAGCCTATGGAGAATAAACTATGCAAACCAAAGAGTGTTCTCTGCTTAATGTTAACAAGTATACAACTCTCTTTATTTCTTCCACCAATGATTTGTTCTACAAAATACACCAGACTTCTTGAACATGTTTAGTGTTGAGAAGCCCCTGAAACATTCTCCAGGCTTCGAGAAACCCCAAAAGTGGTGCAATCATGCAGAATTTGGGTGGTAAGCACAGCTGTGTCCAAGCTCACCCAGGGCCCCTCCCCTTCCCACCCCCTCCAGGCCCATCATTGGTCATGTGGAATGGGTCGACATGACCCTATATGGTCAAATCACCCGATAAATGTTTAACAAATGAAAAAATATATATATACAAAACTAATTAACGCCCATCCATTCAGGAAACCCTTCCAGGGCTGTCAAGAAACTCCAGGTTTTCATGAAACCCTGGTTGAGAAAGCCTGAATTACACGTACATTGATGGAATTACACATACATTGACTGGGAATGAGATCTGAAAGAGGAAGAGAACATCTCCATGACAATGTCTCGGCAACAGCAGTGGAAAAGAAGGCGAATTCTGAGCTAGATATTCTTGCAAGCAGGATTCCCAACGAAACCGGAAGCCTGTTGACAGCTCCTGCAGAGAATCCCTTGTTCCCCAGCCTCTAACCAGCAATGACAGGACCTTCAGAGGGGAGGGCAGGAAGAAACCAGACATCCCTCCTTCCTGGATCCAGCTCAGTTACCAGTTCTCGAACAAGGAACATTTATGTTGGCTTGTAATATCAGGGGGATTTTGCTTTGTTATTCCTAAGAGTTGTGCTGAAAGCCAGCTTGCCTGAAAAGCATGATCTAAAACAAAGACATAAAATGGGTGGCATCCAAATAAATAAAGGAAGGAAGGAAGGAAGGAAGGAAGGAAGGAAGGAAGGAAGGAAGGAAGGAAGGAAGGAAGAAAGAAAGAAAGAAAGAAAGAAAGAAAGAAAGAAAGAAAGAAAGAAAGAAAGAAAGAAAGAAAGAAAGAAAGAAAGAAAGAAAGAAAGAAAGAAAGAAAGAAAGAAAGAAAGAAAGAAAGAAAGAAAGAAAGAAAGAAAGCCCTTGTCAAGGTGTACATGGAGTACATTTTCGGTTATCCTGGCTCAATTTTTTTTGTCCTATTGCTTCAGACCAACACAGCTGACCACTTGAATATCATATGATTTTAAAGCTCAGCAGGTATTTCCCTGCTCCATTTTAAGAACACAATATAAATTATATGATATTTAGCAAAGGGTTTCTTGAGTGGTTTGACTCAGATGTACTAGCTCAGTTCGGCCTTTGAGGATCAGGGTTCAGTCAGAAAATGGAAGCTTTTGCTTTTCCTACTTATGCCAATAAGAGCTAAAGAAGAGCTCTGCTGGATTAGACTGCGGAGGAGAAGAAGAGTCGGTTCTTATATGCCACTTTTCTTTACCAGAAGAAGTGTCTTACAGTGGCCTTCCCTTTCCTCTCCCCACAACAGACACCCTGTGAGCTAAGGGAGGCTGAGAGAGCTCTGACAGAACTGTCCTGTGAGAACAACACTGTCAGGACTGTGGCTAGCCCAAGGTCACCCAACTGACAGCATGTGGAGGAGTGGGGAACCAACCCAGCTCGTAGATTAGATTATCTACAACACAAGTGGCCTATCTAAGTACAGCAACCAGCCAGTTACCCTGGAGGACCAACAAATGGCCACAAAGGACAAGACCTTCCCTGATATTGCCTCCTAGCACTAGTACTCGGAGGTTTGCTGCTTCTGAATATGGAGGTACCCCTTGGTCACCCAAAGAAAGGCTGGTGTAATCCTATTTTAAAGACTTCCATTCTCCTGGCCATCACTACTACAATCTTGTGAGGTGGTTTGGATGGTTAATAAAACTGAACTAATTTGGTCAGTCATAAAATATACCCTAAATCAGGGGTAGTCAACCTGTGGTCCTCCAGATGTTCATGGACTACAATTCCCATGAGCCCCTGCCAGCGTTGCTGGCAGGGGCTCATGGGAATTGTAGTCCATGAACATCTGGAGGACCACAGGTTGACTACCCCTGTCCTAAATAATGGTATTTACAAACAGATTTCCTTTCTATAGATTTAAGGACAGGATTGTGCTCCTACCATAGCCTTTCTCAACTTCTCTACTGTTGAGAACCCCCTGACACATTCTTCAGGCTTTGAGAAACCCCGGAAGTGGTGCAATCATGCAGAATATGGCTGGGAAGCATAGCCCACCCAGAGCCCCTCCCCTTCCCACCCCCTCCAGGCCTTTCATTAGCCATTGGGGGTGGGGCACATTGGAAACTCCAGGATTTCATGAAACTCTAGGTGAGAAAGCCCGGATCTACCATCTTATTTATTGGCTGCTAAAAAGAAAGCTCCATAACATATACTGGAATCTATTACCACCCCAAAAAAACTTATTTAAGGATGACTTCATTAAGATCTGCAGTCATGGGATCCTACAGAACTCTTCTTTGTATAGTGTCACTCATTTTAAACAAACATCTTAGTCAGTACCCTACAAATCTGAATCTGTTCAGATCTGATAGGTTCAAAGCTATTCTCTGATCCCCTGCTTGGCTGTAATAATTGACTAGGCAAGACTCCACAAAGGTCAGGGAAAACAGAAGGACCCGCTTCATATTATTGCAGTTAATAACTCAGTTCTTAAATCAAAATTTGAGAACTAATCTCTCAAAGCACTCTTCCCTTCCATCCTCTCAATTCTAAATCCATCTGTAATTTAAAATTGTATGATAGATGTCGAAAATGGTTACTTCTTGCCTAATTGCTTTCAAGTAGCTCGAGGACACAGCGGGATCATTCGTTAGAAGATCTGGGGTCTGCCAAAAAAGAGGAAGAATTAAGAAAATCTTTAGGAAATGCACAAGAGATGAAAGGAACCTAGGGAAAATGGGATGGAGACAATTTTTAGGGGTAAAATTAAGCCAGCATTCCACAGCATCTCAATTGGGAACACGCCGGGATCTTTTTGAACTAGGGCTTAGCCTTAGGAGAAGTTTTGAATGCAGGACTCACCCCAGAGCCCACGAACACAGGAAGCAGCCTCAGACCATCAGTCCATCAAAGGTCAGTACGGTCTGTGCTGGGCCTCGGGGTTTCCATATCATACGCACTGAACCTGGGGCTTTCTGAATTCCAAGCAGATGCTTGGCCATTGAGCCATGCATCCCATAAACGACCATGTGCTACCGAGGATGTGCAGAATGTATATCCTTTCCAGAGTGAAACAACCCCTACATAATGAGAAGAAAAGGGTGCAAAACCCAAGGCTTCTCTTTTTAGAAAGCAGACAAGAGTGAAATATCAGCTCTGAGGACAGGAGGTGCTTCCCATATAATGTGTGTATCATCAAAGTTCTTGCAAGTTCCGCTTTTGTGCCCACGAGAGGGGGAAAGCCACCCAATTTTCTTGGATTCTCCATCTAGCCCGGCTCCCACTCTGTCTTGGCTCCCTTTTCTCTTGGGTGCTGCCACTGCCTAGCCTACAAGCAGCATCTCCTTCTAAAAGGCAAGTGCTTTAGCACTCTTTTACGGTGCTGCCATTCAAAGGCTCCACTCTATGACTGCATCTCTCATTTGGCTCTTGTACTCCAGCTGTTGCAGGGATTAACAGATGCTGACATGCCCCCTCGGGATTGGTGGGATCAACTTAGCCCCCTTCTCTCTGGTTTCTCCCAGGCAAGTGTGTCTAAAATGGGCATGGAATGCTCCCAGAAAACAGACTTTCAGCACCCAAATGAATAAAGTTTAACACAGTTGTTAAAATGCCTATTTAGAGCACAAGTCTGAGTAAGATCGAATGAGAAACGCTATAATCACAAATCCTCCGGCCCTGTTTTCACTTATCCCTAAGGTGTTAAAGTAAGGATAGGTTTTTATTTTCTTGGAGTTGCAAGCATTCAGAAATAGTTCATGCCTCTGTTTCACAGATGGGTCTCTCTGCCATAATTTAGGAGCATGTGGCTTTTGCTGCCACTGAAAAAGACCTAAGGCCTAAGATAGTTCCATGTCTGAAGTACTTGGCTAAGAAGAGCTGAAGAGACCCAACTTTCTTGTGTTTATGGGCCGTAACGTTATTTCCATTCTTACTCTTTCTGCTGTTCCAAATAAGAGATAAATTAAAATTCAGAGGACATTAGGTCTTTCTGAGGGCTTGTTAAGAATGCAGGTTAGCATACATAGTGAGTTAAGAAACCAATGTCCCTGTTGAGTCCTGGGGATTCCATTGTCCTGAGTGTTGTAATAACTTGCATTTCAGCAATTTCCCTTTCCATTCTGTTCTTGAAGTTCCTTTGTAATAAAACAGCTACTCTGAGATCATCTGCTGAATGTCTTGGAAGGTTGAAGTGTTCTCCCACAGGTTTATCAGTCTCGTGGTTCCTGATGTCAGAATTGGAATAATTGATATGAACAAGTAGATTGTACTGTAACATAAGAAAGGTACCGGTTACTTAAACTCACTACATGTGCTAACCTACATTCTCAATAATCCCCCAGAAAGGCCAAATGTCCTCTGCATTTTAATTTATCTCTTAATTGGAATGTTTGATTTGAACAAGTAGATCATATGTAACTATGATTAGTATAATGCAATGTAGTTTGGAATGCTAGATGCTTTTCTCTGGTCTGTGAAGAGGAACAACCAAATGCTCTACTTCAAAGAAGTTGATGCCCAAGGTGCTTCCATGCTTGAGAGGACAGGCAGGGGAAAGAAGAGCCAGATCTCAGCTACCCACTGCCAGCACTTGATTACCTAGTCACCCATTATTCTCTCAACGGAGACATATTTATTGAACCCAAGATGTTTCCTATGCAATGCAATCTCAAGTGAACACAAACAAATCCAGATTGTTGTTTTTCCTCATTTATCTCTGATATCTATTAGCCATTTTCATTCTGCTGCATGTGCATTTACCCGTACACTGCCCTGTAAGTATGAACTGATTACTTCCACTCCGTCATATTGTATCTGAGAAAGTGTGTATGCACATGGAAGCTCATACCTTGAATAAACCTTTGTTGGTCTTAAAGGCGCCACTGGACTCTAAATTTGTTCTGTTGCTTCAGACCAACATGGCTACCCACCTGAAGCTGTCCATCAAGCAGTTGTTAGAGGCAACCCTTCCTCTTTTAACCCTTCCTCCCGATACAAAACCAGCATGGGTTGATGGAGCAGTTGGGAGAGCAGTGGAAATCTGGATGACCTGCTTGAGACTTCTAAAGCCTTAATCTTGCCTAGTTGTTCTAATTGTTTTATGGCCTCCTGATTTCTCTCCCCTCCCTCTCTCCCCCTTTCACTTCCTCCTGATCAGTTTGTTCCAGCCAGGCCTTTGTTGACCCACTCAACACGGGGCTGTTTATTTACATGGGGAGTGCTGAGTGGGATCCCTGTGGACAGTTTGCCCAGCGGCCTGGGGAGTCTCCAAGCTCTTATTGCTGACAACCAGTAGGCGAGCCCCAAGCTTCTGTGCTTAAAACTTTTTCACTGTTAACTGCTGCAGCTGCCCTTCCTTGCGAGACCCTAAGAAAGCCTCTTGGTTTTGTTCTTGTAACGCAGGGGTAGTCAAACTGCGGCCCTCCAGATGTCCATGGACTACATTTCCCAGAAGCCCCTGCCAGCGAATGGGAATTGTAGTCCATGGACATCTGGAGGGCCGCAGTTTGACTACCCCTGTTGTAACGTGTCAAACGTGCACATGTAAATTATTTCTTTTATTTATAATTTGATTGGCGAACCACACCCTCCTGGCATGCGGGCTCTGAGAGGTTTCTGACGGCACATGTTATTAAAAACAATAAAAGGCAATGAAACATTAGACATGTCTAAATTCTACAAAGGCTCCACCTTCTGCCCTTTCATTCAGACTGCCATTGTCTTGCTGGCCATGTTCAACTCTTTCGGGGGCAGTGGGCAGGGGAGGGACCCTATAACGGGGGGGGGGGTGAGATGGGGAACGGAAGGGAGGGAAAACTCTCCCTTGGGTGGATTCTGCACCTGGGCGACCGAAGGAAGGAGTAAACTGGCGCCACCTTAATGGAGTATAAATGAGGGAGGCCAAAGAGGGGCAGGAAAGAAATGTGCCACGTTCTTCTGAAGAAGCGAGCTGTGACTCATGGAAACTCACAACCCACTGCAAATGTTGTTAGACTTTAAGGTGCTCCTGGGCTCAAGTTCTTCTTGTGGTTGAGGCTGTGAAGAAGAAGAAGAAGAAGAAGAAGAAGAAGAAGAAGAAGAAGAAGAAGAAGAAGAAGAAGAAGAAGAAGAAGAAGAAGAAGAAGAAGAAGAAGAAGAAGAAGAAGAAGAAGAAGAAGAAGAAGAAGAAGAAGAAGAAGAAGAAGAAGAAGAAGAAGAAGAAGAAGAAGAGTTGGTTCTTACATGCCACTTTTCTCTCCCCAAAGGCATCTAAAAGTGGCTTACAATTGCCTTCCCTTTCCTCTCCCCACAACAGACACCCTGTGAGGTAGGTGAGACTGAGAGAGCCTGATAGTACTGTTTGGTCAGAACAGCTTTATCAGTGCTGTGGTGAGCCCAAAGTCACCCAGTTGGTTGTGTGTGAGGGAGTGCGGAATCAAACCTGGCTCACCAGATTAGAAGTCCACAGTCCTAACCACTACACCAAGCTGGCTCTAGTATCCGCAGTCTCCCCTAGAACAAGTGTAGGAATAGTGCCCAGGGAAGGGGCCTTCTCCCTATGCAAGGGGGTCTTCCATCGGAGGGAGTCACGTTGGGCCAGAGGAACATGCTGACCCCAGGAGGGAACAGACTTGACCCCAGGAGGGAAGAGACCCCTGCCAGCATTTGCTCATGGGAACTGTAGCCCATGGACATCTGGAGGACCACAGGTTGACTACCCCTGCTGTAATGTTTTTGCTGTACATATTAAAACCTGATGTTCTGAACAAAATAACATGAAATGAGTCTGCTGAATGCAAAGCAACCAGCTATTAGGTGAGTTTCTTTCTGAAGTTAATTCTATAGTTCTGGGGAGACTGTTATCTTCTTGGTCCAATGTCTTCCTGCAAACATCAATTAAATCTATGCCTGGGTCTATCTGTGGTACGAAACAATATTGTAAAAGTGTCTATTGACTTCATATTTTATCTAGTCCCTTTCTCCAAGGAGTTCAGGGTAGATTACGTTTTTCTTCCCTTCTCTATTTAACCCTCCAGCCAGGGGTTGGTTGGCCTGAGACAGAGAGACTGACCCGATATCAACTAGCAAGCCGCATGGATTTGACCAACCTGGCACCGCCCCCCCCCCCCAATTTCTAGTTCAACACTATTGGCTCTTAAGTTTCCCACACATCTGCATTTCCAAGCTGCCTACACTCATTTACCCTAATCTGGAATCTTTTAAGTGATTTATAAGACCTTGAGAAATCAGGGCCGTAATGTGTATGCTGATAGAGTCATAGCTAACATGCTGCTGCTTAATATACCGAATTTCTTCCTGCTGAAGATATTAATATGCCTTTTGAAATGTTCATTGCTAAGATTAAACACGGGTTTCTGAAATGTGTCCACAGCCAGTTTGTGCAGGCATGCCAGCCTCCTCTTCTCTCAATGCACGCTAATTTGAAAATGATTTATATGCTACTTTATACAGTACATCCATCGACCTATTGAAAAAAGTTTTTTCTTCCTTCTCTGACATAACTCCAGGATCCTCTCATATATTAGAAGTACAACAGCTTTAGAAACTTTTTGCAAAATTGATGAGGGTATTTGTTCACAGACCAGGGTTGGCAGGAGTTTAAGCTAAAAGACCAAGGGAACGGGGACACATTGATTGACAAGTGAGTTGCTGATGATGCATTGGACTGTTTTGAGTTGAGAGCTGTGTTCTGCTATTGTCTTTTTGGGGCTGTCTTGCAGCTGGTTTTCTCTGGGTACCATTCTAGCTAGCTTTTTAAATGTGTTTCTTGACTTCACCTGGTGGATACTTTACTTCCCATCCAATAAGAATCTCTGCCTGTAAAACTGGAGCAGATGTATCTGTAGCATAGAGCCCAGCTGTATACAGTGGCTCGTTTGGAATGTTTAGGATGGTGGCTGGAGGCATGTAGGTATGTTTGTCAGTCAGTAGTCACTAGTATAAAGTGGTGTCTATGTGTCCATTGTGCATTTTTACAGTAGTGTTCAGAAAATTTATTTCTTGCACAGGTACGTTCATCGTGAGGTTGATGGTGGGGTGAAAGTTGTCTTTCAAGTGGGCAAACGGCTGTAACTTCAAACTTTGTGGATCAGGACTGTCCTTTTTAAAGAATCTGATAGACAGAAGCACTGCCTAGCTGAGTGTAACGCTGGAGAAATAATGGCAGGCTTATTACAATTATGACATTACCATAAGATCTTTAATTGGTAGGAGTAGAGAGAAATCCAGTCATATACTCGGTCAGCGGGGAGATCACCTTCACCAGGAAAAAAGCATACAATTTCTGCTCCTGTCTGCGATGATATATTTGATTTGAAATAATTTCCTCGGTCTATGTCTGGAGGGGCAAAGTGACTTGCTCTTATTTATCTTTCTTTTGGGACCGCAGGAAGTTTAGACTCATGAAAGTAAGAGACTGATAGCAGTTAAGCTAGGCAGAGCATTGACATGGGGCTTTCTGAGCGCCTTCACAAGTCATGCCGCTTTCAATACATCTTGGGGCCTGCAATACTCTTATAGTTCAGAAAATATCCCACTTTTCCAGCAGGCATATAAGGGCCAGCAAAAAGGCTGCAGTTCTGTTCTCGGCCCTCACCATGACTCCATTCCCGCTAAAAGTTCTAACCCTAACACAAAGGAAGTCTTGATTGTTTCTTAAATTTACACTCTGCTAAACCAAAGTAATAGCCAATATGTGTGTTGCCAATCTGGGCATTTCTGGCTTAAAATAGCACGTCAATTTACAAATCCCTGCCTCACTGATTTGTGAATTCATGGAATTAGATCTTATGTATTTCCCTTGGGGATGTATACCAGGAAAAATGTACTTTTCATATATGGGTTCTAGGGAGGGCAGCATTATTGGTATTCTGGATTATTTAGGTCTCCATTGCCAGTTCAGTATTCAGATTCGAGGTTTTTCTGGAACTCTGAAATTATCCAGTACCATTGTTCCCTTTGGGGAATCTTTCCAGGGGGCTTTTACATTTTTTTTTTTTTGAGAAAACGACTCTAAAACCGCAGCACAGTGTTGCCTGTCTATTGGAATCATAGAATCACAGAATCATAGATAAAATAAAATAAAATAAAATAAAATAAAATAAAATAAAATAAAATAAAATAAAATAAAATAAAATAAAATAAAATAAAATAAAATAAAATAAAATAAAATAAAATAAAATAAAATAAAATAAAATAAAATAAAATAGGATGTATGGAGGATCCCATTTCCCTTCTTTGGGATTGGTGAGATACAGATGTAAGGACTAAAAGTGCCACTAAACTTGAACTTCGTCCTGCTGCCTCAGACCCCACCTGATTCTAACATTATTAAAGAGTTCTGCACTTGACCTGTTTTGATTTTTAGTTTAGCATGAAATCCTACCTATTCTGACTCTAGGAGAGTTTCTGTCCAAATAATACACTTTTTGGGCTTAGTATTTTTTTAATGATTGTTTTCCACCTTCAAGTTATTTTTCCCTACCTTTCAAATGCTAACAATTTTAAAGATACAAGAATTAAGGTACCATAATATGTAGCATTGCAACTCTTTATTGTGTATATACCCACCTGCGGGGAAAGGAGGCCTCAAACTCTAAATATTATTATTAATAATAGTTTTCTTGCTATTTTCCTTATAGAAATAGTAAGGCTTTCAAATTCCATAAAAATGCCAAATAGTCCCACTTTATATGCTAAGCTATAAATTATGCATTTTATGTTGTTCAACCACTAAAATACATTTAGGTTTGAAAGGAAAGGGTAGCTTATATTTCATTTTTTTACAAAATTTCCTAATAAAATAACATAAAAGGCTTTTCTTTCCCATGGGGCTTCAAAATTTCCAGAAAACTTACATCTCTAGTCAGACCCTGCTATAAGGTTTTGTTTTTGCAAATTTGACTCCACAAAGGGTGAATCTCCAGACTAGATTTCTGTAATCCACTATTTTGGGCGGGCCCTTGTCCCTGAACCAGAAGAAGAAGAAGTTGGGTCTTATATGCCGCTTTTCCCTACCTGAAGGAGGCTCAAAGCAGCTTAGAGTCACATTCCCTTTCCTCTCCTCACAACAGACACCCTGTGAGGTGGGTGAGGCTGAGAGAGCCCTGATATCACTGCTCAGTCAGAACAGTTTTATCAGTGCCATGGCGAGCCCAAGGTCACCCAACTGGCTGCATGTGGAGTGGAGAATTGAACCTGGCATGCCAGATTAGAAGTCCACACTCCCAACCACTACACCAAACTGCTGAACCAAGCTTCAGCAGGCATAAAATGCGGCTCTAGGGTTCTTACTGGAAAACCGTGGAGAGCCTGCATCCAGCCAGTGCTGAGGCAGCTGCATTGGCTACCAGTTGAATACTGGATCAAGTTCAAGGTTTTGGTGGCTACCAGTTGAATACTGGATCAAATTCAAAGTTTTGGCATTACCCTTTAAGGCCATATGCAGTCTGGGCCCAATGTATATGAGGGCTTTGCGCTTTGTGGGTACAAACAGTTAGGAGATCCCTAGCCTGGCCTCGACTCTGCCTGGTGGAATAAGCTCTCAGAAGAGCTGAGGGTGGTGATGGAGCTTCTTCAGTTCTGCAGGGCCTGCAAGATGGAGCTCTTCTGCCCGGTGTTTGGTTGAGGCCGGGACTGGGGATGATCTGGGTCTCCTTCAGTGCTTCTGGGCACCTTACCTGCATGACATCTCTCCTGGGCATTTAAAGAGAAATACGCTGCCTATTTTGTATTTTATCTTTTATAGTTTATCTAATCATTTTAAGATCTGTTTGGTTATGTAACCCCATGGCCTATTTTATTATTTCATTGAAATTGTAAGCCCTATTTCTATATGTTTTATACATATTTTATGCCAATAATGACAATAAATTGACATTTAAAGAGAAAGCAATTGTGCTAGGATTGGTCAGTGGTGAAAGGAAACCAGGCTGACAAAGAACACGGTGGTTAGACATGATCACAATGGACACTGACCAGAGCATTATACTATTAAGAAAGCGATGCAAGATCAAAAGATGTGGCGACAGCTGAACCATAGGATTGCCAAGAGTCAGACGCAACTGAATGACTAACATCAAGTGGTAAGAAGAACCTTGTCAATACCCTATACTTGTAAAGGTGACTCAGAGGTAGTCAACCTGTGGTCCTCCAGATGTCCATGGACTACAATTCCAAAGAGCCCCTGCCAGCGTTTGCTGGCAGTGGCTCATGGGAATTGTAGTCCATGGACATCTGGAGGACCACAGGTTGACTACCCCTGATGTAGATAATCTGTGCCATTAGGTAGGCTTGTATTCACCTCACATGTTTGCAAGAATCACTCATTGTAATATGATCTCTGGCTAAAGTCACCTGTGTTATCCCTTCATCCTAACTTGGACTGTACTGATTCACTGCCTGGAGGGGTTCTTTTTTTCTTCTGCCCTAGGGCCGACCTGATCAAGTTTCCATATGGATCCTCCTCCCATCCTGTATTTTGTTCTCTCCACAGTCTGTGACTAGTGGGGACAGCAATCGCCATAAATGTTCACTGTGGGCAATCTTCGTCCCAAGCACCGGGCTCTACAATCTAAGCCCAAGAGAAATAAACACGCCTGAATCTCCTGTTGTCAAGACCTCCAGCAATCACAGTGCTATGAATGTGTTTCCCTGGAAGGGATTGTGTTTCATGGCAGGGATGAAAGTCACAAATTCACGGCAGATACCGGGTCTCTTGAAAAACGTCGATGAAGTATGACCACCTGCAATCTCTATCTCAGGGCAGGAAAGGACGTCACTCAATGAAGAATTTTTCTCTATAAACAACATCTCTGAAGTTAGTCAAGATGTGTTAGTCTGTCTATAGCAGTAGAAAAGAGCAAGAGGCCAGCAGCGCCTTAAAGACTAACAAAGTCTGTGGCAGAGAAGGAACTTTTATGAATCACGGCTCACCGCTGATCCAAGCTTTTGTGAGTCACTACTTATCTGGAGAAGCAAGCAGCGACTCATGGAAGCTCACATCATTTGTCAGTTTTTAAGATGCTACTGGACTTTTGCTCATACCCAAATCTGCTAAGACCCAACAAGTGAACACAACCTAGCCCATGTATGGTGGCCCACCAGAAGTTCAATAAACCTCCTGTTTATGTTGCTTGCCTTGGACCGCAGAACAATAGTGGGCTGTCAAACACCTGGCAAGCCTTAACACAGCTGGTGGGCTGGACACAGCTTAGTGGTCACAAGTTGTGCAGGCCTAGATGGGGCAAAGGCAAGCAGTACTCTCCAAGACATTGAGAAGGCGTCCAAAGGCTCATTGGTTAGTATAAAAATATGAGTTCCAGGGAGAGGAAAAAATCACTTCCTGCTAACATTTTGATTTCCATTTGAGTCGCAGTCGACTGAGGTGAGCTTCTGTATTATTTGCACCGATGCTCTTTCTAAACAGCCCTGGGGTGCAGCCCTGCATGGGAAGATATAGGCCAGTGAATTTTAATGATCCATTACAAATTCACCACCAAAATTGGGATTTGCAAGGGGAACAATGGTGCAGTTTTACAAATAGCGATTCAAGAACAGCTCTATCACTAGTGGTTAGGAAATAGAACCGCACATTTCTGACTCTTATTTATTTACCATCCCTCTGTGTTGGGGGTAGGTGGGTTTACATTTCTCCCTTGTTTAAATGACTTAAGACATGTTGTTTGGCACATGCTTTGTTATGAATAAGGTCTCAGGATACCAATTTGTGGCCCTTGAGAATCCTAAAGTGTCTTCTGTTTGATAAAGCCAGATACCCATTTCTATTTTCCAAGGGTTCAAAATTCTTCTAAGGAATCCATTGTATACGGTGTGGAAAGCCAGCAGATGGGCGCTAATACGAATGTGGAAAAGGAAGCCTTTATGAAATTTTTGCATGCGAATCCATGGAAACCCCCCACATGGTGCTCAAAAGACTCCTCGACAATTTTGCAATCTCAGCTCCACAACTTCCTTCAGTCCTTTCTTTTGCAGGACAAAGGATGGCTGGCAGCTTTTCCAAGTTCAGCCACCTCTGGATAAGGAAAAGCCAATCCAGAAATTCCCTTGCTAACGTTATGCCCATTCATTTTTAGCCTCATGATTAAATCTTCTCATGCAACATGCTTGACAGCTGAATGCGTCGCTCCTTACCTGCTACCATTAACTATTTCCCTCCCCTTCCGACACACAGCGAGATACCCTTCCGTTACCAAGAGAACAATAGATTTTCTTTCAAGCGAAAGTAAGGGCATAATGACTAATGTTCCGCCTATCCTGCATAAGGCCTAATATTTTAAATTTGCCAAGTCAATTAAAATAAACCACTCTAGAGGGAATATGGATGCCGGGCGTACGGATCACATAAGATTATCATCTGGTTACGTTCCAAGGCTGGCACGTTGCCCTTGCTGGCACCTAGCACTTAATTCTGATCCAGGGAGTTTGGCGTATAACTTTTAGGCAAATCCATCCTGCAGACTTAAGCCCCAGTGTGGTTGCCAGTGATTTAACACCTTGCCATTTCTCAGAACATGAAACCTGAAGAGCAAATGGAGGACACTTTGATACCGAGTGGGTAAGCAACACATTTCCGCCCAAAGGCTACAAAGGGATACCAAGCTGCCTTAGGGACATGTGAACTGCCGGGAGAGAAAGCGTGAGCCCTTCTTCGACACTTTCGCCATTCTAATGATAACATTGTCACTTAACAGCAGCTGCCAATGTAAGAGTGCTGAACTGTGAACAGAGAGTCAGCTTGGTGTAGTGGTTAGGAGTGCGGACTTCTAATCTGGCGAGCCGGGTTTGATTCCGCGCTCCTCCACATGCAGCCAGCTGGGTGACCTTGGGCTCGCCACAGCACTGATAAAGCTGTTCTGACCGAGCAGGAATATCAGGCCTCTCAACCTCACCCACCTCACAGGGTGTCTGTTGTGGGGAGAGGAAAGGGAAGGCGACTGTAAGCCGCTTTGAGACTCCTTTGGGTGGAGAAAAGTGGCATATAAGAACCAACTCTTCTTCTTCTTCTTCTAAAGCCACAAGTGGTGCTTTATTGGACCAGACTAGTTGTCTATCAGCATCATGTTTCACACAGTGGCTGGATAGTTGCCTGGACTATGAAGATTTTATGTTTTATTAAAGAGAAAAGTCCGGCTTTCTCTTATAAAGTTCATTAAAGGCTCCATTTGTACCTAAGACAAAATGGGCAATCATTTGGCCAAGTGAAATGTTAACCCACTATAATTTCTTCTGGGTGATCATTCATGGATTACTTTTAATAGTCATGTCATGTTACAATAGTGAACTTGTTTGCCTTCTGAATCCCTTGATGTCTTTGTTTATTTGAGATCTTCATACCTTGTCCCTCAGCTGAAAGGTTCTCAGAGGGGTTGACAAATAGATTCAGGGGGCTAAAATAGATAAAACAGCAGTAAGACTAGACAAACGACAAATGTAATCTCTGAATCCATCATCACCATGGAAATGATTGCTGTCCATAAGTATTTGAAAGGTTGTCACATAAAGGAGGGCAGGGAAAAGTTCTTGTTGACAGCAGAGGATAGGAACTGCAGTAATGAGTTTAAACTATGCGGAGAACAATATCAGCTAGATATCAGGGAAAAAGCTTTCACAATCAGAGTAGTTCAGCAGTGGAATTGGCTGCCTAAGGAGGTGGTGAGCTTTCCCCTCACTAGCAGTCTTCAAGCAGTGGCTGGACAGATCCTTACCCTGGATGCTTTAGGCTGATCCTGCATTGAGCAGTTGGTTGGACCACATCAAACTCTATGATTTTATAAAAATGAGCTTCAGAGACAAGACAGTCTAAACAGGACTGGAGCACATTCATATTTTACGGAAGGGACGTGGGCTGATAGAAAAGCAGCTGAGGCCAAAGTAGCCCTGTAAATTCATGGCTGAGATGGGATTTGAGCATAGCACGCCAAAGGGTTGTGGCTATGACTCACTAGTAAAGCATCTGCTTGGCAAGTAGGACGTCCCCAGTTCAGTCCCCAACATCTTCATTTAAAAGGATAAAGTCTTTCATAAAGAGTTCTACCTGTCAGCCTGCATTGCTGTGGGCAGTCCAGCAGCCTTTTTCAACCTTTTGGCAGTGGGGGAACCCCTGAAATATTTTTCAGGTTTCTAGGGACCCCAGCAGAGCCTCTTGTGGCGCAGAGTGGTAAGGCAGCTGTCTGAAAGCTTTGCCCATGAGGCTGGGAGTTCAATCCCAGCAGCCGGCTCAAGGTTGACTCAGCCTTCCATCCTTCCGAGGTCGGTAAAATGAGTACCCAGCTTGCTGCTGGGGGGTAAACGGTAATGACTGGGGAAGGCACTGGCAAACCACCCCGTATTGAGTCTGCCATGAAAACGCTAGAGGGCGTCACCCCAAGGGTCAGACATGACTCGGTGCTTGCACAGGGGATACCTTTACTAGGGACCCCAGGAGTGGTGATCTGCAGAAAGTGAGTGCAGAAAGAAGATGTGGGAGCCAGCCAACCAATCTATCGATCATTTACGGTTTCTGTTTTGGAGAAAGAGACCAGGCCTGTAGAGCAACAGGGATACAGTGATGTCTATGATGTCAACAGCCATCCAAACTTCTGGGGAAGGCCATGGAACCCCTGGGGAGCTCTCACAGAACCCCACGTTTCCCCGGAACCCTGGTTGGGAATCCCTGCCCCAACTAGACAGCCTGTGCTGTGCATAAGGCAGATTATTGTTGCTGTTGTTGATGATGTTTAATTTATATAAAACCCTCCCTTGTGCTCAGAATTCACGTTCTTAACCCATATATTCTTCAAAACATTTATGGGTTGTACCACATTGTGCTCCTAGATGAGAATTCCAGGAATACTCTCACTAATGCTCCAAATTCACACTGGTTTAGTTTGTGGCATCAGATTTTGGAGAGCATCGACATGACCCGTTTTGAGTGATTTAGATAATATGCAAATGTTCTGACTACCACGTAACTCCTACCAGATTATGCCAATGGAAAACACCCTATGGAAGAGCTCTTGAAGATTTTCTTTTACATATACATGATATTTCAAAGGTTTCCAATGGACTATTACCTTTCGTTGCATAGACATCATTAGGAAATGAACAGCAATTTCTCTTGAAATCTGGTTCCCTTCTCCAGAAGTACAGGTGCAAAGACAGCAAAGGTCAGGAGATGTCATGTAAACCAGGAACCATTCAACTCAAAGCAAAACGGTGTGGACAATATGCAGTCCGGTTGATTAATGTGACATTGCTTGGTGTTTTCATTGGGCTGCCATGACAAATTTGCTACACTCTTCATAGATAAGATAGCTTAGGCTTGTCATTCCTTGACAGCAAGAATGGCAGAGCCTAAACAGACTGCTCCTATTTGATTAATTTAGCATTAGGATGTCAAAGCTAGCCCGGGTTCGTCCTGGATGTCTTAATATTCACTCTTCTGGTTTCAATGAGGTGGATTTGGAGGAATCTTGCTTTAAAAATTAATGCCAGTTGCATGGCAGTGGCTTATGAATGTCATTCCTTCACGTTCAACATTAATATCTTGCCAATGAACCCCTTTGTAGACTTGCTGGGAGTGCCACAAATGGAGAAGTGTTCTAGATTCAAGAAGGTTGTAGAAGCACTAGTGCCTTTCAGGGGGGGCTCATCTACAAAAAATCCCAACTTCAAATATAAGCTAGTGTAGCAGTTCTCAAGAGCCTCTTGTGGCGCAGAGTGGTAAGGCAGCGATATGCTGTCTGAATCTGTCTGCCCATGAGGTTGGGAGTTCAATCCCAGCAGCCGGCTCAAGGTTGACTCAGCCTTCCATCCTTCCGAGGTCGGTAAAATGAGTACCCAGCTTGCTGGGGGGTAAATGGTGATGACTGGGGAAGGCACTGGCAAACCACCCCGTATTGAGTCTGCCAAGAAAACGCTAGAGGGCGTCACCCCAAGGGTCAGACATGACTCGGTGCTTGCACAGGGGATACCTTTACCTTTTACCTAGCAGTTCTCAACCTGGGGGTTGTGACCCCAGAGGATCAATCAACCCTTTTCCTAGGGCCCGCTGAGGCCGCTGCTGCACCTCTGCCACTGTGCTGCCATGGCCTGTGGATTTTGTTGCATATGTCAGGAAGGAATACTGCCTTCTGGTTAGGATGTTTGGAACCATGAAATACATGTGGGCCTTCCTTTTGTTGGAAATAGCTCTCTGTGCAGTGTCTCCTTATTTGTGAGGCGGTAAACAGGAATTCTCTTTGCCACAGAGTTAGTGAGATAGACAGGGACACTGACCACTCACCTTTGATCTCACTAACCTGTCCCTAGAAGGTAATTTCCTGTTTCCCCAGTCTCTTTCTCTCTCTTCTCCTCCATCTCTCAAGCCTGCAACATGATGGAAGGGAGATGCCTCAAGCATCTCTCTCCATCTGCCTATTTAGACTAGAATAAGAACCTTCTCTTTACCTGAAATCACTTCACAGGTTGTTCTGGAATCTCCAAAAATGCTAAGTCGTGATGGTCTCTGGAGCGAGCACCAAGTACAAGACGGTTGCATAAAGACAGGGGTAGTAAATGGAGAGTAAAAAATGCTAAAGAGGTCTGCTGAAGTAGTAAGGGCATGATACCAGTGCTTCTTCTCCTAGGCTACGTCCAGGAAAGTTCCCAAGTGGTGAAACGGCACAACACTCACAGCTGGTCCAGTCCCTAAGAAGCAAGTTCATTGTTAAAAGATGCACTCAGTCCCACACACAGTGATGTCATTAAGAACATGTGGTAGGAATGTCAAGCCTGCTGGCTGGGAAAAGCTTCCTGTCAGCAGATCTTACATATAAGTCCATCTTTGGCCAGGGAGGTCTCTGTGCCAAACTCTTGCAACAGAATCTTCCCCATCAAGAAGAAGAAAGAAGTAAGAAGTAAGAAGTAAGAAGAAAGAAGACAGAAGACAGAAGAAAGATGGAGAAGGAGAAGGAGAAGGAGAAGGAGAAGGAGAAGGAGAAGGAGAAGGAGAAGGAGAAGGAGAAGGAGAAGGAGAAGGAGAAGGAGAAGGAGAAGGAGAAGGAGAAGGAGAAGGAGAAGGAGGAGGGTTGGTTCTTATATGCCGCTTTTCTCTACCCAAAGGAGGCTCAAAGCGGCTTACAGTCACCTTCCCTTTCCTCACCCCACAACAGACACCCTGTGAAGAAGGTGAGGCTGAGAGAGTCCTGATATTCCTGCTTGGTCAAAACAGCTTTATCAGTGCTGTGGCAAGCCCAAGGTCACCCAGCTGGCTGCATGTGGGGGAGCGCAGAATCGAACCTGGCTCACCAGATTAGAAGTACACACTCCTAACCACTAAACAAAGCTGGCTAACCACTACACCAAGCCACTGACGGAAACAGACTGATTTGCCAATTCCTCCTCTTCTTCCTCATTGCAGTTCCCTGAACTGTGGTGCATTCTGCTCATTTCTCTCAAAGAGGATTTTCAAGAGAAGATGTAGGCTGCTGCAAGGGGAGCAAGGAAAGTGCTGCTCCGCCTAATCCTACCTCAGGTTTTCCCACAAGATACAACTTACTGAACCGAACCCACTTGGTTCTTCAGACAACCAGTGTTAACACTTTCTATTCGTGGACGCCGAATTGCCTCTAACATCTCCTGCCAGACTACCGAGTCTGTTTTGTCTCCCATCATTGTCTAGCACCCCTAAATATAGGCCATCTTCCAAAGTACTGATGTACAGGTGCTAGACAACAATGGGAGTCAAAATGAAACAGACATGACATTGAAGGGTGCCAAAGAGTGAAAGTGAAGAACGATAATGATAGATGTATCATGACACGTTAGCAGCAGACCCTAACCCATTTTTCTTTGTGTGGACGGCCTTTCTTCCCAGGAAAGCCGTGCAGGATCATTTTCAGCAATTCCTCCTCTTACCACGGCAGATTCCCCAAAGATACACAGAGGCAAAGTTTCAGCAGTCACGGCCAGTTAGGATATACTTAGGGTCCAAAAAAAACTAAATTAGGGCCACTGAAAAATTGAAACATGTACAAAAATGAACGCATTCAAACTATTTTTACAATAATTAAACCTGAGCAATGGGGAAGATGGAGAGTTCACCGGCAGCTGAGAATGGTTTGCTACATTGAATTTAGTTGCACTTTTTGAGCACTGAATCCCTTTTTGTTTGCGTGTTCTAGACCTAGTCTGGTAAACTACCAGAGCCAGCTTGGTGTAGTGGTTAGGAGTGCGGACTTCTAATCTGGCGAGCCGGGTTTGAATCTGCGCTCCCCCACATGCAACCAGCTGGGTGACCTTGGGCTCGCCACAGCCCTGAGAAAACTGCTCTGAACGAGCAGGAATATCAGGGCTCTCTCAGCCTCACCTACCCCACAGGGTGTCGTTTGTGGGGAGAGGAAAGGGAAGGCGACTGTAAGCCGCTTTGAGCCTCCTTCGGGTAGAGAAAAGCGGCATATAAGAACCAACTCTTCTTCTTCTTCTTCTAAACTAGCCAAATGAGAGACAGGGTCTTTAAACCCACCTAGCCAGGTCATGGCCAAGGTGAGATTTAAAATCGGGATGTCCCACCTTTCAGCTCTCATTTTAACTGTAATGCTACACTAAGGACCCATTTGTACCGCAGGAATTTGGGGCCGTGAGATGGGGGGCTTTTGCAAAAAAAAAGAAACCTAGCTGGGAAGGCACAGAAAATCATTAGCAGGTTTCCAATTAATTAATGCAAAAGCAGTTCTCCCTCTCGGTGAGTAATTGGAAACATGCTCGGTTCTTATAGCCCCATAACTGCCTGCCATTCCTACTATCAGACGATGCCAAACCACGTCCATATGGTCGTCTGACCAGTCACGTGACTTTTAATACCCACACGATGGCACTAAAATGGCCTATTAGATTTACAGTGTCATTAACCTTCCAAAATAAAATGAGAGTCTGCTCTGGTGCAAAAAAAAAAAATCCCACAAAAATATGCTTGACTGCTGCTGGGTTTCGGGTAACCAGAGTGTGAGGATATGCTGACAGGGGTCACTGTGGTATAATCTTTCATTCAGCCCCAAAGCTGTCACGCCTTCCCCAGATGTCTAAAACACAGATATAAATTTTCATTATCCAGCAGAAAAGGGGCAGAGGTACACCCAATGAATTTTTTACCAATCAAATTAGTGCTCATTGCCACATTAAGTGGAAACACTAATTTTGTGAAGTTTCCTTGTGGTCATTTATCTATCTCGGCTCCTGTGCAGGAAGTCACACTCCTGATGCTGAAAAGGGGTTTCTTCTAAATCAAATTACAGTTTGTATAATTGTATTCCAGGCACAATCAAATTGAATAAGGAGGGGAAATCCTATTAGAAAAGGGCTGAGTTTTATCCTAGAAAACCATGAGAATCTTAGGCGTTTCTGTTTATTTGTAGACTTTTAAAAAAAAAGTCATAACTTTGCAAGCTAGGGATGTTGAGTCTTCATATACATTCGGATGTCTGAATCGCATAAAGACAATCGATGAAAATTTCACAGGATTTGCAAGGCAAGCTCATATAAATTATTTTGAAATTATTCCGAAATGTTGGACAGGAGCTAAGAATATGATCAATTCAAAGCCAAGTTTTTGCAACCATTAATTTCAAAGGAAAATGTTTCAACGTGAGCATAACTCTCAGGCTGAAATCACTAGGACAGGCTTTCTCAGCCAGGGTTTTGTGAAACCCCGGGGTTTCTTGATGGCCTTGGAAGGGTTTCCCAAAGGGCTGGGGGTTTATTACTGTTTTATATATGTTTTCAATGTGTTAAACAGTTATCAGGTGACATGACCATCTATGGTCATGTCGACCTGACCCCCCCCTCCCAAAACGGCCAACGATGGGCCTAGAGGGGGTGGAAAGGGGAGAATTTCCTTACCCATCTCACCCAGAGTTAAGGGTTCTCCTCAATGCAGCAATTCTGCTTTTTTGTTTGAAGAAAGGCCACTGCCTAACACGAGAAGGAAGGCATGCCTCCACATGGAACTGATGCCCAACCAGAGGCATGCTTTTAATCTTGGAGACTCCACCACCGAAAGTGCTGATAACTGCTGGAAGAAGATTTTACAATGTGCTCCGTGCCTGCATCTTTTCATAGCTTGTTATTACGAGATCTTTTACAGTATTTTTATTGATTGCAAGATTTAATACGGATGTTCTGCTCATTTTCTATATGGAATCTTCTGTGTAAATGTTTTTGAGAGTTTCTGCGAGCAGTGTTTTTAGGATATAGAAATAATGAAAAACAAAACTCCACATGACTGGCTTCTATATATACAGTTTTAACTGTTTCACCTCATATTTATTTTTGCTGTTACGGTTAGCTGCCCTGAGCCCATTGTGGGGTGGGTGGCCTATAAGTCAAATTTACTTATTTATAAATTCAATTTGTGGGCCGCCCACCCCACAATGGGCTCAGGGCAGCTAACCGTAACAGCAAAAATAAATATGAGGTAAACCAGTTAAAACTAATAACACCTTAGTTTTAAAAGAAGAACCCAAAAGTCTCTGGGTAGTTCACTTGAACAGGGAAAGAGGGATAGAACAGGCAATTGACAATGGAAGGTGCCTACAGTCAACTGTAAGCCTGGTGGAACAACTCAATTTTGTAGGTCCTGCAGAACTGGCGGTGGGACTATGGGTTTGTAGGAATTTTATGTGGTGGTTTTACTGTATTTAATGCTTACTGTTGTAAACCTCCATGAGCTGGCTGGACCGAGAGTGGCGGTCAATAAATACAATTAATAAATAAAATAAACTGTAATAAATCCCGCAGGGCTGAAAAGGCACACTTGTTTCAGTTCAGGGACCACCAGGAGGTTCACTGCTTGAGAGTGAAAAGTTCTACTGGGAGTATATTGGGAGAGGTGGTCTGATTCTAGCACACCACGCAGGAATTGCACTGACTTATTCCTGCACCTGGCAAACATGAACCATGGGGTCAGCTGAGGTACAGCAGTCATTGATGACTAAAAATGCTTAAACTCAACAGCAAGAGTGGAGTAGAGGTTAGAGTGTCAGAGTAGGATCTGGGAGACCCAGGTTTGAATCCACAGGCTGCCATGGCAGCTTGCTGGGTGACCTAAAGGTAAAGGTAAAGTTATCCCATGTGCAAGCACCGGGTCATGTCTGACCCTTGGGGTGACACCTTCTAGCGTTTTCATGGCAGACTCTATACGGGGTGGTCCCCAGTCATTACCGTTTACCCCCCAGCAAGCTGGGTACTCATTTTACCGACCTCGGAAGGATGGAAGGCTGAGTCAACCTTGAGCTGGCTGCTGGGGTTGAACTCCAGGCCTCATGGGCAGAGCTTCAGACTGCATGCCTTACCACTCTGCGCAACAAGAGGCACTACTGGGTGACCTAGGACCGGTCATTTTCTTTCAGCTAACCAAATTCACAGGGTCGCTACTATGAGAAAAAAATGAGGAGGAGAGAAGTCTGTCTGTCTGTCTGTCTGTCTGTCTGTCTGTCTGTCTGTCTCTCTCTCTCTCTATCTATCTATCTATCTATCTATCTATCTATCTATCTATCTATCTATCTATCTATCTATCTATCTATCTATCTATCTATCTATCTATCTATCTATCTATCTATCCATCTATCATATTTATAGACTGCTGCTCCTGGGCCAGCCATCTCGTAGCAGTTAACAGCAAGGTGAAAACGCCAACAATTTAAATCAGATAATACCAAATCCCCACCCACTCACCGCAAAAACCCCACAGAAAGCATGTTTCTCAAGGTTGGTGCCAGAAGTTTGTACTTTGTGGAGGGGTCCAAGATCTTCTCTTGCCCAAGCGCCTGGCGGAACAGTTCTATCTTTCAGGCCTTGCAGAACTGTGTAAGTCCCAGCTCTTCTGGGAGCTCATTCCACCAGGCAGGTGATGTTATAAGCTGCTTTGGGTGCCCATTTCAGACAACAGTAGAGAATACATATTTAATTTTTTTAAAGTGGGGATGGATCTTATGTATGTGGTGCCATATACCTTCCAGCATTGCCAGCATATGAGTTTCTTTGCTCAAGAGAAGGCTCCTAGTGCCTGGGGACAGTGACATGCCTAATGGAATAGATCCAACTCAATATATCTTTCTTTAAAGGAATTTCTTTCTACAGCCACTGGAATGTAGTGGTATTCCAGTAGACTTTGGATAGAAGTTCCACATATAAGTAGTTGGAAACAAAAACAACAACAACAACAACAACAACAACAAAATAAATCCTCAAGTCCCCAATGCCAAGGTTGAAGTTCAGACTATAAAATCCAATCTACTACAAACAAAGGGACAATGTGCCATAAAAGACAATAAAGCTATGGAAAGCTGAAGGTAGCAGAAAAAGGACAGATTCTCACATTGAAACCCAGCACCCTAGCAACTACACCACTATCTTCTTGGCAGAGGCAAAAATTGAACGATAGAGCAATGTAGAAGAAGGGTGCTCATTCAATTGCTGACATTTCTAAGTTAAGAATAACTTGTAGAAGGACAAGAAAAGACTTTCTGGAACCTTGGTAACCTGTTGGCGGTCAGTAAGACAGTATATTGACTAGACTAGGCTAGGTTTTCTCAATCAGGGTTTTGCAAAACCCTGGGGTTTCTTGATAGTCCTGGAAGGGTTTCCCAAATGGGTGTATGCATATATATGTGTGTGTGTGTGTGTATGTATGTATATGTAGATGTATATGTATGTGTACATTTCTTGAACATATATGGTCCTGTCATTTCTTGAACATATATGGTCTTGTCAACCATCCACCCCTCCCAAAATAAACAATGATGGGCCTAGAGGAGAGGGGGAGGGGCCTCAAGAGGGCATGTCCCCAGCTATGCTTCCCAACCATATTTTGCACCATCATACCATTTCTGGGGTGTCTTGCATTATGTTTCAGGGTATTTCTCAATGGTAAAAAAGTGGAGAAAGGTTGGACTAGACATAGGATAATTTCTCACAGCTTTCTAAGTTATGGTCCAAAGCTATATGGGCTAGCAATTTTGATGAAGCAAGGCAGTGTTAAGTCTGGGTAGTATTTGGAATGGAAGATCTTGTATGACTCATGTAGGCATTCTCAGTCCCACAAGGATAAGCAGGACAGACATGTAGCAAATAATACAATTTTATAATAAGCTGGACCCAGGAGGAGCACTCTAATGAGTGGTGTTGTACAAGGTACAAAGGAATGACATCTTTTCAGCCTCATGTCTCAGGATAGGTTGGTGTTGCTTTCCCTACTTCTTGAGTTACTTTCAGATCTGTTATTGCTCAGCAAAACATATACCCATTCAGCGGCCTGAAAAAGGCAACATCAGAGAACGGACCAGTTTGTCCCAGCCACTGGCTTTCGTCACGGTGCTCAGCAATCCGTTTCACTGATATTGACCTTATCTTATGAACTTCCTTCTCTTCAGTGTGACAGCAAATCAATCAGTTAGTAGATAAGGTTACAACCTGTCTGTTACATTTTATTGTGACAGGTGTATAACTTTAGGAAGCTGAAACGTAAATGCTGCTTCCAGGTCAAAGGCTGCGACGGGGCTGTATTTATGGTATGCTTTCCTCCATGGGTCAGGGTATCTTTTCTGTAGCAGTCAAGTGATGTGTGGAGAAGAGGTTTGAAGAACCTAAACTAAAATAAAGGGGAAGCAAGAAAATGGATGTCCCATAGAAAACCTGGATGGATGTGTTGTTTGTGTGTCATTATAGGCATGAAAGCCCCCCCCCCCATGTGGCAGGGCTTAGCCACAGCTCAGTGGTATATTGCTGGCTTCATACATATAGTACCCTAGTTCAGTGTCTGGCAACACCAGTTAAAGATAACAGGGCTGAGTTAGATTCCTTTGCCAGCTAACGTTGCCAGTGCATCTCCACCATTCTTCACATGCTGAGGGGTCTAGATGGACCCCGTGTTGGGCTGGGCTTTCCCAAACTCAGAATCATAGAATCATAGAGTTGGAAGGGACCTCCTGGGTCATCGAGTCAAACCCCCTGCACTATACAGGACACTCACATCCCTATCGCTCATCCACTGTAACCTGCCGCTCCCTTGAGCCTTCACAGAATCAACCTCTCCATCAGATGGCTATCCAGCCTCTGTTTAAAAATTTCCAAAGATGGAGAATTCAGGAACTGTCAGGAACTTCTTCCGATTGTTTAGATGGAATTTCTTTTGAATTAATTTAATTCCATTGGTTCTGGTCTGTCCCTCTGGGGCAAGAGAGAACAATTCTGCTCCATCCTCCATATGGCAGCCTGTTAAATACTTGATGGCTCTCAGATCCTCTCTCAGTCATCTCCTTTCTAGGCTAAACAGACCAAGCTCCCCCAACCTTTCTTCATATGTCTTGGTCTCCAAACCCCTCACCATCTTTGTTGCCCTCCTCTGGACACACTCCAGCTTGTCTACATCCCTCTTCAACTGTAGTGCCCAAAACTGAACACAGTACTCCAAATGAGTCCGAACCAGAGCAGAGTAAAATGGTAGCATCACCTCCCATGAATTTTGGTCTTGTGGGTTTCAGTTTTAGTCTGAATATTGAAGAAGGTAATTTATTATTAATAATAATAAAGCCAAATATCATTCTGGGAAACTAAAATCTAAATTGTTTGGATCTTTTCCTGCTTCACAGTAAGAATGCACTTGAATTCTATCTACTTGATGGCAGAGTGCATCATGTGGGTTTCCTTCAAGGCTTTTCAAAGCCATTGGAAAAGTTGTAGAGGGGGCTGTCTCAGTCCTTAATGGCATCGTGTTCCATGTTTTGCCCCACTCTGGAAAGGAGCTCTATGGAAGAGAAGCACTTAAGGCAATGAAGTGGCCTTGGAACACTTGGGTCTTAAGAGAATGCTTAAACACTAGGCCTTTGGCCTCCAGCCTGGAAGTTAAGGTCACTCTACTAAAAGTTCAATCTAGAAAATACATTCTACGGATTTACATCACAGCGAGCACAATTATCTTACACAGAAGTTTAAAAAATCAAGTAAGATTCAGGACTTAGAGGATATTTACAGTTAAGACTCAACCCCCGGCAAAGAATAACATTAAAAGGTTCAAGATCATCCTGAGAGACAGATGCAATATCATAAAGAGTTAAATTTCCTAACAATGATATGATAAAGTTTATATATGAGATAAGTCGCCAGTCACGCTTTTCTCTGCTGAAAAATATCCAGGATCCTTTTTGGAATGTTATTTATATTTCCAAGAGACCTATGACATTTATTACATTGGCAAATGGTATGGATTCCCTAAAAACTGTTAACAGACAATTTTGTACTGATTATTAATTTTTACCATCAAAGAACACTCTGAAGTAAATTAACCATCTGTTAAGAAAAAAGTACAGACGAGACTTTGCTGTAACAATTATTTATTTATTTATTTATTTATTTATTTATTTATTTATTTATTTATTTATTTATTTCCCACCACTTCCGAGGCTGGCTTGTGGCAGGTTACAAGTCTCATAAAACCCCCATTAAAACTCCCATTAAAAGACATGGCAGAAAAATCCCCACCCAACCCCCACTAACCAGTGGGGCCAGGAAGGAGGTCAGAAATCGATACACTACTCATACCCGGGGAGGGGGGGGTCGATCTGCCATGCCGACAATGAAAGAGCAGTGCTAGTAGGTTGTGATTTCATCCCATTATGACCTGCTCTACACTGGCTAGCAATAAGTGGCATTCAATATAACAGCCCTTCTAGCTAATGGGGTATCTGGCCTTCTTATTTTCCAGTTGAGATTATTCCTTTACACCGAGGAAATTAGTTTGGTTTTTCTGACCATCCCTTTTCCTGCTCTTTGGATTTGCTAGCAAATAGGATGACTTCAAATTTCACATTCTTTCTTATTTGACAAAAAAAACCCTATCCCTTTTGCTTTGACTTGGGTATCCCCTTGAGTGAATCAAATGTCTGATTCCTTCCTTTTATGCCTTTTGTTTTCCTTTGCTGCCTTTCCTCAACAAAATGCGCTCATTGTCACTTTTAGCTATCGCCATTTCATCGGCATTATATATCTGCGATACGCATAAATGATACTGTTGCCTATAAAAAAGTCATGCAACGCATGCATGCAATGGGTGGGAATCTACAAAAGCAACAGCAGAATGCGGAAAAGTAGAAAAACAACAAAAAAAGAATATTGAACAAAACGAAACGGAAATATTTGATCTAGTGAGCAGCAGCTGAAGAAACGCAATGGGTTTGGGCTGCCTATACATTAAATCAGCAGCACAGCACATTGAGTCCACGGATCTTTCTTCAAGCATTATTTTGCATTTGAATCTGCTCACCATATGTGCCTCCCCCTATGTTTTCTTTGCCACTAATTGCTCCTTTCTGACAATGCCATCTATATGTGCACATTATTATTGCTCCTTTTATCACCCTAAGTCTATTAATGCCCAGACTTATGGTTCCCAACGGATTTAAAATTAACCAGCTCTCTAAATATTGTTCTGTCTTTCCATACCCCCTGTCTTGTTCAGCTTCTAACCTAGGCTGTGCATAAATTGGAGGGCTATATTTCACTCTTCCCAGGGCCTGCACGCTTAAACGTTTGAAAGTGCAGAGCAACAAAATTTATGAATGCGATATTAATACATCTAGGGGAGAGGAGAAGAGAAACTTCGGAAAAATAAATAGTTCTGTGGGATGGGTTGTTTGCTTACCTAGGGTCAAAATCTGGCCTCAGATAGGAGAGCACAACTCCCGTTGACTTCAACGTGCTTCATCTGGACATGGCGTTTGAGAAAAGAATTTGGCCCGGCATGACTTATAAGTGGTTTTTCAATCTGACTCCTCAAGAGGATATTACACTCCCCTTTCGTCTTATACATCCTTTTATGGGGAACTAGCACTAGAAATACGGAGATGTAGAAGTAGGTATGCAAATAGGAGTTCAATTGAGAAAGCTTATCCTAGACAACATGGGTCGCAATATCAAGACATACCATTTGATGGAGCAGGCAAAACTCCAAGTACTGCAGGCAGGTGGGAAACTCAGGAAGGGGCACAGACGATGAAACATGAGGAGCACTGTTCAGGGCAGAAACAGTTTTACTTCCAAAGACTTTACTCTGCTCAGGTTCGGCCTCACTTGGAGTACTGTGTTCAGTTTTGGGCACCCCAATTGAAGAGGGATGTTGACAAACTGGAAAGTGTCCAGAGGAGGGCAACAAAGATGGTGAGGGGTTTGGAGACCAAGACATATGAGGGAAAGTTGGGGGAGCTTGGTCTGTTTAGCGTGGAGAGGAGATGACTGAGAGGGGATCTGATAACCATCTTCAAGTATTTAAAAGGCTGCCATGTAGAGGGTGAAGCAGAGTCATTCTCTTTTGCCCCGGAGGGATGGACCAGAACCAATGGGATGAGATTAATTCAAAAGAAATTCCTTCTAAACATCCAGAAGCAGTTCCTGACAGTAAGAGCAGGTTCTTAGTGGAACAGGCTTCCTTGAGAGGTGGTGGGTTCTCCATCTTTGGAAATTTTTAAACAGAGGCTGGATATCTATCTAACAGAGAGGCTGATTCTGTGAAGGCTCAAGGGGGTGGCAGGTTACAGTGGATGAGTGATAGGGATGTGAGCGTCCTGCATAGTGCAGGGGGTTGGACTAGATGATTCAGGAGGTCCCTTCACACTCTATGATTCTATGATTACCTAGGGTAATCTGACTTTTTCACAGTCAGAGTAGTTCAGCAATGGAATAGGCTACCTAAGGAGGTGGTGAGCTCCCCCTCACTGGCAGTCTTCAAGCAAAGGTTGGATACACACTTTTCTTGGATGCTTTACGATGGTTTGGGCTGATCCTGCGTTGAGCAGGGGGTTGGACTAGATGGCCTGTATGGCTCCTTCCAACTCTATGATTCTATGACAACACACTGGATCTGGCTAAATTATCTGCTAATGGAATGACCTTCCATCAGCAGAGCAGAATTCTCCTCCCATCTTCCTTTACTCTGTGGCCAATTCATATCCCCCAAACTCTGCATGAATAGCATGGGAGACCAATTGGTGGGGGGAGGAGGGTTATCAGAAGGAAGGGGGAACTGGCAGAAATTATACCTCCCCTCCCTTTCTGGGAAATTTAGTCTGGATCCAGCACAATATCTGAAATAATGGACTGTCCCTGTTTAGAGGTACACAAAGCTAGGTTCGGTTGACCAATTTTTCCCAATGCACACTGTAGTCATCATGTACTGTGTGAATCGACTGGAACTGAAAAGGTCCTATGCTTATTGGATTCTAAAATCCATCAATTGCTGGAGAAGGCAGTTTTCCTGGAGGACCACTTTGAGAAAGGAGTTAAGCCATTTCCTCAACCCCCAATACCTGCTGCTAGCCTGCAGAAAGTTCTGCTACCATACGTAATACTTTCTTCCCATTTTGGCTGTCTTTTGGTTGGCCAGAAAGCATCCACCAGGAAACCAGATCTTTGACTCCAGCTAATGTCTCTGTTAAAGATTCACAAGTTATGCCATGAATCCCATCTCTGCAGCCTGAGTTTGTGTTGAATTCCTTCTGATGAACCATATGACTGTTAAGATGTGGTTGTTTTAAAAGGCAGTGGCTGTAGGGGATTTTACCAAAAAAAAAAAACCCCAACACCCTATTGATATGATCAAACATTTTACGCAACCATTCTTGAAGAAATATCTCTAAATAGTTCATCACCATCTTGTCGCAAACAAAAAATTACGCTTGGCTCGACTATGAACCAAAATGATAAACAACTACTGCTAAAGGTAATGATTCCATGGGACACGGAGCATTGGGATCCTTTGAGCCGGTTTGTGTCTTTCCTTCTTGAAACGAAACAGCAACAAACATTGCCTTGGAGTCATATCTGAATCAGGTCTCCTTACCAGTTCATCCCCTGTGGCTACGGCTGTTATCAGAGAACCAGAGAACTGGATGGCGACTTGGTAATGAATATTTTGGCACAAGGGCATTTTGCCTGTGTGGTCTGTTAAATGCGCAGACTCCTTGCTTTCATCTGTCTTGAGCCTTTCACTTGACTCCTGACCTTTCCCTGGGCACTGTCCTACCGTTTCCTTGATTTTGTGAATGCTAGCCTCTCACAGTGACCTGTGAACTATGGCCTTTCACTTGACCTTTGATCTCATAAATTCTGGAAGCTCATACATGTAATCACAGGACAAATAAGCAAAAGAGCTCAAAGGAGGTGGGGCACTATTCCTGAATGATACCTCCAAGTGGAAAGCCAACAAGGACTGTGTAGTCATTTTGGCTAAATAACTTAGACTCCCCAGGAGTGTGCTTGTGTTCCCATGCCCTGGCATGCAAATGGACAATTTATACTGTAGTCCCTACACCTACCAGTCAGACTACTTTTGCAGTTGTCTCATTGCCACTGATAGGGCAGATGTGGAATAAGTGATTTGGGAACAGCAGCCCTTTGGAACCAACAGCCAGGAACATCTCCTGAGCCACTGGTCTTCAAATGGATGGGAACTATGGGTAAAAGAACAGTGATTATGCAGGAGCTATTCCAAGTCAATTGTGCTCTAATAAATGGCTGGCAATCTATTAATATATATGCCTCTATAATAGTCATTAAATGATATATAGAAGAACCCTTATCCCTGTAAAAGAGCCTCTTATGGTGCAGAGTGGTAAGGCAGCAGACATGTGGTCTGAAGCTCTGCCCATGAGGCTGGGAGTTCAGTCCCAGCAGCCGGCTCAAGGTTGACTCAGCCTTCCATCCTTCCGAGGTCGGTAAAATGTGTACTCAGCTTGCTGGGGGGATAAACAGTAATGACTGGGGAAGGCACCCCGTATTGAGTCTGCCATGAAAATGCTAGAGGGCGTCACTCCAAGGGTTACCTTTACCTTTACCTTTATCCCTGTAAATTAATGATGACCTCTCAAGCCTTATTGGAACTAGCAACTCACCAGGGAGTGCCTGACTCAGAACTTTGATCTTGACCTCCAATGAAGCCTGGACTGCTGAAAAAATTTCATTCTTTTCAGACATACAAATTACCACAGAATTTAAGACATCTTTATTTCTCTCCAGCCCTGAGGCAAGGATGAAGATACACTGGATCAGCCTCATAAGATAATGGAATTGGTATACTGGATTTTCATTTATATTCTTGCCTACAACTTAATACACATTTAGAAATGAAGATGAAGTAAGGGTAATGCACACATCCGAGTCCATGTGTGTGGAAAGTATGACTTCATAGCCAGCAATAGGGTTTATGGAGTCAGGTTAGATAGGAGGTACTCAGCATAGCCAACAACCATGCTCTTTCTGGATTGTAGCACAGAGTGGACATGACTTCTAATTTTCTAGTACTCGCTTATGTATGACAGTATTTAACAGTTCACAGAACATCACCAAAGTACATTGAAGTTCCTTACCATCCCATTACTTTGCTGCCTCTGCTTTAGCGGAGACTCTGGTTAAAGGAGTAGTACTGGTAGGGTCTTTAAATAGGCAAATAAGCTAAAAGGGAAACTAAGCATTGGAAGAAGTCATTAAAGAGCTGTTGGAATATGAGCGGTGTAGGGATTAGGTGGGCCCATGTGGTGCAGGGACTACAATTTTGGATTCAAAGTGGGAAAACTTAGGTTCAAATCACTACTCAGCCACAAAGCTCATGGAGATATCCTAACTTAAAGTGGAAGAGAGGGAAATCATGCCCAGTACCCTAAATTACTTGGATGGTTGTCAGGGTAACAACGGAACAAACAGATTATTAAAATCAAAGGAAGTTTATCTGCCGCCCATAGACCATGTTGCTCATTTTAATGTTACTACTGAAAATACATATGTTTTCATACAGTCCTTCACTTCCAAAATGCAAAGAACTGTATGTTCAGGAAACAACAGTAAAGCTGTCAGATCCAGTCAAGAAGAAAGGAGATGTTAGCACAGTCCTTCAAACCGGTGTTAGGTAAGGAACCAATTTGGTACACAGTAACCTATACTTACAGTGAGACTATAGGTGCTGTGTCAGTTCAATAGGTACAGCTGGAGAGCCCGATGCAACAAGCCCAGCACAGAAACCCAAGCAGCCTTTGTTAATTTACTCATGCTTTTCAATTAGGAAGTATTTGGCTACCGTTCCAAGACACTGAACTCTATTTCCTGCCTCTAATTCTATAGGCCCAATTCACTGATAATTTCCTGTCTACATTTGATAAAGTTAGGGGCACATTCAGTTTGTTTAACTCCCTGTTTCACTAGAACAAAGGGACCTCAGCCTGACAGCATTTAATGGAAATTAGGCCAAGTTTCAAGGAGGCTGGTGGAATGCGGGTAAGCCCTACACGGCATTTCTCTCGCTAAATGTTTTGGAATTTGTGGTGTCCATCTTGACCTTAGAACATAAAAAGAACCTTGGGTCTGCCCTGTCAAGCCTAGGGCAATTATGGCCAAAGAACTGCCCACTGGAACACTGGATTGGTATCTCCATTTAGCAAAGGCCGCCTTTGGGCTAAGTGTGTATGGATCTAAATACCTATGCAGATGACTCAGTATTGTTAGTTCTAGACATAGTGCTCTTCAGGCCATTCCAAATTGTTCTTCATGCAAACTGGACACAAGAAAATGAGCTAGTGCATTTTTTTGAGAAACGAGAACTGATGTTTTCGTGGCTGTCTGCAATGTGTGCACTTATCAGTTGATGGCTGGACCATCCAGTAGCGCTCAGCATATGAGAATGAGCTATCACCAACACAATGTCCATGCACTGTAAATGAGATCTTTTGGAGCTGGCTTACATGCCCAGTTTTGAGCCATCAAGGGTTGATAATCAAGGGATAATAAATGCACAGGGCAATCCCAAAGTGCAGTTCCTCCTTCTAAGCACATTGGCATTCCTTGTGATCATGCATGGAAGGGGACTTGGGGAGAGTAACTTTGCTTCCCTATAAAGCAGAGAGACTTGTTCTAAGACCCTCCCCTTACAATCATCCACAAAATTTCCTATGCCCTGGTCTATCCCTCTCTTCCAAGAGAATGAGATTTCCTTTGAAAACTATAGCGCCATTCTATCATGGGAATGTCCCCTGGAATGAATCTGAGAAGGATTCTGAGAAGACTTACTGAGAACTACACTGTTAGTCTCTTAATAGGTGGAAAATAACATTATAAAAAACACCAGTAATATTCGTGTCCTGGACAGGCAGGGCTGTGAAGGGATCATCAGAGTGTCCACCATGTGCTTAGATGGATGCCGCTTCTTAACATGCTGGCAGAGTGAACAGAGTCAGTATTAGAGGAGATGGTAGAGTAATCATGATGACTGCTTTACCACGTCCAAGCATGAGATAAGTCCGGATAAGTCTGAAAGGTGCATTTCAGACACAGATTTTTAAAAATGGTACATCATGTTTAAGCTATTCACAGGGCAGTCCTAGGCAATGACCCCCTAGACTAGCGATCTCCAACCTGTGGGCCGTGGACCACATGTGGTCCTTTGACTAATTGGAGGTGGGCCCCAAAGGACGCCTTCTCCCCCCCCCCCCGGCCTTTTACAACACACTTCGGGTGTCATTGTCTCCCATCACTCCCAGATGGGACTATCTCGTTGCAGAGAAACAAGCTCAGGGTTCCCATTGATTTGTCATTGTCATGAGCTAAAATTTCCATGAAAATAAAATGTTCCTTGTTGTGGCGTGACTTTATCTTATTTTGAAGGGACGTTTAAACATTACCATAGCGATCATTGAGCGTTAGGGCAGTGGTTGAGAGTAGAGGAGTAAACTACCCCCCCCCCACTGGGCCTCAGTAAAATTGTCAAGCGTTGAGTGGTCCTCGGTGATAATAAGGTTGGGGACCACTGCCCTAGACCCATTGACTTCAGTTGAGTTTGAAAAGGTTAACACTGTTACCCTCAAACAGCTCTAGGATCCTGCCCGTTCGACGTATGCAGGTTGCATAGCATAGACCGTTTATGCACTGGGAACTTCACTGCCCCAGCTCCTGTGCAGGAGCACAAATCAGGGGCGGATGAAGTGCACCAGGCCAAATGCTCCCCCATGTGGGTGCAGGAAGAGGTGGGGCAACCCGCCACAGCTAAAACTCCAGCCTGCAGCCCAGCATGAAACCTCCAGTGCATAAACGGTCATAGAGATACACTGTGCAATCTGCAAATTTTGTTATGGAGAGGGGAACCATTGCACGCACATTTGCGAGGGAACTGCCCAAATACTCTAGAAAGGAGTAACGAATTAGTCAACTCCTCAAAACCTTAATGATTCGGGGTATGTTACAAGACAGGTTTAACATAAACGGCGGCATTAAAAACTCCCCCCCCCCTTTCTTCCTTTTTTATTATCTCCTTTGCACTTAACTAATACTTTGCCCTTTCAGTGAAGCTTAAATGGTAAGCACAACTAATTTAATGAAAGTCTATGTAGTACTTTCTCTGCAGGGACCTGGGTTATTTCAGCCGTGAACATAGCGAGCAGCTGCAGGTGTGGCACTAAATAAAGTAATAGAAAGTGTCTAACCGGTAACAGTGGAAGCCCTGTTTCAAGCCCCTTGTCTGCTTTTTATTAATAGCCAGATTCTTTTCTATCAGCAGTCATGACAGCCTCCACCTCTATTTTTCAGGAGAATATTTGGACAGGGGGAAAGATCTATTTTGAAACAACTACCAATGATTTGGTGTCTGCAGCCCGTTTGTAGTCGAATAAGCTTTCAATCTTCTTGCAGGAGGGGAGAAGGTAAACCTCTGATTCAGAAAAGAGAGGAAACGGGGGGTTGCAAAGGTTGGGAGGCCAAGTAGTATGAAGGAGACCCCCTCCATCAAGTTAGAAACTTTGGCAGGATAACTAGAAACAGACCAGCTCCTAAATCCTCGACTTCATGAGCTAGCAGTAAGATAATTAGCTTGAATAAAACTAATATTTCAGTGTTCAGTTTCATGATTCTACAGAAGAGGGATTTATTAGTGAGAATGTTGGTGAGAACTCCCCCTCTCTGCCTCAGCCCGCCCCCCGCAAAAAAAGTGTTTTATTTAAGCTGTTCCATGTTAGGGCCAACGCATCAAGAACCTGATAAAAGAAGACAGCCTGATTGCAAAATAAGCCTCTTGCCCCATCAAAATCTCTGTGGAAGATGAAAGATGTCCATATCCTGAAGCTTGTGTTTCCTTGGGAAAGGATCACAATTAAAAATGTGCAGGGGGGAGGGAGAGGAACCCTGATGTTGCATTATAATTGGTCAGCAGTTGTGTTATAACTGATCAGAAGCATTTTGCATGCATTTCTTCCTTCATTCAAAGAAATTGTAGCTCTCATGGTAATTCTGAACACTAGAATGATTCCTTCAGTTCTGCTAGAAAGAACTGAAAAATATCTTGAATATGAGAATGCGTGGCCAGCTCAAAACCCTGGTGGGGTCTGTGTGTGTGTGGGAGGGGGGTCCTATGGCCAAAAGAACCCAAAGATCAACCACAAAGACATCCCTGCAGCCTGGAACACTGAGTGTCGCACAGTACAATTCTGACTTTGAATGCCCTACCATTTAAGGCAGGCTTTCTCAATCAGGATTTTATGAAACCCTTGGGTTTCTGGAGGGGTTTCCTGAATGGGTGGGAGTTCCTATATATAGATATAGATATATATGTATATAGATATATAGATGTGTTAAACATTTATTGGGTGGATATGACCACATATGGTCATGTCAACCTGCCCCCCCCTAAATGACCAATGATGGGCCTGGAGAGGATAGGAAGGGGAGAGTCCCTGGGTGGGCATGTCCACAGCTCTGCTTTCCAGCCATATCCTGCATGATTGTGCCACCTCTGGGGTTTCTCAAAGCCTGAAGAATGTTTCAGGAGTTTCTCAAAGGTAAAAAAGTTAAAGTCTGATCTAAGGAGCATGGATGACGGTTGTCTTCAAGGCCACCCCCAAATATGGCAGCAAGCATCATCAGTGACCTACATTTAATTACTCAAGCAAATTGCTGGTTGGAACATTAATCAAGACATCTGAGACTTTCTAGCTAGGGTTTAGTTGTGACCACAGGTTCTTTTCATGCCAGGCATGTTACATTAATCCAGGAAGCCCTCTTGGAAGATGATATTATCGCCTGAACAACGCCCGAGTCCAGCGACACTTTCAGACCAACCAAAATTTATTTAAGGTATGAGCTTTCATGTGCATGCTCACTTCGTCAGATGCAGACATGAAGTGTGCATGCGCATGAAAGCTCAAATGTTGTTGGCCTTAAAGGGGCTGCTGGACCCAGACTTTATTCTGCTACTATGGACCAACATGGCTACCCACCTGAATCCATGTTACCGCCTGTTGCAGCTGCTGTGAACGGTCCCTGTGCTTCTCATGAACATCTGAGTCATGCGTCAACATCAAAGACTGCATCGCCTCTGTGTTGCTGCCACTGACCCTACTATTTACAAAGGGTTTTGACTCTGCCCATGTACGTGTGCACAAATGTGGCAGCTAAGGACATATTGGAATCCACACTACAAAAATGTATGTTTTTCCTTTAGTCTAGCGATCCCCAACCTGTGGGCCGCAGACCACATGTGATCCATCGACTAATTGGAGGTGGGCCATGAAGGACACCTTCTCCCCCCCCCCCCGGCCCTTTACTTCACCCCCCCCCCCCGGCCCTTTACAACACGGCCCTTTACAACACACTTCGGGTGTCATTGTCTCCCATCACTCCCAGCTGGGACTATCTCGTTGCAGAGAAACAAGCTCAGGGTTCCCATTGATTTGTCATTGTCATGAGTTAAAATTTCCATGAAAATAAAATGTTCCTTATGTTCATTGTTGTGGCGTGTCTGTATCTTATTTTGAAGGGATGTTTAAACATGACCATAGCGATCAGAGAGCGTTAGGGCAGTGGTTGAGAGTAGAGGAGTAAACTACCCCTCCCCACCAGGCCTCAGTAAAATTGTCAAGCGTTGCGTGGTCCCCGGTGATAAAAAGGTTGGGGACCACTGCATTAGTCTATAACCGTGCCACCGGAGCCTTTTATTTTCATTCTTCTGCAAGAGATTTAGCACACCTACCCCTCTGCAAGAGTCGCCCCCCCCCCGCAATTACTGAAAAGGAAATTAAAACCTTCTCTAGAAAAACAATTAATACACAAATATGCATTTGGGTGGGTGCTCCGAGCACTCAGGCCGATAAGCCGTGGCAGTCGCGCCTTACGAATACCGTTCAGGAAATTCCATCTCTTTGATGAGTTGTTGGCTTACTGAAGAATATTTCACATGTCATCAGCTCACTCGGGCCTTGTGTTGTGTTATTGCAAAGCCACATCTCTTAAATAAAGCGTTTTCCTTTTCTTAAAAAAAAAATCTGTTTTTCCTCACAAGGATATGCCTTCCATAGGAACAGAATGGAGGCCGTGTGTTTTGTTGTTTATTTAAAGGAAAGAATAGTGCGCATTGGAGTTTTAGGAAGGGGGGGAAGGACCTTTGTGGAGTCTTGTAATGGCATTGCCGTGGGTAATAAGCATCTGGGGAGGGGGGGGGACTGGGAACAAGCTGTCTTTTAACACATCAAACTGGGATGATTTAACAGAGAGTGTCTCGATCTGGTCAGCCCCCCTTTCCCAGACGCAGTCCAAACAAAGCTACTAATGTGTGGTCATTTTCTTGGCAATACCAGTTGGTGCTGATAACACCCCTGCCTCCTATTCTCCAAGGATCTGGCTGCTGGAAGACTGCTCCGTACCTCATCCCCCGATGCTTCTGATGCGGGTGATCCTCCGACTGCACGGCGCCAACCACAACATGCTACCCACCGTGAGAGAGCAGGACGCAGGCTGCTCCAGTCAGGAGTTATCGTCTATCATACTGATTGACGAAACCAAGAGTGAGCAGAAAAAATAAACACGAACAGAGGCTGCAGTGTACGGGACAGTCAGCTGGGAGTTTTAGCATTTGGCCTTGGTGATCTTACTCTCCTGGTAGGTTATCTTTTCCTCCTGCTATCATTTATCATAACTCTGAGGGCCGGCAAAAGAAGCAAAGTCCTGTGATTTTTTTTCCCCCTATTGGGGACATTAATTAAGCACTTCTTTTTTTAGCATGACTTCCTCTGCTCCCCCCTCCCCTCTGGACAGCAATCCCACCACCTCAAACCCAATCCCCTAAAGAACAGTGAAACTCAATCCAAACATAGCCTTTTCTTTTTTTTTTAAAGGGAGGGGGGGTGGGCTTTATTTATTTATTTATTTTTACAGCAGTAGGCCATTTTGAGCAATTAACCTTTTGCTAAAAACCGTCAGACCCAGAATTCCTACGCAGGCGTATCGCGTATCCCGATCGCCAGCGTTGGCTTCCCATCTCAGCAAAGGACCAGCACAGCCAGCCGAAACCCCTTTGTGCTCCTTGGTAGTGGATGTTGCCTTGGTCACCCACAGCTCCTCTTGAAATAATGGCGGTTGACTTTTGCAGGCACAAACCAAGCCCTGTATTGATCTTGACAGCCACCATAAAGTACTCCCCGAAGTGTCAGTAACAAAGATGATTTGTATGTGGCTCGCAGTCTTCCAGGGTCCTAATAGCTTTCTCATTCCAACGCCGAAAAAGCCAAGCATAAACCAGCTGCTTAAAGCTGATACAAGCATTTCTTCTCTCAGCAGGCCATGCTTGCATAACCATTTATTCTGCCGAGTTTTAAAGTGCCTGAAGGATTTAATTATGTACATAGACAACCGCTATAAACTCTATTCTAGGTTTTTTTTATTGACTTTTGTGCAGGGCACCTCTTAGGCATTTCAATTAAGTGTTTTTATAAGAAAAGCTACAATAATGTAAACGATACGTATATATTTTCCTCCCTCTTTGGAGATAGTTTCCCAACAGTTCTGGTTGATTGAAGAAAACTTTGTTTAATTGACAGGGATCTTAAAAACTGGTCTGAAAGATTTTTAGATACATTTCGCTCCTTGGGTCATTCAAGCGTCCTCTAGAATGGTTTAAAGTTATCAGAAGGAAAGTTTGGTCCTTGTGGCTCAGTCATAAGTGTGTTATGAAACATTAGAAAAACGTTGGATACTTTGGTGAAATCTGAAGCGGCAAAACAACAAGCAATGACACCATGTCACCGTGGCAGGGTTCAAGACCCAACTACTTCTCTGGCTGGTTTCCTGCTCCAGATATACTTTAAGAATTGTTTATCTTGATACATTTAACAATCTGATCCTCACAATCTCTTTTTGCACACTTAATGATTGACTTACATTTATTTTGCCAGAGCCTATGGTCCCTCCTGTTCAATTCATGGAGACAAACCTTCCACTTTTAAAATAAAACTAGCAATCCCCACACCATTAGAGAAGTCTTCAAGCATCACTGGCAGTCTTCAAGCAAAGGTTGGATACACACTTTTCTTGGATGCTTTAGGGTGCTTAGGGCTGATCCTGCGCTGAGCAGGGGGTTGGACTAGATGGCCTGTGTGGCCCCTTCCAACTCTATGATTCTATGATCCAGCGTTGAGCAGGGGGTTGGACTAGATGGCCTGTGTGGCCCCTTCCAACTCTATGATTCTATGATCCAGCGTTGAGCAGGGGGTTGGACTAGATGGCCTGTGTGGCCCCTTCCAACTCTATGATTCTAGAGACTTCCATATTGTGTGGCCTGAAACTTTCCTATCTGGGTTGGTAGCCTGAATGACTCCATATCAAGACAATAGAGAAAAGCTTCCCCCATGTGCCGATTCCTAACCTATTCATAAAGCTTCTTCATGACTACCTTTTGGGGATATTCCAGTTACAGCAGATGGCCAACGGAGACCTTTGCCTGCAAAAATATGTAATGCCTCTCTGAGGCTTTTAAAAACCAGAAACATGCACCTTCCTGGTTCTCCTAACTGCTCCAATTTCCCCTCTCCTCTTCATCTGCTCTGCAAACCATGAGCACGCATTCAAATCCACCTCAAACATTTTCGGCCACAGGCAATGTAATTCCAAAACAAGCAACCAGCATTTTCACAGCTCAAGAGTAATAGATTAATTTGAACCTAATGTTGCTGTAGTTTACTGCTCCAAATGTTCTGGTGTAGACATAGCCTGAGGCGCAGGGGCTGTGGCATGCGCAACTCCTGGAACTGCAGCTACAGTTGGCTTAACATCTGTGCATCACATTTGCCATGCACCTCATTATTGCACACCCCACTGTGCCTACCTGTCCCAATCAGCTTCCCAGCCACAGGCGATCCAATTTTTTTCCCCCCAACTAAGAATCTTTGTTCTCCTTCTCACTTACTAAATTTTTGCAAGACTTCTGCAACCCAAGCAGTAGGGGGGTTCTATCCCGGCCAACCTCCTAAGTTTCCATAAAGCTTCTTAAATTCTCCATCGGGGACGGGACCCAGAGGGGAGGGGGAGGAAAATTACAATGCCCCGTTTCTGACATGTCACCGCATAAATTGTGCCATTTTCAGGATCTAATATATGAAAGCCTGTGACTAAGCACGCAAACATGTCATAAAGAATGGAGTTGTTTGTTTTGACTTTAACAAGTTCGGCCTGGATCGATTCTTGTTTTAAATAAAGGAAGGGTAATTTCCAACACCAGATAAAAAAACCCTTGTTGCAGAAAGATTACTATCCCAAATCAAAACCAACTGTTCCTACAATCTGAAAAAAGCTAGCTGGATGTTTTAGGGCATTTTCACCACTGATACTATAAAGGCACCTTTTAGCTTCCCTCATGTTACTGAGTACACGTGTTATACACATGTGACTCTCCCTATAACAGTTTTGAATGTGCAGGTCTCTATTATTTAACTCAATACACAGAACTAACAGATGACGTTATTTATTACTGAGTCAAACAATTGGTCCGTCAAGGACAAGACTGGGGAGGGACCGTGGCTTAGTCGCAGGGCATGTGGTCCCAGGTTCATTCTAGCTAAAAAGACTGGCTAATAAGAGTTATGGTAGACTTTGACCTGAGTTCCGTGGACAGCTGTTTCCAGTCAGAGTAGACAATATTGACACTGATCCATCAGTGGCATGACTCCGCTGGCAGCATCATGTGTTCTGGTTGTGCTGTCTGCTTTGATGGCTGTGGCTCTCCTGACAATTAGCCAGGGATCACTCCTACCTCTGCAAACTCAGTCGGGGCAGAAAGCCTAGGACTTTCTGTCAACGTGGTGTAGTGATTAAGAGTGGCAGCTTCTAATCTGGTGAGCCAGGTTTGTTTCCCTGCTCCTCCATGTGCAGATAGCTGGGTGATCTTGGGCTAGTCACAGCCCTAATAGGGCTGTTCTTACTGAGCAGCCCTGTCAGAGCTCTCTCAGCCCCACCTACCTCACAGGGCGTCTCTTGTGGGGAGAGGAAAGGGAAGGTGACTGTAAGCCACTTTGAGACTCCTTCGGACAGTGAAAAGCAGGGTATACAAAACAACTCCTTCTTCTGTACACAGGTATGTGTCCTTCCTAGAGCTATGGCGCGTCCTTAAAGAATATGGGAAAGAACTTGTGGGTAAACTTTTTGCGCCTGAAACTTCGGTACTATATTTGAAATACTCTCACCACTTTTATCACAGAGCTGTACCTTTTCCAGTTTATAAAAAGAGGAGAATGCCCTTTCTGTGACTAGCCAGAAAGAAGCATGGAAACCTTTAAAACAGGATGAAATTATTTGGGAACGGAGGCTATTGTGAACCAGTTGATGCAGATATCAAAGGAAAATGAAATTTTGAATGCAAAAGATACCCATATACTGTTTATACTGCTTTCTCAACCAGGGTTTCATAAAACCCTGGGGTTTCTAGACAGCCTGGGAAGGGTTTCCCAAATGGGTGGAAGTTTAAAAATTAACTAAAAATTAACTATTTTTTTAAATTTCTTAAACTTTTGACCCTCCCCCTCAAAAAGCACCAATGACAGGCCTGGAGGGGGTGGAGCCCCTGGTGGGCGTGTCCACTGCTTCCCAACCGTATTCTGCACGATCGTGCCACTTCTGGGGTTTCTCAAAGCCTGAAGAATGTTTCAGGGGTTTCTCAATGGTAAAAAGTTGAGAAATACTGGCTTAGATCAATAGTTGTGCCTCCCAGAGCAGGCCAGGCAGAATAAAGGACAAAAGAGGATTTTGTTTTAAACACTGCATTAAATATGCATAGGGAGTGTATGGGGGGAAACAACACATTAAAAAAAATTGCCCAGAGGTCAAAAAGAAAGGGAAGGTATCTCTGATGGGTAGAATTTTGTTACAGGCTCCAGGAAATCCCTATCCCCATTTGGAAACTTGTTTTAATGAGCCATTCAAAGAGACACCATGAGCTTCTTCTTCCTCATTTCCACAAGTGTGTCCCTCTTCCCATATTCCCCAATCACCAGTTGGGTGTTCACTCTTCCTCCATTCAGCCCGCATGACTACATTGTTGTTATCTCCTAACTACACACTGGGAACCACACACACAGTTATCATAACAAATGGCTTGAAATGGCCTGTAAGAGTTCCGTGCAATATTTCAGATTCTCCTTTCAACGCACCAACTGGGACGACGTATTGTTATCTTGCAGCACACATAATAATGCCTTTGAGTTCAACAGGTCAAAATGCCCAAAGGCTTGACCCCATTTAAGCCACCCATGTGGCAGGGACTTTCCAAGTGTACAAGCAAGTACACCGAGGACTCAGTTATGCATCTTAAGGTCTCTCTTCTCTTGTTGCTGGATTTTGCCAGGTTAGGTTAATGAATGATCTGAGACAGAATAAAGCGGGTACTATATTCTCGCCAACTTGCCTGAGCCAAACCACGGGGAGGGTCCGAAAATAGTGCAAGGAGGTTTTTCCCCATTTGAAGTAGGCAAATAAAGGGTTTCCCATAGATATTTGATTTCTTCTGCACCTTTCCCCTCCCAGTTTGTACCTTGCAGAAGAATGCAAAGGAGACTCATTCAAACCTCCACATTCCTAAAAGACAACAAAATTCCCTATGCCCTGAGCTTACGTCCCTAGAGGTGATGGTGGTGGTGGTGGTATATAAGTAATACAACAGAGCCTGAGGAGGGGCCATTATATTCCAAGCACTGGCACTGGCATCAAACAAAGATCTGGAGGAAGAGCCCCATTTTGCAGGCCCCATGGAACTGTGACAGCTTGTCTCTTCAACTGAAGGAGCTGAGGCTGTGTGTGTGTGGGGGGGGGATTCCAGTGTGAGAGGGAGCAGGCCTGATTGACCTTGGGGATCCTAGTTGGAATCCCAGGACTCTGCCCTGGCCTCCAGCATATGCCTCTCAGAAGAGCTCCATCTTGCAGGCCCCGCGGAAAGCTGGTCACTCCAGCAGAGCCCTCAACAATTCCAGAAGCTCATTCTACCAGGTTGGGGCCAGGACTGAAAAGGCCCTGGCACAGGTCGAGGCCAGGTGAATGTCCCAGGGGCCCGGGACAACCAATACATTCATACCTGCAGAGTGAAAAGCTCTGTGGAGGGCATAAGCAACCAAGTGGTCCAGCAGGTAGGCAGGACCCAGACCACATATGGCCTTAAAGATTAATACCAGTACCTTAAACTTGACCTTAAACAGTACCTTAAACTTGACCTTAAACATACCTTAAACAGTACCTTCAGTACCTTAAACTTGACCTTAAACAGTACCTTAAACAGTACCTTAAACTTGACCTTAAACAGTACCTTAAACTTGCAGGTGATGGAGCGCCGGCTGAATATAGGCCCTCCAAGATGTCCTAGTGAGGACCCATTTTGTACCCCCTGTAACTTCTGGTAGAAGTCAGTAGATTATGGTCTCTAATCAAGGGACATTTTTTTTCTAAAAGGAACAACATGCCAACCTAGGCGGAATGACGCCCACCTCAATCCACTGAAGTCAGTGTGCATGAAAATCTTCTTAGCATGGCACTGTAAGAGACTTTACAGTGTCAATGCTTATTGGAGGGGAGGCAATATTTTCCAGGATTTGTTTTTCTTTCCTAAAAACACCGCAATCTGCTTCTAGGAACAAAGTCTGGAGTTTAATTAAAGCAGGGCTCTCCTTTTTCTTAGCAGCAGCTTGGATAGTCGCCTTTCCTGTCACCCGCGTTACCAGATGGATTCCGAGGAACTGGTTTAGATTGCAGCGCGCCTTCACGGAATCCCAAAATCCACACCACAGCCCATCAAAGCATGCGCACACGTTTCATTACATGCTTGAATTAATTTGTTCTGTATGGAGTTTGTTACCTTTACAGTTTCAAAAAGTAGCTATTCATTATTGAGAGCAGACAGATGGAACATGTTCAATTTAAGATATCAATAAGGGGGTGGAGGGAATCTTGTGCCACAACCAGCTCCATCTGGTAGTTCTAACTTCTTTGCCAAGATTTTTTTTCCCCCTCCCCTATATAAAAGCAAACACTTTTAACAAAAAAAAAAAAAGTTGGTGGGACATTCTTAAGTATTAAGCCTCTGCAGTTGATTTGCAGATAACAAGAAACAACATGGGCTTAAAATATAGTATTTTAAAACCTTAATCTGTTGTATAAGGGGAGAGGTCCGAGTTTGATCTGTAAAAAAAAAACAGGAAACTCTGTTTATCTAAAAGTGTTATCTTTGCTCGAAGTACCGACATCCCCCCCTGCATTGTTTTGTTTTGTTTTTTGCTTTAACGGCCCATGAAAATGATTTAACACATTGTTTCAGCCTCTTCAAAATAAATATTCAGCTACATCAATGCAAAATTAAGGGGGTGGGTGGGAACTGGCAGCCTCATATAAACATAAGGGCACACATCTCATAGTGTGTCTCTGGTCCTTACGAGTCCCTGACTTCTAGCAGTGGGACATGAACAGCTGAGTGCACAAGAGTGCAAGCAAGTTCTGCTGCCCAGCAGCACAAAATGCACATCTCAGTACAATTGGGATTGGAGTTGGGTGGAGGATCGGGGCACATCTACAGCAGGGTCCTCGCGGAAGCAGAATAAGTTGCCAGCCGAGAACTGTATGCAGATGGATCATAGAACAAGAGGCCAGTAGGCCAAAGAGAAGCTCTTGAGGTTGTGGGGCAGGCAAATAGCAGGAAGACAATAGAGGGAAAAAATGATCCATAGGCAAGGTTAAGAAACCAGTCAGAACAAGGCCTGAGTCTCAGGTCTTGTCTGATCTCAGGTCTTGTCTGATCAATAGCATTTTTATTTCATGTATACAAAAAACAATTGTAAACTGCTTTTCTCCCCTGAAAATAACCATATAGCATTGTTTGGAAACATTACTTCCTAGGTCTTGTTGCCAGCTCCAGGTTGGAGACTTTGGGGATAAAGCCTGTAGGAGGCAAGATTTGGGGAGGGAAGGGATTTCAATGGGGCATAATGCCCTACAGTCTGCCTTCTAAATGGTTATTGTCTCCAGGGGGACTGATCTATGTTGACCGGAGGTGAGCTGTAATTCCGGAGGATCCTGCCTTCCTGGGGGCTGGTGTCCCTAGGTGGGACCTTACTAGGCTCTGGGAAGCAATACTGTCCCCAGTGTTTGGAAAGGGAATATTCATTCTAGGGTTGAAAGGCTCCATCTGGCAACTAGCAAGAAACCAGGGAGGCACAGAGGTTGATGTCACTTCTGAAGAAAAACAGGAGTGACAGCAGGCCTCTCTAGGAAGCCAAAAACTCTATGGTAAAACTAGACTTTTTGACAATATGTCCCCCTCTCCATAAGTGACATCACATCTTTGGTGTGACAGCCATTTTTTAAAAAAAATCCTGTCACTCCAAGCAGTGGTAGGACACAAGAGGCAAGGGCACAGGATCCCTCAAACACCACCTGTTACCAACCTCCAGGTGGGGCCCGGATTTACAGTGGATCTCCAGAATACAGTTCCTATGACAATGATGGCAGTTCCCTTGAAACTCTATGGGAGGGGTAGTCAAACGGCGGCCCTCCAGATATTCATGGACTACAATTCCCATGAGCCCCTGCCAGCAAACACTGGCAGGGGCTCATGGGAATTGTAATCCATGGACATCTGGAGGGCCGCAGTTTGACTACCCCTGATCTATGGCAACCCATTCCCGCTGAGCTCCGTCCCCACCCCAAACTCTACCCTTTCCAGGTAGTGCCCCCCAATAACTAGGAATTTCCCAAGCCAGAGTCGCTAACTTTAAACACCTGGCGTCTAGCTCGGATCCCAGCCAACCCCAGTTCTTGACAGTGCCGAATCAACACACATTTAACTGTGATTAGGGACAATTTCCACCTTTTTTTCACAAGGCTGCTCAATCCATTGCTTGCTATTTGTGACAAATGTCAAATATAAATAACTATAGACTAGAGTTTTCATAGCACAGTGGCACTGTGCAAACACTGCAGTCCTGGAATCTGTCCTATGAAGAAAGACAACGAGACGCGTGGGATGCACATTATCCCAGCGGTTAATTGCTCTCCTCAACACATTTCCTTTGATTTCTGTGGTGCTTTGCGTTAATCCATCTCATTATATGAAGGACGTGATGTCACTTTTCTGTTTATGAGTGCCATTGGCCCCAGGCCCTAGCAATAATACTGGACCACAGACACCCGTTTCTGGCAGATCGCCTGGTGATTAAAAAGATTGTTGTGGGTTAAAAAACTAAAGGGGGAATTCAATCATCCACCTAAACATGACGTTTTCCGAGGAACTCCATCATCTGATATACTGAGATAGCGGGGTTCACTTCTTATCTTTGAAATCTTGCACGCAAATGATTATACTGATCCTGGCCTGTAGCTGTAGAAATTGCGGGTCAACTTCTGGGGGCAGGAGAATATTATACGGCTGCACTTGATACGGAAAACTCACAACCCGGAGCGTCCTATGTCTGCGTCACCCTACTTTCCCATCAACTGCTGTGAGAGAAATGCAACTATGTGCGGGTTGATCTTTTGAATGAAAAGGTTGAGCTACTTCCAATCCCTGCAGCAGTTTGGTTTTCCACAAGAAAAAGTCAAAAAATCAGATGGGCCCTTACGAATGAGGATAGAATCATAGAATCATAGAGTTGGAAGGGGCCATACAGGCCATCTAGTCCAACCCCCTGCTCAACGCAGGATCAGCCCAAAGCATCCTAAAGCATCCAAGAAAGGTATGTATCCAACCTTTGCTTGAAGACTGCCAGTGAGATACATTTGGGGTTTCATGGCTGCGGATCCCTGGCCCCAAAGAAGCACGGCGGACCTCAACAAGGGCCAGAGCCTTCTCGGTCCTGGCCCCCACCTGGTGGAACGAACTCCCTGAAGAAATCAGAGCCCTGCCTGAACTACCACAATTCTGCTGGGCCTGCAAAAGGGAGCTCCTCCACCAGGCATTCGCTTGAGAACATCTGCTGGGCCCCCCCTCAGACACCCTTCCATGATTGAACAAATTTGATCTCCCCAGTGTTGCTGTTATTTATGTGGTGTTATAAATTGTTACTTGGTTGTTATAAATTGTTACTTGGTTGTATTGAAACTTGCATGTTATAGGTTAAATTATTATAATGTTCCATGGAAAATTACATTATTTTCCATGTAAACCGCCCAGAGCTATAAAGAATGGGCGGTATAAAAATCAGAAATAAATAAAATAAATAAATAAAATAGATGGCCATATTGTAAACACAGCCTGATATGTCAAGAGGCTATATATGCTGTCCCATACACCTGAGTAAACTGGAATTTTGATGCTGGTCTCCATGGAATATTTCCACAGAATAGATTGAAGATAAAGGATGCAACACAACAACCAGACCCAATCCCAGACCCTGAAAAGTGCAATCCAGAACCAAGACCTTGCTATAAGGCATGAATGATCTCAACAGTTTAAAAGCAATGCCTTCCTTGGAGCTTACTACCTTCCCCTCTTTCCTTCCCCAAACCCATCCTTTCTTATGCTCTCAAGGCACAATTTACAAAACTAAACAAAATCAACCCAAAGTCATCCTCCATCACTGATTGCAGTTCACTAGTTGATAGATGGGCTCTTCCCTTTGTCCCCCTATCTTTTGTGTGTGACCCAGGACTCTCCTTTCTTCCTTTACCATGAACTGCAATTTCTTTTCCCATCAGATTTCCTGCATTCTGCAGGGGATTGTACTAGATGACTCTGGAGAACCCTTCCAACTCTATGATTCTATGGTTCTATGACAAGAGTGCTTTGACATCCTCCCCTCTCCAAAGTCTGAATTCCTCAGGTTCTGCCTCCAAATCTCCAGGAATTTCCTCACCTGGACATTCCTCACCTGGAGCTGGCAACTGTATCTTCCAAACCTAATACCCTTATTCCAGGACTAGCACTGACCCCAAAGGATGTGTGTATGTTTGTGTGGAGGGGAGGGGAGGGGAGGGGAGGGGAGGGGAAGGGTAATCCCATTTCATTTCAAAAATGTCCCTCACCTTTGGAACATTCTTTCTCACCCATTTGTTTTCTTGATGACTTTCATCCTCATTTCCAGTGGTCACAATGGAAAACACATTGCTGGCGGGGACTTCTTTGTTCTCCATCCAATTTGGGTAAACTTTCAGACAGATAGGAGGAAAGGTCCTGTTTTATACGCACGTAATACAAAGGCTATGAAACATAGGAAGGCATTTGCACACAGATGCCCCCAAGGCATGGGGGAGCGGGCACAATCCTACAGCAGAAACCTTTGGCAGGCAGGTGCCATGACGGAGCTGGCAGAGCTCTTTCCCCAGAAGGCAGATGGCACAGGCAGGTGTTTGGCCTCCCCAAGAAGGCAGTATTACACAGCAAAGAGAGAAGTTTGGCTAAAGGGCACACCCCGTTACACAGTGTTACAATGTGCTTGGCATCTCCAGAAAGGCAAACCAGGCAGCAGAACCACTAAGTGGGTAAGCAGAGGCTGGCCGATGGAATCCCCAGAAAGGCTGGCAGACTTGCATAGGGACAGACCTTTGGCTTATGTGTCTGCCTGCCTCTGATTTCTTTGAATTCTCTAAACCAGACTGCCATGGCACTTGTTTGTCTGTTGAAAGTCCCATTCACTTTGTCAGCCTACCAAATGGAACAAATGAGGTTTCTCCAGGGGTGGTTTAAGGATTCGCCAGGCCTGTAGCACCAGAGCCAGTTGAAGGATTCGCGGGGCCCCAGCAGAGTACAATTGCGGTGGGAGCAGCCAAACGGGGGTCAGAGGTAGCCCCCCACAGTGGAAAAGGGTATCACTCCAAGTGTCCTTAAAGAGGGAAAAGGAGGGAGGAGAGAGGTTACAGACCTGATCCATGAGGGGAAAGATACTACATGGGGCCCATGGAAATGCAGGGCCCATAGCATGTGTTGCATGGATAAACCGGCCCTGGGTTTCTCCCCCAATGCCTTTTCCATTCAGTAAGAGCACATCTGCCAATTCCTGTGACCAACACCCAGAGGTCACTTCAGCGGTATATCATGAACGGTGAGGGGTAGTGGGGAAGACCCGTTGCAGGCAGAATTATGCAGACAGATGCAGGATGGTCTTTACAAGAGCCCTGCTGGTTTCTAAGGTCCAAGATTGTTGCAGTCCAGGTTCTGGGAATGGAGGGAAGGCATCAAGAGGGACCATATTAGTTCGTCCCAGTTCTTCTGCTCTGCTAGGGCAAGCCACTGCTAGTGTTACCAGAGCTTCCTGAAGTAGACAGCACCGCTTTTCGGATGGAGGATTGTAACATACAACTCACAAGCTCACTTTGTACACAGCTGATTTCCTCTGAGGATGGAAGGGAATGCAGAAGGACAGTTATTAACAACCATGTGTCTTCCATGCTGTATGCTACTAAGGCCTATTGTTCTAGACTGTCTTTATTCTCTCTGCCAATGTCATTGGAGGTGTTTACGTATCAAAAGGATACCTGGTTGTTGGGGTTCTTCTGTTAGCAGGAGGTTGGACTAGAGGACTTCCAATTCTGACTTTCATTAAATAACTACCCTCTTGTATTATGCTCCCTGTGTGTCACCTGTGTTTTCTTTGGCACCAGAAGGTGCCTTCACATTACAGGCAAAGAACACATTACAGCAGGGGTAGTCAAACTGCAGCCCTCCAGATGTCCATGGACTACAATTCCCAGAATCCCCTGCCAGCATTCGCTGGCAGGGGCTCCTGGGAATTGTAGTCCATGGACATCTGGAGGGCCACAGTTTGACTACCCCTGCATTACAGAGCAAAGAGCAAAATCGGATGTGCACTGGGGCTCCTGTCAATTTTCTAAACACTCAAAGTTATGAAGTGTGTGGAACACCGCCTACGTGAGATTCCAGATTTTCATAATCATTGGGAGCCTCATACATAATACTTCCAGAACGCATCTCATCTGGCCCCAAGGCCCACAACTCTGGTGGCACAAGTGGCTGCCAATCTCCAGGTGGGGGCTGGAGATCTCCCAAAATTACAACTGATCTTCAGACAACAGAGATCTGTTCCCCTGGAGAAAATGGCTGCTAAGAAGGATGGCTCTGTGGTACTACATCCTGATGAAGTCCCCCCCCTCCCCAAACCTTGCCTTACCCAGGCTCCACTCCAACAATCTCCAGGAATTTCTTAACCCGGATTTGGCAACCCTGCCCCATTCTCCAGGCTCTGCCCCCTAAATCTCCAAGACTTTCCCAGTGGGGTGTTGGCAATCCTATGCAAAAGAAGACCTGCCCCACTTCTGCCTAATTTTTAAACTGGAACAACACCAGAACGGTCTCTCCTACAGTTTTAGGAGGAATGATAACACTGGCCAACCTGAGAGGATTGTTTGAAGGATTAATGGCTCTCTTGTAAGGCATTTTGAGCCCTTTAAAAAGTGTTCCGCAAATGCCAAGGGTTATTCAAAGGAACTGAGGAGAAAATCATTCCCAGATTACATTTTAAGCTATTACAGTTTAAGTGTATTACTGTTCTTCCTACTGTTCAGAAAAGGTGCAATCCAGCAAGACATTCTGCCCTGCTGTCCACATCCATTTCAAAAGGGTTTGCCCATCTGGTCCACATATCTAAAGAGATGGGACAAAAGTTCAAGGGGGTGGGGTTAGTGGTTGGGGAGGGGGTTAGAAGGATGCTTTGGACAAGGGAGTACAAAGCCATTAACCAATTACCATCAATTTTAGCTTCATTTTCTTTACCCAACGCAGGTTGCGTGAAATGACCGTTTAATGGCAAAAAAAAAAAAAAAAAAAAATCCCCCCTCTGTTTCAAAATGAAGTTAAAATTGAGGAGCCAACATCTCATTCTTACCTCCACCCAGAAATCTGCATGTGATTAGAGGTGACCATGGGCAGAATTGAGTATGCGGCTAACAAAAACCTTGTCTGTTATCAGAGTCGCAAGAATCCAAGTATTTGGAAGGGAAATGGAGGCCATTGACCTGAAGCCCACTCCCTTGGGTCAGTGCATGCTGGGAGGGGAAATAAGCTACAGAGCAGATAATTTTCAGCTTGAATGGTTTTACTTTCTCTACCAGGCCTCACAAAAACAAACTGACAAAACAAGGGACACAAAATTAATGACCCGTGCATTCTGTCAATTGACTCTTAGTAACAGTGGCTAGTTCACCTTAATTTCCCCCCTCTCATCTACTCTGAGCTTTGGGCACAGATCTGGATAAGATCTGCCTCAGTTTTACACATTCTTCAAACACAGTGCTCGTTTTGTGTCTGAGCCCCGCAAACAAGGTGCAAAATTTTAGAGACATTCTAAGTGCACTGTGTGTGTGTGTGTGTGTGTGTGTGTGTGTGAATGGAAGGGAATGGGTGGGTGGAAACGGATGCATATGTCCCTGTCTTCTTCCTGGTTTGTTTTTCGCTTCCATTTATTTCATTGTAAATAACTTCGATCCCCTCATTTTCACCGCTGGTATAAATGATTCATTTGTTTCTATTACTCATTTTTAAAGCAATTAATATGCACCACGCAGGTCCTTTGTCCGTATATGTGTAATGTATAACGTGATTTACGGATGCGTAAAAGGCATTGTGAAACGCATTCCTTTTTTACGGGAAAATTTAACACAAGGAAGCAGAAAAGGCACAAAACGACAGGCCTGCAAGTTCAATTTGCACAAGGAAGAAGCGCAGTTCAGACAGGGATGTGCAAACCGAACCAGGCAGCTTGCAAAACGTAAAAGCATCCTTAAGGTGCACCCAGAGAGAAACAATAAAAGATTCAGTTGGCACAGATGAGTCACACTTCCATATTTTTTTACCAGTTAAGCCACACCAGTCTGTGTTTTACACCGCTTTTAAAAACATTTACATGCTCTGGGTGCTCTCGAAATGAAAGCATTTACAAGGTTAAAGTTTAATTCAGAAGCAAAACTGACAGTCTTGCAGCAGCTCTTCATCTGCAGGAAATCCTATTTTTTGCCATCTCCTGCTTATGTTTTATGAAAAGGGAAGCCCAAATAAAAGCCAGGCTAATAAGTCCTAATAAGAACATTCAAATGCAACAGCCCTCCATGAGATAGGTACACCACACCTTTTTTGACAACCCTCTACTTAAAAAAATGCCTGACAGGTAGCACTGCCAACTTTTTTGTTGAGCGCCAGTTTGGTGTAGTGGTTAGGAGTGCGGACTTCTAATCTGGCATGCCGGGTTCGATTCTGCGCTCCCCCACATGCAGCCAGCTGGGTGACCTTGGGCTCGCCACGGCACTGATAAAACTGTTCTGATCGAGCAGTGATATCAGGGCTCTCTCAGCCTCACCCACCTCACAGGATGTCTGTTGTGGGGAGAGGAATGGGAAGGCGACTGTAAGCCGCTTTGAGACTCCTTCGGGAAGGGGAAAGCAGCATATAAGAACCAACTCTTCTTCTTCTTCTTCTATAAAGGCATCTCTGCTCATCCTGCCCCTGATGGGCATTTTGTTCTTTCACTTCTCTCTGAAATTTCCAACGTTCCCTCAGCTTTCTCCACTTGACTTGGCTTTTAGAAATGTTATCATCCGCCATCTTTACTGAACAATTAATCATGTTCGCTTGTGGCGTGTAACTGAAAAGAAACATGGTATTTAGTACAATATGTCAGGTCACTCTGAAGCCTTTCTAACATTCAAGGCACTATAGTAAAATACGAAGCTTCATCTAGTTTCCCCAGATTATTTAAGAAAAAAATCAAATCAAACCAGTATAAATAATGGGTAGAATTACGAAGCTGCAGGGAATGTCATTGCAAATTTCCTGGCGTTTTCTCTGTAACTATAAGTATGACTGCTCTATTTACTGAAGGCCGTATATACTGTATAATGTTCGGTGAAAACTCATGTAACTAATGCAATACGATAACCACTAGGGTGCTACTGTGACGTAAAGGGTCTGCTACAATTTTATCCAATTCAAACAGGGGGGATAAACTGGCTTTAATAGTTCTGCCCTCTAAACAAATACCTCGTCTGTTCAACTGAACTTGAAATTCAAGGTTATGGGTAAGTCATCCAGCAATAAAAAATATGTTGGGGAATAAACAGCATTACACTTCCACAGAATTCGAGTCTTCAATCAATAAAGGTTTAAGAGGAATGAATATGTTATGCCTCTTGGGATTTCATACCATTCTAATGCTTCAGGGGTGGCCTTTAAGGGCCAGAAAGACTTTTCTCTCTCTGTAGACCTCTTGAGACCTACTCAAAGTCTCTGTGGGGGCATCCAGACTGGACAGAGTCTATGGAAAGCTCTTCTTCTGAGTCAGGGCAAACAACCCACAGCATGCATGCTAAAATAGGGTTGCCAGCTTTGGGTTACGATATACCTGGAGGCTTTGGGGATGGAGCCGAGAGTGGGTGGAATTTGGAGCAGGGGGGACTTCAATGGAGTAGAACGCTAAGGAGTCCATCTTCCAAAGCAGCCATTTTCTCCAGGGGAACTGATCTCTGTTGCGGTCTTTGTGCGGATCCATGCCGCCATATTTTGAACCAGTTGGAATTTCTGAAGCAGTCTCAAGGTAAGCCTTGTGTAGAGCGAGTTATATAAATCTGATCTAGAATTCACAGACATTTTATGCTCATAATCGCCTCCCTAATCTGTGCAGCCACCAACCACCCAGGTCCACGATAAGCTGCTTGCGGAGCGGGCAGTTCCTCTGAGACTTGACTTGTTCCTAGTATGTTCAGCCAAGTACGCCCCTTTCCTGAGACTACGTGCAAAGGAGGTCTGGGATAGCTCTTCATCAACACTCCGCCATAATGCGCGACATTTTGGTAAAAGAACAAGATTGGAGTCTAGTGGCATCTTAAGGACCAAGAACATTTTCAGGGTACAACCTTTCAAGAGTCAAAGTCAACTTTGACTGGCAAAGGCATTTTCTTGGTCTTTAAATAGCCATTGTAGACTCACCTGAAGTTAAATTTCAATAAAAGATGCCAAGCAGGACGAAGCCAGCAACATCTTGCAGCCACTAGATCTCATACACCCGCCATACAGAGTTTCCATTTCATATAATTTCTATGACCTTCCCTTCCCTATAACCCTCTTGCAGACTTATGAAAGTATTTCTGTCTGATTTTATTTGCTAATTCCCACCCACCCCGGTCCTAGATTGGAAATCAGATACAGTTTTTGCTCTCCGGTGCTTGGTGTACAATACACACCGCTTCGAGAAATTTAATCTTTCAAACATCTCTGAGCACTGAAATGTCTGCTTTCTCTTGCCAGAAGATTCATTTGTCAGGGCATCAGCGGTTCTCGACACTGACTTCAGAAGAACCAGTCCCAAAGGCCTGAGAAGGCACAAAGTCTCTCCTCCCCCCTCCATTACTGCTTATATATTTACCAGCTTGAGCTACAGAGGCCTGTTCTACAATACCAGAGTGTGTTGAATTGAAGCTGGCAAGAGCTGAAGCATAACTCCAGATGACAAAAATAAAAATGAGGAAAAACCAAGAGTCCATTTTCAGTCGCTGCCATTCAACTCAGCTCAGACTTCCAGAACAAGACTGGGTGATGAACTGCATTGGGAAGCAGTTATGAACCTCTAGAGTGAAAACAAGAAAAGTACCAGCAATGCAAGAAAAGTACCAGGAGCAGGCGGCTTTTTAGGTTCCAATCCACGGTTCTCTTGGTCTGCATTCTCACAAATGGTACTTCTTGAAAGCTCCCAAGAGGACCTTTCTGCTCTTTCAGCCTGAATACACAGAAACACCCACATTTTCTCATTTACACAAAGAAAGAAAGAAAGAAAGAAAGAAAGAAAGAAAGAAAGAAAGAAAGAAAGAAAGAAAGAAAGAAAGAAAGAAAGAAAGAAAGAAAGAAAGAAAGAAAGAAAGAAAGAAAGAAAGAAAGAAAGAAAGAAAGAAAGAAAGAAAGAAAGAAAGAAAGAAAGAAAGAAAGAAAGAATATCCAGTTAATCTCTTGCGTTGGCGGTTTCAGAACAGAGCAAATTCTTGAGACCCTTCTTGGTTTAATAAAAAATGGTAGTTTCAAATGTATCTTCTTCCTTTGATGCCTGTGAACATCCAATGAAAGTTGTGGACTGAGCCATCATGTTGAATATGCCCTCAACAGATTCAGTACTACAGACAGAATACCCAACATTGCCTCCAAGGCAATAAATGCATTCGGTCATCCATATCCTATGCTAAGCCACACAGGTGAACCGACACCTAGTGCTATACATATTTCTACCCTTAGATAAATGCTGATGACAGTATGAATTACATAACTATGCAGAGAGAAGGCCTGACTTTTCAAAAGCGGACCTAGCAAACGAAGAGCCATGCACTGTCCTTGCCGTTCATGCCTCTTCTTTGTCAACATCCAATGGCATGACCACAGCAAATCTCAAAAGTGCAAGCAGAGGTGAACCAAACCATAGCGCATACGTAAAGTTCAGCCATCACCATCAGAACATATTCTGAATAATCAGAGCTAATGTGATAATGTGTTCACAGTTAAAACTGTAAGAATGAACAACTGTTCTCTGCAAAACCACTGCTAACTCTACACAATTGATCACATAACCAAGATTCTTGAGAATTAACATCACTATGATGGCCACATCATGCAACTAATGCACAAGGGAAACAGCCCTAAACTGGTCTACTTAGAAGTAAGTCCCATTTTGTCCACTGGGGCAGTGGTCCCCAACCTGCAGGCCGCGGCCCGGTGCTGGGCCGCGAAGGCCATGGCGCCGGGCTGCGGCTCCCTCTCCCCACCCCCCGCAGTAAAAAACTTCCCAGGCTGCAAGCTTGCGGCCCAGGAAGCTTCTTACTGCGGGAGGGCAGGGAGAGGGAATCAGGGCCGCGCATCGCGCATGCGCGGCCCACAGGCGCGACCCGCGGGAGTGGTCCGCATGGGCACAGCCCGATGCCTTGCCGGTCCCCAGCCTCAGAAAGGTTGGGGACCACTGCACTGGGGCCTTCTCCCAGGAAAGAGTTGTAGCGGTAGCAGCCACAGTCGCCTCCAAAATAACTCACTTTGAAACTATTGCCTAACTCTGAATCAGAGGTGTCCAAATCAGCCCGCTTCATGCTGGCTTTAGAAATCTAGATGTAATCTTTGACAGATTGTTCTAGTTTGTCCAATTTCTCTCTGGGGAATCATGCTTGGGCCTGCTAGCATGTAATGTTTTCCTTGCTGCAGAAAATGCCATTGTTCATGGTTAAGCTTGTGAGTATGAAGCACAGACTTTATTAGTGGACACTGGCTTCTGTAGCCGTCTACATGGCATAGAATCTGAATGCATTATCAGGCTTCCGCAGCTACAGGGTGGAGTAAAGTAGCATTTGTACTTCTTTAAATAGACGCCTGCCTGAGTAAAATATACAAGGAAAGTCAGTGCCACTGCTTTGAGTGTTGCAGGCGATTGTCTTTAGGCAGGGGAAACTACCAGGCACCCAAAACAATCTCAAACTGAGATCACAATCCGGGAAATATCAATGCGCATCTGAAACATGGACATGGCTAGAAGGACCAGAATAGAAGCCTACCCACTCGTCCCTGTTTTACAATTGGCTTGCTATGTACACAATAAAAAAAGTTTAATAGATCAGCATTTTTTAACATTTTATGTTGCTGCCTCTATTTGTTGATTTGTTTTGGGTTATTGCTCTGTTCTGTAACTGTTGAAAGCTGTTTTGGGGGGGCACTGAAGTGATGCAGACATTTCTAAAATAAATAATAAATTAAAACCTTCCCTGATTCTTTGATCGAAGGAAAAGCAATCCTAGAAGCCGAGAGTTGGATGGGGCCATATAGGTCATGTGGTCCAACCCCCTGCTCAATGCAGGATCAGCCCTAAGCATCCAGGATAAGGATCTGTCCAGCTGCTGCTTGAAGACTGCCAGTGAGGGAGAAATCACCACCTCCTTAGGCAGCCAAGTCCACTGCTAAACTACTCTGTCTGAAATCCCTCCCCCGATACCGAGTCAGTATCATTCTACAAATAGTTTAAACCCATTACTCTGGGCCCTATCCTCTGCTGCCAATAGGAACTACTCCCAGCCCACCTCCAAGCAACAACCTCTCAGAGATGTAAAAAGAGCAATCATGTCCACTCTCAACCTCCTCTTCTCCAGGCTGAACATTCCCAAGTCCCTCAGCCTTTCCTCACAGGGCTTGGTCCCCAGGCCCCAGATCACCCTCGTTGCTATCTTCTGCACCCTCTCAATTTTATCCACGTCCTTTTTGAAGTGAGGCCTCTGGAACTGCACACATGTCAAAGTCATGCTAAAATAATGGCCTTGTGGAGGCTGTGCTAACATGCTGAAGGGCCAGTTCAGATGATATGCTGGCTCTATATGTGCTGATGAGCTGAAAGAAAGGGGAGCACACCTTAATGCCATACCCAGTTTGCCTCTAGCACAAGGCCCCATGTTCCTGTGCTGTCCATTTTAGCATGAGATCCATGCCGTATACACAGCGGAAATCCTACATTTACAGTGCCGTCTTAAGCAAAGGAACAGTCTTATAAGTCCTTTCAATGCATTGAGAATGGTGCGATTCTCCTTACGATGTCCATGTTGGACAGAAAGCGTTCCCCTGGAGGTGAGTAGAACTCTCAGGGAAGTCTAGCAACACTAAAGTACAGTATGCCCACTGAATCACTGAAACAGGTAAGCACAAATAAATTGAACCACAATAAAATACGGAGTCCATGCTGATGGGAATGCCAAGAGACACAATGCCGAATAAAAAGAGAGGCAATGTAATCCATTCAGTATAATCTGAATTGATTTTATGTGAAACATATTTTAATATGTAATGAACACAGAGAGAACAATATGCATGAATAAATAATCATACATCCTGCAGCTTTCAATATATATTTATTTTCTATAAAAATATTGCTGCACACACTGTAAAATATAACAAATGAATCCACAGAGATAGGTCATTTCACATCTTTGACTCAACAGAACACGGTTGCAGTTGCTGCCAGCCAGGGACATGGAAAAAGAACGAACAGGTGGAGGAGTTAAAGCAAATGCTTCCTTTTCTGTGAACCTTGAGTGAACACAGAAAGTATTTTTCAAGCAACTGCTTCCCATTCATCCCACAACAGACTTCCTTTTTGGGAGTTTCAATAAAAGGAACAACTTGGTGCTCAAGTGCAATGAACAAGACTGCTTGATTGTTGCTGAGAAGCATGGAGAAATATAGGTGGCTTGGGGCGGGAGGGGCAAAGGTTTGGGAGATAATAAACGGTATAATCAATGCTATCCATTATGCATGGGGGGGAATTTCATGTGCAAATGGGGCTGTCAACCTCCATGTTGGGTCTAAAGGTCTCCTGGAATTACAAATGACCTCCAGAGGACAGAAATCAGTTCCTGTGGATAGTTTTATTGCTGGTTTTAATGCCTTTTAATGGTTTGTTCATTGTTCATTGATACTGTTTTTAATTTTTTATCGTATTGTTTTACATCCAGAGGTGCCTGAAGCAGGTCTCCGGAGAGCTGGGATCTGAATTTTCCAAATAAATAAATAAATAATACTTTAGGAATTATGCAAGACTGAAGAGGGAAGCATAGGTGACTGGAGGATACCTACCTGATAGCAGAGTAAAAAATGTAAGCCCATGAGGTAGCTTGACACTTCAATTGAAAGCATCCATATCATTATCACAATATGACTTCAGAGGAAGGAGATTAAATTCTATCTTAGCAACTGGCTACAGTTTGACTATACTGTCTTAGTGTTACTTTTATTGCATTGCATTTTGTTTTGTACACTGGCTCTTTTTATCTGCACCTTCCCTCTGTAAATATCACTCCTCAGTTTCCAATGCAGTCAGTTCACCAACCTTTATAAATTGTCCTTTTTAAAAAGATTTTTAAAACATTCCCATTTATGCACGAGCTGTGATACTGCATTGGTCCCCCCCCCCAGCAATTATGCACCTTAAAAGGTTCCTATGATAACTCTGGGAGTGGGATGAGAGTGAGGAGGGAATTCCATTGCTAGGCAGCATCATTCACATTCCAACTAATTAGCATTTCAATTGCAACCAGTATCTCTATGCAGAGACCCTTGGTCTGAGGAAATCAAGCTACGAAGGACTGCTTTCTGGGGGAAATCGCTCTAAAGTGGCTGCCAGAGAGCCACCCGGCAAAGCTCCTTCCTTCCTAAAAAAAAGCCACGTGGAACACCCAGGCTGTCCTTGGGCTATTATGGGCAATGGGAGACTGGATCAAATTGCATGTTCATATGATCGCTGACACTGAGGAAGCCGAAATCAGCATGGTCCCTGATCAGAAGTAGAGCTTTGTAGTCTCAGGAACATTTATGGAAGGCTTTGGAGGAAATGCATACCACAGGGAAATTTCTACTAATTTACATAGCAATAAAGTTGGCTGGGTTGCTAGGCCAAATGGCAAGTTCACATGATCGCTGACAAAGGCAGAATATCAGCTGCAGGCACTCAAGCTCCCATTGGTAGACAAGGGACTGCAAGCAGAAAAGAGGAGGAGATGAAATACACGCTGACATTTATGCATCAAAAAAAGACCATTCTCAGTGCCATAACACAAGAAAAGTCACTGTAAAGCTAGTTTCAGAAACTTCGCTGATAAAATGCTGCCAGAACTGTGGCCAGCATTTGCAATGCAAAAACGAAAATAACACTATGGGTTTCGTGCTGCGAAAATGGTGCCATGTTAAGAATTTTTTTTTAAAGACAAATCATTTTTGGCAGTCTTTTTGCATGTTTTTCATGATGCATAATACACCCTGATCAGAAAGAGTACTTCTGAGTACCAATTGTTAAGGGACAAACAATTTGGGGAGGGGGGGACATTGCTCTTCATGATCTCTCTGTGGCTGTCTCCTGTTGGAAGCAGGATGCTGTACTAGATGGGTCCTTGATCTGTTGCAGCAGGCATTTTTCTATGCTCTTATGATATCATTGCAGCACTGTAGTAACTCGGGTAAACCTGGGAGGTACATTCCCAGGAGGGGATTTTGGCAGGGGTGGGAAGGAAGGAAGAGTGCTGGTTTACCTTTTCCCTCCTCTGTATGGGCCGTGTGGACAACCCTATTTTTTCTGAAGTGGCAAGTGCTGAAATCACAGCAGGTTTTACCATCTTTCCCCGGTAATCCCTTCCAATCGACCACAAGCCCCATTAAGGCAATGCAATCAGTTCCGACACGTTGGGACTCCATCATTTCCCTCCCTGCTGGCTGCTGACACAGACTGGAGAAGCAGGGAGAAGTAATTATACGGTGCCTTTCATCTGAGGATCTCAAAGCACTTCACACGTATTAAGTAATTAATTCTGTCAGTGCCCCCTTTGAAGTTGCTTTTGAGTATTATGATTTGAGGAGCATAAGACGGAGCAGCCGTGGCAGCCCAGCTGCTGTGGCCCAGGAATGCAGTGACGACACTGGCGACATGACTAATTTATTTAGTGAACCGAAGTTAGCATGGTAATGAGAATTTATTTGCCATCATCCCATCAGTCATCAGATTTATGGGGCTCTCTAAGCAATGAAGGTTGCTGCAACCAACTGGACTTGGGTCTCTTCTGGTGATTCCTATCTTTTCTGAGGACAAACAGCTACTGGGCGGGTCAGGACAGCGCAAGGTGAACATTCCTGAGTGTTACAAGCAAAAAGCAATGTTGGCTTCTAACTCTGGATTGTCCGAGGTGTTTTGAAGTTGTTTCTGTTTACTTCCCTACCTTGCAAGATTTACACAAACTTTGCAAGATTAAATTTTTTGGAGGGAGGGAGCTGTTTTTAACAGGTATCCATTGCTTACGCTGATGAATGCCTGTGATGTTTGCCCCTCAGTAACTGGTTTTAAAGCAAAGGGGCAGTACATAAGCTGAGTGAGTGAGTGAGTGAGTGAGTGAGTGAGTGAGTGAGTGTGTGAGTGTGTGAGTGCATGAGTGAGTAATATGCTGATGACACCAATAACCTGATGACACCCAACGCTTCCTCCTGAAGGATGGCTGCCCTGAGTCTCCCCCAGAAGCATCAGCCAGCTGTCTGGAAGCAGTGATGAGGTGGCTCAATCGGCCACCCTCCGCCTCCCTCCTCCAACCAGCATTGCAGGCTCACCCATCCCACTGGGCCATCAGTAAGTGTTGAGGTATTGTTCTCCCCAATGTTCTATTGTTTATAATAGTATAGTTATTATTATGTTATTGCATGCAGAGTTATTTGTACAGTTATCTCTGTTTGATGTAAACCGCCCTGAGCCTTCGGGGAGAGCGATATATAAATGTAATAAATAAACAAATAAATAAAATGAATTCCAGCTTCAGGCACCTCTTAGAGGAAAATAATACAATAAAAGAATAAAAACAGTATAAACAAACAGTGATGATGATGATGTTAGCCATTCAGTCGAATCCAACTCTTGGAGACGCTATGGCACAACTGCTGCCATGATTTCCAATCTTTCACTGCTTCTTTAAGTTGTGTAATGTTCTGGTTGGTGCCCATTTTGTTCAACCACCACATTCTCTGTCATCCTGGTTTCCTTTTTCCACAGACCAATCCTAGCATAATTGCTTTCTCCAATGGGCTGAATTACACGAGGTGGCCAAAGGCAGAGTTTCATGATTTTGCCTTCCAGTGATATATCAGGCTTTATGCACTGTAGTATTTCCTTGTTCGTGACTTTTGCTGTCAATGGAACCCACAGAAGCCTTCTCCAACACCAGAGTCCAAACAAATCGATTCTTCTCTTGTTCGATGTTTTTATCGTCCAGCTCTCACAACCATAGGAGGATATTGGAAATATGATAGATCTAACCAATCTATAGTTGATAGTCAGGCTTATGCTCTTGCTTTCCCATTTTTGGTTCAAGCTTGACATTGCTGAGCGACCCAGGACAATCCAAAGTTTAGTTTCCACACTGCAATCACCAGTCTCATTGAATTCTTGAACAAGCCGTTAAACGGCATTAAAACCAACAATAAAAATAATTTTAATCATATGTAGTCATTGAACAAATTCTGTTCGTAAACATAATCTCCCACCCAGAAATGTCACAGTAAGGGGTGGTATGTTAATCGAATGAACAAATAAGCAATATAAACAAGCATAAGGCCATATAGCTCTATGGCCTGATAGCTCTTCCTAGACTTACCCTGCAGGACTGTGTATTTAAGCTTCTTTAAATACCCACCTGCCTAAGAAGCTTCTTCAAAGGCCCTGCTTTGAGTGGCTACCAGGAGTGAGAGGGATTTTCTCGCATTCTATTCTATTCTATTCTATTCTATTCTATTCTATTCTATTCTATTCTATTCTATTCTATTCTATTCTATTCTATTCTATTAATTTGTATTTATTTACAAAATCTACACCCTGCCTTTCTGTGCTCTCAGGAATTTCCAAAGTGACTATCCATTTAAAACATGCGTGATAAAATTAGATTATCCAGCCATTAAAGCCAACACTCCCCCTGCTCAAACACAAATAATTAAAACATGTTTTTAAAGAGTTTTAAAACAAAGCTAAAAGACATACACAACAGTTAAAATACAAACAAAAACATTGATCAGGAAAGATGGGTCACTGAGGGAATGCCAAGCAAAACAAAAAAAAAGTGTTCACCAATGGCAGAAAATGGCAACATAGACACAAATCAATGGAGAAGAGAAGGAGAGTTGGTTCTTTTATGCCGCTTTTTTCTACCCAAAGGAGTCTCAAAGAGCAACAAATCAAACCCAGCTTGCCAGATTAGAAGTCACCAACTCTTAACCACTAAACCATTGAAATAATTCTATTTTTTCTGTAGAAAATGGTGGAGGTACAACCCCAAACTCATGGATTCAGGAATAAATTACAGCATACTGAAAACAGAGATTATTTGCACTGCTATTAATTCATTGATTCATTGATTCATTGATTCATTCATTCATTGATTCATTCATTCATTCATTCATTCATTCATTCATTCATTCATTCATTCATTCATTCTATACCCTGCCTTTATCCACAACAGGAACCAAAAACATCTTACATATTTCTTCTCTCAATGTCTTCTTAGGAGGTTGTTTTGGGGAATGTTGGTTTTAATATTTATGGGGTTTTAATTGTTATTGTTTATTGTTTTTACTCTGTAAGCTGCCTCCAGATGACATTGTTGGGAGAAGCGGGATATGAGTTTAAATATAAATAAATAAACCACTACAAGGTAGCTTACTCTGCGAGTGTGTGTGATTAGCCCAAGATCACCCCATCTGGGATTTGCATTTGAGGGTCCTAATCTGACAGTCCAACCGCTACAGCAAGCAGGTTTTCAAGTTGATTGGATCCAGATCCTTTCAGAGGCACAGCCTGAGAGCATGGCCAGTCATCCCAGAAGCCTCCCCGGAGAAACTGCACGCAGAGGCATGGTGTGCTGCAAAAGTCCTAGCTAATGTACCTACTGGAGACTTCAAAAATTATTTTTGCTGTGTTTTCTGGATTTTTAAAAGAAGAAGAACTGTTGGCTTTTATCTCCCACTTTTTAGTGCCTGGAGTCTTAAAGCAGCTTACAATGTCCTTCCCTTTCCTCTCCACACAACAGACACCTTGGGTGATTTCACATGGCAGCAGCTGCAGAACTTTATGCTTTGCAGCTTTCTGTGTCCCCACAGGGGACACATTTCAGTGGTGCACTTGGTGCCCCGCTGAAATGTGTCCCCCTGGTGGCAGATGGGTTCCGTTGCATGGGCAGGTTGCAGTGGGTTGGCTTATTTTGCAGGATGGTGGGATTGTGTGGAACACAATCCCACCTTTCTGAAAAATGAAAAAAGTGCCCTGGCCCACCCCATGGCATAGTAAAGCGCTGCAACGCTGACTGGGGCATTTTTTTGCCCACTCTTGGCCTCCATTGGACAAGGCGGACTCGGGCCCCGTTGCTCCCCGCAGTGGACTAAGGGACATGGATTCTCTCGCGTTCCCTTAGCTTGGGGCAAATGAAGGCCCGATCCATGGCGGGCCCAGGAGGGGGCCTGCCTAGTGGCTGCATGATGCCGAAGCAGGGATTAGCTCCACTTCCGTAGTAGCGCCCTCGTGGCCTTTTCCGCCCATGCGGAATCATCCCCTGCGAGGTAGGTGGGGCTGAGAGAGCTCTGACAGAACGTTGCTGTGAGAGCAGCACTAGCAGAGCTGTGCTGAGCCCAAGGTCTCCCAGCTGGCTGCATGTGGACGAGCGGGAAGTCAAACCCAGCTTGCCAGATGAGAAGCCGCCACTCTTAGCCACTACAACACATCGGTTCTACTTCTCAGGCTTTTACTTCTCAGGCTTATATTTTTGTATTACCTGCCATGGGTGTCTTGGCGGAGAAAGGTGGAATAGAGAGACGATGAAGGAAAATGCCAATAAATGGCAAAAATGCAGCTTGGCATAGCCTTTCTGAAAGAAACTCTATTTCCTGAGATCCAGGAGTTTGGCTTGTTACCGTATTCCTGAGAAATGTTTGCACCTAGCCTTTTGCACACAGTCACCCACTGTTGCCTTAGCTCTCCATGGGAATCAGAACAGAATAGATCACCGCGGGAGAAATCCCTTTCCACTTGCTTGAGGCTTATATGAAGGAAAATTATTAAGGAATATTCACTTAAGCCTCAAAACAACAAACCAGCAGATGGCAGTTTAAACCAGTAAAAAAAAAAACAATAACGCATTCTTTTTAGAAATTCAAGTGCCCAATTTCGGCAGTTGTTGCTCTCATCCAGAGGATTAGGGTGTTTCTCTCCAAAACAGGGGCAGATTATTTCAGGAGAGTGGCCATTGTTCACCGCACAACAACGATAGTGATCCAACAATGCCACTGTGTTATATAGAGACAGCCTTCTGCCGAAGCACTCTTCCAGATTAGGACCATGCCTGCTAATAGGAGAGCCAGTTTGGTGTAGTGGTTAGGAGTGCGGACTTCTAATCTGGCATGCCAGGTTCGATTCTGCGCTCCCCCACATGCAGCCAGCTGGGTGACCTTGGACTCGCCATGGCACTGATAAAAGTATTCTGACCGAGCAGTGATATCAGGGCTCTCTCAGCCTCACCCACCCCACAGGGTGTCTGTTGTGGGGAGAGGAAAGGAGATTGTAAACCGCTTTGAGCCACCTTCGGGTAGAGAAAAGCGGCATATAAGAACCAAATCTTCTTCTTCTTCTATAAAGGCATCTCTGCTCATCCTGCCCCTGGACAATTTCATACTGTGTAGGCACTGCCCTAGAGCCTCAAATCAAGGGATTCTGAGGACAGCCACTCCCTTCCCCGTAAGAAGCAATCCACTTTCTGGGTTTTGCCGGCCGCCTCTTAGAGGCCGGAGTATGGAATTTTCAGCTCATTCAAGAGCACTCAAAATATTCCAGAGGTCAATATTCTCTCTCAGAAGGTTTATCCAATATCAAAGTAGTGTTACTTCCCTATATTCATCATAAAAGAACTGCCCACCGAACAAGCCCTCTGGGTAAGGTTATCAACTTCCAGGGGAGAAATTCTTGGAGATTTGAGAGTAGAGCCTGGGGGTGGGTTGAGTTTGGAGAGGGAAGGGATTTCAGCAATGTATAATGTCAGCCAGTCTTTTTCTCCAGGGAAACTCATCTCTAGAGATCAGGAGTAATTCTGGGAGATCTCTAGGCCCTGCCTGTAGCCTGGTAGCCCGACCTCTGGTATCTACACCTGCCTCTATGTATTTATTTATTTATTTAGATTTTTATACCGCCCTTCCCTACGGCTCTCGACAGTTTACATAAAACATTGAAGAACATTTACATAGAACAATATAAATAAAACAAATAACAATAACATCTCAACTAGAACAGCTTTCTAACAAACACTTTGACAATTCCTCGGTAGGTTCAACCTCTCAGTCTGAAGGGGGGGGGGGCCTGTCGGTGTTTTAAGCAAGTTGGCCTCAAGCAAATGCCTGGTGGAAGAGCCCCCTTTTGCAGGCCCTGCGGAATTGTGGAAGTTCAGGCAGGGCCCTGATCTTTTCAGGGAGCTCATTCCACCAGGTGGGGGCCAGGACTGAAAAGGCCTTGGCCCTTGTTGAGGTCTGACATGCCTCTTTAGGGCCAGGGATCTGCAGCCAGTTGGAGGAGGTGAAGCATGTGGCTCTTCTGGGGGTATAGGCAAGGAGGCGGTCTCTCAGATACACTAGGTCCAGACCGCATATGGCTTTAAAGGTGATTACCAAAACCTTAAACTTAATCCGGAATTCAACTGGGAGCCAGCCGAGTTCTTGGAGTACCAGCTGGATCTCCATGATGTCTTAGTGAGAATCCTGGCCGCAGTATTCTGCACCGGTTGTAGTTTCCGGATCTGCACTAGTATCTGCACTAGGACGCACAAAACTGAGCGTACATAATTAAAGAGTAGGAAAGTACAATAGTACTATTATAGAATCATAGAGTTGGAAGGGGCCATACAGCCATCTAGTCCAACCCCCTGCATATACAGGATCAGCCTAAATCAGGGGTAGTCAACCTGTGGTCCTCCAGATGTTCATAGACTACAATTTCCATGAGCCCCTGCCAGCAAATGCTGGCAGGGGCTCATGGGAATTGAAGTCCATGGACATCTGGAGGACCACAAGTTGACTACCCCTGGCCTAAATCATCCATGCACAGGCCTCTGTGCTACACAAAAGGTTGTTAGGAGCTCTCCAGTCTACAGAAGCAGATAATTACTTGCCAAGATGAAATCAAATTCACCCACCCAGCTTGTCCAACCTTTGATATGACTCACACTTTCATTATCCTACTGCGGGAAGGGGGGGGACCCTGCTACTTTCTCCACTTATAAGGAATTCATAAAGACAAACAACCTTATTATCTCTATCTTTTTAATATTTAACTAATCTAAACACTTGGAGAAAACCTTATCTGAATAGCTCCTTCTCTAAACACATTAACTTTGTCTTCCTTTGACTTTTAAGATATCTCTCCTGACTAATACACCTGAAAAGACTGTTTGGAGACCCTTCGTAAAGTGGCAGCGCAAATAGCCGAAGGACATTCTTTAATGGTTCTCTGCTATTAGCTGTCCAACGATGCTATCTTCTTGGACTTTTCTTAATGAGAAAATAAATAGAATTTGTATCCTGCGCAGCTGAACCATTCTTGCACGAAGGTATTCATGACTTTTTTTTTTAATGTATATTATCAGGGAACAAGTTGGTTTCAAGTAAATAGATCTCATCTACAAAGTTTGCTTCTAGAAGATTAAAGCTCAGTGCTAGAGCTAACCGAACTCAACAGATTTATGAATAATCAAAGGCACTCAAGGAAAAAAGGCCGGGACAATTTTAGAACATTACCTACGAAGCAAATGTCGATAGCAGACATACATCCTCTCTGGTTACTAAGCAGCTATGTTTTCTATCACATTATTCAGTGTAGTTTACTGATTAATCGGCATTTTAAAAAACATTTATTAGACTTCTTAATCGATCTCGCTTAATTCTTTAAAAACATGCCAACTGGCTGTCTGGGTTTTTTGTTTAAACAAATCCTGAAGACCCTACTTATTATAATCACTGAAAGGAGCAGTTTTATACATCATTAAGCATCTGGTTGTGCCGGGGATATATGTACCAACAGGCAAACTGCTACATAAACTTTATAAAGATAATAAAAACAGCCCATGGATGACGCAACAGATTGTTTCTGCAATAAAACCAAGCAGCTTCAAATGAAGCATGTGAAAATTTATACGGAAAAGGTGGGCGCTTTGCTATTTTTAATTCAAAATCTTCCTCCACTCCAGGCAACATCCAAGGAAAACAGTTCCTTTTTTTCAAGGTTTATTTTCTCTTCTATGGTGGCTGTGGGTGTACTGCATATGTGACCTGCAGCTAATTGTCAGTAGCGTGCCATTTTTAAGGCCCACGCCAAGAGATTCTTACTGCAAAAAAAGGAAAGCTACAAAAGGCCTTTATGATTTACTTTCCACCATGTTGTGACCACATGTAAATTTCTCAAATGAAAACCTTAAATTAATTTTGCACACTTTAGTTGCAAGTCTATGGCTTAGATAGGTATGGAGCAGGAAAAAAGACGGGCATGCATTCCGGTGTGAGTACTGGCCTTGCCCCTGAGTTCAGGTCGTCTTTTCCATATTACCCAAGACACAAAAAGAACCGACGGCAGCTTGCAAATCAGGGCAGCTCTGTGCATCAGGGGCCTGTTTACTTATTTAATTAATTCATTTGTACCCTGTGGAGTACTAGAACCTTTGTGCTGCTCCTCTTGTGTTATTTGATGACATCACACCCTGAAACGGAGGAGAGGGGAATGATGGAAATGCCTTTGGGTCCCCACTGTGGAGAAAGGATAAATGTGGATAAATGAAGGGAAATAGGGGAAAAGCCAGGAAACAGAAATGAGATGCCCCTCAGAAGTCCTTGCATGTCCCCTGCTTGTGATGTATAAAAAAACAGCCACTGGAGGATCCCCCAGATTAGGGCCAAGGTGCAGGGGAGGAGAATTTGAGCTCTTCCTCAGCTTTGACCTTCCTGTGCTGTTTTCCCAGCTGACAATGTCTCAGGAAACAGGTATTTGTCCTCCAGAGCAACAAGCAGCTTGGAGGACAGTTATGTTGGGAATCCTGTGGTTCCCAACCATCGTTATCCTGGCTATTTTTAAAACTAGAAACCACAGGTTAATATATTAAAAATTAATTAACTCCTAGTAATTCAGGAAACCCTTCCAGAGCCATGACGAAACTTCGGGGTTTCACAAAACCCTGGTTGAGAGATCTTTCACGACACCTGCTCTTTGGTCCAGAAAATCTGTCCCTCATAAATTTCCATCTTTATAAACACCTAGGGTCACTGCATTTGTGGCAAGGAATTCTATTACTTGCTTTTGTTGTTCCTACAATGCTGAGTATACCTTGTTTAATTATGTTTAATTTTTTAAAGGTAATTTTTGGTAAGGTAAAGGTATCCCCTGTTCAAGCACCGGGTCATGTCTGACCCTAGCGTTTTCTTGGCAGACTCAATACGGGGTGATTTGCCAGTGCCTTCCCCAGTCATTACCGTTTTACCACCCAGCAAGCTGGTACTCATTTTACCGACCTCGGATGGATGAAAGGCTGAGTCAACCTTGAGCCAGCTGCTGGAATCGAACTCCCAGCCCCACAGTCAGAGCTTCAGACAGCATGTTGGCTGCCTTACCACCCTGCACCACAAGAGGTGGGATGCAAATAAAATGGCAATGCTAATATTAAATTGCATCAGCCTGAACTGAGCCTTAATAGGATTAGTTCCATTCTCATTCCTTCTCGTTTGCTAGCAGAAGAAACCTAGTAGGATTCAGGAGACAAATAATCCAACATGCACCACATGTTACTTTTACCAAGAGATTTCCTGTGTGATTTAGTAGACTCTACTGTACGTTCAGCCAACAGGTACAACTCATATTTTCCATAGAAACGTCATGCTTAGAGATGAAACCCATGTTTTAGCACTACAATTTAACAGAAGGGAAGTCACAAAACTGAATGAAATCTGGATGGCAAATAGCAACCACTGATCTTTTATTTCAATATACACTCAAATATCATTACTTTAAGCACTTTTATTCTACTATGTGTTGCCTCTTGAGAACAAGGAAGGAGCATGAACTATTATTGCTGCACAGAACATCTGGAAACCCATGTGCATTAGAATTAATTCAATCAGGTTATGCAAATTCCAATATAGTGCATCAGTTCTTAATTGCAACACACAATTACAGATTGAGGCAGGCCTCTCAGTTTTTCAAACAAGCACCTTACGAGTTCACTACAACCTTTTGCCTCTACTTTGTTGAGTAGTTATCCATGTCAGCAGAACTGAAGTTTCCAAAACAGACAACATAAAAATCTTTAAAGATACACAAACCCCTAAATCAGTAATTCCCAACCTGTGGATGGGATCACACCGGAACATCACAACAAAACTGTTCATATGCCACAAGGAAAAAAAATATCCTAACCAAGTAACTAAAACTTCTTGAGAGCCAGATTTCTTCCCCATAAGAGTAACTTCACATCTTGTCAGATCTGGCCCAATCAGTCCCCAATGGAGGCAGATAACTGGGTTGCATTTCTGTATCAGGTGTGACTGGAACTAGAGGTGTACCTAATAGAACTCCCAAGCCAAAAAATACATGAAATCATTGTTATGGGTCATTATTTCAGGTTCCAAGAATGGTACTGAGAATCTGAGCCAGCTTGGTATAATGGTTAAGAGTGGCGGCTTCTAATCTGGTGAGCTGGATTTCATTCCCTGCTCTTTCACATGCAGCCACTTGGGTGACCTTGAGCTGGTCACAGCCCTGTTAGAAGCTGTTCTCACATGACAGTGACTCTCAGAGCTCTCTCAGCCTCACGTACCTCACAGGGTGTTTGTTGTGGGGAGAAAAGCAGGAAATAAAAAACATCTCTTCTTTTTCTTCTTCTTCCTGAAAGAAGGCAATGATGGGGAATTGCTGTTTAGCTCCTTGGCCTTTTCCCCAAGGGGTACCAGTGGGGTTCCATCTTGTCCCAATGTTCTCTAACATTTACATGAAACTGCTTGGCGGGATCATCCAGAGATCTGAGGTGAGTTGTCACCAATATGCAGATGCAAATGGCTGCTTTGAGGGGTTGAACTTATGGCATTATACCCCAAGGAGGGACCTTCCCTCGCCAAACCCCATGCTCTCTAGGCTCCTGTCCTTGATTATCCAGGACTTTCCCAATCTGCAGTTGGTAATCAGATACCCTCAAGAGACACTGCTTCTCCAGATCACTCATTAATCTTCAGGTCTAAGCAGAAATCTGATAGGAGGTCTGAAATCCAAAGCTCTTGGCTCCTTCAGGACATTCATGGGTATTCAAGTTAGCTTGTGACAATGCTTCTGGGACCTGGCCCAAGTTATGATCAGGGGAGGGATCTTGCATGAAGTTGCCCACCCACCACCGCACCAATGTAACTACAAGCTATTTCTGAAGATCTGGATACTTGTAAGGACAACAAGTTTCAAGATGCAGTATTCTTTTCTCTCTAAATATTTCATTACTGCAACATGCAAGTAAAAAAGGTATATTGTGTTATTTTCAGATATGATGGTCATATCGGAAAAGGTTATATTTGTCCTTAGCCTGGGAACATTCGTCGTAATGTATAGAAGACCAACACACTGCCAAGACTGACCAAAAAAGAAAGCAAAATCAAACAGTCCCTAACATAGTCCACATATTTTACTGTTTTATTCTTTGCTGGATTGTTTTTCCATGCCAAGCCCAGCGATATTCACTTTGTAAATGGGAAACACTACACCAGCTGTTCTCAACTTTTTTCCCACTGAGAAACATCCTTCAGACTTCGAGAAACCCCAGAAGTGGCACAATCATGCAGAATATGGTTGGGAAGCATAGCTGTGTACATGCCCACATGGAGCTCCTCCCCTTCCCACCCCCTCCAGGCCCATCATTGGCCATTTTGGGAGGGGAGGGTTGATGACCATATATGGTCATATTACTCGATACATGTTTAACAAATTTAAAAAATATCTTAACAAATAAATTAGCTCCCACCCATTCGGGAAACCTTTCCAGGGCTGTCAAGAAACCCCAAGGTGTCATGGAACCCTTGTTGAGAAAGCCTGATCTAGACATATAGCAAGATGGAGGAACATTTTTATCCCTTCCTTGTTCCAAAGAGCTCAGGGGAATGTGCACTGTTTCCCTTTCCATTTTTTCCTTTGCTAACAAGCCTGTAACCTGTATTAGGCTAGGGAAAAGCAAATTGTACCAGGTCACCCTGTGAGTTCCATAGCCAAAAATGGATTCTAATCTGTACCTGTGTTTCCCCAGTAGAAGTCCACCATTCTAGCTATTTCCCCTACACTGACTCACTATATTTTACACGTGATAATGCTGGCATGGGTAACTTCTGGTTCCTCAACAGGGCCGCTTGCTTCCTGGCTACTCACTACACATTTAATTGCACAACCTTTTGTGGGAATGAGTTCTTATTTTGAACTGGAAAAAGGTTTAATCACAACATTCCTTCAGGGCACATCGAGCCAGCCTCTGAAAATTCAGCCCAAAATGCATTCCCAAACATTTCTGAAAACCCAATATTATTACAAGGAGGTCGTTTGTAAAAGCCGTGTGCCAAAACAAAATAAAGATAAACCCGTCTTGTCATCCTTTCCACTCCACAAAATTAAATTCATTCTACATGTGGAAAAATAAAGCAACCTGCCCTTATAAATTTTATCTGGCTATTGACAATCTGTTTGCAGAATCACAGATGAGCGGGATCTTTTTTTTTTTTAATCTGCAATCATATATATCACCCACTTCAGTGACTTCATCCAATAAACTTAATTGGATTTCATTTGCCTTAACTATCAGATGTTTGGGAGCAATCTTCCTCCTAGAAAAGCGTGCGCCTTTAAAAGTTATGTTGCTGTGGGACGGCGGACAATTTGGTTCCCCACAACAAAGCGAGCCAATAAACTGGGCCTCTTTCACTGTCGGTAGGAACACTGCCGAAACCTCCAGGGCAATTTCGGTTCAAACCACGAGATTTCTTGTCATCTTACCTCCCTGCTGCCAAAACCTTTATATATATATAACTTCTTCAGCTATCCTAGGCGATGGCTGATGTGTTCCTTCTAATTCTGCCACTTAATTCACAAAGAAACAAGTGACTCATTTATAATCTGTAAATGGACAGAACAGGCCAGCGGGCTTGGTTTTTCAAGAGGCCCCTTGACTACAATATAATTTTACTTCAACAGTCTCCCGCCCCCTCCACACTCTTAACCAGTGAACTTGAATTTCCATGGGGTTGCCTTTTCAGAGAACTCATGAAGAATTGCACATCTCCCCACAGACAGCTACACATCACTCCAAACCTCATACCAACAATAGAGACTCATGGAGTGACTCAAATGGACAACAGACGGATGTGCCTTTCCCAGAAAAGTCTTGGAAGACGCATCACCCCCTTTGGATGCACTTGAGTTGCTCATGGAAAATACTGGCATACTAGAACACACTTTTTAAACAGTTTCATCAGTTGCTTTTTAAAGAACTGGTACATCCCCTGACAGGAAAAAGCAGGAGACGTGCATTTCATTTATCGCATATAAGAACTGTGCATTGGTGTGATTGTGCCATGTATATGAACTGTGGCCTGACGCCTGAGAGCACAGCAACCTTCAGGGAAGAGATATTCCAAACTTTTCAGACCGATTCCACAGGACAGAGGCGATGCGGGGCCACCGCTGGGAATTTGCGACAGCGCCATTAGCCCTGCTGCTTCCTGGGTCCTGACAGGAGAAGATTTTCCCCACCAGACTTGGATTACTGCCTCCACGTGAGGCAGCCGGGGCAGAGGGGCTCGTAGTGTGTGTGGGGGGGCATTTGCAGGAAGGTGGGATTGCATGACAACTAAAAAGTGCTGCCGCAAAGCCCCATGGAGCTGACTGGAGTGTTTTTTGTTCATTTGTGGATGTCGTAGGAAGGGGAGGAGCTGGGCCTGGAAGGCCCGGCTCTTCCCCTTCCACACAGGCCTGAGCTGGGATAGTCCCCATTGGTGCCCGTGGTGAAAAAGGGAACATGGAGATATCCATGTTCCCTTGTCACAAAGCAATGGACAGCCTAAAGCAGGTCAGGGCTGGGCCGTAGCTGGATTGGCACCAATGTCATGTGGAAGTGGGGATTAGGCCCACTGCCGTGCAAGTATCGGCCCAGCTTTTTCCCCTCCATGTGGAATCGGTCTCAGTGTCCTTCTGAAATTCTGCTCTCAGTCTCAGTAAACCCCTGGAAACAGGATGAGGGGAAAATGGGAGTCTGCACTGAGAGTTAGCAGAACTATGTGTTTCTTCCAGAATATGTTTTATGGTACAGCACGGGACTGGAGATCCATACCATTTGACCATTGCCTAAGGGATCAGCCAATGGGCAACACAGGCTGGAAGCATCCGTTTTTAATATTTTAATTTATTTATTATTTTCAAAGTCCACCATCCTGAGGCTCAAGTCAGTTTTCACAGTGCATTTCCAGTGGTGCCAATAAGAAGGTGGAATTTGTCCTCTTCGCAAGAGTGAAGTTTGCGCTCTTGGTAATCATTTATGCTACTTGACAGGCCCAAAGGAAGAAACCAAACCATGCACCCTCTCAGAGAGCATCAGGGTGCCATAATACCTACCTTATGTTGTTAGGGTTATGCCAAACCACAAGACACTGGTGGGTGGGTACATAGAGGGGTGCCATCAGCACAATAGTGTTAGGTCATTTCTGCAGGAAAACCAGAAGTAATGGCCTTCGCCATGCACCCCTGTCTATGACTGCTTCTTTTAGTTGGTTCATGGTCATCCCTGTATCGGCTTTGATCGTGTCGAGCCAGTGGATCCTTTGGCGACCACGTTTCCTTTTGCCACTGACCATGCCGAGCATTAATGATCTTTCTAGCGAGTTTGATCGCATGATGTGTCCAAAGTAAGTGAGCTTTAGCCGTAATAGCTTCCCTTCTAATGACATAGTTGGTTTGCTCCTCTCTAAAACTATCTTGTTGGTAACTTTGGCTGTCCATGGGATTCGTCTCCAACACCATAATTCGAAAGCATCTATTCTCCTGTCTTCTTTCTTCAGGGTCCAGCTTTCACATCCATAGCTTGTTATGGGGAAGACAATGGCGCTGAGTAGCCAGCATTTTGTATTAAGGCTGATATCCTTACTCTTCCATATTCGTTTCATGCCTAACATTGCGTTCCGGCCCAGTGTTATTCGCCATTTGATTTCACGGCTGCATCCACCACTTTGATTGATCGTAGAGCCAAGAAAGACGAAATCATCAATACATTCAATGTTCTCGTTGTCAATCGCGACTCTAGGAATCACCAGAAACTATATGGCAAAACCATGAGAATTTCTGGCAATTCCTGTAGAGGCATGGCATCACTTCCTGATTTCCCCCAGAAGTGATTCATACCGTAGCTCCAATGGTGATTTTAAATGTATTTTTGTCCTACTGCTGAATGAGGAACAGGGGGGTGCTGCTAGAAGGAGATCTCTCACCACAGCAGGAGACCTGGCAGCCCATGTTGTGTCTGATAGGTACAGGATCCCCAGGAAATTGTTAAATGCGCTAGCTTAACACTAAGTTTTGTCTCCCGTGTTTGCAGAATTTAAAAACTCATCAACAGTGGGGTGTCCTTGGAGAAAGAAGCATTCAGTAAATTCTCTCTTTTTAAAAAAAAAGTTGTAATCAGGAACACATTTTCTTCAAACCTATTAGTGAAGGTCTTTGTTGCACTAATGTGTTTTTAAAGGAGTTTTACTGAACTTAAGTAACAACTCGATTCCTTTCCGCACCATTCATTTTGGCACTAGTTTTGATAGACTTCCAAGCAAAATGTTACGAGAGAGGCTACATTTGCCTTTGCATTCAGCTCTGCCAGGAAATACGGGATATGACCAATTCCCATACACTTTTTAAAACATCATCAACGCAGAATATTTGGACAGGATAAATTTTGTCTGGTACCAAATCAGAATATAAACAACCAGGCATGCCTCAGAGCTTGGATGAGAAGTACGAGCAGGAAAGAGAAAGAGAATTCGGCCCGACTCCTATTCTCTGCATCATTGCATGGCTCGGTTGAAATGCAGATACTATTTTTAATATATTCTTTAGAAAGAATTGTAACTTCTTAAAAATGTTGCCCAGGTGCAAAAGTGACCCACTGAAACATTTTGACGTCGCCTCTGCTAGTTGCATAGGAAAACTGAAAGAGGAAGAGTGTTTGCACTCGAAAGCTCACGCCTTGAATAAATCTTTGTTGGCCTTAAAGGTGCTACTGGACTCTGGTTTTATTGCGCTCCTTCAGACCAACACGGCTACTCATTTAAAAGACTCATGTGACTGCTACTTCATATGCGCCAACCTGGAACACTCTCATTGTTATGTGGCGAAAATTAGCTGCAAATCATTGAAGTCCCAGAGCCTCTCGTGGGGCAGGGTGGTAAGGCAGCAGAAATGCTGTCTGAAGCTGTCTGCCCATGAGGTTGGGAGTTCGATCCCAGCAGCCGGCTCAAGGTTGACTCAGCCTTCCATCCTTCCGAGGTCGGTAAAATGAGTACCCAGCTTGCTGGGGGGTAAACGGTAATGACTGGGGAAGGCACTGGCAAACCACCCCGTATTGAGTCTGCCATGAAAACACTAGAGGGCGTCACCCCAAGGGTCAGACATGACTCGGTGCTTGCACAGGGGATACCTTTACCTTTTACATTGAAGTCCCACTAATTTTAACAGGTCAGATCCTCTGGTTCTCTTTTGTTCCGTGGGGTAGTTTGTTCTGCTGGAAGAAAGTCTGTGCCAATGCGAAAACTCCTCGCTTAAACAAAGAGAGCTGCAATTTCAGCCTAATCAGGTTTAAATTCTGAGGGATGGCTATGGTGAATTGTCCTCGTGAAGGCAAAAAGCAAACCAAAAAGAGACTCACGGCATCTGATGGAGTACGTTGTAGTTCACAAAAACTATAAATCTGCACTGTAACTCTGTCAAGGCTCCAAGTGCAATGAAGGGCTGACCCAGGCATGTCCCCCCATAAAGCTGGTACATGACACACATTCCATGACATCAGTGTGTTCAGAGGTTCCCTGCCCACCTGCAAATGGCAGCCAATGAACTATAGTTAGAACAAGGAAACACTGAACTAGATATTACATCACTTGTTTCTTCAGCCAAGTGTTATTGGAGAGATACGTTGGGGGGAACCCGGGTCAGGGTGAGAGGAACAGTCTCCATAATGTGTAGGTCAGCCCTTAGTTGCTTTGGATCAGAGCGCCTCAAAAATCATTTTAAAAACCAAGTGTATGTATCCGCTGGACTTATCGCTCGCATTTTCTGCATTTGAAAATTATAAGAAAAAGGACCAGAATGTTTTCTCTTCCCCACCAAATGTGCATACATACTTCAGGCCTTTAATTTATGAAGCCTAATGACAATTCACTGCTTCAAGCTGACAGATCACAATATTGGGGGGTTGGGCTGCAGGGAGCACCAGGAAGGAACACTTCTCTTTGAGATTGTATCACAAAGTGGACAGTGTCAGTTAAAACAGGCATGTCCACTTGTGTCAGCAGATATACAAAGCAGCAATGAGCAGGAGAAAAAAACTGGGTTCTTGCTTTCGTACATATCACTCACTGTTATTGTCATAGTCATTGTCATTGTCATAATAATGTATAGGCCACCCTGCAAGCAGGCCCAGGGCAGCTTACAATATTCATCTACAATTAAAAGCATCTTTAAAACATAGGCAATTTTAAAATCAAACACATCGCTATTCTCTTACTACTATAGTTTCATTGGCAATTCTATTCAGAGACTGTTGAGAGTAGGGTTGAGTGCTTCGGCATCCAACGTGGCTGTTCGTGCCCGAAGCAGCCAGCGCCGATATGTGGGGGGGGGCAGTGTGGGCGCGCCAGCAGGCCGTACCTGTGTGTGTGCACCCACGGTGCACCGACGCCCAACCTTCCCCCCCCCCCGCCCCATGGCGTGGCACTGGCTGCTTTGGGCACAAACGGCCACTTTGGACGCCAAAGCATCCAACCTTAGTTGAGAAACTGTGGTGGGAGAATCTCCTGAAGTGCTGGGAAGAGTCTGCATAATCAGAGTGGGCAGGAGATGGGTGAAGCAAAGGGAGACCCCTAGTTATTCCTACATTTATCCTGGCCTCAACCATAGGCCTCATGGAAAAGCACCATTTTACAGGCCCTGCGGAACTTTGCTAATTTCCGTCATGGCCCAGGCCTCAGTTGGTAGCTTATTCCACCAGGCGAGGAGCCAAGACTGAGAAGGCCCTGGTTCTGGTCAAGGCCAGCCTAATTCATCTATATGTATGCACGCACAGGCGCACACAATGGACTCAAGGGCAATGCATGTATAATTTTGTTCTCTGGTGCTCCTAATCAGATAAAACACCATAAAGAAAGAGGTTTGAAGACTAGAACATACTGAAGCGTCCTCCATCCATTTCCCTTTCCTCCTTTCTTGGATGCCTGTACCCACAGTTTACTTAAATATGTGAATCAGTACTTACTGCTAGAGCTAACAAGGGTGGCCTGCAAAGCATGATGGGAAACCGTGACTGTTTGAAAAGGTCTACAGACCATGGTATGAAGTTACCCGGTTAACGTCATGACCAATCTAGCCAGTGGTTATAACGAAATGTGGAAGGGAAAAGGAGATACTGGGAATAAGTTTTATTGGCTATTACCTGTTCAAATTAGCAAAAACAAATCCCTATAAGATTTGACTTGTTTCAAGGGAGCTTAACAGTATTGCATGCTTCGCATATAAAATTCTTTGGCTCTTTGCCCTTTTTTTGCTACCACCCCGGTTCTAATCCCCTGGTTTCCTCAATGCTTAACCTTCAGTCATTGGGAAACCAGATGGTTAGACAATCAGATAAACCTCCCTGCCCTGATTGCTTCGCCTCTTCCATAAGCACTGAACAATACAGCTCACCACTTTTGTTTGGTAGGGGAATGTGATGGCAATTTCCCAAGCTCAACTCAACAGCAGGAGTCCTATTTCCTGGGTCCACAGAAGATAGAAAATATCACATTTCTGCTTTAATCGACCCTTTCAATATCCTCGTCATGCTTCATTACTTTTACAAGTCACCATTCCGCTCCTGCAGCAAAGATTAGAGGGAATCTAGCAGGTAAAGGCCCCAAGCGAACATAAAAATTGAGTAGACCCCAACAGAAGGCACAAGGACTCCATGTCTTATCTGCTTCACATCTTGGCATTTCGAACCACGAGGCCTACCCTTCTGACAGCCCTGGCCGTCCTGAGGCAATGAATCTGTAATAAGATACACAACAAATAATAGACTCCCCCCCTATCCTTTCCTGAAAAAATATATACTGAGGTAATTAAATTGTTAACATGATGGATGGTCTCATTTCATATTTGAATTCAAAGTGACTTTCTAGATCATAACAACAACACTGGAGTGACTTCTTACTAAAAATGCAATGTCATACCTCATAATGAAACCAATAAAGGAGCTTTCGGACAGTTTGTCAAGCATTTCTTTGCAGAGTGTGCTCTCTCATAAATGAAGTGCGCAGAATAAGCATCAGCCTTAGCTATTGTTATGGATGGGACATGGGTAGCAACATTTAGGTAGTGTAGCTAGAAGTCTGGTTGTGGGGCCATATTTTTATATGACAGGAGTATGCAGGAAAAATAATAATAATTCCTCCACCCAATTACTGCAAGAACGTAGAGATATTTTCACTTGTGGGTTTTCCATTCCCCTCCTGGTAGACAAACCCAGATCTTTTTACATCTGCAAAAATCTGATATGGTGCAAGTGGGGATCGGTGTAATTTCACAATCTTTCAATTAAGGGAATGGACAGCAGATCTGCATGTGTATTTCTTACTTGTGTTCTTGGATTCTATCGCTGGTGAGACCGCAGTAGTGGGCCTCCAGCTCACAAAACTATCAAACTGTTCCTCATTGCTCTTCTGAGGCCAATTAGAAAACACTTCATAAAGGTAGATTCCAGGGTGTAGCTGTGTTGGTCTGAAGTAGCACAACAAAATTTGAGTCCAATGGCAACTTTAAGATGAACAAAGATTCCTTCAATGCATTTTATAAAGGTGTTTCCCTCTCCCTGGAGAGGCAACGATGACCTTGAGAAGCCAACCTTACTGTGAGTAGAACAGGTAACATGAATGGCCTTACAATCAGTAGTGAACAATGGCAGATCAGTGATCTTCAACAGACATAGAAGAGTGTAAACTCTTCTCCAAATATACAAATTTAATAATTTATTTAAATTTGTTTTATTCTGACTTTCTCTGCAAGGGATCCAAGTAGGGATGCCAGTCCCCAGGTGAGTCCTGGGGATCCCTGGAATTATAGCTCATCTCCAGGAGACAACAATCAATTCCCCTGGAAAAAAATAGCTGCTTCGGAAAGTGGACTTCATAGCATTACACTTCCCCACCCCAAATCCCGGCCACTCCCAGCTGTACCTCCAATGTTTCTAGGTATTTCCCAAACCAGAGTTGGCAACCCTAGATCCAAGGTGGCTTACTAAATGACTACAAGATTTTGCAACAAAACAAAACCCCACAGGAGAGTCTTAAAGTTATTGTGTCACCAGAAAACACGACAACATGATCATTAATATGCATACAACCTATACCTTTCCTTTCCTGTGCTTTCATCAATAGATCTTCAGCAATAACTAGAGGAATACTAAATCAGTTTCGAAAGGAAAACCTGAAGTAGGGACATACCTACAACATACATGTCAGGATAGTATCAGAATGGAGGGGAAAACCATTTTTAAACCTATGCTTCACTGACTTTATATTCTGATTAACTCACTTAGTAGGTACCTGGTAACACAATGGCTGGCATTCTTCATTCTTAGGGAAGACTATGCAGTGAGATGGCTAATGGGTCTGTTGACAATTGACCATTGTTTCTGAGATTAGAAAGGAAAGATGGGCACACAGGGGGCACAAGGCAAAGGAATTTGCTTTGGAGGGGCAGGTTATAAGAGAAATAAGTCCTAGAGAAGTTCAATGAAAAACACTTCCAAGTTTCAAAGATGTCAGAGCTGCAAGCACATCGAGGGTCAGCTTTTTTATTCTTTCTAGATGAAGCACACTTGAGAAGACTCCTGTCATGGCATGGCATCCAGAGCAAGCAAAGAAAGGCCTCGATTCAGTGGAGTGTTTCCTTGGGCGGAAGGATTTCCATCCATGGACAGTAACTCTCCCACCTTCCCCTCCTTGTGCCACCCAAACTGACCCTTGAAATGCTGTTCCTGGGGATGGAAATCCCTAGAAACAACTGGGCGGGGGGGGATTTCGGGCTGCAGTTGGACAGGGAAAGCAAGGAAACCATGCTTCAGAGGAAGAAATCTTTTCCTTCATAGAAAAAATGGTCCCACTGGACCCAAGCCAAAGTTATCCACTGTCAACATAAAGCACGAATGCCATGCTTCAGTTCTTTCTGACAGTTCGATACTTTAAAAATCTTTATGCACTGGTTACTGAATGTCCTGTTTCGTTGCACTACCTGTAACCAACCTTGAGACCCTGTGAGAAAGGTGGATTCTAAATAACATAAAGGGAGTGATGCAAATAAAATAATATAGCTATAAATACACAGAGAAGAGGCCATTAGATTGCTAGCCACTCAAACTTATCCTCAGAAAGAGTTTATGATTAAATATTATGAGGAACACATGGACAGGGTGGGGATGAGACTAGCTGGTATGGGTGGAAACTAGAGATGCCAGCCTCCAGGCGGGTTCTGGGGATCCCCTGGAATTATCGCTAACCTCCAGACTACGGAGCTCAGTTTAACCATTTCAAAATTGTATAACTTAATAAAATGTATATAAGATAAATAATTTGACCAATGTGTATGAAAATTAAAAGCTAACCTTTTATAAAATTCATTATTTATTCTTCTCTAAGTCACCTTTTGTGGGGCCTTAGCTGAGTATTTTGAACGCTGTATATTTGGGCACAATATTTGTCAACTTGTGTAATAGTTGAAGCTTTCCCTTTCCATAGGAAGAGTTAATTTTTTTCCCTATTCTGTATAACTAGGAGTATTTTCAATTAGGAGGATGATTCTAAGTCAAAAACTGGTATTTGCACAAGGAGGGGTGGGTGTTTCTCATTTTCCCTACGGAAATCAGGAAAGCCCGTAGCCAGCTGTCTCGCTAATATGAGACGCATTTTGTTTACTATTATAGTTCTACTTTATTAAATGCTATCCAGAATGCCTCCAGAGGCGTAGCCAAGATACAGTTGGTTGTACAGTGCCCAGAGAGTTAATAAATAAAGCGTCCATACATTCTGAGCATACATAACTAAAAAAATTTTTTTAAACCCAACCAAAGAGCTGTGGCCATTAAAAATTATTGTTAACATCTGTTCGTTATTTCCCTGTGTGGCCATGCATTAGATAAATGTGCTTATTCATAACGGCGCAGTGGTGGACCATTACATCAACAGTGACATCAAACAGGGGGGCTCTGGAATTAGTCAGTGTGTTTGGCATCCTTGTGGTTGGATTCCTACAACTGCGGAAGCTCCCAGGCAAAGGAAAGTGATAGGAAGGAACGTCTTTCTCGAAGCTGCACCGCAGATAGCAAAACGAAGTCCACAAGTAATGCCGTGTGCCTCCTAACAAGCCCCCGGAATTAACAAAATATCATAATGGATCCCGTTAACAAACCCGTAATTACACTGTCGGCGGTATTAACTTCATTTCCCACTAATAGGGTACCTTCCACTGGAAGCAGCCAGCGCTGTTAAGCAGGTTATTTATTTTATGTTCTAATTAATCAGTACTGACACGGAGCCACATCCTTCCTCATTATTTAAATTAGCCATTTATATGGATGAACCTCTTTGCTTTGCGCATTTCATTACCGCATTAACAGGCTCTCCGAGCAGGAATCCCCCGCCAGCGCTTCCCCATGTGCTCCTGACGAACAATGTGCTCATGTTTTCTCTACACCGTGGCCCTGGAATGCAACACGTTGACCTTCAGAATGGGGACTAGCCCAGCGATACCAAATTCCACAGTCGGGACCATCTGGAAAGTCACGGAGGAAAGAGAGGGTAGCTTTCCATAAAAAGCCAAGCAACAGATGCTGCTTATGGTGAGGACTATAGGCTCCAAGAGCACAGGGCAAGAATCTGAGAAAACTTGCCGAGCAGCACCTGAGCCTTCGGGGAGGGCGGTATATAAATCTAAATAAATAAATAAAAATAAATAAATAAAATATCTTTTAAAATGTCAGCAAGACCAGCTGGTCAACTGACAGCCACTCTGCATTGCCCTCAACCCTAGTATAAGGTGACCAAATTGTCCCACTTTTTATTATTATTATTTAATTTTTAGACCGCCCTTCTCCCAATAGGTCTCAGGGCGGTTTACAACATAAATAGTTAAAACACAATAAAATCCCCATAAAAACCCCAATTAAAAGTTACATATAGCATATAACATATAGTGGCGGTGGTCACAATTTTGGAGGGACATCCGAGGGCACCTGGCAAATTGTACTTATGTTGAAATTTTAAAATATCATACAATACTATTTTTGCATTCTATGAGTTCTATGGAACTTTTTGTTGCTCCATATAGACCAAATTTTTAATCAAGAAACCCCCCCCCCCCCGGGCAATGGTGTCCCGATTTACCAATGTTAAAATCTGGTCACCTTACCCCAGTACACACTTTCCTATTACAATATTAGGCCCTTAAAAAAAAAGAAATCTGAAAATTCTGTGCACATGCTCAGAACCAAGCATGAAAATTGAGCTAAATGAACATTTAACAATGTATTCAAAATTTACATTAATTCAATTAGAAAACACATATGCCTCCTCTCCCATGATGAAACATGAAAAAAAATCATCAAACATAAACATGATCACATTTCTTAAAATCAACAAACTAAAAACTATTAAACACCCGGCCGAAGAATAAAAACAACATACAAATATTTAGCAGCCTAAAACAATCCTTGTAAAATATTCTTAGAGGCTTAACAACTTGAGCCAATGCACTTGTTTGTACGTTTTCACAGACAATTTAACTGGTTTGGTCAGGTAAACTTATCCTAATAATAGGGTTTTGCTTCCATGCACAATCTGTACGGACTCAAACCATTTTCAAGCCCTGACCAGGCAACAGTAATCAATATTACTTGTTCAACATAGTTTTATCCTCTCCTTCCATTCAAAATGCTCGGGGAGCCATCCCTCACTCTCCCCTCTTCCATTTTATCTTCACATGAACCCCTTTGAGGCAGGCTAGTCTCAGAGAGTGTGTCAAAGGCACACAGCCACACATTAGGGCAGAATGGGGCCTTGGGAACCCAGCTCTCCCAGAGCCGAATCCAACCACTGCATTATGTTCGCTCACAAGAACATCATGTACCATACTGACTTGTAAGGAAGATGCCAAACCTATAGAATGTAAGATGACCCCCCCCCTCTTTTTTTCAATGGCAAATCTATGTAATATAAAGTGACCAGATTGTCCCACTTTTGGAGGGACATCTGGGGGTACCTGGCAAATTGTACTTATGTAGACAAATATATATTACAATACTATTTTTGTGTTCTATGCGTTCTATGAAACTTTTTGTTGTTTCATATAGACCAACTTTTTAATCAAGAACCCCCCCCCCCCCGGTCAATGGTGTCCTGCTTTACCAATGTTAAAATCTGGTCACCTTGATGTAATATGTGAATGTAAGATGACCCCCCCTCTTTTTTCAATGGCAAATCTATCTAATATGTGAATGTTAGATGCCCCCCTCTTTTTTCAATGGCAAATCTATGTAATATGTGAAAGTAAGATGACCCCCTCTTTTTTCAATGGCAAATCTATGTAATATGTGAATGTAAGATGACCCCCCTCTTTTTTCAATGGCAAACTTATGAAAAATGAATATTGTAATTAAAGCCAAAACAATGAGAAAGAAAAACCTCTGCCACTTGTATTTAATCCAGTGGCAAACATCAAACTCTGTAGTCTTACACTAAGCAATAGCCAATGAAACTCACATTAGTTATTGTTACTGGCCTGTTACTGAGTAACAGGTTATGATCCTCTGATTCATCCATCTGAAATATGATCTCTCTTCCCTTGTGATCTAAGTGTTGATATTGCTAATGTATAGGAACACAGAAAAGTCGTCATTTATCCTGCAAAATACCTCCCGCTTAACCCCCCCCCCTTCTATCAATCATTAAACGAGTAATGTCTTTTCTGTTATTGCTTTGACATTCATTAACACACGTGTCACAGGAAATCTTTGCAATTAAAACCATTATTGACTATCCACTGCTGTTTCTCACTGGCGTGGAATGGCCAGAAAGAACGAAAACAGTAGCGGTAAGGTAAACAAGGCCTTCCGATTGGCACTGGCTCCAGGGTGGATATTGAGAGCAAACTGCACTGAATGAAATACTCTCAGGCAACTCTGATAGTTTCAATGGGATGTGCACAGGAGATTGTCCTCTTTGCTAATACTGGCTGTACGAGAATGCTGATAATCAGCCGGAAATAGCCGAAGGCAAATTTGCTATCACTTCAGTCCCATAAGAACCACCGAAGAGGAAAAGCCAAACTTTGGAAAGGGAGTTCAAAAGAGTCCGAACGAGTGGCGTAGCTTTTGGTATCAACTGTACTTGTTCTTTGGTTTCTTTGCTTGGCCTTGATTATCTGATCTGGTGCACAGAGCTCTATACTGCATGGATTGATTCAGAGGTGGGAGGGGAGGGTGAGATTGCTGTAGTAACAAATATAGCCAGAGAATGTTCAGGCCTCTTCCAACTCTACAGTTCTGTGCAGTATGAGCTGGGGACCCAGTCCTACTTGTGCATTAAGAGCATCTAGTGCAGCCTTTCTCAATTTTCTTACCATTGAGAACCCCCTGAAACATTATTCAGGCTTCGAGAAACCCCAGAAGTGGTGCGATTGTGCAGAATATGGTTGGGAAGCATAGCTGTGTGCATGCCCACCTGGGGCTCCTCTCCTTCCCACCCCTCCAGGCCCATCAGTGGCCATTTTGAGAGGGGTGTTGACAGGACTATAGTCATATCACCCAACAAATGTTTAATACATTTTAAATATATATAATTAATTAACCCCCACCCGTTTGAGAAACCCTTCCAGGGCTGTCAAGAAACCCCAGGGTTTTACAAAACCCTGGTTGAGAAAGGCTGATCTAGTAAAACCATTATGTCCTGAAGTTCAGCACTGCTTTCTCAAACTGAGCGACAGCATGGGCCAGTGAGTAGAGTCCCAGAGTAAGTACTGGACAAGAAAGAGGTACCTGCATCCCACATCATCAGAGTCGTACTGTGTGTGGGATAATGTCTCAGTACTGCACAGATGGTGAGATTTGGCTGGGTCAGTAAGGACAAGTGAAGGCCATGGAGTAGGAGGGCATTTAAGCCAATATTTTCCAATGGATGCTGGGAAATTGTCAGACCACCAAAATTGTTTGACCAAAAAGAGGTATGTTCAATTAGTCCCAGAGCAGCAAAACTACAAAGAAGGACCTAGACAGTTGGCTTGTAAAAATAAGGATGCCTGCTAGGGTTACCAACCTCCAGGTGGGGCTTGGAGATTCCCAGAATTCTATCTAATCTCTAAACTACAAAGATCAGCTCTCTTGCTTTGGAGGATGGGATCTATCTATCTGTCTGTCTGTCTGTCTGTCTGTCTGTCTGTCTGTCTGTCTGTCTATCTATCTATCATCTATCTATCTATCTATCCCCCTCACTGGCAGTCTTCAAGCAAAGGTTGGATACACACTTTTCTTGGATGCTTAGGGCTGATCCTGCGTTGAGCAGGGGGTTGGACTAGATGGCCTGTATGGCCCCTTCCAACTCTATGATTCTATGATTCTATGATTCTATGATTCTATCTATCTATCTATCATCTATCTATCTATCTATCTATCTATCTATCTATCTATCTATCTATCTATCTATCTATCTATCTATCTATCTATCCATCCATCCATCCATCCATCCATCCATCCATCCATCCATCCATCCATCCATCCATCCATCCATCCATCCATCCATCCATCCATCCATCCATCCATCTAAATATACCGCTCCTCCCTGCATGCAGACTTGGGGCGGTTCACAACATACATCATACATACATCATCTGTAAAATCACACTTCAAAACATACCCTGCTGAAGTCTCTCCCCCTCAAACCCTGCCATGCTTAAGGCCCCAAGGTTTTGGAAATTTCCAAGGAGTTCCCAACCCTGAGCTGACAACCCAAGTGCCTACATGAAGTCCAGATCCTTATCCATTTTAGAAAATTAAACTTTGCCTAGAGAGAAAATGGATCAATTACTGGGGCATTTCATTATAGGGGAAAGCTTTATTGTTTACATCGGGGTTCACTAACTGTGTTTTCTGTGGACAGAAACTATGAGCTCAAAGCAAAGACTGGGATCGCTGGACTCTTGTTAGGAATTTTACCAGATCCCAGTTTACAGCCAATCAGCAAGCAGAATTACAGTCCTATCATGGGCCTCTTTTAAAGGCCAATCACATGTCTTGGCAGGATTCTCAAGCATGTATATCAGTTCCGCATTTACGGTTGCCTGTATTCAGTATTTCTGGTTCTAGGAAAGTTGTTGGTTGTTGGAGCTAAGTGTCCATGTCCTACTGCAGCTGTCCCCAACCCCCAGTCCGGGGACCAGTACTGGTCCATGGATCAGTCGGTACCAGGCCGCAGCTTCTCCTCATCCTTCTCCCCGGCTGCTGCCTCAGGGGCTGCCCTGCCACTCTGCCGCCGGTTCACCTTTGGTGCTCTCCAGCAGCCGCCATGGCTGGGGCTCCCCCTCGGCGTGGCACTGCGCAGCTGCTGCTGGCAGCACCCCCAGTGGGCGGTGGGAAGTCTGGGGTGCCGGCGGGAAAGCAAGTGGAGCAGGGGCTCAGGCGGCGGCGACGTCCCCCGGGCCTCACTAAAATTGTCAAGCGTTGACCAGTCCCCGGTGATAAAAAGGTTGGGGACCACTGTCAGTAGGACAGTGGTCCCCAACCTTTTTATCACCCCAGCTTTAATACTACCCCTTCATGAAGAAGCCCCAGCTACACTTGGAAGGCTTCACAAAATATAGTTTTTGAACTACAGTACAGTACTAAAAGATCACTGGCTTCAACTGTATTTTCTTTTTACATTCATGCCAGCACATAGGAAAGAGAAATCAATTCTATTTATTTATCAAAAGGAATAGCCAAATGGATGAACAAAGATAAGTCCTTTAGAACGATGAGATGTTTATACACTAATGTCTTTGGTAATTTGCAAAGGGGAAATCCAAGTATGAAAACAGACCGAAAGCTGAGTGGGCTTAAACATGAACATGCAAGTTATTTGTAATTCCGCAGAACATGAAAGCTGTCCTTTATTGGTGAGTAATATCCTATTAGCAGTCCAAAACAACAAAGCATGTAGACTGCATTCATGATCTCTGCAAAAAAAAAAGGAACTGAGCAAATATATCATCTTCTCCCTTTTTATTGCAATTTACACAGTATTGGAACTGATGACCAATTTGGACGGTTTTGTAGTTTTGAAATACATGTTAATAATCTGGAAAAAGCAGAGGAATGTTTATAAAAGAAACCAACCAGACCAAAATTACACAAATGTGACAAATATATTTCTCTAAATGGAAGGGAGAAAGGAATAGTGATTGCATATATCGATTGCTCTCTTTCATTCATCTTCTATTTTAGCGATGAAAGTAACTTTCAGTGTATGGAGCTTCTGTATATGAAGTCAAACTGAGGGTCCATTAAGGACAGCACTGTCGTCTCTGATGGGCAGTATGTCTCTTCAGGGTCTTAGGCAGTGGTCTGTCACACCAGCTGCTAGCCTGATCCTTTTAACTAGAATCCCTGGAGATGGATCCTGGGAGCTCCAGCATGTGATGCAGATGCTCTGCCACTGAGGCATGGCAACATCTTTTTTCTTTGCTCTATTTCTGATAATAATAATGCTCAGTATTTATATTATGCTTAAGGCTGGTCATATTCTACTTTAAATGCCCCATATTGTTATAGTTCATGGGTGCCCAATATGGGGCCCACAGGTGCCATGGTGCCTGCCAAGTAGTAAGTGGGCAGTGGAGTTTTTGCCAAGCAGGGTTTCTGATTACTACTGGAGATCTCATGAGCTACGGAGTTTTTTTTTAAGTGGCTTCAGCAGCAGCTCCCACCGCAGCCCGAGCAAATTCACTGCATGAATGAAGGCATATGCAAAAAAATATTTGTAAAGACGATGTTAAGTTAAAAAGGCATAGCGTTAAATACTATTTGTGCCTGAAATATCGAAGAGTTACTATTAGATTTCTGCTGGCTCCGCCTCTTGTGGCAGCCATTTTGCGCCCACCACCCTGTGTCAGAATTCCAAAGGTGCCTGCATGCTCAAAAAAGGTTGGGAACCCCTGGCATAGTGTGTTCTGTATGTGTTGTTATAGAATCATAGAATCATAGAGTTGGAAGGGACCATACAGGCCATCTAGTCCAACCCCCTGCTCAATGAAGGATCAGCCCAAAGCATCCAAGAAAAGTGTGTATCCAACCTTTGCTTGAAAACTGCCAGTGAGGGGGAGCTCACCACCTCCTTAGGCAGCCTATATTTCTGATACCTTCTTCTATCAACGCTGCTCTCCTTCAAACCATGCCCCAGCAAACATTTATTTCAAGGGCTGTAAGAAGCCATTACATCTGGTTCGACATGGTAAGACTTGCGTCTATTTTCTGTTGGCACAGTTACAGCCCAGCGGTGGATTTGTTACATATGCTTTGAAGTTATGAAGTAATTCATTCATTGTGGGTACAAGTGATTAGACAAATAAATTTTGCCTTATGTGCTGCGTGTACATTTACAGCATTACATCTTGTGATCAGGATATTTTTCCAGTCATTTGGGCCCTCAACATACATCAAAAAGCCTGAATTGTGGTGGATGCTTTAACTGGGAAGTGAATTATATGAAGGATAGGAAAATTTGGATCCCCTATCGAATTATGATACACGGCTACCGGAACTGTCAGCCTTCTCTGCCAATGAGGTTGGGGGGGTTAAATCAGAAAGAGAAGTCAAGATGTCTGTGGAGACTTGACAGACCTTCTCCAACTACTTTGGCCAAGAAGGAAGGATCTGCTGCCCTTGGCCATCTCCTGCCCACAGCGCTGCCCTCTTTTGTCCTTTTTCCTCCATGCCAGGAGAATATCATGTTTAATTGAAAGAAAGATAACCATCAATGTAACCCGAGCATTCCTTATCATAGCAGTCCCCAACCTTCATCTGGTCGGGGACCGCCTCCGGTGGGTGGGGGAGAGCCAGCGGCCCAGCTGCCACAGTTGCTCATAAACATGCATGCCCAATAGCTGCGCATGCGCGTTTTGGCCACCAAGTGGCGCTAACACGCATGTGCAGAGTTGCCGCGCATGCACATTTTGGCCACCAGGGGGCGCAAACGTGCATGTGCTGCAGTTCCGCGCGTGCACGTTAGTGTCGCTGCCGCGCCGGCTGCCATGCCGGCCTCTTCCCCCCCTCTCGCTGCAGGGGGGGGAGGCAGGCGTGGCCGCTGGTGGCCCGGTATGATGGCCTTTACGGCCCGGTACCGGGCCGCAGACCGGGGGTTGGGGACCCCTATCAGATCACTGTGTTTCACTTGATTTTATACATAGTATGATGATAACTATTTACATCTTCTTTATTGTCCTGAGTGTTGTGACCTGGATAGCCCATAGCCTGATCCCGGCAGATCTCGGAAGCTAAGCAGGGCTTACCCCGGCTAGTATTTGGATGGGAGACGTCCAAAGATTTGGATGGAGTTTCTCCAAGTAATTCTAGGGATCATGACCTGAAGGCGGGCAATGGCAAACCACCTCCGAACATATCTTGCCTGGCTGCCAGACAATCCTCGGATCTCATGGCTATACTACACAGGCCATGTGATAAATAAATAAATATTGTTCTTGACTGATAGCCAGTGTAGCTGCCAGAGTCCCAGTTGAATATATGCCCTCCATGGGGACCTAACAAGGACCCAGCCAGCCGCATTCTGCAAAAGTTGTAATCTCTGAGTCAGAGTTAAGAGTAGCCCTGCATATATTAAGCTACAGTCATCCAGTCTGGAGGTGACCATCACATGGTTCAATGTGGGAAGGTCTTCCAGGGCCAGGTAGGGCGCAGATAGAAAAATACCTGGAACACTACCTTTGTGATCAGAGCCTCCACTGATAGGAAGGCATCAAAGATCACCCCCAAATTCCTGACAGTGAGTACGACCTCACTCTCATCAGCCCTGGGGAGAGGAATAGTACTGACCCAAAGCATAATGTCTCCAATTTATACTCCCAACAATCAAAAATGATATAAAACTCCTTCAATGAGCACTGCTGTCCATAAGAATCTCTCTTTGAATCAGGTAGCTAAAAAGAAAATTACCCCCTGAAAAATGGCCTTTGGATGAGTTTTTGTATGAGACATGTGATGGAGCAGTGATATCTGGCCTCACCCTGACTAAAGATTATTACATTCATAAACAGAGGGTTGGCTTCCAAGTCATCATTCAGGCACCAGATAAAGCTCAAGTAGGCAAAGCAAGCAACTGGATTTAAACTTGAATTGACTTGTGCAGAGATAAGAGAGGAATCTGCATAAAACGATTGGGATAGATAAGAATGGACAAGTTTGCTAATAAGAAAGGTGAGCCAAAGAAAATTACAAAAAGAACATGATGTTACCACAGACAAAGCATTAATAGGGCAAAGAATATAAGAGATTGATCCAGTCCACACAAACAAGTGGACATTTAGTTACAAAACAGGATTCAGGTACATAAAGTTATTGTGAACATACTACTTACACTGGGACTCGTTATTTCCGTAACAGTGATAATGTGGCCAAGGGCCAACACCATGACATGAATGGCTTTGACTTATCCCACGAAAAAATGATTCACTTCAATGGCTACATTCTATCAGCTACATAGTCAGATGGAGAAAGTGCCCAGCCCCTTGTTTGCAATTACGAAGCACTCCTAAAACAATCACCAAATCTGCCAGACTAGTTGTTTAAAGATTGGCAGAAGACTACAGGCTTCTATTTTAATTTTTTTAAACAAAAGTCACAGCCCTAGATTTCTAATGTTTGCATGCAGTTTGTTATCTAGAAGGAAGACCGTGCTATCTCAAAGGACAATAAGATAATCAACATATCCTGTGATAAAGATGACTAAGGTTATATAATTTCCTCCGATAAGCTTCGTACGTGATTACTTTGCAAACATGAAAGACATGTTTGGTAAAAATCTATGGCAATTTTTAGATCCGTTTTAAAACATACTACTCTTTTGCAAAAATGCTAAAGATGTTGGCCAGTGCAATTTGTTTTCTGAGGGATAGGGGAAAAAACAAGAAATGGCATATCAAGTTTAAAATTCTGTTTCCTGAGAGTCTTGATATTAATTGTTTTATCAATAACATGCCAAACCTATGGCATGTAACTAGTGTGAATTTCAACTAATTTCAGTGTCCAAGCTCATGGCTCTCAAAACATTCATGGACCTTTGTCCAGTTCACCTTGGGGGTTCATCTGACAGCCATTTCAGGCAGACAGCAGATGCGTGCATGCTCCCCATCAATACCCCTCCCTCGCTTCTAAGTGGTCAGGAGCAAAACTGATCACTGAAATTTATTGCGGCCATTTTGAGCTGACACTACATTTCCAGCCCTCACTAGCCTCATGCTGTGGGAGGGACTGTGGCCCAATGGAAGAGCAGAAGGTCCCAGGTTCAATCTCAGCATCTCCAGGTGACATGTGATGTATCAGGTAACATGTCATGTAAAACAGTGGTCCCCAACCTTTTTATCACCAGGGACCACTCAACGCTGGGGACCACTCACCGGGGACCACTCAACGCCTTTTACTGAGGCCCAGTGGGGGGGGTAGTTTACTCCTCTACTCTCAACCACTGCCCTAACGCTCTCTGATTGCTATGGTAATGTTTAAACATCCCTTCAAAATAAGATACAGACACGCCACAACAATGAAGTGTGTTGTAAAGGGTTGGGGGGGATGGAGTAAAGGGCCGGGGGGGGGGGAGAAGGCGTCCTTCGGGGCCCACCTCCAATTAGTCGAAGGACCACATGTGGTCCGCGGCCCACAGGATGGGGATCACTAATGTAAAAGACCTCTGCTGGAAACCCTGGAGAACAGCTATGAGTCTGAGTAGGCAGTATTGACACTTGATAGACCAATGGTCTGATTTAGTCTACAGCAGGGATAGTCAACCTGTGGGCTCATGGGAATTGTAGTACATTAACATAGGCTCATGGGAATTGTAGTCCACGAACATCTGGAGGACCACAGGTTGACTACCCCTGGTCTACAGCATGCTCATGCTCAGTATTTACCAGCAAGGGTCATCTTAGGAAGGGAGAAGGGGCAAAAACAGCACAAATGGTTTTCACAATTACATTTGCAAAAAACTCAGTCAATCGCAGCAATCACTTTCACCAGGACAGATATCTTCTCCACATGTGCCAACAATGGCTTTTGGCAGAGGCTCTGTGATCTGATTAAAGGTTAATCACATCTGTGCAAAAGCAGTATATACATTTTAAAGAACGCACCCACGGCAATACATCCAGGGGACCCTCATACACACATACATGCACACATACATGCACACTTATAGATAGGCAATGAGTATTCTGGGCATGGGAATATTTTGATGCATCTTTCGTATGTATGTATGTATGTATGTATGTATGTATGTATGTATGTATGTATGTATGTATGTATGTATGTATGTATGTATGTATGTATCAATTCATATACCGCCCCCTCTAGACCAAGTTGACTTGGGGCGGTATACAACATTGTAAAAATTCACAAATTAGACAATAAAATTATAAATCCACTGAATTAAAATTAAAATTCCATCATCGAGACTGTCATCCAGTTCAATTAAGAATTAAACCAGCCCCAAAATGAATAGGGAGAAGATGGAAAAAATAAAATAGAAAGAAATGGGATGTGATGGGAATGGAATCCAGGAGGCCCAGGCTCGATGGTAAATCTGGAGGCTTTTCTCGCACTTACTTCAACCATAGGTTTGGCGGAAGTGCTCCGTCTCACAGGCCCCATAATTCTTGACCTTCATGGTTTCACTATCGGTGACAGAAGAGGAAAGCACTACTAGTTGAACTAAGACATCATAGGAATGTGTCTCCTATGACCATTTATGCACTGGAGGTTTTAGTCATGGTAGGTTGCTCCACCTCTACTTGCACCCACACGGGGGAGCATTTGGCCCAGTGCACCTCATCCACCCCCGAATTGTGCTCCTGCACGGGAGCTGCGGCAGTGAAGTTCCCAGTGCGTAAACGGTCCTATGTCATGCACGTAATGCATTATTACTAGGCTGCCAACACACATTAAGTACATTGTCTGTGCATTCCTGTTACTCTCCCTCTTTCCACGTAGACCTTTCCAGCTCAACTTCCCCAGTCCCTTGATGCCTCCATGTCCTGTCTGAGCCTCTGGGCTCCATGTCCTGGCACTGCTATGTAACAGAGAGAGGCCTGGGGCCTATAACCAAAATGAGAAGATGAGAACTGCTCTGTTCACAATGAATGAGGATGCACAAGAGAAAAATAATCTGCGGCAATTGTGTGATTAGAGAAGACCACTCATTTGGGCTAATGCGCCTTCGCTTCCTCTCGGTAAAATGATTATGTTCTCAAATTGAGCCGAAACGAAACCTTCAATTTGGGGCAAAACCTGACCTGCTGCTTGACAGTGCGGAGATTACAGTCAGGAACTCACCAGAACATTCCAGTATCCAAGGTTCAGAATCATATTTCTGTTGGATGACGCTGACACATATTAATGGCTCTTTTTATTCAGAGATAACACAATGGCACTTAAGTGTTCCTTAGAAATCCCCATTTAGTTGTGACTGTGTTTTAAAAAAAAAAAATTAAGGAAGTAGTGACTCATGGTAACATAAGCTATCACAGGAAATAGCATACAAATAATATAAGTCATTGATGCTGAAATGCAACCCTACCCTCTTGTTTGCCACACACCTTCCCTATCAAGTGTAGAATGGATGAATAGGTGCCAGGCAGTATGAATCACCCGCCAGGGCCCCCAGATTTCTAAAGAATCTTTTGTCATTGCCTGTAAAGCTTAGTGTCCTTGTAGAAATGGTTTTCCCCCTAGAAAAACTGTTATCCTCCATTATGATAATGAGGACAGCTACACGAAGATATCAAGATAAATGGGTTTGGTAGAATCTTATCTCACTGTACATGCACAGAGACTCTAGCACATTTGGTTATGATGGTCGGCGGCAAACGAGGATTTCAAACTCCGGTTTGGAAATGGGATGTCAACAAGCAGTTTGTAGTAATTGAGGTTTGAATTCACTAGACACAGTTGCCTGGCTACAGAGCACTACTGGGATGACATGTCCAGTTCTCTGCAATAGTTTGTTGAACAAACCACAGTTTAAAAACAAGCAATTGTCTATCGATGTCTGGACGGCCACTGACTCTATGCTCTGAGCCATTTGTCCATAGAAACACACTCAACTTGGAGGGCAACGTTCAGCGCATCATCCAAAACCAGCATTTAGACTGTATCACTGAGAATTAACTAACATCATTCACGCTGGTATGGAGACAGATGGGGCTGGCAGTAAATAGTAGGGTGTGAGCTGTGGATCACTGTCTTTGACAGTTTTATTTCTGATATGTCTTTGTGAACTAAAAATGGGTTTGCGGGGTCTGATTGGCTGGTTTGGCAGGGGATTATCACGTGGCTGTGTTTGGATGCTGTGACACAGTTTACTACTGGAACAGGATTAACTTTTGCTTGTATATTCCTACTGTTATGATGGTCAGTTCTTAGTCTGACGAAGAGTGCTTGCGCTCGAAAGCTCACGCCTTGAATAAATCATTGTTGGTCTTAAAGGTGCTACTGGACTCTGATTTCATTGTGCTAACATCATTGGACATCTCAGGCAGCCTGTTCATTAACAGGGGTTGCATCAAGAATTAGAGCGCCTTCTATCAAGCCTTAAATGTAGTTGGTCCTGAGGCCAATGAACCCCATTCCCTGGTTAAACAAAGAGCTTAAATACCTGAACCCTCTCCTCTGTCGCATTTGCGCTCTGTCATAAACTTATATTTATCGAGATGGGAGACAATCTGAAGGGCAAAACAAGAGGAGACAAGGAAAGTTACATTGTGGATCTACCCAACAGTTTTTTAAAAGTAAACTAAAATATTGGCGGGGGGCCTCAGTTCAAACTGTTATCTCCTTCTTCCAGCCTGGTATTAGAGGAGAAACAGGCATGGATTTTGACTTTGTCAATCAGACACTATGTCAGGAAAGAGTTCGACCCCCTTTTCTCCCCGGTATCACAATCCCAATATGAATCACAACCTTCTCCTCTCATCACTGCAATTTATTTTAAAAAAAAACATTTGGCATATTGATTCGTGGATCTCATCTGACTTTTCCTTGTGAACCATCTTAAGAAATCTTTAGTCTCCCCCCAATTCTACCTGACCTGGAAAAAAAGCATTTTGTGGACATTAGTGTAATAAAGGTAAAGGTAAAGGTATCCCCTGTGCAAGCACCGAGTCATGTCTGACCCTTGGGGTGACGCCCTCTAGCGTTTTCTTGGCAGACTCAATACGGGGTGGTTTGCCAGTGCCTTCCCCAGTCATTACCGTTTACCCCCCAGCAGCAAGCTGGGTACTCATTTTACCGACCTCGGAAGGATGGAAGGCTGAGTCAACCTCGAGCCGGCTGCTGGGATTGAACTCCCAACCTCATGGGCAGACAGATTCAGACAGCATATCGCTGCCTTACCACTCTGCGCCACAAGAGGCTCTATTAGTGTAATAGAAGGCTGCAAAACCATTCAGAAACCGAGCTCGTCAGACTCCAGAATTACATCTGATGTCCAGACTACAGAGACCATTTCTCCTGGGAGAAATGGCTGATCCAGAGCATGAACCTAGTGCCAGGACATCCTCACTAACTGGTCTCAGGAATTCTCCAAGCTGCAGTTGACAGTTCTGTGAAATAACCTGGCCCCTGGTCCATCTAGCTTGTTGTGTGCTATGGAGCAAGTGAAGCCAATAAAAAACTCAAGTCCCAGACTTCTGCTTTGGCCAGTGTAGGTCAGTATCAATTTCTGGACTACCAAGAGTTGCCCAGATATAACATACTTGATTCTATTAATATACTGAAATGCAGCTGTGCTCACCGTACAGGACTTTCTAGCCTGCCTGGCTCCTTGAAACTTTCCCACCGGAGAGCAATGCGCACCTGGGAATGTTACGGGGCACAGTGGAGGTCTAATATGAAAATTACTCTTTCCCCCTCTTCGAGCAGCAGAAGTGCCTTCTGTTGGTGGAGAGCATAGGCTCCAAGCCAACGCCTTGAGTAGGCTGCCAAAACGGCCCAGGTGTATGAGGGCTGATAGGCAGTGGCAGTGAGGAGGAAGAGGAGCTGCAGGCAACCCAACTGCATCGCACATGGGAGAAGGGACCACCATTGAATAAGCCTACCAAAAGCTGAAAACAGCCCTCACTGAACGGTAGGACTAGGCTCCTGCCCAGTAGTTGCAACTCAAGGAGAACAGCTGCAAAACAGGAACTCTCCAAACACATTTATCCAGCAAGCACCTGCAGCTTGGAAGATTTCCTGGCTTCTGTGCTTAATGCCTTCACCCTGACACAGGGCTTCATGTAAGGCCTGCACACCTTGGGATCCAATGGACTGAACTGAGAAATCTATCCAGGTATTGTGGCCTGCCAGGTGCTTTGGCAGCCATTCTCTCTCACACTCTCTCTTCTTCTTTTTTTAAGTGCCACTCAGGCATTTGGCTGGGGCCAACAATGAGTAACATCATTCAAGCCGGCCCCCTCCTGCAACAAGCTCCCCTGCGGCAAATGGATACACCTACAGGCAATGTCCTTCAGACATAGGAACTATAGCAGATGTTGTATACAGGTGTTTCAATTGTGCTTTACCACTTTTTAATGAAATGTCTTCTATTGTTAGTTTAACATCTGTTTTAACTATGTGTTGCGAACCGCACCAATCCAGCTTGCCGGGAGGGGCAGCATAAAAATAAAATAATAAGAAGTGTTGGTTCTTATATGCTGCTTTTCTCTACTCAAGGGAGGCTCAAAGCGGCTTACAGTCGCCTTCCCTTTCCTCTCCCCACAACAGACACCCTGTGAGGTGGGTGAGGCTGAGAGAGCCCTGATATTCCTGCTTGGTCAGCACACTTTTATCAGTGCTGTGGTGAGTCCAAGGTCACCCAGCTGGCTGCATGTGGGGGAGTGCAGAATCGAACCCGGCATGCCAGATTAGAAGTCCGCACTCCTAATCACTACACCAAACTGGCTACACCAAATAAACCCCTAGTAGTCTTCTGTACTTAGAGCCTCTTCTACTTCTTCTACTTAGAGCCTCTTGTGGCACAGAGTGGTAAGGCAGCCGTCTGAAAGCTTTGCTCATGAGGCTGGGAGTTCAATCCCAGCAGCCGGCTCAAGGTTGACTCAGCCTTCCATCCTTCCAAGGTCGGTAAAATGAGTACCCAGCTTGCTGCTGGGAGGTAAACGGTAATGACTGGGGAAGGCACTGGCAAACCACCCCGTATTGAGTCTGCCATGAAAACGCTAGAGGGCGTCACCCCAAGGGTCAGACATGACTCGGTGCTTGCACAGGGGATACCTTTACCTTTACCTTTAGTCTTCTGTACATGACTGTTGGGCAGCATTCAAAATGGGCAGCATACAGTTCATTTGGTCCCCTTTGAGGTCAAAATGTGAATTTTTCACCTCTTTGCTCCCGTTGGCACCTTTAAGCCTGACAAAGTGGCATTCAAGCTTTTGTGTGCACACACATTTCTTTTCTGCTGCTTCAGAAAAAAAAAACACCGCTACCCACCAGAATCCGACAGTCACGCCTGTGCTAATGTTTTTCTTCCTAATGAAAAGTACTTTGGCAACTCTGTGTAATGCCGGCACTGATGTTAAGCAATAAAGGAAGGATGCGCCCCTCTCTTAAGAAACGGCTGGCAACGGAGCAGCAGATAAGATTTCTTTTTCATACTTCCTTGACACACCTTGCTCGAAGAGGTCATCCCTTCAATCATCAGATAACCGTATAGCGGTGAGTACACACAGAAGGATTCAGGCCTTATCTTTTCAGGGTTCCACCTGATCATTTTTTATGGAGTCTTTGTTCTTGTTTCAACTCAACTGTCACAAGGTTTCTTTTTTCTTCCTTCTCAAAATAATGATGCAATGCACTGAACTCTCAAATCCTGAAAGATGCTATAAAAAAAAAATTACAGGTGGAATTGCAAAGAGACACGGCACAGATCTTCCTGTGTACTCATTGCTCTGAGACGGCCCGATGACTGAAGATATGATCTCTTTGAACAAGGTGTGTCAAGGAAGTGTGAAGCCAAACACAGACCTACAGTTACCATGACAAAAATGTCCAAGCAGAGGAATGAATTGTCTTCTTAGTGTTCAGGGGGTCTTATTTATTTATTTCGTTTAAATCCCACATTTTTTTTCTCAGTGTGGCTCACAACGTTATCCCCACCCCCATTTTATCCTTGCAACAACCCTGCAAAGTAGGTTGGGCTGAATGTGACCGGCCCAAAGTCAGCCCACGAGCTTCCATGGCAGAGTGGGGATTCGAACCTGGGTGTCCTGTATCCAAGTCCAAGACCCTAACTACTGCACCATGCTGGCTTCCTCAAGAGGCCAAGTTGGGTGGCAGTCATCTGCCCATGAGGTTGGGAGTTCAATCCCAGCAGCCGGCTCAAGGTTGACTCAGCCTTCCATCCTTCCGAGGTCGGTAAAATGAGTACCCAGCTTGCTGGGGGGTAAACGGTAATGACTGGGGAAGGCACTGGCAAACCACCCCGCATTGAGTCTGCCATGAAAACGCTGGAGGGCGTCACCCCAAGGGTCAGACATGACCCGGTGCTTGCACAGGGGATACCTTTACCTTTACCTTTTACAAACAAGTGACAGACAGCCATTTGAAATCCTACACACTTGTTTGTAAAGATCAGATCAGATGTAAAGTCCATAACTGGAACTTGCCAGGCTCTTTTAAAGTCATTTTTTTCTGCCGCACAGAAGCCCAATTCAGACTGAAGTCATGTGGAGAGGAAGAGGGGTTTGAATCCCTTGCGGTGTGCATTTTTGCACGATGAAACTTCCCCCACATGAAGAATGACATGCAATTGTGCCTAGCTCTTCTCCTCTGAAGGCTAGCTGCAATATAAGGGCGATTATGACAGGAGAAACATTGAAGAGATGGCACTATCAAAATCCCACTCTGTTTGGGAATATGTCCCTTGGTCCAAACCATGCCTGGCATGACTGACAGGTATCTGTCAGCTGGGAGGATTCTATCATTGATATCCTAGTGTCTCCTCTATTTTTAATGGCTTGATTATCTTGTCATGATATCCAAAGCAGAAATTGATGTCTAGGCACCATTTGACACCATTCCACCCATTTTTGCTCTGCTGTTACCCGGAGGGGAAAGAGGGATATCAGAAGAAATTGTGGTCTCCTTCCAAAAATTCTAGGCTTCACAGCTGAATTGTATACAAGAAAAAAATGTCAAGAGACGTGGCTGTCCAGCTGCCCGGCTGCCTCGATATTGCCAGTTTCCAGGGCACCACCTGAATGGAGGAGCCCATGTAATCTGTAGTTGTGTTTTTGTGGTGGCTACCTATTACCACTGAAAGCCAGTGGGATTTAGAGCAGGGGTAGTCAAAATGTGGTCCTCCAGATGTTCATGGACTACAATTCCCATGAGCCCCAGCCAGCAGAATTGTAGTCCATAAACATCTGGAGGACCACAGGTTGACTACCCCTGGTTTAGAGAATAGAGGTTTACCATGTATAAAAGCTAAGGGTCCATCTTACTTGTTATGTAAATCACTTCCAGTTCTAGGATTACCCTAGAGAAGATTAATAAACCAGTAATGACTACATGAGAAATACAAGGCACTTGAAGAAGGGGATATTTAAGAAGAAGAAGAAGAGTTGGTTCTTATATGCCGCTTTTCCCTATTCGAAGGAGTCTCAAAGCGGCTTACCATTCCTCTCCCCACAACAGACACCCTGTGGGGTGGGTGAGGCTGAGAGAGCCCTGATATCACTGCCCGGTCAGAACAGTTTTATCAGTGCTGTGGCGAGCCCAAGGTCACCCAGCTGGTTGCATGTGGGGGAGCGCAGAATCGAACCTGGTATGCCAGATTAGAAGTCCGCACTCCTAACCACTACACCAAACTTAACTTTTCTAAGGTTTTAATATCAATGTTTTATTGATGTAAATGTAGGTTGTACACTGCCCTGAGTTGCACGGGAGGGTGGATGGTGGTGGTGGTGGTGGTGGACTATCAAGTGAGGATTTTTATGCTTTGCTTTCCTAATTAAACTCAGATTGCCTTCTACAATAATTCCTGGGCAGACTCTCCTCCAAGCCCTGGTCAAGCCTGTAAGTGCTGACCTTTAGTGGCTGAAACATATAATTTGTTTCCAACCCCTTCTTTGGATTTGCAGCCATCAGAGATCAAAGACCATAGGCTGTGTTTTCCATTCACCCCATCTACAATATTTTTCAATGGATGCGGTTCGTGTGCTCAGCTGTGAGTCATCGAATAGACAACATATCTATATTTGTGAATCAGTCCTTAATTCTGCTGACTACTGTTATAAAGGAAAGTTGGATTTAGATTGCATGACATCACACATGGGAATTCTGCTGCTGATGTCTTCAGTTTTATACAGGTGAAAGCCAGTGTCACCTATCAAATTATTCTTAATGAATTCACTGTCTAAAAATTAATACTTGCCAAGTCAAAAAATGGCTATGGACTTACTTAACATGTATGTATTATTTTCTCTCTCCCCCCCACACACAAATGCACCATTCCTTTTTAAAGGAGGGGGGATGACAAACTGATCTTCCTCTTTGAATCCTCAAGTGGTTGCTATGCAGAGAAAGAAACCTCCAGACATTTCCCCTTCAGATCACAAAAGGAAACATTAATCAAGGCAAAGATGGGAAATTATGACACTGCGCAACTAACGCTCAACCCAAATAGCCACGTTTCAGTGGATCACAGGGTACAGGTGACTATCCATCAAATGACCTATCATAATGAACATTAAAATGCCTGGTTTAATCAGGACAGTAGCCAAGAACAATATTTTTCTGCTGAGTTTCAGAACACATGATACAGAAAGCAATTCCCTTGAAACATTACACTATAATCATCCCTGATTAAGTTTTAAAAAATCTAAAACATAGATTTAAGAAATATATGCTGACTTCTTATCAAGAGATACCTACTAGGAAACAAGGAGGTTTCTCTGCAGAGTATGTGTGGCTGCAAATCCGCAGTGCTTCAAAAATATTTTGATGAAGACCCTAAAAACAATTGGCTGTCCTCTTGTGGTAACAATTATAAACTTGGACAAAAACAGTAAGCAGGGATGGAGGTAATGCATGGGTGAGCTCAACACTTGATCGCAAAAGTTTAAATAATTTTATTTAAAAACACATGGGTTACAAGGTTATAACATTATAATACTGGTGTGTAAGACTGCAAGACTTCTTTTTTTTAAAGACAGCATTGTAATGCAATCACCCTGGTTTTTTTTAAGCAGATTTTTCGGAATGGAGAGAGGGAGGAGGAGGAAGGAATGGAGGAGGGGGTATGGCGATGAGGAAAGGGGCATTGCCAAATGAGTCAAAATGGCGGGTGCAGGAGAAAACCCAATTGCATGCATTTCTGCATTGGGCAGTCCTGAATTAGACCCTATTAGACTCTGCTTGAAAAGATGAAATCCGGTTTTCTGGGGATTCCATTGCTGCGAGAGGTGAGTGAGGGGCAACTCCAGTCTGTGCCTGGAGAAGCAAATTTTAGTGCGGAAATGGATGAAAAACATCAACCCTTTAAAAATACAAATCCAAACGATATCGCTAGTGCAGAAACAGTCCATGTGTGTCAAGTCTGTGTGAGCTATTCCCGATAACGCAGATATTGCACACCACAGCACATCATGTTCTTCAGAGAAGGTGGTTCATGCATTCAGCAACAAGACAACAATTATCATTTTGTCCTAAAGCAAAATTATACTAATTTTTTAGCAACAAACCTCTCTGTAATAGAATTTGCAAACAAATTAACCTTCTTGTTCTGATTTAGGACAACATCATGCCAGAAATACATCAATTTATCTTCTCTCTTCACCAAACATCTATCTTCAAGAAAAACCTGTGTGACTCAAAAACCCTTGCTTCCATTACTGTAACTGTGGAGCTAAATAAAATTATTGCTTTGTTTGTTCTTGATCTGTGGAGACAACATGAGATGTATGAGATTATTCTTCAGTTACCCATTCTAACTGCATTTTTCCCACGATGATAATATCAGCATAAAAACACAATGAATCTCCTCAAATATTTGGCTCTTTCCCATTCTGTTCTTGTCACACTAGCGTTTTGGTGGGAACTATCACTATAGAAGAAATTAAAATCCGCTTGCTCCTGGGGAGGAAAGCTATGGCAAATCTAGACAGCATCCTAAAAAGCAGAGACATCACCCTGCCAACAAAAGTGCGTCTAGTCAAGGCTATGGTATTCCCAGTTGCAATGTATGGCTGCGAAAGTTGGACCATAAGGAAGGCTGAGCATCAAAGAATTGAGGCTTTTGAACTCTGGTGCTGGAGAAGACTCTTGCGAGTCCCTTGGACTGCTAGGCGAACAAACCGGTCAGTCCTAGAGGAGATCAGTCCTGACTGCTCCTTAGAAGGCCAGATCCTGAAGATGAAACTCAAATACTTTGGCCACCTCATGAGAAGGAAGGACTGCCTGGAGAAGAGCCTAATGCTGGGAGCGATCGAGGGCAAAAGAAGAAGGGGACGACAGAGAATGAGGTGGCTGGATGGAGTCCCTGAAGCAGTAGGTGCAAACTTAAATGGACTCCGGGGAATGGTAGAGGACAGGAAGGCCTGGAGGATCATTGTCCATGGGGTCGCGATGGGTCAGACACGACTTCACACCTAACAACAACAACAACAACAAATCACTATAGATTTCGTATGCATTAGGAGTGAAAAATAAGTACTGGTAAATTATAAAAAGGAGTGCCATAAATTAATCTGCAAGTGGCCCCTTCCCTTCCTAATTTGTTCAGTCCCCAAAACTGAGGACCATTCTTACCTACGAACATCACCTGCTTTCAATCCCAGCCCTACCTCAGATGGAAAAGCAAGAAATCACTATAGGATGCCCCAACCCACACTTCACCAGTAAGGATCCCATGTCAAATGAATGGAAAAACAGCGCTGGTGGGCAAGCCACTGGGCCCCAGAGCAGACAATCAGGGAGGAAGCGATACTTGCATGAAAAGAGTTCCTCAAGTCTATCAAGATCTGGCAAAAGGACATTTCATTAGGCTATGCCAGTTAATGCAAGTAAATATCCCAGCTTTGCCTCAGGAAAGCAAGAATATTTGTCAGGCAAATGATTTATGGATGTAGCACCGCAGAACAATGAAGGGAAAGCTTGGTAAACACATACAAGGGCCACAACCTTTCTAAAGACTCTACAGCAAAGCTCATTATTGGACTTCTGAAGTTAGAAACATGTGATACAAGCTGAGAAGTTCTTCATAACAATAGCAAAGGCTATTTCGCTTCAATTACCCTTTTCAATCTGCTAATGCTGATGATGGGGAGGTGCAGTTTCCCATCTGAACAGGAGTAAGATGCCTCTGGGGTAAATCTCACCCACCACTGTCCCTGCATGCCTGGCACAGACATGGACAGGCCTCCCGTGAAACATGGTGCCCACCAGATGGTGCTGGCTTTTATCTATTAGTGCCCTCTGCCATTCTACCTGCATTCTGGAATTTCCGAATGCTTCGCTGTGCCAGCCCTGTGGATATTTTAATTCCTTGTAAAACAGAGATGTTTTCTCCCAACTGCCTGAAATTTAGACAGAAATATCCTTTGAGGGAGCAGCATGCCCCTTGAGGATTTCATCCTAATTTAATATGTGTGCACACACCTTGGTGTGTGACTACCCAAAAAATTGCCTTTTGCTTTGAAACCAATGAAAACAACAAATATACAATAAATCCAGTTTAACCAATCAAATGAACCGAAAATGGGGGGGAGGGGGTGTGCTCGATCCTTGGAGAGAGACATGGGCCATGAGAGACTCCCCAGCTTTCACCCTCAAAAACCCAAGAATTTGATGCCATTCCTCTGTTTAAAGAGAGAATAGGCTACAGCGTACACTTAACAGAAACAACAACCCCAAAACTGTTTAAATACAGAAATGTTAACACTTCTGTAATCTGTAATAATTGTCAAGAACCAGCCAGGAAGAGGGGAAAACACATCTGACATTGTCTGGGCTTGCTGCCATGGACTGGGTCCACTGTTTAGGGTTGTATAATTTACAAACTTCTGTTCTTTCAACAAGTATTCAGAAAACAGAATTGATGAGTAAATATATTGGGGAGGGGGAAAAAAATTTGACGAAGAAATAGAACAGCTCCCTTGCATCACCTCAAAGGTGATAGCTTTCAAGAAGGGGGGTAATAATACTCAAAGGCTTGCCAAAGTTATGAGAACATTAAACAAATCACATAACATGCGAACTATGAAAAAAATGTCCAGGGTATTTGTGAGATGCTACACTGGATAAGAGATATGTCTTTGCAGGCTTAGTAAACCATCTGAGTAAATGAACTTGGAATCCCTAGTGTATGTAAACGCACTGGGGGTTTTCCTTTAAAAATAATACTGTAGGTTTTGAAAATACATCAGATTTTTCTCAATGCCAAGCATTAGTTTAGTGACAATGAAGGGTAGAACAGAGAATCCTACTAGATTCAGACCACAGGAAAATTTAACACAGGGATATCCTATTATGGGGAATAAGAAAGACCCTAGGTACTCTTCTGAAAATAGTGGTGGGTTAGGATGTTGCCGCTGTAGAGCCAGTTTGGTGTCGAGGAAGAGAAGAAGAAGAGTTGGTTCTTATATGCCACTTTTCTCTACCCGAAGGAGGCTCAAAGCGGCTTACAGTCGCCTTCCCATTCCTCTCCCCACAACAGACACCCTGTGGGGTGGGTGAGGCTGAGAGAGCCCTGATATCACTGCTCGGTCAGAACAGTTTTATCAGTGCCGTGGGGATCCCAAGGTCACCCAGCTGGCTGCATGTGGGGGAGCGCAGAATCGAACCCGGCATGCCAGATTAGAAGTCCGCACTCCTAACCACTACACCAAACTGGCTCTGTAGTGGTTAGGAGTGCAGACTTCTAATCTGGCATGCCACTTCCGCCTCCCATCTTTCCCTGCTGCCTCTACCACCTACTCCCAGCCACAACCTCCTTTCTTCCCTCTTTCCTCTACTGTCTCTCCTGCTATCACTCATTTCCTTCCCCACCATTTCTGCTTCTGCTGTTCTCCTTGCTTCTTCCACTACTGCCTGTTTGAGAAGTAGCTAAACAAACCTCAAAATGGCGGCCAAGTGTGTCAACAGATCTCATTTTGTCACCTGTTAACTGGGATTCAGGGTGGGTGGTTTTTTTTTTTTTTTAATTTCCTCACCTTCTTTCAGTTTGGGATAATTTTTTAAACCTTGGACTCCCCCAGGTTTCTGGAAGAATCTTCATTGTCTGGCCCTACTCTGTGTGTGTGTGTGTGGCCACTGTTCAGAATTAGATATATGATTAAAAGCTTGGAGAACTGAGAAGGTTTTAAGCTGTTGTCTCAAGTGAGATTCTAGTGGGAAGTAGGTTCACAATGATTTTGGGAGGCAGGTTCACAAGTGCAGTGGTGCTGGTCACGTCCACAAGATCTTTCTTCATAGCAGGAGAATGCCAAGAGAAGGGACCCAAAGCTGATTTTAATACGTAAGACAACAAGAGCTCAAACATGGGCTGGAATCCTTTACAATTTATTAGGGATCAGTTATGGAAGAGTCTGTTTATTATAGAACAGAGTTATGGGGAGTATGGGAATGTTCCCAGTTTGTAGGACCAGAGAAATGACACCATCCTCTTTTCCCAAAAGAGAGGTTGCATTCAGATAGTAAAAACAAATGTCTACAAACCTGGCTTGTGCACGGTTCACATGTTTGACTCCTTCCTCATCTCTTTCCCTACGAGCGTGGAATTCAAAGAAGGCGCAGTGGTTTAAGGCCATCTCTGGTTATCCATGACAAGCAATGCATGCATGCAAGTGAACCAAAATGACTTTTTGTTCTGCTATCTAAAATCTCAAACCAAGATTTAGGATCCTGATTAGTGTTGGGGGATGCTAACGCTGGTTAACCCACATACCTACATCATGGATAACTGGAGATGGTTTAGAACTTCCATTCCTCTACTACTCTCCATGCTACAAGGAAGAGGAGAAGAAAAAGGAGTCAGTCACATGCCCAAACCATTGAATGTAGCCAAAATCATTCCACTCAAATAGCTGTTATCTATCATCTCCCTTCCCGCTATTCCTCCTGCTCCCCTGTCACATGACCTCTGGCTAGGGATTGCATACCTTCAAGGATTTCTCTCAATGCGGCCAGAAGCACACATCTCCAAAATGCTGTCATCTATACGCACAACTTTGCATTGCAACATAATAATACATGGAGACACTGATACCAACACTTCTCATCTGCAAGGAAGTGTGGATGATGGCCTTATGTACCATCCCCTAGGCCAAACAGTGATGGACACAACCAACCCACACGGCGACGGTGCTCCTGCCATTTCGATGGGGATTGCGCAAACAAAATTTTCCGCAAGATTGCATGCAAAATAAGACTGAGGGAGATGCTCCACAAGGATCCACAAGGTTCTTTCAGAGGAGGGGGACTCCTGTGGTGGTAAAAGGCTGACTCTTCTGCTCCTGCTGCAGTGGCTGGAGGGGACCTTTACAATGTAAAAGACTGCAAACTAGAGGAAGTTTTGAGCATTATAGTGGCAAGAAAAAAAACCCAAGCCTTAGGCAGATGGGCATCTTGTGGCTATACTGCACTGATTAGAAGGGGAAGCCGGCACTGTGCTTCCTGACCCGCCAAGATACATGCAAGGTGTGCTCACGAAACAGCATATTAGCTCTCTAGCAGTGCCCTGCATTTCTCTCGAGAAACATTCTTCTCCAATGGCACAAGCCATTAGGCTGTTTTCCTGCACAAACGCCCTTGAAATGAATGAGAGTTAGCAGCAATGTGGTGCCACTCCCTTTCATTTCGATATTCAGAGCACAAGAACATCCTGGGCACATTATGCCTTTCAGAGCAATTGCTGTGAAGAGATCTACTTTTAAGACTTCATGGGACACATCCCTCTGTAGGGAAGCAGTTGGATAACTTCTTAAAGAGCTCTCGGTTAGGATTTTGTCCCATGCCAGACTTTTCAGATCTCTTGCAATTTAGCACAATCTAGCACAATATCAGTTTAGGAGTATCTGTGGAAAAACACCTGAGCCCAAACCAGGAAGAATGCCTTACCTTTCCCACAGTTACAATGTGGGGCCCGAGAAATTGTTTCTTTATTAAACCTATTAGCGTCTCAGTCCTGTTTACTTACTGATATCCTTGAAGGAACGGAATACAAAGATGAGGGTGTGAATACTATCTGCCGTATCACCCCTTCCAGGCAGCTGGGACATCGTTTTATTTGCTTTATAGTAACTCATTGCCAAGTGCATACATAAAAGTTAAACAAGCTTCTTTAAAAAAGAAAAAAATGATAACGCTGAAAAGACAGTTTTGAAAAAAACATACCTCAACACAAAAAAAAAACCAGCTTGGAACTCACGGCTTAAAAGGGGTGAGGCAGAGGTTACTGAAGACGGTTCCTGCCGTTTGTCCTCCGTGATATTCCAGTAAAACTTGAGGGGGTGGGCTGTGTACGGAACACAGTGGCCTGAACGGGAGGTGGAACTTCGCAGAAGTAAGGGGAGGAGCTCATTTCTTGGAGCAGAACAGCTTTCCCATGGCAGTGCCAGTATTCTGAAGGAATGCACGTCACCCACTGGTGAGTGCTTTTTATGCAGGTATATCTCTGATTTTTCTGCCCCACTGTGTTCCTTTGTCAATCCATATTCCTCAGGCCAGATGAGGGAGGACTGATGGCTCAACAGAACAATACATGCTCTACATGAACAAGGTCCCAGGTTCAGTCCCCACAGATTTCAAGTAGAAAGATTGAAAATAAGAGTTTCTAAGACTCTTGTGGAAAGCTAGTAATATAATAGACCAGGGGTAGTCAAACTGCGGCCCTCCAGATGTCCATGGACTACAATTCCCAGGCAGGGGTTCCTGGGAATTGTAGTCTATGGACATCTGGAGGGCCACAGTTTGACTACCCCTGTAATAGACACTACTGGGAATATGGATGCTAATTCTGCGTTGGGAATTTCCTGAAGATTTGGGGGTGGAGCCTAGGGAGAGTGGGGTTTGGGAAAGGGAGTGGCCTCAGCAGGATGTCATCTCATAGGATCCACCCTCCAAAGCAGCCATTTTCTCCAGATTCTGTAGACCAGAGATCTGTTGTAGTTCCAGGAGATCAACAGGCCCTACCTTTGGGGATGACAACTCTTTACAAACAGAGTTTCTTCTGTTCATCAACCCAGTTAAGATGATGAGAAATTCTGGGTCTGGATCCTACAGTTCAATGCTAAGCAGGCCTTGCTCTCAAATATTTCTCTTCGGTGCTGCAGTATGCAAAGGAGATGGTGAATATGTTGACATCAGGAAAAGTTTGAGACTCCAATGCCAAAATTACTAAGAAAAACCATTTCAATCTATCCAAACAAACTAATCACATATCTGAGCCCATGACAGGTCCCTGCTTATTCTCAATTATTTATCCCACTAACTCAGGTGATGTTTTACTGATGCAACTACTGGATGTATCTTACAATTTTCATAATACTTAAACATATGGGGTTACTAAATCTGGGATTTGGTAGGCACAGACTAGATGTTCTGAAAAAACAAGAGTTTATTTATTCAGACAACTCCAATCAAAACACTGAACAGGAAACATGGGAACAACACAGACTTATATAAAGTTTGGTTGGCCCACCAAAGAACCTGATTGGTCCTAAGCGGGAGCAGTTCATTGGTCCATAAGTTCTTGTAATGAGAGCCTCTTATTGGCTAAGTTTCAATCCTTCATTTGCATAAGAGGCCAAAACAGTAGTAACAGCAGTACTGAATCCACATATATAACTGGGGTATTGTCCTGTAGGGCAGGGGTAGTCAACCTGTGGTCCTCCAGATGTCCATGGACTACAATTCCCATGAGCCCCTGCCAGCATCTGCTGGTAGGGGCTCATGGGAATTGTAGTCCATGAACATCTGGAGGACCACAGGTTGACTACCCCTGCTGTAGGGAATACTGTCATGTTGAGATGCATAGAGATGCATAAGGGAGAATTTCTCCAGATATACTGCCTTTTCTCCACCCAGCATGACAACTTGCAATTGCCCCAATCCCTTCAGGGTTCCATCTTTTGGTCGGGGAGCTAGTCTGACAAAGAGCGCTTGCACTCGAAAGCTCGCACCTTGAATAAATCTTTGTTGGTCTTAAGGGTGCTACTGGACTCTGATTTTATGTTGAGACTATATCTTTGCAAGCAGCTTGTAGGGAACTACTTGTTTAAGCAATTTCCTACATGTAAATTTATCTGCATTTAAGAGGGCCAAACTCCACTGCAAATATATGCAGCATTGTCATGTGAGGCATTGTTTAAAAACAGGAAAAATATATTTTCAGAAGCAAATTTGAGCAGGAAAATTGGTGTGGAGGGAAAAGATTAAGACATTTTTGTCCTTTCATTCCTTCTGTTTAAAAAGACCTCTATCTGTGTGTAATCTGATTCTTAGAAAACTAGCTCATAAGGACACAAGAGCTAGGCTAATAAGGACATAAGGATATAAGGTTTAGGTTAATGCCCCTAAAGCATAAGGAGATGTTTTTTCAAAGGTGAACAGTCTACCGTGTAATATCTTTCACTACATAAAGTGAAACCCTGCAGCTTACTACCAGATAGTGTATTCTTAATGTGTTGCTTTGGCCCTTACAGCAGAAGTGAAAATTTAGGGAGCGCTACTGAATAAAGACAGGATAAAGATAAGTTTATAGGCTTGTCCCAAAGGTTGTGAGTTCAGAATGTAATTCTCCAGGGTGTAAACTGCACGGAGCTTTTATTCCAACCCCAGATCGATTCGGTCCCTGCCCTCTACACAGAATGCGATTTCCGTTTGGATTTGGGGCGATTTAAAATTTCCTTCTGCAGCAAGGATTGATCCGGAGTGACCCTACCTTTATTGTGCGATATCTTAGAGTGCTTTTAATCCTGAATATATTATAAAATCGCATTGTTTTGAATCGGGGCTCTCCTCCGTGGTAGAGGACCCGTGATCGGCCACAGGTGGTCATGTGACAAATTTGCCTTAAAGGAGAAGCCCCTAATTTCTCTCAACTTCTGTCAGTCCTGGATTTTTTCTCCCTTCTCTGCATTTTTCGATCTTCTCCCCCTCCCCTCCAAGAAAAGAAAGAGGCTCCCTGCTTGGCTCCTGTCCCCCCACCCTTCAAGAAAAGAAAGAAAGAGGCTTGGCTCCCCCCCTCTTCTGAACTACCCTAACCACGTGCAGAAGACTTTCCTGTTTCAATGGGGAGGAGGGGGGGAAGGAAGATCCGAGTTCAAAGCGATCTGGATTCAACAGGATTGACAATGGAATAAACAAAGTAAGTGCAGACTCTGCCCGGGTCTTCCAAGGGGACTCGTGTAGGTTGGGATAATAAGGGGCACTGTTGCCACGCACAAGGCATTGCTAAAATATTTTTAATGCCACATATAAAATGGAGCTGGGATTCTTATCAACCACTGATTCAGAAGTTTTCAATGGCTACAGGATTCAAGGTCATTAATAATTGCCTTCATCTTCCACATTCCCTCCCCAGAGGATAATTACTTTGATAAACAAAGTCCTGGTTTATTTTACTTTGGATACAGAAACGTGCTACTTTTATTAAAATGTTTCACTTTCCTCCTACATGACATGGTAAAGAAGAATGTTAACCAGTGTTCTTTTCCTTGTGAAGCTGCTATTAACTGTCAATATCTTTAACGATTTCCTCAGTGATGTGAAAATATTTAGAGTTCTGAAGAGTCTAACATCCCCAGGAATTAACATGAAATGGCTGGTTTGAACAGCTAAACATAGAAGACTTTTTTTTAAAAAGCCAAGTGGCAAGGTAAGATATTTTAGGTAGATTTTAAAAAATTAATTTATTTATTACATTGCTGAATTTCCTTACAATCATGCCAGCCCTCAAGATAGCTTGATGAAGTTCATTTGGTTTTCACTAACTGGGAGTTTGCTTCAATTTGGGAAAGGTTCATCTGACTATAACACAACCAGCCCCAAAAGTCTATTCCTGAACTTTCTCAATTCATACTTGCCCGCATTGATGACCAGTGATACACCAGTGTGTATCATGTGCCGCAAGAAAAATACTAATCCAATAATTCTGAAAATGAACAGATATATTCTGAAATATAATGTGTTCACCTTTGAAGGTGTTTAGGCCGCTCATGAAGTTGAAGTCCACGCATATACCACATAACCTTGAACAATGTTTTGCATCACCTAGAATTTTTCAAAAACACATTTCTATCATCATAGTGTCCATAAAGGTGGGGAATCGATGATGGGTGGACGGACAGACAGATGGACAGATGAATGGATGGACAGACATAGGGACAGATGAATGGATGGATACATAAACAGGAAAACTATATGCAGAGATTGTCAACTTCTTTAGCCCTTCTGGGGGATCAGGCTCCACCACTCTCTATTCCTACCCCACAAATTAGCTATTTGGAAATGTTGTAGATCCACTTAGCAAGAAGGCTGAACATGATCCTGCTTGTTGAAGGAACCAATGAAGTCAGTGTATGCACATCTCATCAGATTAGAAGCAGCAAGCTTAGATAGGATATGCATTTTAGCAGGAATCCAAATTTGAATATAGTCAGTAGGGAAGCCAAAGGATGTTCCTGACCCATTGGTGGAATATAAGATGAACAGTCCCTGAGCATGTTTAATTCAAAAGAAATGTTGAATTTAGATGGAATTTTAATTCAAAAAAATTCCGTCTAAACATCCGGAAGAAGTTCCTGACAGTGGTTTCTCAGTGGAACAGGCTTCCTCGGGAGGTGGTGGGTTCTCCATCTTTGGACATTTTTAAGCAGAGGCTGGATAGCAATCTGACGGAGAGGCTGATTCTGTGAAGGCTCAAGGGGGTGGCAGGTGACAGTGGATGAGTGATAGGGTTGTGAGTGTCCTGCATAGTGCAGGGGGTTGAACTAGATGACCCAGGAGGTTCCTTCCAACTCTATGATTCTATGATTCTATGGTTCTATGTCTGATCAAACCCAGGAATCTTTTCTACCCAACACCCAATGGTCCAAAATGCAATTTTCACTTTGAGAGCCAGCTTGGTGTAGTGGTTAAGAGCTGTGGATTCTAATTTGAAGCTGTATCCTACCTAGAGGGTGATTACACAATTACATGGTTAATTTCCAATTTACTTAATCTGGGAGAAAGCTCAGGCTGTTCCCTATAGAGTATACATAAACTGCCCTTACTCCAAGAAGTTCCTTCTTCACTGTGGATAATGGACTATGACCAAGACTATGGAAATAATGGGACCACTTTTTCCACCGTGGCCCCGAAAGAGCATTGAGGTCATCTGACCAAACCTTGCTTCGGATCCCCAGCCTGGTGTAGTGGTTAAGAGCAGTGGCTTCTAAACTGGTTCCTCCATATGCAGCCAGTGGAGTGGCTTTAGGCTAGTCACAGTCCTGTTCTCACAGAGCAGTTTTCTCAGAACTCTCTTGGCCCCGCCTACTGTGTGGTGAGAGGAAAAGAAGGGGATTGTAAACTGCATTGCGACTCCTTCAGGTAGTGAAATGTTGGGTATAAACACCACTTATCTCTGCTGTTTTATGAAAGAAAGCAGCTTCAGGCTGGGACAGTGGAGATGCTGCAAGCCAGTCTTGATAAAAAGTTTCTGGTGAGATGCCTTTTTCCAGTAGTTAGCACCTATTTGACAGAGATTCAATCACCTTCCATCACTGAAGGCATGGTAATTTCTTCTCTCAAAAAAAAAAAAAAAAGCAGGGTTGCAAATATAGACAGCTTATATACCAAAAGGATGTCTTTTTTTTTGCAATGTTAAAACTATGTCCACATAATACTGATCTGAAAAACCAGGTCCTTAGGGTGGACCCCATAAATTCCCTTGTACTCAATAAAAATTCAAAAAAAAAAAAAAGCTTTCCCAGTTTCATCTTTGGGGTTTTTAATCTTTTAAAAGCATGTTCTGATACTATTAATTTGATTTGGGCGAGATTGTTCCTCGGAAAGGCATGCCCCGTGCGCGCAAAGACACACTCGCACATGTGGAATTCCTTTTCAGTAATCCTCAAAGAGCCTTTTGATTTCTACTTCTGATTCACCAAAAAAGTGTGAGTGAGCAACTGAGAAGTGCCCTGGGATTTCGATGGCTCCAAGGTCACCACATACATTTACACAGAAAACATATGGTTATAAGAAAGCTTTCTGCCGTGCTGCAAAGTGGATTTGGAAGGTGTTTTTCCATGGGCTCAGGCCCTCGAGTGGGTAGAACTGCATGAATCAAAGGGGGACAGTGGCATGGAGCAGGGAGAATTACATGCTATTTAAGTTGCCTCACCAACTTTTGATCCCAATACCATAAAGAACTTCAGTGTTATTACTAATTTATTCACCCCTCCCCCATTTAGAAAATGGTAATTCATCATGCAGTGCTGCATTTATTTATTTATCATATTTATAGACCTACGCTCCTTGCAGCGGTTGACAACAAGGTTAAAAACAAAGCAGTCTAACACAATTTAAACCCCCCCATACACACACTCACCACCACCCCACAAAAGGCGTGTTTCTCGGGGTTGGTGACAGGAGTTGGTACTTAGTGGGGGAGCCCAAGATCTTCCCTTCCCCAACCTCAACCAAACACCTGGAGGAAGAGCTCCATCCTACAGGCCCTGTAGAACTGTGTAAGTTCTGTCAAGGCCCTTAGCTTTTCTGTGAGTGCATTCCACCAGGCAGGAGCAGGGTCAAAAAGGCCTTGGCCCTGGCCAAGACTAGGCATACTTCTCACAGGCCAGGGATCACGAGCTTGTTAGAATTTGCAGAGCGCAAGGATGGAAGGCTGAGTCAACCTTGAGCCGGCTGCTGGGATCGAACTCTCAGCCTCATGGGCAGAGCTTTCAGACTGCATGTCTGCTGCCTTACCACTCTGCGCCACAAGAGGCTCTATCACAAGAGGCTCTAAACAGCATTGTCAAACTTAAACACACATGAAAGGCCTAAATGCTAATTGCTTCTTTAAAAACCTACATTGGATAGCTCCCGTTATCACATGCTGTGACAACCAGTTGAGATGTCTGACTGAAATGAACATCCCCAGGATTCATGTTAATCGTATCAAAAGAGTTGTGAGAGAACTGGTGGTGAGATTGCTGGGTGAGGCATTTTCATCCACTCCATAATGCAAAGGACCCACAGGAGAAGGAAATATCCAGTCCCGATAATGTTTTGTACTGTATTTCCAGCTGGAAAAAAAATCCCACCCAAGTTGGCATGGCTACCTCAGCTGTTTATGAAATCTACTCTAAAAAATATAATTATGATCCAATCAAGCACTGTGATGTAATGATTAGGATGTTGGATTAGGATCAAGAAAACCAGAGCAGAAATCCCCACCCAGTTATGAAGCTCAACAGGTAATGTTTGACCAGTCACACTCTCTCAACCTAACCTACCTCACAGAGCTGTAGTGTCATGAAACCAGTATGGTATAGTGGTTAAAGGTTTGATTCCCTGCTCTTCCACATGCAGCCAGCTGGGTGACTTTGGGCTCATCACAGCCCTGATAGGGCTGTTCTGACAGAGCAGTCCTCTCAGAGCTCTGGCAGTCCCACCCACCACACAGACTGCCTGTTGTGAGGAGAGAAAGTAAGGTGACCAGATTGTCCCACTTTTAGAGGGACATCTGGGGGTACCTGGCAAATTGTACTTATGTTGAAATTAAAAAATATATATTACAATACTATTTTTGCGTTCTATGAAACTTTTTGTTACTCCATATAGACCAAATTTTTAGTCAAGAACCTCCCCGGTCAATGGTGTCCCGCTTTACCAATGTTGAAATCTGGTCGGCATAAGAGAAAGGGAAGATGATTGTAAGCCGCTTTGACCTTTTATGCACTGGAGGTTTCATGTTGGGCTGCAGGCTGGGGTTTTAGTCATGGCAGGTTGCCCCACCTCTTCCTGCACCCACACGGGGGAGCATTTGACCCAGAGCACCTCATCTGCCCCTGATTTGTGCTCCTGCACGGGAGCTGGGGCAGTGAAGTTCCTAGTGTGTGAACGGTCTTTGAGACTCCTTCAGGCTGTGAAAAGCAGGGTATAAAAACCAACTCTTCTTCTTCTTGGAATCATAGAGTTGGTAGGGATCTTCAGGGTCATCTTGTCCAACCCTCAACCTCCTCCTCCTCCTCCTCCTCCTCCTCCATCTTCTTGGAAACAAGGTGTGATAAAAATGTTGTCTATGGTGACTTGGATGAAACCATGACACTTTTTCCAAAAGGAAGGTAAGACTTGAGGAAAAAGAAAATAATGCTGATTTTTCCTCATGTAATACCTAAATACCATTTATGGACAACATTTCTAGCTGAGACACAATCTCGGTTGATTTCATCCTTTCAGCACTGTAGGCCATTCATATACTATCATCCACTTGTAGAGAAAGCAATTAGCAGAAAGAGACTTATTGTGGATTGGATCAGGCATTTATGCTAGAGAGGAGCTTTACTGACTGCTAATTCTGGTTTTTCTGCTGTCCCTGAAAAGGAAAACTGCTTTGATGGAGACTAAAAGGGAAAGTCAGCGACCATCTCTGTATATGGCCACTGATGGCTCTTGCCTCATCTTCTTCTTTTTTTAAGTCCCTTAAACTGTTCCAATTCCAGCCCAGACCAGTTCCCCCTACATTTCCCCCCCTTTCCTGCTCATTTGATTTGGATAAGCCATCACATTAAGCGGCATTCCTGGCAAGTCCCATGCTAAAATGAAGCAATGCTTTGTTTACCCTCCTTTTTTTGCTCGATTCAGATGACTGAATCTCTAAAGGATGAGTCCGCGGGTCTCAGTCGAGCACCTATTCAGCCAGCAACTGCAATTATATAACCATGCTGCTTTTGGCCTGTTTTCAGGTTTCCTTTGTCGAGAAGATGTTGCCCAACCTGTTTCAATAGGGAAGAGCATTTTGGGCACGGGGAGATTGGAATCTGCACAAGCACCTCGCTAACAGAATAAAACGGCATATTTCAATAGCATGGGCAGCATTCCCAGCCATTTTAAATCTGCCTGCTTCAGTGAAGATGGAACTTGACCTTATCTGCCTATTGAGAATACTTTCAAAGGAGATATAATAAAATTGTACCTCTTAGCCGATACTCATCAGATACTTGCTGGCACTCCAAATCTTGAATGCACCTCCAATTTAATAACAGGTTACTTTATATTTCTTATTTTAGGGGCAAAAAAAACCCCAAGTCCTCTTAGATCAATTTTGATATTTGAATACAAATAAATTAACAAAAGTACAAAGTAAATCCCTTTTTATAAAAAAAAAATCTGTTTTGATGGAGTGAGCCAGTACAATATAGAATGTTTTATATATTTATATTTGATATATATTTAATGATTTATATGTTTAATATTCTAAATATATTAAAGTTGAGGCGCAGCTTTTGTTCAGTTAGATAGTAATTTGCTTGAATACCTCAGATATTCACCGATACTGAAGATCTGATAAATATCTGTGTGCATGGTAGCCATTTTATGTTTGCATTCACCACCCTGTGTCAAAATTACAAATGTGTCAGCAGGCTGAAAAGGGCTGGGGACCCCTGATCTAGACAAAAACAGCAATAATAATGCTGGATGCTATAGACAATAAGCACTAACTACAAACAATTATTTTCTATACTGTAAATATTTAAATCCAATTGATTTAGCTTTAAAATGACCATAGTTTTTCATAAACACCAGACTGCCCAGCTTAGACTAACAGTAGTATCAGACTAACATTTCATTTATATATACAAATAGGAGTTCAGATGTGAGGATCAACCAGCTAGGTTTCTAGGTTACTAATATTTCCTCTAAAAGTGGGCATCATACTCCCAGACCAATGTGGATCAAATCTCAGAGTATCCACATCTGAATTAATTTCACAGTTTATCTGCCAGAATTACACCTGCACAAGATCACAACAATCACAGTACAGAGGGGGTAGTCAAATACAACAACCATCCTGAAAATAGTTATGTGTCATTTGAATAAATACATGACGCTCAGCTCCTATTTTCTCTTATTTTCAATCTCAATAGCCCTATCTGAGCCTTATTTTACTTCTTTTCTGCTGTTTACATGTTTGTGACGGTGAGGATTTTTGGAACAGCCTCTTTGCATCCTACTCCGCAGTTATCCTCAAAGTTCATCTCTGATCCCCATCCTTCATCATCCATTATGTGTCTCTTCAGCACAGCTTCCAAAATAACATTTTTCTTCCTCCCTCAACTGACCTTTTCTCACCTTCCCAACTCTGCCAGCTTCATTACATCACATCTGCCAATTATTATATGTCATCCTACATTACCATCACACTGAACTCTCCGTGAGGTCACTGGGGCTATTCCAGATAATTTCTGGACTGAGTGATCTCAAGATTGCGGCCTTTGGGTCCAGTCCAGAGAAAGTTAGTCTAAATGTACAACCCCCCCATTCTAAATATGTGTACTTGAAAGAAAGACCCATTGATTACAGCTCGACTTATTTCCAGGCCCCATTCGGAACTGTGAGGTTTACTTTTTTTTGTAGACCCCCACAGAATCAGGCTGTTCATCCCACTGAGTTCAGAGGGACTTAAATTTGCCTAATTTGGAAGGGTACATACAAACTGTGCCCAGAAGCACAGTCTTTTTGGCTGATTGTCTCTTCTGCTATCTCTATAGGGCTGGGCATTGTGTTCCTGTTATTCAAAGATGCTGCTGCTAATTATGAACTTTCTGTCCTAAATAGAATGCAAGTGTTGATTGTCAATGTTCTTATGCCTGCCAAATTGGCTCCCTGAAAGTAGGTCTAGCTAAATTAAGATGTTGATAAGTTAATCTGTTTAACAAAGATCTAGAGATGTGGAAAAGGAGGACCGAATTTGGAAACTTTTATTATTGAATACAGATTCTGCCATGACTAGTTTGGCAAGTAACAAGGATAGTTCATGATCCCTTGGAGCATTAATTCAAATAAAATTATTGCTGATGTTCTTCTACGTCAGTTGTTCTCATCTAGGGGGGTTATTCCAGTTTGGGGGGGGGGTATGATTAACTAACCCGGAGAGGTGTCAGGAGGACAGAGTGACTTTCTGCTCATCTGCCCGGCCTGCAGTTGTCTCATTGAATTGTCACACAATGGAAAAGGAACAGGATGGGAGAACTGTATTTACTCTAGGAGGACAGGGTAGGAGACAGGAGGTGGTTTAAGGTGGGAGTAGGTGTGCAGGCTCTCCCTCCCAGATGTAGAAACCATGAAGTAACCCACTCATGCTCAGGAGGGAGGGAGGAGCAGCGATTAAGGCAGGAAGGGGAAGGCCGCAGACCTCTTCTAGAGATTCTGAGGACTCCCAGGGGACTCCCTAGACGAGGGGTAGTCAAACTGCGGCCCTCCAGATGTCCATGGACTACAATTCCCAGGAGCCCCTGCCAGAGAACGCTGGCAGGGGGCTCCTGGGAATTGTAGTCCATGGACATCTGGAGGGCCGCAGTTTGACTACCCCTGCCCTAGACTCTTATATAAGACTCATATCCCATAGCAATTCATACCACATATAGGATCACATTGGTTTAACTTCTGGTTCAGCAGTACACAGAATTCCCATTCTACCTAAAACATGAAATAAAACACTGGAATAATTCATTCCATATGACGTTTATATGAAACTTCACTTATGAAGTTTAGCTCGCTTACTGATAAACAGGAGTGAAGCGAATGGGTACTGAAGTGCAACTTGACTTCTCCAGCTCCTGTGAAATTAATCTTGCACATCTCCTTCCAGATGACCAAACTATTCCTTTGGTGGGATGAAAAATCGTCCTTAAAAAAAAAGTGGACTACCCAGACTTCTTTTCCTTTATGAAAACACACCAATAAAAACTGACAAGACAAACACTAAATTCATAGTAAAAAGAAGCCACAACATTTATATGGACTATTTAAAAAAAACAAAAAAACAAGGGTAGTCCTAAAAATTTTGTGAAGACGAAAATTCAAAAGTGAGTTGGGATGTCCAAATATAGCAGCTTTTTTTTTTATCATGCAGCAATTTAACAGACCATTCATAAGTGGATACAGGCAAGTCAAGAAAAACCTTGGTTTAAGTTAGATCAAGAATGTTGTTTAATTTTGTTGGCTTATATCCCATGTTATGAGCCTCTTGTGGCGCAGAGTGGTAAGGCAGCAGAAATGTTGTCTGAAAGCTCTGTCCATGAGGCTGGGAGTTCAATCCCAGCAGCCGGCTCAAGGTCTACTCAGCCTTCCATCCTTCCGAGGTCGGGAAAATGAGTACCCAGCTTGCTGGGGGGTAAACGGTAATGACTGGGGAAGGCACTGGCAAACCACCCCGTATTGAGTCTTTGAAATCTGAACACCTTTTAGGAGGATTTTAAGCTGGGATGGTTTGTTATCGCAGTCCTTTATATTTAAGAGAGAGCCAGGTTTGTGTAGTGGTTAGGAGTGCAGACTTCTAATCTAGAATGCCAGGTTCGATTCTGCACTCCCCCACATGCAACCATCTGGGTGACTTTGGGCTCCACTGATAAAACTGTTCTGACTGAGCAGTGATATCAGGGATCTCTCAGCCTCACCCACCTCACAGGGTGTCTGTTGTGGGGAGAGGAATGGGAAGGCGACTGTAAGCCGCTTTGAGCCTCCTTCAGATAGGGAAAAGTGGTATATAAGAACCAACTCTCCTTTTCTTCTTAATGCACACTTTAGACTCATGCAGCCGGTTCCAAGTAAATTAAAATACATTTTACCAAGTTCATATCTAACAATGGATGGACAGAACACATAAAGGAGAGCCTTGCGTGCAAATTTGTTACCAAATTTAGGGATTATTTTCCCCTTATTTGATACATTTTGGGACTGGAGGAAAATAGGAGTTAGATTAAGATTTGTTTTGGCTAATAATATGCATGCATTTAATACTCAAGGTTTTTTTTAGCGCAATGTGCCTGTTGCACTTATTTTTTTAATACTCTAACCAGAGATTATCATTCTCCTGAAGAACAGTTGTTTGGGAATTTGGATCATAAGTGCACCATCATCTTGCCCAGTCTAACTGGTGTTCCAGATCAAAGGATTACAGAAACTACTGACTTCTTCTATAGTAAATAAAGAGAAAACTCAAACAAATAAAATGCTATCATATCTGTTAGGTATGACAAGCTAACAAACAGATGTACATGAACTGGTGTACATTTCGGAAAACCTGGGACAGTTTGCCCAGGGTTATCTCAGACAGTGTTTTGGTACTAGTCTATCGGTATTGTTATAGAATCCATCTATAATGTTGCATAACAGCTCATTTGTTTCCAAAGGAGCAGATTCTCCAAGCCATATTCAGCTAATAAATATGAGATACAAAAAGTTGTCCAAAGGTGGATTTCAATTCAAATGAATCTTGGATTGTTTTTTTCCCCCTTAAAATGCAATGCCTGTTATTTGCATTCTAATTCATCGAATGTAAACATCATTGCATTTTCCCTCCATCCCATATATATATTTGGATCTTTAAATTGCCTAGTATGCAGGAATCATAGAATAATCTTGTCATTTGAAACTGCAGTGGTTTGGCTCTATAAACTATATTATTCCAAAGTCTGCTACCAAATATTAAATGGAACATAATAGGAAATAGTAGGAACGTGGTCACATAAAATACCAGTCATGCTAAAAAGTTCATCTTGCAGACATAAAAGAACAAAAAAAAAATCCAACTGCCATGTATATAAAGTTGAACTGGCTGTAGCACAGAAGTATTGTGGGAGCTTATTCAGAATCAAGGTATCATCCACTAGCACAGTGGCTCTCAACCTGGGGGTCGAGACCCCTTTGGGGGTCAAATGACCCTTTCACAGGGGTCGCAGCAGGGCAAGCAGCTTGGCCGGGGCAGATAGAGATAGAGTGTTCGTTCATCTGTCTGGAGCAACGGAAAAGAGCGAGATCGGCATGGTGGGACAAGAGGCAGAACTGAACTGAGAAACTCTAGGGAAAAAAACAGTTTATATACAATTATGAACAATGGATCTTCACGCCATTGGTCAGTTTCGGTTTAATTTCTTGCATAACTTTATGGTTGGGGGTCACCACAACATGAGGAGCTGTATTAAAGGTTCGTGGTATTAGGAAGGTTGAGAACCACTGCACTAGCAACAAATGAGAAGGTGATCGAAAAAGTTGTTTGAGTGTAATGCAGACACTCTAAAGCCCCCTTTGGAAATTCCATTTTGTTCCACTCACATGACAGTGATCACTGTCAAACGAATAGTTGCTGCCTCATGGGAACACATGGGCCTTCCTTGTGGATACGGCTTCCGTTCCTGCAAATCAGAACCCTGAAAACACAGGATTCAAGGTCACATGAGTGGAAGTCAAATCCAATGGAAAATCCATATGCTGCTCAATTCTCATGAGACAGTAAACACAATATTGCCTTCCCAGTTTGGATGAACTGAATAGAATGGAACGGACTATCTGCAGAGGGCAGAGGACAATAGTACATTGGCCAAGACAAAGAGATATGCATTAGGAAAAGTAAGAAGCTGATGTAGCTGGCAACACTTCTTCTGTGATGGAAGAGACTAATTTATGAATGGGGAAATGATTTATTGAATGGTGCTTTATATCTAATTTCTTTGTCTGGATTGTGTATTGCCTTTTTACTCAACTCAATGAGTCCTGAAGGAAGCTAATAAAATATGGTTTTTAAAATTAAAATAACCACAAATCCACTAAAAACAAGCAGCAACCCCAATAATATAAATCAGCACCACCACTCCATTAAAGTCTGGTTTGAAAGGTTTTCCAGAAAAGAAAAGTCCTTAAATGATTCTGGGAGTCTTGTAAAGGTTGGACAACCATCTCATCTCCAATGGGATGGAATTACATAGTCAGGGGCTATAGCTCTTATGCAGATTTCAGACATCCAAAGCTCAGAAATGCAATGTGCATGGATTTCAAAACCTAGTCAGACTAATCTGGGTAGAGGAGCACAATAAAATCAGAGTCCAGTAGCACCTTTAACACCAATAAGGTCTTTTGTGTCCTCTGAACCTAAGCCAATTAAAGGACAAAGGTCAGCACCTTGAACAGAGCCCAGAAACAAATCCAGACACAGTACATATGCAATCGCATTGCCTTCATAGAACAATGTTGGTGTGTCCCAGAAAGGACCCTCGCAGCCTCTTTTTATACCAGTGGAAGTCTCCAAATGCTCTTCAGAAATAGTCCGACACAAAGCACTATTGCCGTTATCTAATCTGGATGGTGCGAAGACAAGTGTGATTGTGACAAGGTCAGCTTTCTTCAGTAATGGTGGGCCAGAATTAGCTGGTGAAAGAAACTTCAGACCAAGTTCTGACCACTCTTTGTCCAAAGATATATGATCATCTGGATACACCACCCACACTTACAAACCTGATCTTTCTGAGGAGTTTCACACCTTGTAGAAAAAGTGAAATGCCTGTTTCCATCCACAGGCACTTGTATTTATGGATTTGTTCAGAAAATGTACATGGTGCCTCACCCAAAAAAACTCCAAGACACAATCATAAAAAGGGTATTAAATGAAATCATTAAAATGGGGGGAAAACAAAGCATAAAAACAGCATAAAATATTAAACAGCCTTATAAAACAGTTCTCAGGCTACAAGCATACCTTAAGGATAATTCTAAAATATCTAACTGGTTATTTATTAGCCAAGATAAAAATAAATGCTTGTGCTTTGGTACGAAATACAGTAGGGTTGACACGGGATAAGCCTGAAGGAGGAGGATTGGGATTGTATGCCACAGCCAAGGGTCCCCGACTGAAAAAGTCCTCTCCCTTTCCTTCCTGCAGGGCAGAAAGCAAGGATTGTGAGAAGGATCATGTCTAGGAATGCCAGCTACCAGCTGGGACCTGGGGATTCCACTGATTTTACAGCTCATCTCCAGGTGACAGAGATCAGTTCCCCTGGAGAAAATGGCTGATTTGGAGGGTAGACTCCAGAGCATTCCATTCCATTGAGGTCCCTCCCCACCTCAAATCCCACCCCCAAAGTCTGCATGCATTTCCCAACTCAGGGCTGGCAACCCTAAATGTGACAGATGGGCTGGGAAGTTCAGGAGAAGGCAATCCTTCCAATAGCTTGGTCTCAAGCCATGTAGGGCCTTAAAAGATAAGAACCATCACTTTGGACTGGGCTTGGAAACAGATTGCCAGCCAGTATAGATATTTCACCAGAGGGGCTATATAATTGTAACATCGAACTACTGCCTGGCAACTGAAGGTTCCCCACAGGTTTGTCTTGTCTGTCTGCATCAAGTTCCAGTTTGTTTAGCATCATCCAGCCTTTCATGGTATCCAGTTATACATTACATTCATTTTCCCACTAATTCTCTGCTTCTATATATTAAGCCAGAGCCTCTTGTGGCGCAGGGTGGTAAGGCAGCTGACATGCTGTCTGAAGCTCTGACCATGAGGTTGGGAGTTCAATCCCAGCAGCCGGCTTATGGTTGACTCAGCCTTCCATCCTTCCGAGGTCGGTAAAATGAGTACCCAGTTTGCTGCTGGGGGGTAAAACGGTAATGACTGGGGAAGGCACTGGCAAACCACCCCGTATTGAGTCTGCCATGAAAACATTAGAGAGTGTCACCCCAAGGGTCAGACATGACTCGGTGCTTGCACAGGGGATACCTTTACCTTTTACCTTTATATATTAAGTTCATCTTATGTTACATACTAACCACCTTAAGCAGTTCATTAATATCTGTCTATCCATCCATCCATCCATCCATCCATCCATCCATCCATCCATCCATCCATCCATCCATCCATCCATCTATCTATCTATCTATCTATCTACCTACCTACCTACCTACCTACCTACCTACCTACCTACCCATCTTTTATTTATTTACCCATCTTTTCTTTTTCTTTTAAAGACCAATAGGCGATAGTTGGATGGTTTTGACAAACTAATCTGTGCTTCTTTGTATGACCCCAATCCATGCCTGAAATAAACCATTAAAACATTCTGGAAGATTCATATGCACCTAACTTGATCCTTAGTAAACAGGTTAAGAACCAATAAGTTGGTCAAAGAAATAGGCGCTCCTGACACCACTGAGGTCCCTGGCTTCCCTCAATAGCATTCCTGGTACCATAATATTGGAGAGGCCAATCCCCATTTTCTAATTGTAAGTAACATGTAAATTCTAACTTGCATGTTTGAAATTAACGTCCATGTAACACTCCGCTAACATATAAACTGTTCCTCCACTGTGTTGCCTTATTCCTTTTTGACATCTAGTTTTTGCGGCAACGTAGCTGTGATGTCTGACCCTTTGGCCTTTTCCACAGAGAAGTTAAAATTCCAGTGAAACAGCCCACTGTTCCATGCCATTCAGAGGAAACCATCTTTTCAAAAAATATGACAGAAAGTCTTGTAATAACATTTCCTGAGTACAATCTAGAGACCATTTGGGGGGAAAGTAGTATGAAGTCATAGAAACAGCGTTATTACCTATGAAATGTGTGAAATATTAATAAGTGCAATGTTTTGATCACCCAAGGAAAAAAGAAAAACCACAAAGGACCCCATTATATTATGCACAAGATTAATGTTAATTAATGGATTAGAAATACAGAACCTTCCCCATCCTGAACAACATATTAAACCTATTTAATATGTTTATTAAATATTAAGCACCGAAATCATGGGTAGGATACTTAGGTGAATTCCACTTTCTCTCCTTAATTGATAGCATAAGAAAATATACACACTCTATGGTTTCCGTTGTTTAAATAATACATCAAAACTGGCTACAGAAACTTTACAAACTTGCTCCATTCTTAGTCTTGTCTTTATTTTTTTCTACTGGAAATACTGAGAATAAACATTATTTTTTAAAAAAATGAACTATTAGACTACATTGAGACAACTATGTTCATTTGAATCTAGAATGAGTTTTGGAAGTCCTCCGGGTGACACTCCTCCCCTTTCCCCTTCTGTGCCACACCAAGATTGAAGACGTCCTGATTTGCAGCAAGCATTTGACATGGCATAAGAATAAGACAGAACTTTTTTTCTGAGCCATCTTAGTCCAACAGGCAAGCTTTCTCTGACTTTCTGTAGGGTCTTGGACAGGCCCACAACAAGGTGTTCTCTTCCTGCCTGCAGAATTGGATGTTCCCTCATTTGGCCAAACCAAGGATCTTTTCTTGAGAGTCAGCTTGGTGTAGTGGTTAGGAGTGCGGACTTCTAATCTGGCATGCCGGGTTCGATTCTGCGCTCCCCCACATGCAGCCAGCTGGGTGACCTTGGGCTCGCCCCGGCACTGATAAAACTGTTCTGACTGGGCAGTGATATCAGGGCTCTCTCAGCCTCACCCACCCCACAGGGTGTCTGTTGTGGGGAGAGGAATGGGAAGGCGACTGTAAACTGCTTTGAGCCTCCTTCGGGTAGGGAAAAGCGGCATATAAGAACCAACTCTTCTTCTTCTTCTTCTTCTTCTTCTTCTTCTCTAACACTACACTAAGAAGAAAAACCATGGAACAAAGGTCACTCAATAGAAGCTGGTTATATTATTCCCTTTTCCCACAAGAACCCCTGCTTTGAGCAACCTGAAGTAGCTTGTTATTAACAAAGATTGCATTCATAATCCCTTCTCTTCTGAATATCTTTCTGTCAGGTCAGGAATGTTGTCAGCTCTTTTTGTGATCTCTTGCAGGGTATAAATGTAAATGTATGAAATAAATTCAGCAGAAACCATCCAAAACTGCTTTTCTAAAGAAGGGATGCTGTGAAATGCTCCCTGATGACCGGCTCCTATGGGATCCTATCCTTCTGTTCAAAAAGCACCCCTCCAAAAAACACATAGACTGTTCCACATTCCCTGGTCTGCTGTGGGGGCCAACAGGGCCAATCCAGCCATAGGCCCATAGGATGGGGAAGGCCCGGGCCACCTTCCCCCATGTGGTGGAACCTTTCTGCCTTGGCTGCATTGTGGGGATGCAGAAATCCAGGGAGGATCACGTGCGCAGTGGGGAAAGGTCCCCCGTGAAGACACAGGAATTGGCATATTGCTCCACCATAACGCACTGGCAGTGGCTTGGATCGGCACTGCTGGTGCAGAATTGGTAATACAAAGACATCACTCCCATTAGCAAAGCACCAAGACAGAGAACAAGGCTTTCAGTGACGCCAGTACTAGACTGTGTATAGTGTTATTGACTGCTGGATCCACACACCAATAAGCCTACCGGCTCCCTTTTAAAGGCAACTTTATCCACCAGAAGAATAATGTAGCGTATGTATTATAAATTACAATGCCGGAGCACAATTTAAAAGATGCTCCATTAAAATAGTGCACTTCTCTCCTGAAAGGTTGACATATTACCGCCCATGTCCTACTTAAAGTGATAAACTGTGCTGAAAGACCGAGCAGGTTATCTTGTTCTATGCATGGTCAATCTATGAGGATGAACTCTGACCTGTTTAAATGAGGTTTAATACTTATTGGCCTGAACCCGGTTGTGGTCCTCAGAGTAACCTGCTGAGCAAAAGCAATCACGTAAGTTAAGTAACTACTTCCAATGACCCTGTGATGTATAACTGGTGGCTTTATTTATGGCACTTACTTCAAGATGCACAGAAGAGAATTGGCGCTGTAATAAAATGAAACTTTTGGTCTCCATGATTACCTGCTTTTCTTTTCTTTTTTTTAAACTTGACTCGCAACAGTTAATATGCAATTTAAATGAAAGCGGCAGAAGGAAAGAATGTAGGCAAAGGGTGAGCAAGGAAAATCCTAAACAGCATTTGAAGACATATGAGCTGAACTACTGGGAGCGCAGAAATTTCTGATAATTGATAATTGCATTTCTTGACTTTTCACACTTAGTTGTGACAATCCAGGGATCTTTCAAAACTGTTCTCTCTATTTCAAAATGATTCAAAGAGCAGCCTAGCTGCATGTTTTTTAGCCTTACCACAATATTCCTACAGAGCCCTTTTCACCGTTAGCAGGGTAATCGCTGGTCTCTATTACATACAACTCAAACTAAGAACTGTTATCCCTTGGCCATCTTTTTCCTCCCCTCAAAAGGCTTCAGACATTTCAAAAACATCCCCATTCTCCTCAAAATTTTACTTTTGGTAAACTCATGAGCAATGTAAAGATTTGGTAAGCCCTTGCATTGCACTGGTTTTAATTAAGACTGTTTTGGCTTCTCTCAAAAATTATCAACTGTTTTTCATTCGACAGGAATTAGAAAGTTAATCCTGCACTGCCGTTCTAGATGATGGTTGGTGGCAACTTTCGTTTATATTGTACGGAAACGTTGCCACCAGATTATGGATGAATAGGGAAAGGAAACTATCAAAGGTGAAGGTGAATATTTCCTTGCTCATCTTGCACTGGATAAAAAGCTTAATTCTTAGCTTGATCTTTTTTTTATTGTCTAGATGTTAATTGCAGTGCAAGAGCGGAAAAAGCCCAGCCTCTAAAACTAAGGTGTTGCTTTGGGGGAGTAAGAACCACCTTCAGAACAAGTGAAGACCTCTGCTGGATCAAACCCATCTGTTCCAGCATCCTGTCTCACACAACGGTCAACCATTACTTCTGAAGGGCCAACAACAAATTATAGAGGTTGAGGCCTTCCCCTGATGTTGCCTCCTGGTTCTGGGATTCAGAGGATTAGTGCCTCTGAATGTGGGGCTTCCCCTCAGTCTCCATGGCTAATAACCACTGATAAACTTATCCTCCATATTCATTTATTCCTGAGGCCATCACTACATCCTCTGGCAGCAAATTCCACATTTTCTTTGCTGTAATACATAGCAACCTTACAATGTAATCTTAATCCAAGTTATACCCTTCTAAATCCTTTGAGGTTAATGGTCTAGAAGGCTGTAACTCTGCTCTGCATAGTTTCTGGAGAGCAGCTGGGTTGGTCTGCAGTAGTAGCGCTACATTCAAGTCCAAACAATATGAAAACAATATGAAAACAACTGAAGACAGCAACAGAATACAGATAGGCTTGAGAAGTGGGCTAAAATGAATAAAATGAAGTTCAATAGGGACAAATGTAAAGTTCTGCATTTAGGTAGGAAAAACCAAATACACCAATATAAGATGGGGGAGACTTGTCTTGGCAGTAGCATGTGCGAAAAGGATCTAGGAGTGTTAGTGGACCATACATTGAACATGAGTCAACAGTGTGACTCAGTGGCTAAAAAGGCAAATGGGATTTTGAGCTGTATCAAACGGAGTATCATGTCCAGATCACAGGAGGTGATGGTACCACTTTGCTCTGGTTCGGCCTCACTTGGAGTACTGTGTTCAGTTTTGGGCACCCCAATTGAAGACGGATGTTGACAAACTGGAACATGTCCAGATGGTGAGGAGTTTGGAGACCAAGACATATGAAGAAAGGTTGGGGGATCTTGGTCTGTTTAGCCTGGAGAGGAGACGACTGAGAGGGGATCTGATAACCATCTTCAAGTATTTAAAAGGGTGCCATATGGAGGATGGAGCAGAATTGTTCTCTCTTGTCCCAGAGGGACAGACCAGAATGAATGGGATGAAATTAATTCAAAAGAAATTCCATCTAAACATCTGGAAGAAGTTCCTGACAGTTAGAGCGGTTTCTCAGTGGAACAGGCTTCCTCGGGAGGTGGTGGGTTCTCCATCTTTGGAATTTTTTAAACAGAGGCTAGATAGCCATCTGACGGAGAGGCTGGTTCTGTGAAGGCAAAGGGGTGGCAGGCTACAGTGGATGAGCGATTGGGATGTGAGTGTCCTGCATAGTGCAGGAGGTTGGACTAGATGACCCCTGAGGTACCTTCCAACTCTATGATTCTAAGTGCCCCGCAACACCTTTTTAACCAAACTAGATGGTGCTCTCGGCATGTCTACCTATTGGCCGATTTAATTGTTTGCAACTGTGGTCATCTGTTCCCTAAGCAGAACCGATACAGGTAGTCCTGGCAAATGTCAAATTCCATCAAGAATGGAAACTCAACAGCAGACGGAGACACTTGCTCCCCAGTAGTAGTGGATTTACATTGCAGCCACTTGAACAGCTATGTTAATACTGGTTGGCTGGCTTTAAGACTGTTTAGGCAGCTTGTTCCTCTTCTGATGATAATGCCAGATTATAGTTCTCCAGTCCACAGATCCTTGTGCAGCAGGCTAAGTATATGCAGAGTGTATGAGTATGTGAGCACCAACCCAAGGGCTAGCTGCCAATTTGGGAGCAGGGGGATGTTAGTATGTGGAGTTAGTTTAAAAGGGATCACAGATTCAAGATAGAAAGAAAGCATTGCAATAAGGGATTAATATGTATCGCCCTCTTTGATTTTTTAAACTCCTCTTGAGGCTTAGACCAGGATACCGAATTTCATAACAAATGTCGAAGGCTGCAGTTTGAAAGCCACCTTCCGAAGGGTAAACCCCACTGAACATCGTGTGACTTACTTCTGAGTAAGCCTGTTTAGGATTTCTCCCTCTTTCACCCAAAACTGTCATCACGGCTGAAAGAACGTATGCTTCCTTCTCGCGTTTTTACAAACCTGTCCATTGGTTAGCACTGACTTGCTACCAGATTATTAAAGAGATTAACATAAAGAGTGTCGTGGCAGAATTAATTCCGAGCACCGTGCATTTATTGATCCATGAAAATATTTAAGTCTCACCTTTCCTCATGGCTCACGGCGGTTTGCAAGCCGTCATTAAAACGTTCTAAATTAAAACCAACCAACTAAAACATCGGATAACCCTCCCACACACACACACACAACACACACACAAAGATGCCTCTAGTTAAAAGCCCCATTAAAATCCCTCGCAAATAAAATGAAGCAATACATCTGTCTAACGCAGGGGTAGTCAAACTGCGGCCCTCCAGATGTCCATGGACTACAATTCCCAGGAGCCCCCTGCCAGCGTTCGCTGGCAGGGGGCTCCTGGGAATTGTAGTCCATGGACATCTGGAGGGCCGCAGTTTGACTACCCCTGGTCTAACGTTATCAATAGCAACTGTACAATCTCTTTAATGCACCTTTCCCTACTCTCAGAGTTTGTATGATTGCTTCCTTCCTTTCTGCTCCCCCATAAAAGAAGCAGGAATGAGCCACTAAGTCAGGGGTAGTCAAACTGCGGCCCTCCAGATGTCCATGGACTACAATTCCCAGGAGCCCCCTGCCAGCATTTGCTGGCAGGGGGCTCCTGGGAATTGTAGTCCATGGATACCTGGAGGGCCGCAGTTTGACTACCCCTGCACTAAGTCAACAAACACCCAAGGCATAAAATTAGTTTTTAAAAATGTAGACTGCCGAGCAAGGCATAAAATTAGCCATAGAGAAAACTCATCTACTCTGCATATGCTTTTCATGCAGAGGGTTCCATGTTCAGTCCAAGGCATCCGTGTGAAAATAGATGTTGAACAGCAGAGCTAGAAAATGTCAGTCTCTGTTTGACACCCTGGTGCCAGTCAAAGAGAGTCTAACAAAGAACAATGCAGCTTCATGAGCAGTAGAAAAGACCAAGAGTCCAGCAACACCTTAATGACAAGCCAAATGTGTGGCAGGGGAGGAGCTTTAGTGAGTCACTGCTTTAAGATATCTGAGGAAGTAAGTGGTGATACCCTGCCACAGATTAGTCTTCATGGTGCTCCTGGACTCCTGCTTTTTTCTACCACTACAGATGGACCAAGAGCCTCTTGTGGCGCAGAGTGGTAAGGCAGCTGTCTGAAAGCTTTGCCCATGAGGCTGGGAGTTCGATACCAGCAGCCGGCTCAAGGTCGACTCAGCCTTCCATCCTTCCGAGGTCGGTAAAATGAGTACCCAGCTTGCTGGGGGGTAAACGGTAATGATTGGGGAAGGCACTGGCAAACCACCCCGTATTGAGTCTGCCAAGAAAACGCTAGAGGGCGTCACCCCAAGGGTCAGGCATGACTCGGTGTTTGCACAGGGGATACCTTTACCTTTACCTTACAGATGGACCAACAAGGCTACCATCTTGATCCGTCTCCATGGGAGGCAGCTTTGTATGCTCAAGTGTAATACACTAAACACAGACCCGGGCAAAGCTGTTAACAATAGGACGTTTTGAAGGTCATTAATTCATAAGATCACCATACATTGGACCCAACTTGATAGGACTTGGCGCATGTACATGTAACATCAATAGATTGGTTTTTTTAATCATTACAATGTAACAGCGATCCAGTTAGGTCACATATTCTTCACTGGCTTATTGCTACAGATTTCTGCCCCTGCTTTCCAAAACTGTGCTCCCTTGGGTCAAGGGGAACATCAATGTGTGCGTGTTTGGGGGGGAGGGGAGCAATGAGACAAAGGAATCAGCAAAGATCACCATTCCACAAGCGGAAAAGGCCATTCGGATCCAAGCTGCCCAAGTTAGGGGTGAAGGCTATTTGAAAGCTCTCTTAATTGACCTGTTCTGCTCATGAAATTCAACCCTTGATATTATAATCCTAAAGTTCCCAACTCCGGGTTGGGAAAATCCTGGGAATTTTGGAGGTAGAACTCAATAATGAAACTTATTTCTTAGTTGGTGTTTAGGCTTGCGCTGAAAAGCATCTCATGAACCTATAGCTAAACAGCAATTTAAACCCATATCCCCCAGCTCTCCATTTCCAGAAGAACACAATAGGCAAATAATATTCAGAATTATCAAAAAAATGCTTTTCTGGCTTGTGAAATTTGGCCTTATTCCTTTAAACTTTGCACATCGACAAGAGCAGGTAAAAAATTTTCACATATTTAACCAGTAATAACTTTTATCACCATGAATTTGCTATTGATTGCTTCTTTAACAACAAAATGCATCACAAACAGAAATGAATGAAGCTGTCGAGGAGAAAGTTCTATAGTGGTTTTACTGTCAATGCCCGCCATAAATAACCATGACATCATATGAGTCTTATCTGCGGGTTGCTGTTACTGATCGATGGGATCACTCTGGTAGTGTAAATAGCTTCTAATGTCCCATCTTCCACCTTCAAATAGGTTCTGATTATTTATGATAGCTGTTAGGTTACAAGTCTGAGCTGGGGCCGGGATTTATTTTCTACTTATGGCTGCTGCGGATTTCAAGTTAGATAGGATTATTTTTTAGTTAAGATGATGAACTGGGATAAAACTGTCATGAAGCCTGGAAAACCTGTGTCTCATATACTCTCTGTAACAATTTGAGTATGAAATCCAGAAAACCTGGAAGGCTTTCTTTTTCATTAAATCACACTGCACATTATTATTTAAAAAAGGAAAAGAAGACATCTAGCCTGGGAGTGTAACTAGTTGTTATCAATCAGCCTCGATAGGCCCAGCACAATGTACTTGCAACGCGCACGGCTAGATTGAATAAAAATCATGTCCTTCTTCCTTGCTATTAAAGTCTGAGCTATGGTACAGCCCTCCCCTCCCCCCCTTCCTCTCCATATGCACGCTGGTTCCTTGCTAAAATTATCGAGAACATTTAGAAGCCCTCCAACCAAATGTCCTCATTTTTCCCATGATGATCGTGAAAAAGCACTTTTTTAAACATATTCAGTCAAACAAACAAAAAAATTATACACTTTAGAGTAGTAGACATTTGTAAAGATGATAGATAAGCTGTGTTTTTCCCCCCTCTCTCTTTAAGGCAGGTCACAGGCTGACTTAAAGGGGCTTACGACATGTATAAAAGCCCACAGTAGCCTCATACCTGCACAAATATGAGCTATAATTCAGAAAAGAATATTAGCAATTACTTTTACATAATCAAAAACGGATCTGGAAACAGATGTTACTACTGATTTTCGCTTACTACTTGCTTCAAAGACAGAATAGCCAAGTCAGGGCCCTTTTAACGAATTCATTACATATTTCCATAGTTACTTTCAGATCTTCCCTTATCTTCTACTTAGGAAATGCGCTCATTCAAAGGATAATCTAAAGGGAACAGGCCATCTTGCCAGCATCAACAATAATTAATATATGGTTAGCATTCTATGGCTAATTTGTCTAAAGGAAACATCCTTAATGGCTACGGGGAGGGGGGGGAATCAATGGAAATGAAATGACAAAGTGATGAACACGCTGATATTCTCATTTTTCACTGACCTTCTGAGGCCATTCAATTTTAAAGACGTATCCTATCATAATCCTTCCTTTTCCCCCTGCCTCCTATGAATCACTTCTTGTTGATTATAAGCAATCTATAAATGGCTATCTTTCATGGGACAACATCACCTCCTTTAAAAGAAATCCTACTTGAAGAACCCTTGACATGTTGTTTATTTTACTTTTCTTTACGGCAATTTTATGCCCATTGGATTGTATAAATGTCAGGCAGCCATTTGGGGGGCATTCCAACACATACCAAAGATGCTTGACCTTCATCTCAAGGGGTCCAATGAGATACACAGCAGGAGAGGACAATGGTGATTAACGGCCACTCCTGCCAAACTTGTTTGGCCGTATAAAAAGACCCAAGGCATACCCACCAGTACATGTACCAGCCCAAGAGCACACAGATAAAAAAATGACACGACTGCTCCTTTTGCCTTTGAATTCAATATGGCAAGCCAATGAACTGAGGTACACATCTAGCCCATGTGATTTAGGAATGCTTCAGTCATTACCATCTTTATAGTTTAGAATTCTTCTTCAATATCCTTACAACAATACTACTCCTCTGGTCTACAGGTAGAGCCATGCCTTAGTACAGGGGTAGTCAACCTGTGGTCCTCCAGATGTCCATGGACTACAGTTCCCATGAGCCCCTGCCAGCAAACGCTCTACTGTAGTCCATGGACATCTGGAGGACCACAGGCTGACTACCCCTGCCTTAGTAGAGCATGTGCTTGGGCACGCAGGTTCTAGGTTTAAAGGGCTGAGCAGTAGATGATGTGAAAGACCACTATTTGAGTCTCAGGAAAGGTGTTGCCCATCTGAGCAGACAATATTGGCTTTTCTGGACCAAAAATCTGATTAAGTATAAGGCAGCATCCTGTGTTCGTGTGTGTCTTGGGAGGACATTTTCACAAGAAAATGCTGTTTTTTTAAAGCTTCTGTATATAACAGCACATCGTTACTTTTTTCTTTTATTATTATTATATTTATTTCATCTTTCCATTCAACTTAGAATCCTCAAGATTAGCGGTACCCTACCTTTCTCAGGTCAGGAACTGTCTCCGGAGTGAGGGAAGAGCCGACGGCCCGGGTGCTGTGAAAACGCGCATGCACAGTTGCCGCGCATGCATGTTTTCGCCACCAGGTGGCGCTAACGCACATGCGTGACAACTGCGCGTGCACATTTTCGCCACTACTGGGCGCTAACGCGCATGCGCGACAACAGCGCGCATGCGCGTTTGCGTCACTGCCATGCCGGCGGCTGTGCCTGCCTCTTCCCTTCCTTCTTGCTGCCGGTGGGGGGAGGCAGGTATGGCTGCCGGCGGCCCGGTACCATGGCCTTTTCGGCCCGCCACCGGGCCGCGGACCGGGGGTTGATGACCCCTGCTCAAGATGACAAAAAAACTGAATTGAGCTGAAATATTATTTACGGCCATTTAGACCAAACAGCAGTTAAACAGTCTGGGACTGTCATACCTGCGGGACCGCCTTTCCCCTTATAATCCCCCAAGAGCACTGAGATCCTCAGAACAGCATCTGCTCAGGGCTCACGTCCCAAAAGACGTGTTGTTGGCCTCGACCAGGGTCAGGGCCTTTTCAGCCCTGGCCACAGCCTGGTGGAATGAACTCTCAGAAGAGATCAGGGGCTTGCAGGACCTGAAACAGTTCTGCAGGACGTGTATAACAAAGTTATTCCACTGAGCCTATGATTGAGGTCAAAAATAACACCTACCATGGAATGGCTGGCCTCATTGCTAGGGGAGAAGTTGAAGATTGACTCCTGCTGGTCTTAGTCGGGATTTTAGTCAGGGGCATGATTTTTAGTATACTGGAATGTTTTAAATTTGAATTTTTGCCTATGTCTTGATGCTGCTACCTACCCTGAGCTTTTGGAAGGGCAGAATACCAACACACATTTATTATTGTCGTCATTGTTATTATTGCTTTTATTGTTATTATTACATTATCAATTAGATACACTACATTATTTAAATTAGCGAAATATAAACTGTAAATGGAAATATGAAAGAATGAAAAGTTAACCAGCGACTTGTCTCTCGGCAACTATGTATAATACTTAATTAGTATAAAATCCAGAACCATTTAACCCGCTGTGCTTATGCCAGTTTAGTCAGTGATTCAGGCTGGTCTCCAATCCCTCCGATTTATTTTCCCCTCTCTTATAGCCTCCCGACTTTATTTAGTACATCTTAATTTAACTTTAAACCATGGCGCTGAAAATTCAAGGACCACGATTCAGTGAGACAATGGCGGTTTTGTCACATCTAGGCACTGGTAGCCACACAGGAAGTGTGGACAAGTCCAGCTAGCTGATGCCAGGGATGGATGATTTATTACTTTAATGTCCACAGTGGCAATTGGCCCCCTTCCCGCTGTCACTCAGCCCTTGCAAAGATTCCCTCCTAAAGAAGAGGTCCCCCACTGGCCTAAAGAGATTACAATGCTTGTCATAAAGTGTCTTTTAGTAGAGGGGAACGGGTATGAAAATGGCCAAAGAAAGGGAACAATCAGAAGAGACGAGAAGATGGATGTTCTGTAACCTTTTCTCAGAGACCCATTTCTTCTACTTTTTCTCCTGTCTTTAGTGGGTTTTTGTTTTGGCTGATGACAATGCGTAATAGCCTGATAAATTGATTTTGTGAGTCTCCTTTCTCATCCCTTGAGAAGACACTAACTCTTTGGGACTTCAGAGGCTCTCGGAGGCAGAAGACAACAATTAGTTTGTTGGGGATGTCAAAAAGGAGCTTCAAAGATTTGGGCCGGGGTTGGGGGGGGGGGGGAATCTTTTCTGACAGATCAGGGCTGACAATGTTGGCAGCTGCTGGGAACTGTGAAGATGGAAACTTCTTCCAAATCCCTCCAAGAGGGAGTCAAGGTTGCGGCGTGTTAACTCTATACAATGTTTTGGGCTCCCAGGTTTTAAGCAGAGGACTTTATTTGTCCTATGGAGTTTATTTCCAAGGGGAAAGATCATATTAAATCACTGCGTTTGAAACCAGAACTCCACAACCAGTGCTGAGCAGGCAGAGTAGCAGTGACCTGTAAGCACATCTCCCCTAAGTTTCCCGCTGCTTTGCGGGGTTCAGACAACTGCAGCGTTCCATTTTTGTCGCCGGCTTTGTAAAATCCACCAGAAGCCTTTATAAAAACCATGATAGAGCTGCAGCATCCAGTATGCGCATCATATTAATGAATATGGGAGAATATGATGGGATTTCCCCTTCATCCCCCTACACCAAATGAACTTTACATGCCTTACATGGCGTTCAGTCAGTACATATCAGTTTATTCTGCAGCTAACTTTACTTACTTTGGTTGACTAAAAGTCAGCCACTTTTAAGATTACTAAAAGCGAAGCATGTTTCTACTTTTACTGGAACCAGCTATAAATGTTTACTTCATAATGCCCAGCCTTAATTCGCCTTTGATGCTGTGTTTACGGTAGAACATTTGCACTATTTGTGACAATCCACAAAAGCATAACAATAGTATTATGGCATTAAGAGAAAGCCCACGGTTCATTGTTTTTAAAAGAAAATGTTTACTACACCTGCTTCTGTAGTTGTCCAACACAAAGGGTGCGGGGCCAAACATATAGAATTCATTTGAGCCTATAAAACACAGTATTACCTGATTTAAACATTTTATAGAGCAAGATAATTTGTTACAAAACTCTACACATTATTAGAATTGTGGAGTACCCTGAGATATCTTTAGAGATCAATAGATTCCTTTGCTTCAGCCAGCACCCAGGATTTCTCAAGATTTGCAGGAGGCAAACTCAGCATGTATATTATCCTGTGTTCACAAAGAGGGTTATCTGAATGATAATGTGAAAATGCTGAAAACTCTATTGATCATGCTTTATAAACAGTTTATCTGGGCACAATCTATTAGTCCATCCATATGTCTTACAGAGAATACTACATGCAATCAATACTGCCTAATATGTCTGTTTCCATGATTAATTGCCATTTTCTAATTAGCTTTAGACAATGACTGGCATGTAGCTAATGAGTTTTACAAATACATGTTTAATCTGAAAGGTGGTCAGCAGGGGAAAGAAAGATGTGCAACCTATATGGATTGATAGGAACATAAAATCGCTCCTTTGCATTTACAGAGAAAGGAAACGGAAGATTATTTAATCTGGTAAGAATATAGATTTCTTGGCTAAAAAGGCCGCTGAGCACAAAGGTGTGAGAATTCCCCCAGCCATTCACCAGCTTTCAAAAACAAATCGGTCCAAACCATTGTTCATTTAAATCCCAACCATCTGAAAGCAACATTAATATTATACCATTAAGTGTATTCATATTATAAAACATACATGGATCAGCCTCATTCAAAGAATATAACCGCAAACATGCATGTTTCTCACTATTCACCATCCAAAAGGATTCCCCCCCAAAAAAAAACCTGATGATTTTTTGGTATGTTGGTTCCCCTTCCCCAGATGAGGCGATAGTTGTCAAAGGCAGGTCCTGCGTTCTATTTTTAATGATACGCCACGGCTTGATCCTGCTGGTCATCAAACAGATGCAACTAGCCCCTTGCTAGGGTGAACTGCGTTCCATTGAGTTCCACAAACTCTTCTGCACAACGGGGGACTGTTAAAATGCAAGCCCTCTAAAATTTAGCAGCACCCCTGAGAGCCACAAATTGAGAGAGATTAATTCTGTGCCCCTGCACCCCTCATTACCAGCAGAGCTGAAGTAGGTCAAATGCAAGTTAATCTGTTAAATTCCACTTTTGTGCATGGATGTTAAAGCAGCCAGCAGCATACTGGCTAATGTCTTTAGGCTAAAGTGCAGGACTTAATAAATGCATTCCAGGTTGGTAGGGAGTACCACGCCGGTTAACTAACACACATCACAAACTTTAAAAACATCCGGCAGCTAAGAAAATTGTCATATAAACCAATAATGCACGTTTAGGGAATTATTAAAAACCGGGACAAATATGCCATGATTCCTGGCTGGAAAACAAACTTTTCCTATAGTGATAAATGCAGAAAACTGGGAAATCCAAATGACAATGCCCAAAGATGTTTTTCGGGAGAAAAAGCTGCTAGATACTGCTGGGGACAGAATAAAAAATATGCTATACACATACATGCAGTTCTCCACAATTATTCCAGCCTTCAAATTTTATCCTACGGTATGTGGGAAAAAAGAAAGGAGAAAATTTTCCACCTTTAAACATCTTCTCTTCCAATGATTTTAGTTATGGTCTAGATGGCAGGTGCAACCATGCAATTTTTATTAGAGATTTCTTTATTATTAGAGATTTTATTAGAGATTCCTTTGCAGGAGATCAAAGTCTGGCTATTGTCTAGATGGCTTTAAAATCCGCTTGTGCTCTCTATTTCTAATGTTTGCTTCTGATATTTTGCCATTCATATGTATTTTAAGAAATGAACAATCCTTTAAAAAAATACACATATGACGCTGCATGTCCCCATAAAATAATTATATTTTATTACTATTACTATTACTATTACTATTACTATTACTATTACTATTACTATTACTATTACTATTACTATTATTTATATCCCGCCTCCCCCCGAAGGCTCGAGGCGGCTCACATAAAAACCCCTCCCCTAAAATCCATAACAATCACATAAAATTACAATAACCAATTAAACAATTACAACAATAACAGTAATAGATGGCAATACTAATCATCGAGTCTCTGCCACCTCAGCAACAGGGAGGTAGAGGAAACTAGTACTCACTCACTAACGCCAGATTTCATGGGGGGGGGGGGAGCTGATCCTCCTCACCGCCCAGCCTCACCGTAGGCCTGGCGGAAGAGCTCTGTCTTACAGGCCCTGCGGAATGCTGGTAATTCCAGCAGGGCCCTCAGCTTTTCCGGGAGCTCGTTCCACCAGGTCGGGGCCAGGACCGAAAAGGCCCTGGCCCTGGTAGAGGCCAGTGCATAAGCACTGAAGGCACAAGCCGTTTTCTCTGCAGGTGCAAATGCCCATACATAGGGCATGTGAGAGACCCCACACCAAAGGCATACAGTGGGAAACCAGGATTCTGTCATGCTTGTAGGCATTCCTCAGCACACGTGTACTGCTGCACATGCATAAAAAAAGAACCAGGAATTTAGGATTGAAATTGCAAGCTCCCTGGTGCAAGGACCCCTCTCTTTTTCTTACAAAAGTGTGTTATGGTGTCATATATATTTTGTACCCGACTTTTTTGTCAGTCCTAAAATTCTTGCTAGTCAACTCATTCCCAATACATCATTATTTCTACACAACATCAGAAAGCAGCGTATCCTGCCCTTCCATAAAACCAGAAGACAAGCCTTTCCTGTCCTCGACAGAATCGGAACCCAGCGCCATATATCCCAAGAGCTGTCAGAAGTACTAGCTTGCTGCACGGCGTTCAAGAATTCCAGAGGTCAAGGGCCCTTCTACTGCCTCTGGGCCCAACGTATAACTCCCCAAGCCGTCACTACATTGACTGAAGCCGTTCCATTTCCCACCGTGGCTTCCCTCGGCCTTCCAATTCATCTGGGAGTGACATTTCTATGGAGGGTAGTAATTTTCGCGAAAAAAATAAAAAGGGAAATATGACAAATGCTAAAAACTAGCACAGCGCCACATAATTGTATGTCAAGGTGATTCCCTAGCAAGAGTTTGCCTCCGCATATTTCTCACTTGCTCCTCATGCATCTTCAGCGGGCAGCACGGTCTGTCAGCTACTTTAGCTAATGAGCTCCATTTTGTATGTCAAAGGGAGTTCAGGCACTGCTTCCCCAGAGCTATAACATCATCATCCTATGGAGAAGGGGGGAAAACCCCACCGGTCCTCCTATAGAATCCTCTTTAAACAGCTTGCCGAGGAGACATTTTCATAGTTGTCGGGCTGAAGAATGAAGAGGGAATAATTCTCTTTCTTAATCTTGTACATTCAGGTGATGCTGTTACAAGAAGATCTGCCATTCCTCAGTTTCCCCCTCTGTAGAAATAAAGTATGCTGGCAGTTTCCTCCTAAGTTACTTGGTCCATATTGAAGTAGTAGTTTTTTATACCTTGCTTTTCACTACCCGGAGGAGTCCCAAAGCAGCTTCTCTTCCTCTCCTCACAACAGACATCCTGTGAGGGAGGTGGGGCTGAGAGAGCTCTGATGGAATTGCTCAGTGAGAATGGTTCAGGACTGTGAATAGCCCAAGGTCACCCTGCTGGCTGCATGTGGAGGAGGAGTAGGGAATCAAACCTGACTCTCCAGATTAGAGGCCACCACTCTTAACCAACCCAACAAGCTGCCCTTTGATTACCAAAAAAAAGGCATATTCCCAAAACTGTTTTTTGCATAGCTTATTTCTTGTCCCCTGTTCGGTGTTTGGATTCAATAAGGAGCTGTGTTTTCACAGAACTACCGAACCTGCATGAGGGAAATGAATGGGAATTCCACAAGGCACCGCAACAGTGGTGCACAAACCCCATCCGTTCCTTTCAAGGAGCCCGCACAGAAGCTCCCTGTGGCTTGTGCCCAGAGACCATAACAAATTACACTCACCTCTGAAAACATGCCGTGTTGCCAGCCTTGTCCGACCTTCTTGCCCTACCGCCTTACCTGTGCCAGGCTCCTAGCTAAGGGCAAAACGACGGCCTTTTGAAAAGCGCTTAGAGCAGTGTAATGTTTAACGGCGAGGCTTGTGCTGGTTTAAAAGTTAATAGCATGATTGCTCCGTGAATCCTCCTATGCCTTTGGAATTGAAAGATCATGACAATTCCCTGAGCCAATGTAACTTCATCTCTCCCCCTCGCCCTGAGACCATTAATACCTCGGACCCATCCTCCTCTAGCTTCTGAGATGCATTTGGTAACAATCAAGTTCTTATTTTTAAGGAGCCTGAAGATAAGGTATCTCCGAGCTCCACACTTGGGGTAATTGATCACATTTGTTTCCTGTGCATAGGTTAGACTCCTCTCCTCTGCGCTCCCTTTCTCTCTCCTTGGCATGTTTCTCATTACCCTCTGCCTTGTTAGCCTCGTAGAAATGGCCTACTGAAGTGAGTGAAAACAGGACGATACTATTACAAACCACATCTAATCACCGATAGCAGCCTGTCTCTTTCAGCGGGAACTTTAGTACCCTTAATGCTTTTCTGCGGAGCCCTCCTACGGCTTCAGGCATGCAGTCCTGTTGCTTTAGGAATATCCAGTGCTACGTCCCAGGCCGAATGTGTGCAGCCAACTTTTCTCACCGTTCCAGTGTTTCACTTGACATTAATTAACTCTCACCTAAAGGATAGCCTGCCTCCAGAGCAAGGCTGGGCTCATAACTTCTCCTGCCTCTTAAAATAATTTAGGAAATTTCATCTTACTTCGGTAGGCTGTGGGATGACAATGAGCTTGGGACATGCACAAGGCCAAATCATTGCCCCCTGTGTTAGCGACTCAAAGAATTGCTAATGCCTGTGCCCACCCTGGTTCCATGCTGACAATAATTAATATGGATTAGAATCTTTTCTTCATTTATTAGCATGTGTTTAAAGGGGGGGGTGTCTACCGTTCTGCCACTCCTCAGCTGTTCTAATTGTGAGTATGACAAAGAGATGAAAGACTATTAAAAGAGTAATTCATTTGCACCAAGTCATCTTGAGTATATTCCCAAACTCTGTCTCTCTCTTTTGGAATTACGGGAGGTTCTACCTGCTTCATACGAGAAGGGGACACCATTTTTGCTGATCAGTTTCAGGAAGTCACAGAATGCCACAGCTTCAAATGTAGAAAGTTAATAACATTTTCTCTACAATGGTAAAAGAAAGCACAGCATTAAAATCGGCCTTCCTATGTATGGCACAAACTGACAGTAAATATTTTTAAATGGTGAAAACCGTATTTGCTCATTACATTGTAGAAGGACCAAGGCTAAAAGCCCAGTCTCTAAACCAAGACATTAAAAGAAAATCTGAATCTTTGCCTATGCAACGATTGACAATATAAACTTTAAAGTCATGTCTAGTAAGATTTATGCTCTGACCATCTGTCTTCCAGACATCTGTATCAAACCTTTGTTTGGAGAAATAGCTATTGTGTTCACATTATATTCTCTGATATTAAGATTCAATGATCTATTGCACATACTGTTGTAAAGTAGGCCCAACTGTTTCATTTTATCTTCTTAAAAAAAAAAAAAGATTGCTTAAAATATACGTTGGAGGCCTTCAGATTCGTATTCAGTTGTTTGTGGGTACATTTTACATCATAAGGCCCATCGAGGGTGAAAACTCAACTCGTTTTAGTTGTGCCCCCAAACAGACTCCTGTAAATCTATTCCATTCATTCGCTGGGCAATTCAATTGTTTCAATTAAAAAAACAGGAAAGGTCTGTCGAACAAGGGACATTGGCTTTATACCAATAGTGAGTTAACATTACTCATGTTGAGAATCAGAGCAGCTTGCTGGAATAAAGATACATAGATCATTTTCTATTTCCATTTGTTTCACAGCATCCAGAAATACACATTCCTCGGTCTGCCCTGTTCTCCAGGTTCTTTTCTGCTCTTTCAATGTCTTCTATATCTCCCTATCTACAGAAGTTCGCACATTGTCAACCTATCCGAGGTAAAAGCTTTTGAAGGGTTACCACTCTTCTTGTGGCCTAATAAGGTCAATGACCTTTCACATCCCTCTATTTCCTTTCTTATCATTAGCCTGCAACGCACATCAACCCTCTTTTGATTTCTCTTCGTCTCTTCCACTCCCCACCTCTTCCATTGGACTTTGTCTAATTAGGAAGTTAATTTCCTCTCCTCTGACGGGAGGGTTTTGATAACAGAAAAATCCCACTCACAAGTAACATAAAATTGCTAAGATTTCCTGGGGAGTGTTTTGTCTCAGCAGCTGTCATGACTCATCATGGCAGCGAGTTTGTCTAACATGCAGAGAATTAGACTAGATATTCTTCCTTAAATAAAAAAGAAAAAAGATCCTGAGAGTTAAAAGTGTTCCTGCATCTCTCTAGGGAACACCTCTCTTGGCAGGAAGTTACTGACATTTCACAGGGACAGGGACCGTGGCAGAGAAACTGGTTTATGTACCAAGTTGAAAGGAATTCTACAATGACATAATTTTGCTGCATGGCTCTCTAAGATAAGGGTTCTCAAACTGTCTCTCACAATGAATTAAAGAATCTTGTGTCATCACAAAGACTAAAAGATTTATGGGGGCATAAATGGGGATGGGGGGGAGGTAAACAGTCCAAAAGCAATTAAATGCAAAAGGTATAGCCTTTTGCATTTCTATGCAGACTCAAAGTGTACACAAGATAAGAACAAGGACCCGTTCACATCAGCAATAACAGGCAACAACACAATTTTGCGAGGTGTCTCTGTCCTAAGGCACAGATTTAGAGTGTGTTCCCCTGACTCTCTCAGTCTCATTTGCATGTCACTTGTACATCACAGATGTCTCTTCTTCATGAAATGAGAGTCATTGTGGAAGCTGACAAATCTTTGGTTCCACTCTCTCTTCAGCCAAGATCTCACTAAGCAGCTTTTTCTCCACTGCAATACCTCTCCTTCCATCTACAAAATGGGGCTAATGTGCAATTTGGACTGGTATGGCTGATTTGGGCCGAATCAAATCAAGGCTGATTTTCAGCCGAATGAAATCGAACCGCATATCCTTAGTCTGTAGACTGGAGTTGGCATGTGCGATTTGGACTGGATTCTGCTAATTCAGGCCCGAGTCAATGCTGATTCGGGTACTTTTCAGACAATTCGGTCAGATTCGTGCATGCCTAATTCATGCCACTTTCTTATCCCACCCTTCCTCCTAGGAGCACAGAGCAATGTGCATGGTTCTCATAATCCCTCTCTGCCCCCTGGATGGTCCAAGAGACAATGACTGGCCCATGATACCCCAAAGAACTTCAGGGCAGAGTGGAGATATGTACTTGTATCTCCCCAGCCTGAACCTCATGCACTGCACTGGATTACCCTCCTCAGTATCAGGACACAAATACAAGCAGTTGACTCCCTCAAACACTTTAAATGCTCTACAGCAGGGGTAGTCAACCTGTAGTCTTCCAGATGTGCATGGACTACAATTCCCATGAGCCCCTGCCAGCATACACTGGCAGGGGCTCATGGGAATTGTAGTCCATGGACATCTGGAGGACCACAGGTTGACTACCCCTGCTCTACAATATTTTTCAAGTGATGATAACAGTAAAATATCATGGATCAGTTAGCATAAAACTCAGTTTAATTGCACTTTGGGGACCGATTCCACAATTATTATCTTTATGTTGATCCATCACAAAAACCATGTTGCTGTTATTGTTTAACTAAACACTGGTATGCATCACCATGTGGAAAAATGTTTCTGTTCAGCAAGGAGTCAGCTATGGGGGGGGGGGGACTTGCCACTTCTTCTTGCCCCGGGACTTCCAGAAAGGTCCAGGTGACACACGACCTTGGGTTTAAACAAGGACACAATGTTATTAACGAACAGCACCATGGCTTAAATGATCTTTGGGCCTATTGCAGAAACCTGGCGGGGGAGGAGGGGTGAGTAAGTCATGCCTTCTGAGGGAAAAAGGAAAGATGGTGTATGTCCAGGGCTAAATTGCCTTGAAAGCACCTCTTCCCTCACTGTGTATGGTCGCGCTTGGGAGGAAAATTATGCTTAAAATATCCCAATTGAGTACGAAAACTGCCCTGTGCCATTCTTGCTAGGGCTGAAACAAATGCCTCTCCCATTCAAAAGGTAAAAGAAGGAATGTGAGCTTAGTTTCTTCCCTTATTTTCCCTTTGCATCCAAAGATAACGTTAATTCTCCAGGCATCTCACCCTGATGAATTGCCTTGAAACATCATCACCCCATTGATTACTGAACGTTAATGGGACATCAGCCCATTGATTTTAGGACTCGTGTCTGTTTTACTATAACAAGGGCCTGATCACATCCATTCAACCAGACTGGAAGAGACCCAGGCGGACAATCAACACATGCTCATGCTATGTAAAGAATTCTGCCCAAATGCAAATTGCTCCTTAGTGCAGTATCTCCTAAGCTGCAGCTGCTCTGAAGGGCTGCAACTGAAAACTGCCCTTACTAATCCCAAAGTGCTCCATATGACTCCAAGCAGGCTATAGTGTTTACGGGCCTCCTCCTGTCTCAACGTCACCTTACCATTAGAAGATTATATTTAACTGGTTTTGCCCAAGGTTGCGTACCTTTCCAGTTTTTTAGGACAAGAAGAAACAAATGCATATTCCAGCTGCACGAGTGAATGCTGCATAGCTTCATGTGTACTTCCTCATTTCTGTATTGGGGGCTTATCCCCCCCCTCCAGCCTTGTCCCCCCCCTCCCCTTTAGCTCAGGCTTGAGATTTCAGTAATTCTGCAAACAAGCCTCAGGAGACAGACAATTACGCTCCCTTGGAGTCTCACCCCTTAGAGTGTCCACCTGTAGCCAGACCAAGATAGCATCCCAGTGCAATGAATTAGCACTCTAAGCTGATTAGAACAGCTTGGCACAACTCTATTTTATTGACACAATGAAGAGAGGACAGAAAAGGGCCTGAAATGAGAAAATCATTTCCATGCTGACTGAATTAAAGGGACAAAAGATCTCCTTGCCGTTGCAGCATTCAGTTCGTGGGGTTGGAAAAAGAGAGGGAGGGAGACAGAGAGAGAAGCCACTTAATGGATCACAATAGATCTGAACAGACAGATGAAATTCAAGACTTGAGCATGAGTGCGATTAAGGAGCTAAACATATTCGAAATCATTTTGCCAATACTCATAATTTTGGTGATTGCAGGGCTCCCTTAGTAGAGGAGAAAACACAAGCACCTTAAATAACAGTAGGAGATTTTTTTATCTGCTTTGAGTCTTTGTATTTCTTTCCTTTAAAAAAAAAAAATCATAGCTCATTGTTCCGTAATAGGTTTGGCAACCAACCTAAATTGGACTTAAACGGATGCTTGCTACGTTTCTCAATTTAGAGAAGTGAATTAATGCTGTTTAATATATGGGGAGTAATAATACCAGAGCATCTCATTCCCAGGGAGGCTTAAATTGATTCTAAATCATGTGCGGTATTTGACATTATTTAGCAGAAAATAAACTTACTGCAACTCCGTGTATCGGGGAAATGTATGAGTCTGTGTCATCGCAAACAGCTCCCTCATTAAATTTCAGTGTACGCTAACAATAATGGGGAAAGAAATGCACACTGCCAGAACTTCCCGTGACTGATCTGTATAATTATTTTCAAAACAGGTGTGCAATTTGGTTCATGAGTTTCAAACCAGGAGCTATTCATCTGATTGGGGGTTGTTTGTTTTTTACATGGCTTTAAAACCCGGCCCATGAAAGGCGCTACAATTATCAGTATTCCCATAACTCTCCTTCTTAATTGTTACCAAGTTGGGGTTTGACACTGCAAATATTTTTTGTCCAGATATCAAATAATCGTAACATTGACCTACACGTCACAAAAACTTTGAGTCCATTCTTAGGAGAGCGTTGGCAAGTAAACAACCCACAGGGATAAAGACACAAGTTGATTTGTTTTACCCCTTTTTGCCCTGAATGAAAAACAACCCTATGCAGCAGAATAAAATCAGAGTCCAGTGGCACCTTTAAGACCAACAAAGATTTATTCAGGGCGTGAGCTTTTGAGTGCAAACACTCTGCTTGCACTCAAAAGCTCACACCCTGAATAAATCTTTGTTGCTCTTAAAGGTGCCACTGGACTCTGATTTTATTGTGCTACTTCAGACCAACACAGCTACCCATGTGAATCTAACCCTGTGCAGCAGGACATGCAAATCAAACACCTCTTCAGTGACTGTTTAAACGCAGGAAAAACAACATTCATTTCCCCTCATACTACCTTAATCATACTATTATCGGCATCTACTTTTAATTATGCCATTCTACCTTTTGGTAAGGCTGCCTTTCAGTATCCTGATTTTTCCTCATTAGTTTCTCCTGGTCACTAGTCTGACTTCTAATAAGATCTGGCTATTTTTAAATGTGAAATGAATTGGTAAAAGGTGCGGAGAACTGATTTGCACATTAATGTTTCGTTTTCTAGTATAACTGTGTATCGCTTCAACGATCCTAAACAGAGTTCTACCCTTCTAAGCTCACCGAAGTCAACAAGTTTAAACTAATGTAATTCTGCTTAGGATTCCACTGCAAGGATTACTTGTACCATATCTTTATAAAAGTGGATAATCGTTGTTAGAAATTACCGGGGGAAGACTGCTTTTGTTTTGCCCCGTTTCAACCGCTCATATTACAGAGGCAAACAAATTCGGTACGTGCCCCATATCGTTCACTTCTGGGACAGCTCTAATTTTCATCCACTGATTCCAGACCATTCGAGCCCTCTCAAACATAACGGATGCCCCTTATTTCAGACACCATGGCTCCGACGTTTCCCTTGTTTGGAAATGTTGATCCGGCAGCCCTGGTAAAGACTTCAGTCATCGCAAGAATGACTGACACCGCATTTGGTTAACAGTCATACCATGAATCCCTGAACTAGATTTTCATTGTAGAAACATTATTGATAGCCGCATAACCCTTCAGAGGAAGGGGAAAAATGCAGGGTTAAGTGTTCAAGATCACACAATAGATGACAAAATAGAAATTACTCAAAGGGGTCCCCCACTTCCCCTCCCTATCTCTGATGGACCGAGCTAAGCACTTTATATAAAAAGTGTGTATATAAAGCTTTGAGATATTTTAACAAACGCGACGTAGTGTAACTTTGCTGACAGCTTGTCACATTTCACTGACTGTTGGTCTGGGATTCTGTGATAACATCTGCATTCACTCAGGGTGAAAGCTTAGCATAAGACTAAAAAAAAAATTTTTTTTTTTTTTTAGAAAAAGAAAGAGCAGCCCCTGCCACATAATGTTCCATCATTCTGTCGGTTCTGACATGTCATCTGAATTTTTTGAATCACTAAACACATCTGGGATTCTGGTCCGTATTATCTTCTCTTGGTTTCTATACTCATTCAGCAATGATGGAGGGGGGGGAGGTGGAAACGTAAAATCTGAAAACAAGGTACTGGATGGCAGAGCTCTCTCCCTCTTAATCCTCCAACCCTCATTCATGCTCACTGTTAATCTCTTAAGACATTATAAAACTGTTAGACAAAGAAATGTGAATACCTCTCCTCTGCTCAAGAATGGGAGGGAACCAAGGAAAATCTGGATCATGCTAAGCTTTTCTTTTCTTTTCGCCATAGAAAGGGTAACTTAAACCTGTTGCATCAAATTATTTATAATTCCCGACACTAAAGAGAATGCGTTTCTCCCTCTTAATTTTTCCCCCTACCGGAGGAGTACTGGCATCGGCAACAATGCAGGGAAAGAAAGGAAGCTAGGGGATTGTGAGGGGCATCAGACGTATCCCTACCAAGGTACAGAGAAAAGCAACCAGGGAGCCCATTGGAATAGAGGCAAATTGTGTCTTATTCCCTTCCTTTTAAACATGTTTGATTGTGCTGCATATTATTAATGGTCTTTTTATTAACTCTTTGTGACCTGCATTAGAGGACATCCATTGCTACAGAAGGGTAGAACTCCAAGGGTCCAACGTTGAGGCGATCAGCAGATGCTCCATGTGGCCTGTTTGCCACTCACAGATTTTGGAAGCATTTCGTAATCAACAGCTGCCTCTCAAAGAATCGCATTTCAGGCTTTTCACCAGTATGCTTACTTATTTACTCCAGTTACACCCCGTCTCTCTCCACAATGGGGACCCAAAGTGGTTTAGCATCATTCGCTTCTTCTCCACTTTGTCCTCACAACAAAATCTTTGAACTAGGTTTGGCTGAAAGAGGTAGGCCAATCAGCTTCCAGTGCAGAGTGGAGATTTCAACATGGAACCCCCAAATGCTAATTCAACATACAACCACAGCACCACACTAGTTCAATATACCCTTCTAGAAGCGTAGGACCAAAACTATTCATTGGGTTGAAAAGCTAACAGCTCAATCAGCGGTTGGTCAGGAGAAAGCACTGATAATTGCAGGTTTTCCCTCCATCCAACAACCCTCCACCTCTGAACCCTTTCTGACCCTAGGAAAGCTGATTCTTAGAGTCATGAGAACTAGATGGACAACCAACCCCATGAAATAGGGGTCTGTAATGTCAAGGGGGAAGAGGACAAAATGTTTTTTTTCCAGAAGAAAAAGAAGAACTGGTAGTTTTTATACCTCACTTTTCTCTACCTGAAGGGGTCTCAGAGGTGCTTACAACTGCCTTCCCTTCCTCTACCCACAACAGATACTCTGTGAGGTAGATGGGGCTGAGAGAATGCAGAAAGATGACCTTTTCTGCACTGCAGGCTCTGCGCCAAGTTGCCCCGGCTCTTCCTATTCTCACATGGGGGAGCATTTGGCCCGGTGCACCTTGTCTACCCTGGAATTATACTCCCGCACGGGAGCTGGGGCAGTGAAGTTCCCAGTGCAGAGCTGTGAGAACAACTCTAGCAGGACTGTGACTGGCTAAGTCACACACCTGGCTTCTTGTGGAAGAATGGGGAATCATACCTGGCTCTCCAGATTAGAGGCTGCTGTTCTCAATCACTACACCAAGCTGATGCTCTTAACCACTACAGTCTTCTGCCTCTTCTGTCTGTACAGCTGTAAAAGATCCACTGTCTTTACACTTACTGATCACTCAGTCCATCCCAGTGAGAGCCTCTGTGGCAATTTCAGTTAGAAACTGGGGTGGTCTGACCACCACCTCACCGTGGAACTTCACAATGAAATAACGCAATTAGGCTTAGTGGCCTGTAATTGGGGGGCAGGGACATAGACAAGTCCATCTAGCACAGAGTCACCATGCTCTTGAGCAGATGGCATTTATTTCAATGAATTTCTCAGCTGAATTCTACCCCAAGTACAGAGATGAGCAAACAGATTTCATCCAGTTCAAATTGCCTAATGCATTCTCACTGGAGTTACAATCTTGGCTATAGGACAGCCATCATTCCCTTGTTTTAAGGGCTCACACTTGACTTCATTGATTTGGACATAAGCAGAGATGAAGCCTGAATCCATCTTTTAGAGAACTGTAAATGTGTAAATGGTGGCTTAAAAAGAAAGCCAGAGCACAGTAGAAAATCCAGCCTTGTACGTCAACCTCCTCCAAAATTTTGAAGGGGCATAGGTGAAATAAAGTCAAGCCATTTTACAGTGCCATCCTCAGCAGAGTTATAACCTCCAAACCAGGGGTAGTCAACCTGTGGTCCTCCAGATGTCCATGGACTCCAATTCCCATGAGCCCCTGCCAGCATTTGCTGGCAGGGGCTCGTGGGCATTGTAGTCCATGAACATCTGGAGGACCACAGGTTGACTACCCCTGCTCTAAACTCATGGACTTCAACGACATTAGAAAGAGGTAACTCTGCTAAATACCTGAAATAAAACCACAGATCAGCATAACTATACAATTTACTGGAAGGCAGCAGGGGAAAAAATCTTGAAAGAACAGATATTTATGAGCCATAGAGTACCCATCAAAAGGGTAGCATTTCTTTACTCCAGTAAAAGGTTTCCACTAATTTCCACTGGAGACACAAAAATGGCTGCAATTGCTCACAACCTTGAATCTGGCCTCTGACTTTGCCTCAAGGGAATGACCATGTTTTGCCACCATACTGCTAAAGTTCTTGACACCAAAGCCAGCATGGTGTAGTGGTTAGGAGTGCGGACTTCTAATCTGGCATGCCCAGTTTGATTCTGCACTCCCCCACATGCAGCCAGCTGGGTGACCTTGGGCTCGCCACGGCACTGAGAAAGCTGTTCTGACTAAGCTGTAATGTCAGGGCTCTCTCAGCCTCTCCTTCCTCACAGGGTGTCTGTTGTGGGGAGAGGAAGGGAAGGTGATTGTAAGCCACTTTGAGACTCCTTCAGGTAGAGAAAAGCGGCATATAAGAACCAACTCTTCTTCTTCTGTCAGCTGTTTTTCTGCTTCAATGTGTGTTATGGTTGGAGTGGCAGAGATTCAACACTTCAATGGGGGGGGGGTTAATAACATTTTGCATTTTTTTTGCAACCCTGACCTTCTGGTATGTCAGAAATATTTTTAACCCTGTATGTGCCCACCAGTTGGTTTTTTCATCTTCACAGGGGGCATGTGGCTATCAGAGATATGATGCTAAGGGTCATTAGGATGACACAAAGCCTATTGATATTTGCTCCCCCCCCCCCCCAATTAATAACATCCTCTGATTTCAGCTCTTTAAGTTTCCTCCAGTGGTGCTGGTTGTCCATCACCCACAAAAGTGAAAAAAAGACCTCTCGGAAACCTGTGGAGGAAAATGTATGCTAGAATCTGCAGACGCTGTGCTGAGAGTGGCTCATGACCCGCCTCAAACTCTGGCATGGTCTGTTGACCAGGGGAGGGCATCAAGCCAAGAAGAAGAAGAAGAGTTGGTTCTTATATGCCGCTTTTCCCTACCCGAAGGAGGCTCAAAGCGGCTTACAGTCGCCTTCCCATTCCTCTCCCCGCAACAGACACCCTGTGGGGTGGGTGAGGCTGAGAGAGCCCTGATATCACTGCCCGGTCAGAACAGTTTCATCAGAGTTATGGGGAGCCCAAGGTCACCCAGCTGGCTGCATGTGGGGGAGCGCAGAATCGAACCCAGCATGCCAGATTAGAAGTCCGCACTCCTAACCACTACACCAAACTGGCTCTCCAAAGTCCACCTTCAACAAAGTGCCTGATTTTATCTCCACGAGATTCTCCCATAGAACACCAAAGGATTGACAGAAGAAAGTCCAAAGCCGGTCAAGGGAATCCCGGCAACCCTAAGCTTATGCCTCCAGCATTGTGTGGTTTGGAAATTTAGGGAGATGAAATAAGACACGCATTATAAAAAGAACTACTTCCAACAACCTTTAATAAACAAACTGCAGCAAAATTCAGGTGGTTACCTATGCCTTATGTCCTCTGCAGGGCACTCCGCTCTGTGAGTATGAATTTGCTGATGGTCCTGGGCCCCTGGGAGGTATGCCTCGCCTCAACCAGGGACAGGAGCTTTTTGGTCCTGGCCCCTACCTGGTGGAATGAGCTCCCAGACAAGCTGCGGGCCCTGTTGGGACTCTGCATTCCGCAGGGCCTGCAAAATGGAGTTCTTCTGCCAGGCATTTGGTTGAGGCTGGGCAGAGGATCCTGGGGTATAAGATCAGGTCCCCCTCCCTCTGGCCCCCTGGGCTCCTGTGCACAGTACTGGCCTGTGTCGAGAGTCATTGGAGGATGACCCCCTGTTATCCATTTATTTTTACTACTATCTATAGTGTTACTCTGACCGACTCTAATGGTTCGTTGCCTGGAGAGGAGTTTTATGGTATACCGCCATTTCATCTGTTGTTGGGCAATTGTTTTAGTTATTATTAATTGTGTTACATAGTTTTATATTGTATATAAAATCAACAGCGCAGAATGGTGGGATTAGGGGGCAGAACGAAAACAAAGGAGCAAGCAGGCCCCATCTTGCAAACAAACACATTTTTGGAAAAGGGGAAGGGAGCAAAGCATGATGGGAGGCGGCCTCTGTCAGCCTCTGTTCAAAAAGTGTGTTGCAAATTTCAGCCTGGGGAATAACGGGAGGAAAGCCCAAATGTGGAAAGGCTAGAGTCAACTGGCAGCATCCAAAGTGAATCCAAAGCGAGGCTAAAAGAAGGTATGTCTCCTAATATGGAGACGGTCTCAGTATCACAGTTCATAGGTTCTCAGGTATAAGACAAATAACAAAACCTTAGCAAGCCCATCAGACACAAGACTCTCCTGCCACTTTACAGCTCCGTGTGATATAATACTACATTTATGGGAGGAAGATGTCATCTTTTATGATTCTGTACCTTTAAGGCATTTGCAATTCCCCCCCCCCCTCCCCTTCGATGATCACAGACTGAATTTTCAAAATGAGATCCTGCACTCGTCGGTCTCGTAAAGACAGATGCTTAGCCTCATTCCAACGCGTGATGGGAAAGGACGTTAAAAAGAGAGGCCAGCCGGGTATCAGGGAGGAGCTGTCTGGGGGCAGCTGTGGGAATAGGGGTGGGGGAGGCGTGGCAGAGGCCCAGTCAGGGCTGAATAACCCCAGGGGTACTCTGGATGGCAGAACAAGGGCCAGGAGTTCCTAGCTCTGCTAGATAAATGGGGGAAGGGTGTTTTGCAGAAGGGAGAAGAGCTACTTGATAATTTTTGTCATAGCATCCAAAGGCCAGCCCCCTGGCTGGAAAGAACAGCAAACGCCATTGTTGGTTAGATTTCACTGGAAATCGACTGAGCGAGGCGGGTTCTTCCCCGGGATTCTCTTTAAGAATGTCACATTCTCCCAGTACGCACTCGCGCTCTGTCTCTTCACTGCTTGTTGAGCCATCAAAACACACCTTTGTTTCATTTTGCATGCAGTTTTCACCTCTGACCCAAGAAACTAGTTGTCGGCTTCCTGAACTTTATTGCCTGTTAATAGACTGCTGGCTCTCTTTTCAGTGGTTACAGAAATGCTAAGAAAAGACATTTAATTAAAGGCTTACAATGCCCGTGTCTGAAAAGCAAAGTCAGTATGCTGTTTTTTTTTTTTTCCACACAGACACACACACACACACACAAAAAGAATAATATGTTTGAGGTGCTTTTGATATTCTTTACAAGTTTGGGCCACCCTTTTCAACAAATAAGAAAGACATCACTGATTTAATTATCTTCCAAGGGAACAATGGCATAACAAGCTGAATAGTGCTACGTGATGAATCTGGGTCATTCATCTTCCCCTTCCATCTATCTACACATTTTGTTTCTTTCGAGGCGTCGGGCTGATGTCCGTGTCATGAAGCAGTCCTCGGCTTTCATCAAACACACCCGGATGATCTTTCCTGCCCACTATTTCGTGACACATGGTTATAATCTCACCCATTTTTCTTTGTCGTTGGGTGCTATTAACTGCATCTGTTCAATTATTTCCCTCCCCTCCTGCTCAGTTTGAAAGAACGGCAGGTTTTTCTCAAAGGTAGCTAGTTAATGAAAAGCGGATATTTCATTCCTTTCCTCGGTGTTGTGATGAGTGAACAAATTCCCTAAACCCTCCAAAAGACATGTCCTTTTTCGGTTGGCCAAAAGACACAGTAGGGTTCGCGGATATTATTTTACATTAAACGGCGTTATTAAAGATGATTTAGCGCTCTTGTTTATGTCCTGTGAAAGAAAACCTCAGTGAATGTCTGAAATGTGATTTTATTAGAGACCGGATATCGTTTTTGAACAAGTTTTGAACCCTTGCTTTCCTCTCCCTTTTGACAAGACCAATAAACTCTGCTAAGTCAGACATGCATGGAATATCCTGAGTCAACTGCGTTCCTTAAGGAAACAAGCCCGAACAATCAGCTTCTGACAGCTGCATCTCCTGTTATTTACAATGGCCATCACAGTAATAACTCACCATTTCTATATTAATAAGGCAGTGAAATTTATTATGATGGTATTGAAAAGTTATTAAGTACTGCATCCCAAGTGACAAAGTGCCACAGCACTGTCACCATCCAAAAGCAGTTGCCCATCCATCACTCGGCTGTCCAGATGGTCCTGCATCTTTATCGCTCCCAGGTTGGTGACATCACCTGTTCACCCCCTCAAAATTGATGATGAAAGCAAACAGATCTATCTTACTTACATTTACCAAATCAATTTAATTTTACAGGCTGTGGCTTGGTGACATATTGACTGTTTTCCTTAATGGCATCTACTGTACTTAATGCAAGGAACTCATCTTCGAATCCCGGCTTTCATAATGTGTCATTTCATAATAAATTTCTTTATCATGCGCTTATTTAATGGGAAGAATTACGATTGTCAGTTTTCTCTAATTCAGTTTTATGATTATTTTGTCCTCCCCCACCCTCTCTCTTTCACACACACACATATCTTAAGCTTTTGTATATTATATTCCTAAGGAGCTGAAGAGTATTTACAGCTTTCTGTCAACAAGCAATGAGGAGGATCTGGTCTTTCGCCAACTTCTCCTCTAGTGTTAGAATATTCTCTTCATCCTGCTGGGCTCCTTCACCCTCTTGCCCATCCCTTCTTCAGCAAAATGCCGTTTGAATCAGCTCCTGTAGTGAGGCTTAAACAATTGGTGGTAACTGGTTGGCTGGGCATTTTTCTTACTAAGATTTGCCCTTTAGCTGCAAAGAATCGGATGCCCATAAAATGTTTTTTTTATCATTGTGGTTTCAGTTCTCCAGTTTAACGCTGTGCTGTTCCAGAGGAAAAGGCTGGAGCTTAGAGGCTTCGGCAACAGGAGGGCAGATTTCAGTTCAACATTAGGAGAAATGACCAAATAGGAAGAACAATGCGACAACTGGGCCAATAACTGGGGAGGTGGGATCTTTAGGTAGAAGCTTGATGGCTATCTGTCAGGAATGCTTGAGATTTAGATTCTGTGCATTATAATAATATAAATAAATAATATAAATAAGGTTTCATTTTTAGCCTGTGTTGCTCAGGGTGGCTAACAACCTCGAAAAAAATATCATTTGCATAGAGGCTAAAAGCATTAGTTTGCCATGAGCTACGATTTGGATTAGATAGCCAATAAAGCCCTTCCCATTTTAGGACTATTTGAGGCCATTTTAAAAGGAAAGGAATAGCATCCAGGATGGTATTTATAACCTTCCTCCTGCCCCCTATGACTACGTGGGAACTAATTAAGCCATTGATTGGCCTCTTCTGTATGATTACCAGAGTACCATGGGGAAATGTCAATCATGCCCCTCTGGTAAGAGAACCAACACAAGCTGCTCCTCCAAAAGAAGGAATGAAGCGGACTTGGAAAACTGTGCAACTTCTAGGACTATGCCTCCCTTCTTTGCTTTTTAAAACCACATGCAATATAAAAGCAACCATAAGTTTAGGCACGCTTCAGGTATGCCCGGCAGAGTGTTACATTTGCTGCTGAATGCAAGAACCGAAGGTGTAGAGGTCACCATATTCCAGTTCCTCAAATCTGAACAGCTAATCTGCATGTCATGCAAACCGCCTGCTAATTAAGCACATTGGTTTTTACATTGCCTCCCTTCAACACTGGATCAGTTCCTGTTTTAACTCTGAGGGGAAACTGGGAAGCATCTTTGTACCAGACCATTTGCAGAAAGGATCCGTTTGTGCTTTTCTATTGGACAATAACTAAGATCGGTTCTTAAGATATAATAATAAGTATCCTTTCTTAATGCTCTTGTCAGCTGTCGGACCCCTCCTCGCTTAGAGGGGAGATTTGTCCGCAAATACCCTTTAGCAACGTTGATGGCACCCTGCTATTGTGTTACTTTGCAGTCACATCCCTGTGATGGAAATGTACAAATGTTATGTCAGTTTCCCCAAAAATTGAGTACCAATGTCGGAAATCACATAGGACCAGGAACTATACTCTTCTGCCAGATGCCATGCTTTCCAGGAGCTGCCCGGATTCCTCAGATGACCTCATCATGGACCTTCAGGGGTACTCAACCATTGTTTTTTCTCTCCCCACTCTAGAACCGATGCCAGTTTGGAGATCAATGACACACCTGAGGATGTTACTAATTTTATCATCACTTAAGTGCTTCGTACTTCCCACCACACCTACAGATTAACATAATGACTGCACCCAGTCCATTTCCCATCCCCTAATCCCAAATTCTTGATTCCATTTGCATTTTTGTCTTATTCAAGGATGTAACCACATCTTTATCTTTCTGCCAGGAAAACTCAAGGATCCGCTCAGGGGAATCATAGGTATTATCTCTTTCATCAGAAACCTCCAGGACTTCACCCAATGTTTTTCCTACACTGGACAAGAATATCACTTGCCTTCCAGGTTTCTTTGTTATATATATGCAATTCATCAAGCACATTGTTTTAGGGGATACTGCACCCAACCAAAATCTATCTGTTTAAGGCACACACCAGAGGCCCTCTGTGTGTATGTGTGTTCTCTGATCCAGTACACACATCCCTATATGCTTGAAGGCTCTTCATCTCTTCCAGAAGTGCTGGCCATTTCTCTGTGGACATCTTCCCCCCTCCCTTTATGCTCCCCTATCACACCATCTCATCTCTTTCTTTCCTCTTGTGTGAATGCTTAGTTTAATTTGTGTGCAAGTGTGTTAGTTTTATTTTAATTTGTTTTTCAATAAAATCATTTTATTTCAAATTACTCTCTGTCCGAGTTTCCATGGGAAGGACCCTGGTATACACAGGTGGGGAATCCCATTGTTACCCCTCTCACAATTTAAATTTCTCAACTGGATTCTAATTTGGGTAATACCCTGGCATTATGCTCCATCCAAGTCCCTTCTTTTACCAAACCTAGCTCCTCTGAGTCCCCCCCCATCCCCACCTGCCTCAGAATCCATACCCCAAACCTCCAGGTATTTCCCAACCCAGAGCTGGCAGCCCTATTCCCAATGGAACAAATAATACTTACTTCCTTGTGGCTCCCAGACCTTTTCTTCCTTCTTCCACGCAGTTGTTTTTATCACAAGCAGGCCCTGCTGCATGTTTACTCACAAGATGCTTACCAGGACCTAGCAGCTACAGTATAACTGCACATTTCTTTGTTGAATTCATGCACTTTGTAACATCTTGTTACACTCTTAGATTGCAGCTACTGTGTTTCTACAACTTCAAAATTGAGGATTTCCCCCCCTTACTTCCAATCAGGATTTTTTAAATTACTTTCTCCTTACCTAACTTACCCTTCTGTTCTTTCCTCCCTATGTTCACCCCCACCCTCTTGTTAGGTTTTTCTCCCCCAAATGTCTCCCCCCCCACCAAACTTACATACTGTTTTTTTTTTCTGTTGTAGCTATTTCCAGATGCCATTTTAGGATGTTCTAGCACTCCAAACTGACCCCCTATTTCAATGTCAGTACATGCAAGGACAGGAAGTGTTCTTTTTTTTTTTTACAATCTCATCTCCTTCCAACAGGACTTGGACAAGCAAGTTTTTGGTTGATGAGACCAAATAATATTAGCAGCATGATAAATGCCAGTAGTTATGTGAGCCAGGCCTTAGCATTGTTTCAGAAGATGATTCATGCTTGTGAATACTTTGAAAAAAACATACTGTGCCAAACTCAGGGGGCCTTAGTAAATCACATGTATTATTTTGTGTCAGAGTTGCTATGAATAACTGTAGGTAATCTCTCACACAGACACACATTTATGTGAACCTCTGAGGCTTCCGCAAGTTACATGGGGTCTCATCCCATCCCATAATAGCCCTTTTTGATTTTTAGAACTCTAAAGACCCTGTTCACATATTCCATATTTAGATGTACACACAAACTATTTCAAGTGTAACCCCAAAACATATGTGATTGAGAGACACACACTTTAAAATATTAGTCATACAGAAACACTCAGACTGTATTCAAACATCATGTCAAGCTAACACTGGACTCTCCCACATTCTCATTTTCCTCACTCATGTTCCCTATTGCTGGGAGGGGGGGAGGTTGTTCACTCTAGTGATCGAGTAAATATTACATTGTTGTAGTCTAAAATCTGCATAAAAACTTGTCGTTTAATTCTGCAGGTAGATAAGCTGTACATGCAGGGATGTAATATTGAATTGACCACTAGAGGGAGTAAAACACATACAGAAGGGGGGGACTTAAAGCAACTGGAACACACAAGGAAGGAAAATGAGAATGCAAGACCTTCTTAAGCCTGAATGTGCACAAACTAAGTTCATTGCAGGGTTCACCAGTGTCTCATCGTCTCTTTCCTGTTCATAAAGAATGCAGGGAAAGAATCATGATTATATACAAATGTAGGTATGTGGTTTAATGATGGTTGCTTAGGCCTTAATGCACATTTAGAATCCCAGATCTAGAATCCCAGATACCTATACTTAAGCCAGATGCCTACATTCATATGACATAGCTATGCAGAATAAGTTTTAAACCAGGATTCCTTCATTGTATGCCATGCAAGAAAAGAGATATATGTAATCATTCCAACAAGTTCTGATCATGCAATTTTCTTATGGCATGTCTCACTCAATATGTCTCTTGGGATGGGTTCTGGAACTTATCTAGAAATGGGGTTCTGCCCAACTGGGTCCCACCCAACATTGGGCAGTGCACATCTGGCACAGTAGATCTGAGCCTAACTGAGTTTTTTAGATCTAGTGGAGTCACTGGATGATTGTAACAGCTCAGTGGGATAGAGCAGGGGTAGTCAACCTGTGGTCCTCCAGATGTCCATGGACTACAATTCCCATGAGCCCCTGCCAGCAAATGCTGGCAGGGGATCATGGGAATTGTAGTCCATGGACATCTGGAGGACCACAGGTTGACTACCCCTGGGATAGAGGGCAACTCCTGATTTTTTACCACCACCTGGGGACTTACATTGTTCAATATTGTTGTATGCAATTGTAGATTTTAATGTTTTATGAATGTTATGGGGTATACTCTTTTTATCGTTGTAAGCCACCTCAAGATGACTTAATCAAGAGAGGCGGTTGATGTTGATGTTAATGTGGTTTCTACCTCACTCTCATTGTTATGCCTCCAGAGGCTTAAGAGTTGGCTCAATGGCCAAGAGAGACTGTAAGTTAAAAATGGCAGCCTCTAATTTGGAGCCGGGTTTGATTCCCTTTCCCTCCACATGCAGCCAGCTGTGTAGCCTTGAGCTAGTCGCAGTCGCAGTCCTGTTAGAGCAAATTTTCACAGAGCAGTTCTCTCAGTGCTCTCTCAGCCCTACCTACCTCACATTAGAGGGGAGAGGAAGGTAAGATAAGCTACTTTGAGACTCCCCGGGGAAGCAAAAAGCAGGATATAAAAAAAACAACTCTTTTTTTCTATTCTCCTTTCTATTAGTTTAATTTTTAACCCCACACTTCCATCAAAGGAGCTCAGTGCAGTAATCATTCCCTGCTTCATTTGCCCTCACAACAACAGTGTGAAGTAGGGTACAGAGAGAGAGAATACCTGGAGCAGAGAATACCCTCAGTGAGCTTCAGACCTAAGTAGATAGGGTCCCTCTCAACCCTCATACCACTCCTCCATGCTGGTTCTCGTTCAGGAGTGAAGGCACTGCCAGTGAGCTCCCCCTCACTGGCAGTCTTCAAGCAAAGGTTGGATACACACTTTCCTTGGATGCTTTAGGATGCTTAGGGCTGATCCTGCGTTGAGCAGGGGGTTGGACCAGATGGCCTGCGTGGCCCCTTCCAACTCTATGATTCTATGAATCTAGCCATCATGGGGCAATCCTGTTGTTTCCAGCCTCATCTTGACTGTAACATCGTCCCCCATAATGGGCAAAGGATAAAACTCACTGAGCGGGACTTCGCAGCTCAGCAACACAGCATCCAAGGAGGGTGAAGTTGCCTTCTTCCAAAAAGCCTTGGAGGACAGATAAAGTCATCTCATGGGCTGCCAGTTGGCCACCTCTGTTCTAGTTAACTGCCAAAGTACAAGTCGGAGCAGTTCTTTCTGTCCAGCCTTGCTTTTGGGTAGATGGCATTTGCATTTCGTACATTTTAAACAATGCCACGTAACTTCTTAAAAGCACACTTGCAGCAGGGTGGGGAAACTATTCATTAAAATATGCCAAGTTCCCACTGCCCTCCAATTTGCGAGACAAGTTGTGCACCCTGGCTTGGGGGCATATTTTCTGGGTTTCATACTTCACATCCAATGCCCTTGTCCTTCTTTACACAGAGAGTGATTCAGATCTGGAATTCGCTGCCAGAGGATGTAGGGACGGCGAAAAGGAATACACAGCTTTAAAGGGGGATTGAACAGCTTCACAGAGGATAGGTCTATGGTTGGGTGCTTTGGTGTCGGAAGCCCCCATTTGTGGCTGAAGCAGCCAGCGCCACGGCATGGGGAGGCGTGAGCACCAGCCAGGGCACTGGTGCCTACACCTCTCATCCCCCCCTGCACCACAGCACTGGCTGCTTCAGGTGCGAACAGCCGCTGTGGACGCCAAAGCACCCAACCCTAGATAGATCTATCAGGGGCCTACTAACCATGGTGACTGAGGGGAACCTCCACATTCACAGCACTAAACCTCTTAATCCCAGAGCCAAGGGGGCAACATCAGAGAAAGGCTTCAGCCACTATGCCCTGTTGCTGGCCATTCAGAGGAACTGGTTGGCCACTGTGTGAGACAGGATGCTGGACTAGATGGACCATTGGTCTGATCCAGCAAGGCGCTTCCTGTGTCCTTAAACCTTCTGTTCTTAATACTAAACCCAAGAGATAATATACAAAGTACTGAGAACAGAGTACTTTAAGAAATGACATGTGCAGCAAGCTGCGCAAGCGTGCATATCCAGGTCCAACTAATCTTGGGCTCTCTCAGCCTCACCCACCTCACAGGGTGTCTGTGGGGAGAGGAAAGGCAACTGTAAGCCGCTTTGAGCCTCCTTTGGGGAGAGAAAAGCGGCATATAAGAAACTCTTCCTCTTCTTCTTCTTCAGTAATATCAGGGCTCTCTCAGCCTCACCTCCCTCACAGGGTGTCTGTTGTGGGGAGAGGAAAGGGAAGGCGACTGTAAGCCGCTTTGAGTCTCCTTCGGGTAGAGAAAAGCGGCATATAAGAACCAACTCTTCTTCTTCTCTTCTTCTATCTGAATACATTCCTCAAAGGGTGGTATGCTTTGCCAACACCATCGTATCAGCGTCGTGGCAAGCCCAAGGTCACCCAGGTGGCTGCATGTGGGGGAGTGCAGAATCGAACCCAGCATGCTAGATTAGAAGTCCACAGTCCTAACCACTACACCAAACTGGCTCTCAAATCAAATCAATCAATCAATCAAAATAAATAAATTAATAATAACAACAACAACAACAACAACAACAACAACAATAATAATAATAATAATAATAATATGATGCATGTATGAAAATATACAGGTGGAACTATGGAACTATGCAAGTTCCAAAGAGGTAAAAGTGTCCTTCGCAGCATTTTCAAGTTGTATCTCCATGGATCATTCCCAGGTTGAACAGGATGGGGCAGTCACAAGTGATGTACTCAACTCTTGGTGGTCTGTTTCTTTTGTTGATCCACAAGTGCTCCCTCCCGCAGTGAACTACAGATCCTCGGCCTCCACATAGGACTGGCCTACTGGCAAATACCGAAACCTCCCATGACAAACTGCAAAGAAGCTTGCCCTCTTGCCCTTTCACGGTGACCTTTCATTCGATTGGTGCTTTCGCCAAGCAATACCTGATTAGACCGATGCTCAGCTTTAGACCCACAAGCCAAGATAAAATTCAGATTTATGGCTTTTCATTTAAGCCGCTCTACAGCACTCTAATTATGACCTGGTGTGTCAGGACATCACAACAAACTCTTTTTGTCCCACAAAACATCTCATTGGTAAAGTACAGGACAGGACAAAATACAGGACAGTGCATAATGCCGGCCACATCTATATGAGGTCCAATGACATCCTCAAGAAAAGGTTTCGTGTTTTAAAATTTCACTTTAGAGCTTTCCCTGTGCATTCCTGAGTCTCTTCCACTGAACAATTTTAAAGAACAGCCATGGATATATTTATTAACTATTGGCTAAGCAAGGCATGTGGACCTATAAACATTACCCTAACTAACCTTCAAGGGTGTGAATTAGGTGATCCTAATTTATTAATTAATTATTAATAAATATTATTAATAAAACATATGTGCAGCATGTTTAGAGTCTCCCTATCAGCACAGCTCACTTCTGAGCAATAGTGCAGACCAAACTGCTGGGTCCCATGTGGAGGAGTGGGGACTCAAACCAGCTCCCCAGATTAGGGACCTCCACTCTTAATCACTAAGCCAGACTTTCTCAACCAGGGTTTTTTGAAGCCTGGGGTTTCTTGATGGCCCTGGAAAGGTTTCCTGCACGGGTGGGAGTCTTTTATATACTTTTAAAATTTGTTAAACATTTATCTGGTGCTTTGACTATATATGTCATGTCAACACTCCCCACTCCTCCCAAAATGGCCAGTGATGGGCCTGGATAGGATGGGAAGGGGAGGGGCTCCAGGTGGATATGTATACATTAAGACTTTCCAACTATGTTCTGCATGATCATGCCTCTTCTGGGGTTTCTTGAATCCTGAAGAATATTTCAGGGGGTTCTCAATGGTAATAAAGTTGAGAAAGACTGCACTACACCAAACTGGCTCTCGCAGGGACTGGCCAACGTGGCCTATGACTGGTGACCCCTCCCTCCCATATTCAATAGGAGGATTGGAAAGATAAGTTTAATCATCAAGCTTCCCTGCCTCCCAAGCCCACCTGGCCTGCCTTCAAGAAGGAGAAGGACTGAGAAGATGAGAGCCAAACCATTGGTCAACTGGTTGGCCAAAGTACGGAAGCCCCTTTTCCACCTTCTAGGAGGAAGCAGAACATAAAGCAGCAATAGCTTACAGTGGTAGGGGTCAAGGAGAAGATACTTGGTCTTCATTGTCTCCACCACCAAAGCCTTCTTGTTGGGAAGGAAAGAGCAAACAAAAAGCCAGAACCACCCAACAATTGTTCAGTATGAATGAGGAAGACTCATCAACTCCTTGGAGGGATATCAGAAAAAAATGTGATGCAGACCAGAAGGCCAGATCTAAAGCATGGATGCATGAGCTGCATCACAGGAGATTCATGGAGGATTCAAACAACTGGAAGACTATATGCGAAGGCTAACAGTTCCAGGGTGGAGTGTAGGAGTGCTATTTTGAAACATGGCCTAGAGCAGGATAAATTATGACCAGTGTTGCTAGAGCGATTATAAGAGCAGTACTATGTCTAGCAATTGCTACACTAACATGCTAATAATTTTGAGTCCGGTGGCACTTTTAAGAACCACAAAGCTTTATTCTGGATATCAGCTTTCATGTGAGCACACAGTTCTTTAGATGTTGGAAATTATTTATGCATCTTGGCTCTAATTGGCCCTTCCTGGAAACACCCTTCTCACTAGGGTTGGGTGCTTCGGCGTGACTTGGCCAGTTCGGTGCCCAACCCTACACCTCTATCTATATTTAATGGTTTGTGATTCCTTTCAATGTATCTGAAGAAGCGTGCGTTCACATAAAAACTTAGACCCAGAATAAAACTTCATTGCTCTTAAAACCGCCTCGGGCTTCCACGATCGCCGAACTGGCTGAGGTGTGCTGCACCCTCTATCTATATGTAATGGTTGGTGATTTCTTTCAATGTATCTGAAGAAGCGTGCATCCACACGAAAGCGTAGATCCAGAATAAAACTTCATTTCTCTTAAAGGGGCCACTGAATTCGAACTTTGTTCTGCTGCTCATAAACATTATCATTTTCAAAAGTCCTAAGAATACGGAAATGTACCTATTTGCCAACGGGGCTTGATAAAGAAGCATTCCGACTCCTTTCCAAATTTACAATAATTTCTGCACATCATACATTATTTCAAAAAATCATATAAGAATAAGAATAAGAATAAGAATAAGAATAAGAATAAGAATAAGAATAAGAATAAGAATAAGAATAAGAATAAGAATAAGAATAAGAATAAGAATAAGAATAAGAATAAGAATAAGAATAAGAATAAGAATATATTTTTCTTTCTATCCTGCCCTTCCCTGGTTGGCTCATGGCAGGTTACAACTGACAACCATATAAAATCAATAAAATATTCTGGCTTTGTAAGACTCCACACACTGGTCCAAAAGGAAATATCCTTCACCATGATGATTAAAGTTTACAAATGGATGCCACCTGTTTTCATGGAGGGATACATGATTTTTCTTCCATTATGCAACACACTCAAAGCATCACCAAAACTCAAATATTCACAGAACTATCAAAGGCAAGTTCAGATAGCAATCTCCCCTCCCTCTTTCCCCCCTTCCATTTATCTCAAAGAAGACATCTGAATTTGCAAAGGCTCAAAGAAAAATGAGAAACCCATAGAGACTTCTTTCTGTACAAGTGTGTTTCCTTTCAATAAGGCATTATGGAGTCCAATGTTATCAGTCCTTAAGTACGCCATAATTTATTTTCCAAAATATTTGCATTTATCTGAAAAGAAGCAACAGCTAACAAATCTTACTCGATGTCTGATTTTAAAACATATATATACATGCACATAAAATATATAATTTTCCTACCTCCCATCCATGACTAGGATCTCTGAGACTTGAACGATGTTCACCTACATACGGCCCAAATCTTTCACCTACTTCAATCTTCCTTTTGGTCCATATCCCTAATCCAGCTTCAGGAACATTAGATTCTCGAAGCTCAAACTCGGAGGGAATTGGGATGTCATCAGGAATATAGATGGGAGCTTTGTAAGGAGACCCCTCCTTTGGTGTGAAGGCTTCACTCGAAGATGCTGGAGAAGATTGTTCGTGGAGACTGAGTGACAGAGTGCTTGGCTCACCACCGTTTTCGGTTGATTCCTCCAAAGGAATTTCAGGGAAGCTTTCGTAAACACACTCATTGTCTGAAAAGGATTCCAAACATGAGGAGCAAAATGAGTGAACGTGCTAAAGAACTATCTGCACAAAATAAATGTACTGCAAAAATAAATTTGACAAAGTGAGCTTTGAAACACAGAAGCACATATCCTTGAACATATTGTTGGTCGCTAATGTGCTACTAGAAACACATTTTGTTCTTCTACTACATTCTGACAGAATGACCCACCTGAAATTTCCCACCTTTTGACCATGGAAGAGCCTCTGAAATAATTGTTCAGGCTTCGAGAAGCCCCAGAAGTGATGTCAGCTGGCCATGCCTCCCTGCCACAGCTCCAAAGTTACATGTCACCAGAAGTGACATCACTACCCATGTTAACAGGCAGGCTCAAGGAGGACTGCGGGACAGAGGGACGGGATGCAGGTCGGAGTAAGTGTGCAGGCTCCACCACCTCCCTGGCAACGAAACCATGAGAGAACCCACTCATGCTTGGAAGGAGGAGCAATGGGAGCAGCTATTTTGTAGCTGGAGGCTGAACTCATTAAGGCAGGAGGGGGAATGTTGCAGAATCCCTGCAGAGTTCCCGCAGACCCTTGGCTAGAAATCCCTGTTATATATTAGTATAGGCAAGCTTGGTGGTTTCAAATCTGTAATTAATGTGATTAATGTTCTTCAGATGATTATCATTAGGAACTGGGAGAGTATAGATATATATTTTACTGCTTTGGAAAGATGAGGAAGGAGAATCCAACCACAAATAGATATAATCATCCACATTTCAAAAATCAAGTTATTAATTCACCTGATTGATTTTGATTTGACCTGCTCAGCTAAGGCTAAAATACTTTTATTTAGACAGTGCGTCTTGCATGGTGGAAGGGATATTGTAATCATCAATATGATATAGTATAAACGAGGCAAGTGATGCCACAGGACTGCCTACTCCAGGTTGGGCAATTCCTGAAGACCTGGGGGGTGGGGCCCGGGAAAGGCAGGGTATGTGGAGGGGAAGGCCCTTGGGGGTAAAATGCAATAGAGTCCACCCTCTAAAGCAGCCATTTTCTCCAGGGAAACTGGTCTCTGTAGTCCTACTACAACTGTAATGCCGGGTGATCGCCAGGTCCCACGAAGATAGCCACCCTACCACAGGGAAACTGAGGAGATTCAGTTAAGCCTCCATGGAAGTGAATCAAATTCTGTTAAAATAGACAAGTGGACAACCATGTCCATGGCATATCACCTACGATGCTTTGGGAGTGCTGAGGACTTGGACAGTTTTCAGTGCCCTTAAGTTTTTGTGCTTTACCTTTAAAGAGGAATCCTAAACAACTCAAATCAAAAGCACATGCAGGTTTATTCAAAGGGGCTTCCTCCAAGAAATATACTGGTAAGCAACATAAATAGAGTTTTTCTAGTTAAACTCATTCCCACATTAATCATTACATTACTATAATTATAACATTAAAACCATGTTTAATTCCCACCCACCCCTTCCACATCATCAAATATGTCAATTCAGGTATCCTCTTCCATTGGGACATAAAATTAACATGAAGTACTTTTGAAACGTTGTGCGCTAAAATTAAGTCACATCAAAAATGTTAAATCAGATCACAGTCTAGTAAAAGCATGGGGAGATGTTCAGAAAACGTTTCCATTCATGTCTAGAAAATGTTTGAGTTCACATTTCTGCAGAAATCCCACACAGGTATGGAGCAGCTGACATGTGAAACATCCATGGCCCTGTGGGGTCAGCCCCACAGTCTACCACATCTTCTGTTCTTTCTCCAACAGCAGCCAACCAGATGCTTCTGGGAAACACACAGGATGGGTAGGAAACCAACAGGAATTCATTGTTCACCCAGCATCTGTTAATCAGGAGTGTGATGCCTCTGAACATGAAGATTCCATTTAGATGTCATGGTCAGGAGGTGTTGATAGACCTAATGCTATTTTTTAAAAAACAAAAAACCAAGCCACAGCATATCCTCACAACTTGTGCCCCAGAATTCCATGCTGATTACGGGTTGGAGCTATGGCTGCTAGCTCTCCTTCTATACTTTGAGACCTCCCACCTAACAGACTAAGTTTTTTTGCCACGTGTGACATCATACTGATGCTGCAATGTCACTTGTAGCAGAAGCCAAGTGACATCATGGCAAGCTAAAACAATAGAAAACTCTAGACTGTCATGTCAACACAATAACATTGCTTCTGTAGTTGTGAGTTCCTGCAATGTGCAGTGGTTGGGCTAGATGTCCCTGCAGGTCCTTTCCAGTTCTATGATTCTATGAGTTCATGATCGAACTGATGTTGAGGCATTGGTGTAACATCTGTCTGCAAATTCACACCTCCATGGAAATCAGGGATTCCACTTTACACGCAGGGTTGCCTTCCATTTGTCCAAAAGCCCTCAGAAGCTAATTGTATGTCTGTGTCTTTTAGTTGGATCTCCCAGCATCTAACATCACAGATTACTACATAATCAGACATTTGAGCCTCAATCTCCCCTGTCTTAGTAGGTCTGCTTCCCAACCTCCGAATGGAGATCTCCCAAACTACAGCTGGTCTCCAGCCTATAGAAATCAGTTCCCCTCAAGAAATGCCTATGAGTAAATTCTATGGCAGCCTTGCTCAACTTTTTTACCACTGAAAAAACCCAGAAACATTCTTCAGGTTTTGAGAAACCCTAGAAATGGTGCAATCATGCGGAAGATGGTTGAGAAGCATAGCTGTGTATACACCCACCCAAGGCCCCTCCCCTTCCCACCCCCTCCGAGCCCATCATTGGCCATTTGGGGAGGAGGGGTGAGTCGACATGACTAAATGTAATCATATCAGCCGATAAATGATTATAAAGCCCTCCTCTTTCACCAAACCGCGCCAATATTAGGACCAGCTCCTGAATCTCCAGGAATTCCCCAGACCAGAGTTGGCAACTGCATACCTAAGTCCAAAGAGTCCACTGGCCTGCATTCCTTCATTCATTGTCCTTAGTTCACTGAAATGTCTCATGGCTCCCATTTCATTCAAATAGCATTCAGACACAAGAGAGTATCAGGAAAATATTGGGAAGAATGTTTTCCAGGCAACTGTAATAATTCATGGCATTTAATTGACTATAACTGTGTTTCTAAACATGTTGCAAATCACCCAGGCTGCACAAATCAGAAGAAAAAGCTCCTTCATAAAGGTAAAGGTATCCCCTGTGCAAGCACCGAGTCATGTCTGACCCTTGGGGTGATGCCCTCTAGGGTTTCTTGGCAGACTCAATACGGGGTGGTTTGCCAGTGCTTTCCCCAGTCATTAACATTTTACCCCCCAGCAAGCTGGGTACTCATTTTACCAACCTCGGAAGGATGGAAGGCTGAGTCAACCTTGAGCCGGCTGCTGGGATCGAACTCCCAGCCTCATGGTCAGAGCTTCAGACAGCATGTTGGCTGCCATACCTCTCTGCGCCACAAGAGGTTCTTACATTCTATTAATAAAAGCATTTCTTTTGTTTGCAGAAAGCATCCTGCTACTTTGGTCAAGGAGAAGCAATGCCTCTTGAGTGCTAAAAGTATTCTGCTTCCTAACCATGGTGAAAACAGATGTTAGGAGGCAAGCATCTTTAATTCCCTCCACCCACATAATTTATCTCCTCTTGAAGAAAAAAAAATCCCCACAAAACCCAAATGCAGGAAGGAAAGACACATATGCATAGACACAATTGTTATAGCTTTGAATTCCTAGCAGAACTCTTTAAGGCCATAAAATTGAGCCTGTTAGGATCTGGGTAATATATTTGCAATTTCTGACTGGGGGAACAGTTGATTAGGAAACCTGGAAGTTTAGACATTTCCCTTCATTAAAAAAAGCCACCCCTCATTGCTATTTGTAATAAAAACATGAGCAAGCTTCAAAGGAAACCCTGAAGGAAAGGTTAATTGCTACTAAAAGACCAGGGTGGACACCGGTGTGTGCACATTCGGCACAAATGTGTTATGTTTGCAGGAAAGAATGCGTGCAGCCAGCCGCTGGGATGTTCCTGATGGAGATGATAGAGCACTTCTGCGCCAAAGCCGATGCCAGAGATTTCACCTCTCCGGAGCCTAGGGTCAGTTTAAACAGTAACCTGGGCTTCTGTGTGGAACAGGAGAAGGGGGCAGACTTCCTTCCACTTGGACAAATGCTTAACCGTTTAACATGCTTTTCCATTCCAAAGGCAATAAAAAGACCACAGTATAGCGTGTGAGAGAGAGTCGGGGAATTTAAAGCAGCCATTACCCCTTCACCTTCCTCTGCAGTAGCTAATAAGCCAAATAAGGAGATAGGCAAGCCACAAGAAGATAAACAGACTGTGACGGAGGGCAAGAGGTGTCTGCTTTCAGCAGCTCCAGAAGAAGAGATACCATTTCCCAGGTGGGACCGGGAGATCCCCTGGAATTATAGCTCATCTCCAGGCAAGAGGGCTCAGTTTCCCTTGAAAAAATGTCTGCTTTAGAGCAGGAGTAGTCAACCTGTGGTCCTCCAGATGTCCATGGTCTACAATTCCCATGAGCCCCTGCCAGCATTTGCTGGCAGGGGCTCATGGGAATTGTAGTCCATGGACATCTGGAGGACCACAGGTTGACTACCCCTGCTCTAGAGGATGAGTTCCATAGCTTTATACTCCACTGACGTCCCTCCCAGTTCCAAATCCTGCCCACTCCCATCTCCACCCATCAAGCCAGTGTCTACTCGAGCCTTTTTCAACCTTTTGACTGAGTAGAAGCCCCTAAAATAATGTTCTGACTCCGAGGAGCCCCGGAAGTGATGTCACCTGGCCACGCACACCCCACACATGACATCACTGCCAGCACCCTTAATCCTCCTTTGGCTCCCTCCCCCCCATTTTACTACTAGTATGGCTAGAAAGAAGAGTAGGAGCTTCAGAACACCCTGGCTGTGCAAGGAAACACAGTCCATCTGCCCCATTCCCCCTACCCTCCATGGCTCACAAAGCACCTATCAAACCATCGGGTATAAAAACAACCAAAGCAATCTTAAGGAATAAGACCAAGAATAAAACAGGACCCTTGCACTGTCCCTGAACTAGCAATCATTAACTGGTCCAGCTTGTCCGCACAGGATAAACCAGTTGCAATGATCGCTATAGTACACTGAGAGGACAATCATCCAGTTATGTGTGGACAGAGCCCTCCTATCAGCGCAAAACCATTTATTCAATGTAGCTTAAACACATTTGAATAAACCCAGTGGCGTTCTTTTGCAGGCCCACATAATCACACACAAAGCAAAACGATAAAGTAAAACAAACAGAATTCAAAAAGAGCCCTGAGAAAACAAGAATTGTTTTTGCCTGGCACTTACAGCTCCAAAGCACGGTTCTGGTTCCATTAACGTTACCTCATTCCTATCTAGGCTTGGCAGATTCCAGATAGCACCTGAAGATCTCTCACTATTACACTTGGCCCCCAGCCAATCAAAATCAGTTTATATATATATATAGGTAAAACCTGGGAAGGGCAAGGAGATTTGGGGGTGGAGGGTGGATATCATTCTCCTTGTGTCATCATCAAGTAGCTATGATCAAGTGGCCTCTGATTTATGGCGATTCCAGCCAGGGCCTTTCAAGGTGAGAAGCAGAGGTGATTTTCCATGGACTTCTTCTGCACTGTCTTTCTTGAATTTCAACCATTTTTAATCAATGTAGAAGAAGAAGAGCCGCTTTTCTCTACCCAAAGTTATTTGGTTTTCCATAAGAATAAAATAGAAACAGAATCATAGAGTTGGAAGGGGCCACACGGGCCATCTAGTCCAACCCCTTGCTCATAATAATAAACCCCTGAGGTTTATTACATGTCACCCTCACCGTACAAAATAATGTCTCTGAGTCTTCTTTTCCCACTCTCACACCAACCACCAACCTCTCTCTCTCTGCCCTTTTTATCTCCCTTTCAAACGCCGCTTCCTCCCTCTTAAACAGGTGTGCCTGCCCCCAGTTCCTGGTCCAAACAAACCAGGGAGTTGACAATTTCTGTTCCTTCCGTGTCTTCAGGTAAGTATGCCTTCTCTTCACAGGTCTCCCTTTTTTCTCAGCCCCTTGTCTGGATCATTGCTCGCTTGCCCTTCCCTGGTGGATTAGGGGCAGGGTGATGTATTAATTTCCCCTCTCCCCTATTCTCCTCCCATGGGCTTGCTGAGTCCTCTCTTCTGGTTGCCTCATGCTTCTGTCCTTCCTGCCTACTTTGACTGCCAGCAACTCTAGGTAAGTCATCTTCCCAATTCTTCTGTAACTTATCCCCCTTATTCTACTTCTGCTTGATTGCTTTTCTGCCTCTTCTCCCTCACTTTCTCCTCCTGGGTTCTCTCTTTTTCCTCCTGCCATCCTGGAATGATCTGGGAACAGGTCACTGGTTGGCTGTCCCACTGGGCTCTGTGCACACTCCCACCCTTTTCTGCCACCACCACCCCTCCCCCACCCTGGCTCCAAAACATCATAAGGATGGTATTTTGCTGGCAATGATAGTGGAAAAGACCATCAAGCTGTAACAGACTTATATCTACACCGTAGGGCTTTTAAGACAAGAAGCCATTGAAGGTGGTTTGTTATTGCCTTCTAGATCTCCTGGTCTGAGCAGAAGTCCCCTGCTTTCTGAATGCACTTTGCCCATGACCCCCCCCCAAATAAAAAGCTCACTCCAACCCAGGAAAAGTCACTTTTTATTGTGACATGGTTGCTGACATCACCAGGAAGTGACATTGGCATGCCAGGGGCATAGGAAGGGTGATGCCCTGAGTTTTGGGCAAAGCTCTATGGTTTGAAGCACATTATACCATAGAGTTTTGCCCACAATATCTCTGACATATTGACATCTCTTTGGAGTGATGTCAGTATATTGGACAGCTCTCAGAAACTGCCCCCCATCCCCCACCAGCAGCCCCAATGCACCTGGAACTCTATTACCTGCCTCCGTGTAGCAACTCTGAATTCCCTTGGCTGTTTCCCATCCAAATACTGACCAGGGGCAGCCCTGCTTAGCTTTTGAAATATGATGAGATTAGACTATCCAAGCACTATTTTGCAGACATTAGATATTCACGTCATGAGTCTAACACAGATATGAATGAAGCAAAATAACATCCATTTTCAAGAGCTGCTACTTGTGCTGAGAAGTTGGTTAGATATGCCAGAATCCCTGTGGAATTGCCGAAAACTATTCACCTCATTAATATTACTCAATGTGAGTTATGACCTCCTTCTAGACAGTGTTTGATTTTATTGAGCTATACAAATCTAGATTCTGATAATACTCACTCTAGTGTACGAGTTGAAAATGTCAATGGAGTCGCGTTAAGGTTGACGTATATATGTAAGTAAGATTAGAATCAGATTTTTGTCATTAGCTGAAATCTATAAAGTTTCCCTTGTCTGTAAAAAGCCTATCAATTGTATCAGTGCACCTTGGTGGAAACTTTACAGCAACAACTAAAACAGCCATGATTAGCAAAAACCCACAGCAGCCAATTAAAATCAATTCAAAGAAGAAGAAAAAATGGCAAGGCACAAACAGGAGAGAGTAAACCAAATAGCAAACAAGTAAAATAAATGAATGTTTTATTTATAAACAGCCCCATGCCTGTTTGCTTGGGGCCATTAACATTTTAAAACAACAACACTTTAAAAACATGTAGTAATAAAACAATAAAATAAGATCATTCACATAACCACCTCCCATTGTTCATCTACCTATGGGGCTCAATCAGTGTTAGGAGGTGTTTTTATCAGCAGATGTTTCCAGTTGGTGCTTCCAGTGGGGAGGCCAGCATCTCATGATGTTAAAACAACTTGGATTCTTTTTTATTTAAATTGAATTGATACCCAAAGATGGACAAATGGTGGAATCATATATAGGAGAAAGGAGGACATATATGACCCAGACAAGGTGGCAAAGCTGGGGAGGAGGCAACCAATGAAAAAGCCCTATACCTCTACCTCTACATTTAATATCAGCAGGGAAGAAGGCTGCTGGGGGAAAGTCTCTGTCAGTCTGGGCGACCTGCCAGCCCTTGGCAGGATATTTTTCCCTCTGGGTTGTTAGCAAACCTACATACAACACAAGAGAAAGACATTTAGGGAGAAAGCCTAAGGGGGCCTTGCTTGGGTTGAAGTCCAATTCTGTTCATTGGTACTTGATCACAAGAAAAGATTATAGATGTTCTCTCAAATCCCTGCAAAGAAATATTATTCGAAATCCTACTACAAAATTCAGTTTAAAAATTCAACCTATAATGTAGGATTCGCTAACAATGCTCATCTAATTTCTTCTGGGAAGGATGCTTGAAGCAATCCGTGTCAAGTGCCTTGAATACTTAGGGAGGGTGGAATCGCTATTTCACTACAAGGCACTGCCATCACCAGCACTATTAGTATACAAACCACCCATGATGCCTCTTCCTGGTTACCAGCTCTTAGTCGGCCTGCAAAAGTGTTGACGAACGATCACCTCCCCTCTCCAAAAAAGAGCTGCACTCCCAAAGAGGCATGAACGGCAGACAAAGTAAACCCCAGCGCTTTGAACAGAAACTCCTCGTGCGTAGCTGAGTGCAGCTGCAGCTTAAGAAAAGAGCACGGCGATTATATGGGTTAGTGGAACACTTCAGGCTAACACAGCTCCCCAGCCGAATCTATATTCGTGAGTGGTCATTCTAGGCTAGCACTTACACCGTGCAATAATACGCTAACTGCGGGAGAACTCCACGTTGTTTCTGGAACATGTCAAGATCAGCTTGCACAATCCCGAGCAGCATTCCAGGCTCTGGATAGTGTCAGTTGTGTCTAATTGAGTAACATTGTCTAAGGCATTTGATGTGCACCAGACACTCTCACTTAATGAGGGGCCAATATTGAAAGACTCTGGGTCAGATTCTGCTTTTCAATTACATGGGTGCCATTCTCCTTGATGTCCATGGGAGCTGCACCTGCATCTCTCCTTACGCCGCATGCTGTATAAAAACTATGGAAATTCCTGCGGCAACAACCAAAGTGAATTTATTTGCTTGTGTTGAATCTCATTTTAGTTATAGTTCCAAGTAATTTGGTCCAGGTATTTATACTGCATATATGCTTCCTGCACTAGGAATTCAATGGCAATCATAAACAGTTGAAAAATTATTGGCCGTTAGCAGAGTTATATATTATACCATTATATCATCCATATATCATCCAAGGAGTTCGAGTAAAAGTTTTGCATTGGTTGATAAAGTTTCCTCAACAAATTACTTACATTTTTTGGACTTTCGGAATCCTTTCTGGGTAACATACAGTATCCTAGGTCATAAGATGGACCAACATAGGGGAATGTAAGGATTCTATGATTTTTGTGAGATACATCTCTCCACACTTCATCCTATGCTAAACTTAAAGGTTACACAGAAGGTTCCCCTGGAAATGAAGTGGATGCCCCATGCTTTAATCACATGCTGGTTAGATTACTGTAATGAGCTGTACATGGGGCTGCCCTTGAAAACTGACCAAAACCTTCAATTAGTACAAAGTGCAGTGGTCAGGACTGTGACTGAAGGTTGGATAAGAGGGATCATGTGATGCCTTGTGCTAAAAGATGCTGTGACTGTTCCGAACCCCAATTCAGATTGCTGGTTCTCACATTTAAGGGCCTAAAAAGTTTGAGGCCAGCGTACTTAAAGTTAAGATATTCCTTACAATTCCTGCTCCCTATACCCCTGCAGAAATTAGGCGGGTTGTGGTCAGGATTAAGTCTTTTTCACTGGGGGTATTTCATCCATGGATTGCTCCTCTTGAATTTGGCTTGGTACCAGGCCAAAGCATTCCCCACTCTTCAGGCATTTAGGTTTCATCTTTTACAAATGTTTTTTGCAGTCTACTTTTAGCCTGTTTTACATGGATCGCTTTAGCCTGCTAAATGTTGTTTTGTGCTGTTTTTATGCCCTGGCAAATTTTTTCATAGCTGCCCTTTTATTGTTTGCAAATGTGAATGACCACACAAAATTTTGATGATTTTATGGTGTTTTATTTTGTGAGCCACTTAGAGCAGGTCTCTGGACAGGCTCCATTAAGTTTTTTTTTCTAAATAAATGTATTAAACGGATCCATGGGATCTAACCCAATGTTTTTATATCATGAGTGACCTTGAATTTCCCTTTGGGGCAGGAAATTGACAAAGAAATGTTTCAAAGAAACAAAAACAAGTAAATGTTTGGTATGATTAAGTCCAAAGAATGCTTTGTCTGTAGTCCACTTGGGTGGATAACAAGTAGGAGGGTTAAACAAAGTCCCATGGCACCTTGAAGACCAATGAAGTCTTTTTCAAGGCACAAGTTTTTGTGTACTTCATCAAATTCCAGGTAGGCGAGTAGACTGGCTTTTGTGTCATAGACCAGTAAGGTTGCCAGCTCTGGACTGGGAAATACCTGAGGACACTGGGGGTGGAACTGGGAGTGGGTGGGGAGGGACCTCAATGGAGTAAAATGCTATGGAGTCCACCCTCCAAAGCAGCTATTTTCTCCAGGGGAACTGATCTCTTTAGTCTGGAGATGAGCTATAATTCCAGGGGTGGACATAATCCATTAATAGGCTACTGCCACACCTGACTGTCCCCCAAACTACTTGGAAGAAGATTCTATTGTATTTTTTGAAGAATTTTCTCTTGAACTACAGTGCTGACATGTATGAAAACTGAAAAAATTCTTTGTAATATATCCAGTTGATTTGTCCCTGAAGAAAATACGTCTGAAAACCCTTAATAACCGGTCTGCATTCTGGCACTCTTCATATTTGGAATAAAAGAGGACTTCATTTATTGACTTTATAGTGTAGCCGGTTTGTCAGCTTCCTTGATGGTTTGCTTCCCGCAAGTCTGACAAGTCGTCTTCTCTGTTCCCACCTGGGGACTGGCATCCTTATAAGACCAGACAAGAAGCCATCCCACCTCCATTCATGAATCTCACAGACTTTTACTGCCTGAGCTATCTTCAGCACCTGCTTGGGATGCAGAAGGTCCCAAGCTCAATTCCCCCCATCTCCGGTCAAATGGATGTGGTAATAGATGACGTGAAAGATCCTTTCCTGAGACCCTGTAAGGCCATTGCCCCTCTCAGTAGACGGTACTAGGTGTGACAGATCAATGGTCTGATTCCATATAGGTAAGTTTCAGGCATTCACATGGGCTCCAAAGGAAATGCAAAAGTACCCACACCAAAGAAGCCAAACAGACAAGCCTGAGTCCCGCATTAATATCACCACGATGGAATCAGCATAATTCCTACTTTTTGGACTTCACCTGATTATGGAATAGCCTGTAAGCAAATTAAATTTTATCTCTGGTCCTTGTTTTTTTTTTTAAGCGTACTTCTAATAAATCATTATTACAGTGTCATCCCCAGATGTCAATGCATCACACAGGGAATTCCTGTTTTAAAAGGGAGCTGTAATCACAGATGATTATTCCTCCAAGTTACAATAAAGACAGATAACAGAATGAATTATAAAACAAAGGTTAGCTATGGTAAGTGAGCGCTTTAGCAGTAATGACTTTTAATTGGATTCGGTTTATCACATTTTTCAGACTACCACAGACGCAGAAGAAAGGATTAGAATTATTTCCACATTTCGCTATTTGGCATAATGAGAAAACAGAGGGAGGTCCTCATCCCCGATGCGTACGGCGAGCCCCAGGAGATGTTTTGCGTGTCAGGATACAGCAGCGTACGGTTCTGAGACACAGATTTGTTGGCACCATTATAATATAGCCAAGTGTAATTTGGTTGGGCGGAAAATAGCTGGGTCACGAAGTTCTGCTAGGCGAGAGCAAAAGGGAGCTTAACTCCCTAAGTGCCACAAGAGGGTCACCGAGTTGCCTGCTGGAACTAAGCCAAATGGTCTGGTTTGTTGAAGCAGAGAAATGTTATGGTGCAAGGGAAGGGTCAATCTCATTTAGCGGCATCACAATAAGGAGGTGGAGTCACTATTTGGGTCGGCAGGCTGAAGTTTAGCTCAGTTTATATGTATTACTGAAAGGTTTGCACATATGGTTTACATATATGATAGGTTAGATTCAAATGAGTAGCCGTGTTGGTCTGAAGTAGCACAATAGAATCAGAGTCCAGTAGCATCTTTAAGACCAACAAGGATTTATTCAGGGTGTGAGCTTGCTTGCACTCAAAAGCTCACGCCCTGAATATGATAGGTATTTTATAGTGTATGTGTATGCATGTATAGATGAATGAATGGATAGACAGGCAGACAGATACGCACACCAATGTGTGCTAAATATGTAATGTCTTTTGTCCTTTGTCTCCTCTGGCTTGTAATGTGTTGGGTCTAAACCAGCCTTTCTTAACTTTTCTACCACTGAGAACCCCCTGAAAGATTCAACAGGCTTCGAGAAACCCCAGAAGTGGCACCATTGTGTAAAGTATGGCTGGGAAGCAGAACTGTGGACACACCCACCTGAGGGCCCTTCCCTTTCCCACCCCCACCAGGCCCATCATTGGCCATTTGGGAGGGTCACGGGTTGAAATGACCATATATGGTCATATCACTCAATAAACGTTTAACAAAATTAAAAATAGATTAAAATTAATTACCTCCCAGCCATTCAAGAAACCCTTCCAGGGTGGACAAGAAACCCCAGGATTTCAGAAAATCCTGGTTGAGAAAGCCTGGTCTATATAAAAGATGCTGTTTCTTTCCTGACTTTGACGGTTTGCCTCTCTCTTTTTCCTCGGATTTGTGCCTTCTTCTCTTTTTTCACTCCCACCCAAAACAATGCACTTCATCATGCTGTTTGGGTCAGAAGATCAGGTTAGGGTTGCCAACTCCAGTTTGGAGATTTCTGGAGATCCGAGGGTAGAGCTTAGTAAGGGTGAAGTTTGGAGAAGGAAGGGGGCTCATTGGGTTATAATGCCATAAAGCAGGGGTAGTCAACCTGTGGTCCTCCAGATGTTCATTAACTACAATTCCCACGAGCCCCTGCCAGTGTTTCCTGGCAGGGGGCTCATGGGAATTGTAGTTCATGAACATCTGGAGGACCACAGGTTGACTACCCTTGCCATAAAGTCCAGCCTCCAAAGCAGCTATTTTCTGCAGGGAAAGTGATCTCTGTTGTCTGGAAATCACCTGTCATTCCAGGAGGATGCCAACCCTAGATCACGGTTTTCAATTTCACCACTGGAACATCAGACTATTCAGAACTTAAAATGTATCAGAGTATGAGGATTTGGAGCATTGTTGTTTGAGAGCCAATGTAGCCAGCTGGGTCTAAACCAGCTGCATGCAGCCAGCTGGGTGACCTTGGGCTCACCACAGTACTGACAGCTGTTCTGACCGAGCAGCAATATCAGGGCTCTCTCAGCCTCACCTACCTCACAGGGTGTCTGTTGTGGGGAGTGGAGGGAAGGCAATTCTAAGCCACTTTAAGACTCCTTTGGGACGTGAAAAGTGGGGTATAAGACCCAAGTTGTCTTCTTCATCTCTTCTGTTTCAGAAGCCACTGCTGAATGCTCTGAGAGCCCATTTCAACCTAGGCAGAGTCTGCACTTACTTTTTTTATTCCATTGTCAATCCTGTTGAATTCAGATCACTTTGAACTCGATTCTTCCTCCCCCCCCCTTCCCCATTGAAACAGGAAAGTCTTCTGCACGTGGTTAGGGAGGCTCAAAAGGGGGGGGGGAGGCAAGCCTCCTTCTTTTCTTGAAGGGGGGGGGAGAGGAGCCAGGCAGGGAGCCTCTTTCTTTTCATGGAGGGGAGGGGGAGAGGATCGAAAAAGGCAGAGGAGGGAGGAAAAATCCAGGACCGACAGAGGTTGAGAGAAATTAGGGGCTTCTCCTTTAAGGCAAGCGTGTCACATGACCAGGTGTGGCCTATCAGAGGTTCTCTACCACGGCGCTTTCTTTTCCAAATTGATATTGAGGATTTTCAGCACTCTGAAATATGGCACAATAAAGGTAGAGTCACTCCGAATCAATCCTTCTTGCTGCAGAAGGAAAATTAAAATTGCCCCAAATCCAAACGGAAATCGCATTCTGTGTAGAGGGCAGGGACTGAATCGATCTGGGGTTGGAATAAAAGCTCCGTGCAGTTTACACCCTAACCTGACTTTCTAAGTGAACTTTCTAAGTGAATTTCTCATCCTGAGTTTACTGAACCCTTAGTGTCTTGGAATGGAAAGTGAACTTACTCCACTGAAAAGCGTTGCATTTGAATTGAAGCAAGGTAATACAAACAGGGTCTTTTTCACATATGCAATTCATTACTTGATGCTGCACTGCAGTAATCAAGTGATGAGGTGCCCATAGCAGCTGGAACTATTTGTTCTTCCTCTACAGGATAGCTGGAGATGAAAGAGGCCCTCACAGAATAAGTGCTTTTCCTTCACCACAGTCTAGCCACTGTCAGTCCTTCTCTCCCTCAAGCCATCTAGAGCTAAGGGGCAGGACCTCCTGGTCAAAGGTTGAGTTTGACAAATTTGACTCTGAACTGCACACCTTCCAGTTCTATCTACTGAAAAGATACTGAATCAGTTCTGTTTCCTTTATCAACTGCTTCTCACTACTAGGGTCTCTATTAAATCCACGGGTTCAGTAGGACACAGCAGACTCTCAGCCCCAACAACCAACAACTTCACTTGAACCAGAAAACACTGAACAACAACAACAATCAGAACTGTGGAATTTATGTACATATTCAAGGCTCCCATCAAGACGTGTGATTGGTAATTAACAGATCCTTAAGTCTGTTCACTGATTGGCTGTGAACCAGCAACCTGTGAATCATTAACATGAGACTTGGATCTCAGACTCAGCTCCCGAACTCCCAGTGTCTGAATGTCCACAGACACAACAGTCTCCATGACCATCTCCAGAGAACTGTGAGAAATCTAAACCTTGTAAGAAGCACTTAGGCATCTCATATCATTTTTCAGTGAAGGGAAATATCGGCTGAAATTCTTAAGAAAGAATTCACACAGTTATGCAGATAGGGTTTCCAGCTCTGAATTCGGAAATACCTGAAGACTTTGGGGATGGAGCCAGGAATGGGCGGGATTTGGGGCAAAGAGGGACCTCAATGGAATATTATTCTATTTAGTATACCCTCCAAAGCAGCCATTTTGTCTGGGGGAACTGATCTCTGCCACCTGGCGATGAGTTGTAAAACCAGGGGATCCCCGTGTCCCACCTGAGGACGGGCATCCCTACATACAGGTAAATATAACACAAAATCTGCAGGACTTTATAAGTAAACAATAATTTTTTACATTGTCATTGCCACATTAAGAGGGCCCATAACATGGCCTAGAAATGCTAATTTAGTGATTTGAGGGAATTATTGCTTGCTGTCCTGCCTTAACCTATAATTTACTTGTTTGTAATCCAGCACTGGTGACTATATAGTTGTTGGGATCAATCCAGCTTACTTTCCCCCTTTTCAGATATGGGATTTGTCCTATATATCTTTGCAACTACATCACAGTTGGTGTTGCCATCCACTAGAGAGTATTTAATTCAGGGTTTGACAAATCCCAGATGCCAATTTGCAGTGGCACTTACAGATTTCACTACGGTGACAAATACTTCCAGCAATGATTTTATTGTACTATATCTTAGCGTTGCTCAATGTAAGTGCAAATGTCATTTATCATTTTGCGTAAAAGACTCATTATTTGTTTATAAATAAACATTTATACTTTTTACTGGTGGTAAATGAAGTTGGAATGGAATCACTGACTGGTTCAAAATTGAGAAAGGAGTTCGGCAAGGCTGTATACTCTCGCCTTGCCTATTTAACTTGTATGCAGAGCACATCATGAGAAATGCGGGATTAGAGGAGTCACAAATTGGGATCAAGATTGCAGGGAGAAATATCAACAACCTCAGATATGCAGATGATACCACTCTAATGGCAGAAAGTGAAGAGGAACTAAAGAGCCTGTTGATGCGGGTGAAGAAGGAGAGTGCAAAAGTTGGCTTGAAACTCAACATCAAGAAAACAAAGATCATGGCATCCGGCCCTCTCAATTCCTGGCAAATAGAAGGGGAAGAAATGGAGATAGTGACAGATTTTATTTTCCTGGGCTCCAAGATCACTGCAGATGGGGACTGCAGCAAAGAAATTAAAAGACGCTTGCTTCTGGGGAGGAAAGCTATGGCAAATCTAGACAGCATCCTAAAAAGCAGAGACATCACCCTGCCAACAAAAGTGCGTTTAGTCAAGGCTATGGTATTCCCAGTTGCAATGTATGGCTGCGAAAGTTGGACCATAAGGAAGGCCGAGCGTCAAAGAATTGAGGCTTTTGAACTCTGGTGCTGGAGAAGACTCTTGCGAGTCCCTTGGACTGCAAGGCGAACAAACCGGTCAGTCCTAGAGGAGATCAGCCCTGACTGCTCTTTAGAAGGCCAGATCCTGAAGATGAAACTCAAATACTTTGGCCTCATGAGAAGGAAGGACTCCCTGGAGAAGAGTCTAATGCTGGGAGCGATCGAGGGCAAAAGAAGAAGGGGACGACAGAGAATGAGGTGGATGGATGGAGTCACTGAAGCAGTCGGTGCAAACTTAAATGGACTCCGGGGAATGGTAGAGGACAGGGAGGCCTGGAGGATCATTGTCCATGGGGTCGCGATGGGTCGGACACAACTTCGCACATAACAACAACAAAATGAAGTTGTTTTTACAAGTTGCTATATAAACCATCTTTAAGAGTCAATTCAATGGGGCTTTTTAAAGCAATAAGAAAATAATGTGGAACTGGTGAGAAGTGAGAAGAAAAAGAAGAAGAATTGGAGTTTTACACCCAGCTTTTCACTACCCGAAGGAGTCTCAGAGCGGTTTACAACTGCCTTCCCTTCCTCTCCCCACAGACACCCTGTGAGGTAGGTGAGGCAGAAAGAGCTCTGACAGAACTGCTCTGTAAGAACATCTCTAAGAGCACTGTGACTAGCCCAAGGTCATCCAACTGGCTGCATGTGGAGGAGTGGGGAATCAAACCTGGCTCTCCAGATTCGAGTCCACGGCTCTTAACCACAACAACAAGATGGCTCTCTTAGGTTAGAGTTAGACATTAACTTTTTGTTATGGTGATAACAGCCAGGGTTATCTCTGTATTTTCATAGACTACTATACTTCTGTTGTAGCTTTAATCAAATTAAAAGAAGTAGTGAAAAGGTTACTATTATTTTTGTGGTAGCTTTCATTAGAAAATGTAGTCATTCAAATACGAAAAACCCCAGATGTTTGAAAAATGAGTCTGGTGCCTAAATTATTGGACTGGCTCTTAGAACCAAAGTTGATTTCTCAAAGTCAGCTTTAATTATATTATTACACTAACAGATCCTTAGTTAGCCTTGGATTATAGGACGCAACAATTCAATTAGGCCCTTGAATTACTAATACAAACGTGGGGGGGAACTCCCACGAAGCAGAAAAAAGTATCAGATAATAGTATTTCTACCACAAAATGCCATTGCCTAAAAAAAGAAAAGAAATCAAATCCTAGCAAACATATTTTCCACCCCTATTTTGGGTGAAAAAGTCCAATCTTACCCTTCCCCCTGCATACACAAATGCGGTGCACACACACACACACAAACACACACACACACTCTTTAGCCAGCTTGCCATGGTCATATCTCTCCAAGGTCATAACAATAATAAATAGAACATACTTAGCTGATTAGCAAAGTCATGAATCTTAAGCGCCTACTCTATGTCATGACTTACTATGGTATCTTTTAAGTGTATTTATTGCAGCTATGTTTGTTTTCTTTCTTTCTTCCTTCCTTCCTTCTTTTTCTCTTCTCCTTTTCCCCGGTCTTCGCTCCCTTTTGGAACAATAAGACAAGGTCATGTCTGACATCTTGCTTGTGAAAACAGCAGCAAAGGGCAAAGGCTCATGGGTTGTGGTAGAAAGAAGGTTGCCAACTCTGGGCTGGACATTTCTGGAGAACTGGGGGTGGAGGAGGGCAGGGTTTGGGACTGGAAGGGACTTCTGCAGGATAAAATGGCACCATGCCTGCTAGGCTTGCCACTCTCCACGTCAGGGGTAGTCAAACTGCGGCCCTCCAGATGTCCATGGACTACAATTCCCAGAAGCCCCTGCCAGCATTCGCTGGCAGGGGCTCCTGGGAATTGTAGTCCATGGACATCTGGAGGGCCGCAGTTTGACTACCCCTGCTCCACGTGGCATCCATTTTTACCGTTGAACACCAGATCACCAAGATCAGTTCCCCTGGTGAAAATGGCTCCTTTGGTGGGAGGACTCCCTACAACAGTGGTCCCCAACCCCCGGTCTGGGGACCGGTGCCGGTCCGTGGATCAGTCGGTACCGGGCTGCGGCTTCTCCCCGGCTGCTGCCTCGGGGGCTGCCCTGTCACTCTGTGCCAGCTCACCTTTGGTGATCTCCAGTGGTCACCATGGCTGGGGCGCCCCCTCGGTGTGGCACTGAGCAGCAGCTGCTCACAGCACCCCCCCCCAGTGGGCGGCGAAAAGTCAGGGGCGCTGGCGGAAAAGCCAGTGGAGTAGGGGCTCATGCGGCAGCGGCGGCGTCCCTCAGCAAAAGACTACCCCCACCCCCGGGCCTCAGTAAAATTGTCAAGCGTTGACCGGTCCCCGGTGATAAAAAGGTTGGGGACCACTGCCCTACAACACTGTATCCTGCTGAGGTCCCTTCCTGCCCCAAATCCCGGCTCCACCCCCAATGTCTCCTGGTATTGCCCAACCCAGGGCAGGCAACCATATTGTTAACCCTCCCTAGCAGCATAGCAGCCTTTTTCTCCATCTGGCAACCGTACCTCCCACCCCCCACTCATGGCCATGGAGCACCAGGCGACCCTACATCTTAGGGCTTGTATGCAGGATCTGGGACGTAGGCCCTCCCCAACACAAACAGTTGAGGGCTTTCACTTTCTTGCTATGATATGACACGTTACTCGTTACTCCACACCTGGCACAACAAAATTCTCCAGCGCCCGGCCACAGTACAACTGTACTCAAAGTCAAAGACTGACTTTTTAAAAACAAAAAATCTCCTCAAATAAGTGAAAGGGGATATTATGCACCCACAGTTAGATCTAGAATAGCGATCCCCAACCTGTGGGCTGCGGACCACATGTGGTCCTTCGACTAATTGGAGGTGGGCCCCGAAGGATGCCTTCTCCCCCCCCCGGCCCTTTACTTCATCCCCCCCAGTCCTTTACAACACACTTCATTGTTGTGGCATGTCTGTATCTTATTTTGAAGGGATGTTTAAACATTACCATAGCGATCAGAGAGCGCTAGGGCAGTGGTTGAGAGTAGAGGAGTAAACTACCCCCCCTCCCACCAGGCCTCAGTGAGTGGTTGAGTGGCGTTGAGTGGTCCTCGGCATTGAGTGGTCCCCGGTGATAAAAAGGGTGGGGACCACTGATCTAGAAGATCCCACCAGCATTTCCCTCTATGAAAGCCATGCAAAAAGCCATAACTTTTGACACGACCACGTGGTTCCTCCATCCAGAGTGTCACCGGATCTCAACAGGGGGCAATACTCACATTGGAATGATCGGATGTGGGTTTCGTAGGAAAGATCCAGGATTAGGTGCAGAGGGAAACAACATCTTGACTTTCCTCCCTCCGATATTCCCATGGATTTTGCTTTCTGACATAACACCTGCCATGGATATTCTTCCAGGCTCAGTAAAGAAATATTAAATCAGGTTTGTAGCTCATGTTTTGGCATCTGAATGCCATTGAGGCTCGAAATCAAACAGTAAAGCTGAGATTCATTAGCCATGTTAACGCCATCCTAGATAGTGCAAACTATCCCAAACCAAAGAAAAGAGGTAATACCAGGGCCTCGTTCCAGCTGTATCTGAAGAAGTGAGCAATGACTCATGAAAGGCCTCATAGTGCCTCGTTTTATTATTTATGTTATGTATTGTTGCATTTCTAGCCCACCAATCTCCAGAGACTCACAGCAGGTTGCAATATATAAAACCCCATAAAACTTCATAAAAGCCCAATAACCATGAAACCCCCTAACCCACCCACCCCCAGTAAAACAAGATTGGTGGCACAAATTTCCCCCCTTAACCCCAGGGTGGGGTGCACAAGATGCAGCCTAAGGAGGACCCCTATTATTTGATCTGCAATGCCTTATCCTCACTTTGGTTCAGTTTATCCATCAAGGGTTTTTCATGAAGTGACAAAGTGAATATGAGCCAAAGCATCTTGCTGACCAGCAGTAACCATGACTCAGAAGCTGCATGTGGGTCCTCCAGAGGCCACCTTCTTCTCATGTTGATTTCCCAGGGCTTTTGCTCCACACTTCCAATTGTGCATCCAGATACAAAGCATGGGCATGCCAAAGGTGACATGTGACCAGTGGAAAGCTAGAGTTAAAACCATAGGGGGAAACCCCTCAGGGGATATTTGGGCTCTAGAAAGTGGGGGCAAAGACTAGAGGAAGAGAACATTGAGTTTTTTTGTCAGGGGAGGGGAGCTACATGTGTTGAAAGCTACAAAAATACAAGCACAAAGAGCAGTACAGCTCCTTTACAGCAGAATGGGAGTATGAAGTTTTTTGGCTGGCAGTGATGGTCAACCACTGAGTAAGTACCCCTGCTCCAATATGAGCCAGTGTAACAGAATCAACGGGTTGATTTCAGCCACAGAAGCAGTTTTGGGCTGGTGAATATAATTGGCTTGTACAGTTATTCACTGCCCTGCCCTGGATATCTCAGGCTAGCTGGGTTTTATCAGGGCCAATTCCGCACACATAGGATAATGCACTTTCAATGTACTTTGGCAGATGGATTTTCCTGTGCAGAACAGGAAAATCTACTTCTAAAGTGCATTGAAAGTGCATTATCTATTGTGTGCAGACTAAGCAGAGTCGTCAATGGCCAGTATTTGGATGGGAGACCTCCAAGAAATACCAGGGGTGTGGTCCATAAGTAGGCAGCAGCATCTCTGAACATCTCTTAACATGAAAACTCTACCAGGGTTGCCTTAAGTCAGTTATGACTCGACAACACTTCAGAAAGCAAGTTAGCGTGGGTTTTTTGCATATGCCTCCTTGAACCATGAGGAAAGATGGCCTATCGATGTTTTAAGAAATAAATCCATATGGCCAGATTGGTACCTGGCTGTTATTGACATGAAATCCTATTTTGGAGAAAGCCCTTCATATACATCTAAATGCTAGCGCGGTCACGGATGGGGATACTCCGTTCTGTAGATGTTTGTCTAAAAGTTTCATCATCTGGCTAGCATCTCTGCTGAATGTTTCTAAGCAGCTAACTGGTGTATACTAAACAAATTTGGTTTGGCCGCAGCTAGAGCTGCCCTGTGGAAATTCTCAACATACATTTGTTTGATTGAGCTGTCATTTCCAGTTGATCTGCTGATGATCTGTGTCACTTTGTTTAAATGTCCTTGCTTCCCCCCACCCCCCCTTTATGCAGCAAAAAAGGGGAGGAAAAGAAAAGGGAGGGGGAAAGAAAGGCAAGCTTTCTGTGATGGATTAAATGGAGGTGAAATTCGAGAGTTACTCCTGTTTTCGATTTCTGTGTTCCCAGACAGGTGGGTCTGGAATGACAAAGAACTTCATAGGCCAACACTTGAAAAAACAAAACTAGAGTAGATGCCCTTGTGATTTAAAACATCCACAGATGTGTCAGCTACCAAATGCTCCTGTTCTAAGACTGGAATCAGCAACTGGAACAACTAATATTATTTATATATACTAGAGTAGCCAAAGCTCCAAAGGCTACTGCCACACATCAAATGGCCAAAGACTATAAACACATATATCACTTTTGTTCAGCAACTATTCCTCTTCCCCAGAACCTTAGAATCAAAGAATCATAGAATAATAGAGTTGGAAGGGACCTCATGGGCCATCTAGTCCAACCCCTGCACTATGCAGGTCACTCACAAGGGTCACGACCTTCTCTGTCCACGTTTTATTATGCCCCAATCCAGCCCTTCATTTGTTTCACCACCACTGCTTTTCTGTGTACCTGACAGGCCTTATTTACACATGGAGTACACAAGGGTGCAAGTAATACCACCCAGACGTTAGGTCCTCCATTCCCATGCACATGGTGCCCAATTTGGATCACAACTGCAGGATGTGTAGAGAAAGGGAATCTGACCTCCCTCCTTCACCAGTGAAGAAGAAATGGTGCTTATATGCCACTTTTCTCTACCCGAAAGAATCTCAAAGTGGCTTACAATCACCTTCTCTTTCCTCTCCCCACAACAGACACCCTGTGAGGTGGGTGAGGCTGAGAAAGCCCTGATATCACTGCTCGGTCAGAAAAGCTCTATCAGTACTGTGGCGAGCCCAAGGTCACCCAGTTGGCTACCTGTGGAAGAGCAGCAGGGAATTAAAACTGTCTCGCCAGATTAGAAGTCCACACTCCTAACCACTACCCCAAGCTGCCATTTTTCCAAGCTGAGACAGTTTGGAGATAGAGGAACGAGTGTGGCTCAGTGGTAGACTATCTGCTTGGCATGCAGAATGTCCTAAGGGTTTGGTCTCCAGCAACTCCAGTTGAAAGGGCCAGGCAGCAGGTGATGTGGAACAGTGGTCCCCAACCTTTTTATCACCGGGGACCACTCAACGCCTTTTACTGAGGCCCGGTGGGGGGGTAGTTTACTCCTCTACTCTCAACCACTGCCCTAACGCTCTCTGATCGCTATGGTAATGTTTAAACATCCCTTCAAAATAAGATACAGACACGCCACAACAATGAAGTGTGTTGTAAAGGGCTGGGGGGCATGAACTAAAGGGCCAGGGGGGGAGAGAGAGAAGGCATCCTTCGGGGCCCATCTCCAATTAGTCGAAGGACCACATGTGGTCCGTGGCCCACAGGTTGGGAATCGCTAATGTGGAAGATCTCTCTGCCTGAGATCCTGGAGAGCGGCTGCCAATCTGAGTAGACCAGCCTTTCTCATCCTTTTTACAATTGAGAAACCCCTGAAACATTCTCCAGGCTTCGAGAAACCCCAAGAGGCCACACCTCCCTGTATGTCATTCTCATGACTGCGGCCCCTCCCTTTTTAACCCCTCCAGGCCCATTATTGGCCATTTGGGGAGGGGGAAATGTCAACATGGCCATATATGGTCATATTGCCTGATAATTTTTTTTTTAATTAAAAATATTTAAAACTACTACCCAATTGGCAAAACCCTTCTAGGGCTGTCAAGAAACCCCAGGGTTTCGTGAAACTCCAGTTGAGAAAGCTTGGAGTAGATAATACCTAATGGGCTAAAAAGCACCCTCCCCAAATGTGTTTCAGGTCAGGACAAAGCTGGCAAAATTAATGCTGAATCCCCATCCCCACAGACACTGGAGTCGCAATCCAAATTGAGAAGCACACAGGTGGGAATCGAGGCACTTGTGTGACTGTTACACAACATAACAGAACCAGGACCTTGAACCCAACCTGTGTAGTTTTGTAAGGTATAAATGGACTCCTCAGCTCCATTTCCATGAGAAGAAGTAGAGCTGGTTTTTAGACCCCACTTTTTACTACTCAATGAAGTCTCAAAGTGGGTTAGAATCACCTTCCCTTCCTCTCTCCACAACAGACACCCTGCGAGGTATGCGGGGCTGAGAGACCCCTGACAAAAATGCTGTGGAAGAACAACCCTAACTGAACTGTGACTAGCCCAAGGTCACCCAGCTGGCTGAATGTGGAGGAGGGGTGGGGAACCAAATCAAATTCTCCAGACTGGAGGCCGCTGTTCTTAACTACTACACCACGCTGACCACCAACACAACCGTGGTATCCCTTGTTCGTTCTACGTTAAAAGGGTCTGGAATGCTGACTGTTTTAGAATTATGTATATTTGAGGAGGTTTTCTATCATAGGGAGTGGAGGAGGGTAAATTTCTCAGGGCCACACAACAATTAATGAGCCATGAAGAAATCTAATGAGGCATTTTTAGACAAGACTTCAAACTTTGATTGTGACGGGAATGGCTATCATTTAATTCCGTTTTTCAAAAAATTCTGATGGGCATGTTTATATTTTAACATCCATTTTCAAAACAAAAATGCAACGAATCAGGGAGGTATGCAATGTTCACTTGTCAGAGGCAAAATATTTACATGAAAATCATGATTGTGCGTGATTAGGCTGAAGGGGTAATATTGCTTTGTGTTTTTGTTAATATTTATTAGACCACTGGCATGCCAGGATAGACCCAGAACTATTTCACCCAGCAGTCGGTTAATAAGAGGGTCAGCTGGGGGTCTTATATGGATTTCTATGTGAGCACTGGGTCTTGTTTAATGGCAGTTAATAGAAACTGTGGGGGGCCACCTATTTTGATCTTAATTTTTCTGCTGGGAGAGGGGGGGGTTGAAAGCCTGAATTTGTCAACACATCACGACCTACCAAGCTTTGGTTCAATCTCCTTCTCAAATAATTTCTTCACAGCCTCACAATTAGAGAACATGTACTAAAGCAGGGGTAGTCAAACTGCGGCCCTCCAGATGTCCATGGACTGCAATTCCCAGGAGCCCCTGCCAGCGAATGCTGGCAGGGGACTCCTGGGAATTGTAGTCCATGGACATCTGGAGGGCCGCAGTTTGACTACCCCTGTACTAAAGCATTTGCGGAATGGATTCTACATGATCATAATCTACAGAAATACAGCAGAACAAAGTTTGAGCCCGGGGGCACCTTTAAGACCACAAGGTTTTATTCAAAATACAAACTTTCACGTGTGAGCACACTTCTTCAGATACAATATCTTAATCGAGTCTCTGAAGAAGCCTGCATATGCAAGTTTGTATCTTGAATAAAACTTTGTTGGCTAGAAAGGTGCCACTTGAGTCACACTTTGTTCTGATGCTTCAGACCGACACAGTTCCCCTACACAAATTCAGCTATTCCCATTTACCTCTACCCACCTGAAATATCTAATAACCCACTTCATCACCTCAAACTCAGAGCTGCAAGGACACAGAAGCATTGTAAGCCTCCAACAAGAAGTTAAAAACAACCCACAACTGAAAACTAACCAAAAGGACACGATTTTTAAACAATGCGCACTGTTTATTTGTTTTATTTTTAATTTATAATGTATTTAACAATAAATACATGATTTAATATTTATTTATTTAAAATCCCCTGCCCTGGAGAAGTAAAGCAGGTGGGTCCCGGTGGAACACTGTCCCAGAGGAGATCAAGGCCCTGAAGGCCTTAAAACAGTTCCGCCTGGTGGAACTCCCAGAGAAAATCAAGCCCCTGAAGGCCTTAAAACAGTTCCGCCTGGTGGAACACTGTCCCAGAGGAAATCAAGCCCCTGAAGGACTTAAAACAGTTCCGCCTGGTGGAACACTGTCCCAGAGGAGATCAGGGCTCTTTGGGACCTAAAATAGTTCCTCAAAGCTTGCAAGGCAGAGTTGTTCCATCAGGCCTATGGTTGAGGCCTAAAACCCACCAACAATCTGGCCTCCCTATGCATCTATGCAGCTGTATATACATCTGTAACACCAAAGCCAATTTTAACATCTAGCATTGCACAGACTCTTCCCCCCCCCCCAACACTGAAGAAGGATCACTCCTGAATAAGGCAGAGGAAAGAAGAAATTGTGATTTTAACTGCTATCTGTTTATTGATTTTAAACTCTACCTTTTATTATGGAAACCTTTAATTGATTTGAAATCATATGTTTTATACCACAGCGTAAACCAGGGGTACTCAAACTGCAGCCCTCCAGATGTCCGTGGACTACAATTGCCATGAGCCAGCATTCCATGGATATCTGAAGGGCTGCAGCTTGACTACCTCTGGTGTAAACCACCTTGCGCTTTTTTGGAAGGGCGATATAAAAATATAATATAATAAATAAAGTATAAACAGAAATGAGATCCTGAGTGTGATCCAGAGCTTATATTTCCACTTGGATTTGATCTCCAGACCTTCAAGACAGGTTGCCAACCAATCTGGAACAAACCAGGCTGGCTGTTCCTATGCCATTAATAGGAATGTGGTCTGCGATCAAGTCCACAGATCAATCTGCTGATAAAGACCCAGGACCAAGACCTGGCAAACAACGTTGGCAACAAAACTGCCCAATATACTCCCAATCCGGAGGAAGTGTCTATTGGCCATATTATCCAGTAGCCACAAAAAGGCAAGCCGGCAATTGCCCAAGGCCAGTCAGATCGTCTCCAAAGAGGCTAGATCAACATTTAAGCAGAGCTCCGTTCCTAGGCAGCCATATCAATAACACACTTAGTGCCACTGACAGATGAGAAGCTCAACCCACTGCTATGATCTATAGACACATCTGCAAAAAATCAAAAAAAAAGATACTGCCGGAGTTCTATTGCCTTTGCAAAGCTCAAAGATCCGAAGCCCAGTCTGTGAATCCTCAAACAATCAGGATGTTTTTGGTGTGTGTGATGGGGGGGTTGCCTCTCAAGAACATGCACTTCAAAGGGAAATCATGAAAAATTGTTCCTCCTGAATAAATACACAAAAAGGGTAAAAATGCATAAATTCAAATGGCCGGGGCAGGGGGGGGGGGAGCGACCCTAAATATAAGGGGGGAATGAACAGTTTGCTGATAAATGCCATGCCTCTGGATGTTTTCAGATCCCCTTTTCCAGTGCAGAACGTTGAGAACTAGCACCAGGAGATCTTCGCTGATTATCTGACACTTTGCATTATGGAACGAGGTCTTCAGCTTCTTTTTCCTGGCCGGATCCCAGCATTTCAGGATGCCTTCAAGAGGTGTGCCTCTGATTCGTTTTTCCCCTCAATGAAAACTTCTCCAAAAACATTTTGCTTCTCACAATCCCATTCGCAAGCATGAATAGACTGTCCAGACTCAAAATGCAGAAGAGACACAATGACGCCCCCCTGTCAGTTATAATTTTGCTTCGAAATGGGACCGGACCCAAATAAAGAGGGCCTTTCGGAAGACATCCTTTGAGGGGAGGGACTCCATTGCCCCCCTTCCCCACTGCCCCGCAGAAGGCTGAGAGGTCAGCTGAGAGGTGCAGAGGCAGCACGAGTGGATGAGGACAAGGTGCTTTTGGCTGCTGTAGCTATGCCTTTGCTCAACCACATGGGGAAGGAGCCAGAGGCCATAGAAATAGCCACCACTGCTCACCCACCCATTTCCGAGGTCAGGCACATGAATGCATGAAGCTGTCTTCTCTTGAGACAGACCTGTGGTCTATCAAGGTCCGTCCAGCTCTAACAGGCAGCAGCTCTCCAGGGGACTCCTGTTTGGGTCTTTCACATTACCAGCTACCTGATTATTTAACTGGAGCTATCAGGGATCAAACCGCGTACTTTCAGCATGCAAAGTAGATGCTCTGCCACTGAGCCACAGTCCTAGGGAGTTGTAGCTGCTGCTTCGACCTGCTCCTCCTCTTCCTTCCTCAGATATCTGGTTGAGGAGCAGAGGCAAATGGAGCATGTACACATCAAAGAAGCTTGGGTCCAGCTACTGATGGTGGCAACGTCTGTTGACTGTTGACTTCCGGGGCTCCGGCTGGTATTTGTCATTGCTACTGAGAAAATCCTTCACTGGCTCTATCATGGCTTTAGAGAGATACAGTGAATTGACCTGCCAGCCTAAATAGCTTATGGCTTATTACATGTAGAAATGGGTGTATTTCACAAGCACAGGAAAACGCCGATAATTGTAAGCAAATCTGGCTTAATTTTAATTCTTGAAAATAATAATTTTCTCAATGTCATGGCTGCAAAAGTGGTAAGGTAAGGCCCGGCGAAATCTATTGAATCAGAGCTGGGTTTAATAACTTTTCAAACCATCAAGAGATGGGTGGGTTTTCAGTGGCCTGCCTGGCTCAAAGGCAAAATAAAGGAAAATGTAAGTATGCTTAAACGGTAATGACTGGGGAAGGCATTGGCAAACCACCCCGTATTGAGTCTGCCATGAAAACGCTAGAGGGCGTCACCCCAAGGGTCAGACATGACACGGTGCTTGCACAGGGGATATAAGTATGCTTAATTTGAATAATATACATCCCAGAGGAAGTAGCAGGGTTGGGATAATTCTCAAAGGCAGGACATTGCCTTTGAGAAACTGGTTCAAATAGCAAATATCAGGGGAATTTACTACTTTGGAAGGTTCCGTGTATGAGGCAGTGGTCTAACGTTACTTCCTCATTGGCTACTGCAGCAGAAATCATAGCCAGGACTGCTTCCTTTTAGGAAGCAATTCTAGCAAGCTGTCAGTGCCGAAGACAGATCTATTTCTTTGGCCCTGCCACGGACCATACTGGACGATAGGTTTGATCCCACATGTTGCAGGGTGGGGTCCAATCCTGTTCTGGGGAAGCCAGCCTGGAATCAGCTTGCTCTTCGTCAAGCCATCCAGGGTGGACAACTCCAAATCCTAGAGACACTGTTACATCTTCTTAGTCAAAGACACGTCTCCATTCTGGCTTCATCCTTACTATTTTCTGCATTCATGAGAATGTGTTCTCTTGCCCTCTTTTCTCCCTTCCCCTTCAAATCCTAATAATTGGGCTGACATCTTGCTGGGGAGCAGGGAAGAAAACCAACTCTCAGGAACTGAATCGGAAACATCGTGGTCTGAGGCTGGGGGAACCCGGTGGTTGACTTGATTGACTGATTGATTTGCTAGGCATAGGGTGTGTATTCAGCCTACAAAATTGTCTGCAGGCTGTAGGAAGATGGGCAGGGTTGACAACCAAGATGCTCCTGGAGGCGTGGGGACTCTACATAGGGAGGACAGAGTTTGGTAATATCAAGCCACTGAGTCCACACTTCAAAGCTGCTGTTTGCTCCAGGGGAACTGATCTATGGTGTAAGGATGCCAGCCTCTAGGTGGAAATCCCCTGGAATGACAGCTCATCTCCAGGCTACATAATTCAGTTCCCTCTGGAGAAAATGGATGCCTTGGAGGGTGGGCTCTATGACATCCTACCCCATTGAGGTTCCTGTTCTCCCCAGGTTTCACCCCCAAATCTACTGGAGTTCCCCAACCTGGACCTAGCAACCCTACCCCCACCCGCACCCCCAACACGCACACAATACTGGCTGGGAGAGACGGGGCTTGGTGACCCTCCTCTGTAGCCCGGAGTTTGGTTGTGCACCTGGGAAACCTCCAGGCCCCACCTGGAGGTTGGCAATAAGGAATAGCCAATGCAACCCCTTCCCAACCCTCCGGGCTAGGCCTTGCTTGCGACAGCTTCAGCAAGACTAAACGGCTTGTCTTTTTGCTGCGGGAATGGCTGTGGCAAAATAACAGACAGCCAAAGCCTCCTCTCCCTCCCTCCCTCCCTCCCTCCTGAGTGCGCGTGTCCTTTCGCTGGACTCCAGCCATGCTTTCTAACAGGGCCCCGATTTGTCTTGCAGGCCGCCCGCCAGTTCTGCTGAAATCACGCATCGTGACCTTTCCGTTTATACCCTGCCAGTACCTATTGTACAGGACTCCTCCGCTTGAAAGAGGGAGGTTGTTCTTCCACGGGGGCACAATATGTGGAACACGGCTGGCAACTTTGCTGTTTAAACAGAACAAATCTTTAACTCACAGAGCCGCCTTTATTCCAAGCTACAAGGTTGGAGTCTCCTTGAATCTGCTAGAAACCATTCCCTAAGAGAGGAAACAGACACTGCAAACGAACCATGACTCGGCCGAGCCCCCTTCTACCAGCGGCTAGCCAATGGACTCTAAGGCTGCATTTTCTGGTGGGCCCCTTCGCCTCAAACATGAGCTATTACACTCAGAGTCATTTGATTTTTAACCAATTCCAGCGGTTTTCCATCCTTCTTGGGGGGGGGGGAGTCTTCAATGCACTTTCTGTACTTCGGGCCTCCTGGTGAGGTTTCCTTTGATTGATCGACTGATAGATTGCTGTTTTGCTCGGCCCCAATGCTAATAAAAGGGCAATTTGCATAATGTTTTAAAGAAATAAGATGTGCAAATGAGCGCTGGCTGTTTTTCTTGTCTTGCTTTTTTTCTGAACAAAATGGCTGCCCTCTGTAACACACTATATTTAGCGCTGGACTTTGAGGCAGCCTTTAAAATAAATAAATAAACCACCTGAACTCCTTTTCCACCCTTATCCGCTGGGCATAATCATTCCCCTGTATACAAGAGAGGGCTAACAGGGGCTAGAATATTTATGGGCTTGGATTCAGTTAAAGGCCAAAGCAGACAAAGGTTTGGGGTTGTGTGAGCAGAACTCCTGGAATTTCAAAATTCTGTTTTCAAGTAAACACGAGCCCGGTTCTGGCCAAAACTGCAAAGCAGGACATGTAAGTATTTTTTTTCCTGAATAATTCTTCCAATCTGAGATTAGGGCTGCTTAATATCAAAATTCCTGAGCTGAAAATATACCCAAATATGCCTTTTTGTGTTGGTGTATGTACTTGATGAACAAAAATGGCATTAGAGAACTTTGTGGCATCACCCCCAAAATAGGACCTGGCTATCTAAGTAAGTAGTTATAGGAATTGGCTACCTAAGTAAGTAGTGCGCTCCTCCTCACTGGTGGTCTTTAAGCAGTGGCCACTAGACAGATACTTCACATGGATGCTTTAGGTTGATCCTACGTTGAGCAGGGGGTTGGACTAGATGGCCTGTATGGCCCCTTCCAACTCTATGATTCTATGGAAATGCCATGCATACAGCCTTCAGTCCTATCTATCAAAGCAGGCTCCAGAGCACCTCAAATCTCCACCACCCATCAACACAATCTTCCCACAGAACAGAGCAACCTCTAAAGGCTGCTCTCCCAAAATCCAAAGCAGACAGCAGCAAGACTAAATAAAACTAAACCTGGAAAACAGTGGACTACCCACACACAGACACACAGATTAATGTGCATGTGCACACAGACATACACACAGACACACAAAGGTATAAATCACTCGATGCAGAATCAAATCTGGAAAATAAGATGCTAAACACGGAATCAGGTTTTTAAAATAAAAAAACTCCTCCATTCTCTGAGCATTAAATGCAAGTAGGGGATCAAATTTCACAAGGTGGAAATCATGGCGCTCCAAATGTCCATCTGACATGCAGAGCCACAACTCAGGTTGCCAGCCTCCAGTTGGTGGCTGGAGACTTCCTGGGATTACAACTCATATCCAGACTACAAAGAACAGTTCCTCTTGAGAAAATGGCTGCTTTGAAAGGTCAACTGTATGTTATAATAGCCCACTGAAGGCTTTCCCCACATCCTGTCCTCCCCAACTCCATCAACAAAATCTCCAGGAGATTTCCAACCTGGAGCTGCCAACCCTGGCCCCAACTACAGTTGGACCATGCGGAGAGTAAAAAGTTCATCCCAAAAAACATGTGCACAGGGGACTATGAGAGCTGCCACATGGGGAGGAAAGTATTTAAGACTTACATGCTCACAGAGGTTCACCAACTAGATGCTGGCAACCTGGCTTCTAATCTGGCGAGCCAGGTTTGATTCCTCACTCCTCCACATGCATCCAGCTGGGTGACCTTGGGCTTATCATAGTCCTGACAGAGCTGTTCTCACAGGCTGGTTCCTCTCAGAGCTCTCTCAGCCTCCCCTACCCCACAGGGTGTCTGTTGCAGGCAGAGGAAGGCAAGGCAATTGTAAGCCATAGTGAAAAGCAGGCTATAAAACCCAACTCTTCTTCTATCAAACCCCCACTGCCACCACAATGTCATTAGCCTTGGCAGGTTGACAGAAAAGCACCTATCTTGGTTTCTCCCAAAGCTAATAGCAACCAGGAAGAGAGATTTCAATAATCCAAATGATTCCAGGATGGAAGAATTAACCCTCCTCCCTGTGGGCTGGATCCCTTTCAGAGCCTGAACAGCTGTGATTTAACTTTTAAAGGCTATGAAGATGCAATAGTCTGTTTTGACTAGGTGTGTAGGAAATGATGGTTTAAAGGTGTGAAGGTCTGAAGAAGTCACAGAATGTTCTGCAGAATCCTCATTTCAGAACAGGTTTTCAGAACTAAAAAACAGGTTTTCTCTTTAGAAACCCCCTACGGGGTGGGGAGGAGGGGGGAGCCCTTGCATCTATTTTCTGGCTATTCCTCCAGGACACTACTTCAATGCGATATTTCAGCTCTCCCATCGAACTCCATAATTTCTTGAGCCTTTTCATTCAAACTTTGATTCCCTTCCCATCTTTCAGTCTTTGCTCAGAATAAAGCATAACTGATTAACAGTAGCCATAAATTCATAAATAATCCCCTAAAAACATAGCTAAATTAGTTATCCTGAAAACAGGCCCAGCCAATACTTGGCACACATTGTGGTTGGATCCTCTTTGGACAAGATCTCTCCCAACTCCCTCTTCTTTCTCCCTCCCTAACTAAAAGAAAAAAAGAAAGAAAAAATTGCTCTTAAGCAGCAGGTAAACTCTAGAATAGCAAAAAATTACTTATAAGGGTCCAGATACTTAAGAGAATGAATAGGGCTTCCAGCTATAATTTGGGAAATTTCTGGAAATTTGGGGACGGAGGCTAGGAAGGGAGTGATCTGGGGAAGAGAAGAACCTTAGCAGAGTGTAATGCCCCACAGTCCAACCTCCAAAACATCCATTTCTATCAGTCTAGAGATCTGTTTTAGATCCAGGATATCTCCAGCCCCCACCTGCAGGATGTAATCCTGAGTATTAGTGACCCCAGCAACCCTTAAGCCAAAATGGTGTAGTGCAGGGGTAGTCAACCTGTGATCCTCCAGATGTCCATGGACTACAATTCCCATGAGCCCCTGCCAGCGTTTGTCCATGGACATTTGGAGGACCACAGGTTGACTACCCCTGGTGTAGTGGTTAAAAGCAGAGAATTCCGGTCTGGAGAGCCAGAATTGATTCCCCACAAGCAGCCAGCTGAGTGACTTTGGGCTAGTCGCAGTCGCGTTAGAGCTGTTCTCACAGCAGTTCTCTTGAAGCTCTTTCAGCCCCGTCTTACTAACAGGGTGTCTGTTGTGGGGAGAGGAAGGTGAAGGTGTTTGTAAGCCACTTTGGGACTCCTTTGGGTAGTGAAAAGTGGGGTATAAAAACCCCCAACTCTTCTGCTGCTGCTGCCGTCATTCTGTTGGAAATATTTGAGAGGAGCGAGTTTGCCTTCATCTTCTAAGATGAAAAAGAAGGGCCTCCCTGTATTTCCTGACATTGCAATGGTTATTCACAACTCTACTCCTCGCCCCCATCTCCTATGCTTGCTTAAGACTGGTCATTTGTTACTTGCGGCTTCCGATTGATTTTCTTTTCCCTTTGCTTTTTTTCCGCCACAAGAGCACAGAACAAACAGCAGGATTTATACCGGCCATCTAGCTCCAATCATTAGATAACAGGGCCCTTTACTGGAAGCGGTTCAGAGTAAAACAATAGTTTAATTTTACCGTTGTTTTCATTTCTTATTTTTATTACAGAAGGTTCAATGGAAGGCCAACCGCTGTAACTCAGTTGCTCTTTAGGTTGATGTCGAGGGCCCCTCCATACACTCCCAAAATGATGGGGGGGCAGCTCCTTTTCCGTGACTCCGTCCCTTTAATGCAGGGGTAGTCAAACTGCGGCCCTCCAGATGTCCATGGACTACAATTCCCAGGAGCCCCCTGCCAGCGAACGCTGGCAGGGGGCTCCTGGGAATTGTAGTCCATGGACATCTGGAGGGCCGCAGTTTGACTACCCCTGCTCTAAAGCAACGCTGGACAGGATCTGTCCTTATCGAGTGGGACACACATGAACGTACACGAAATTGCGCTCCACTGAATCAGACCATCAAGACATTGACTAGACGTAGCTCTCAGGGGTTTCAGGTAGAGACCTAGCCATATCACCTGGCCCTTTTAAACAGGAATGCCAGGGATTGAACCTAGGATCTTCTGCATGCCAAGCAGATGCTCTCCCCTCTAACTCACACCTCTTCCCTGAGTTATCTTTGTCCTCATTCATGGCTTAGGTAACCCCCTAATGGGATGGACCCACCTAATGGGATCATGAGCTGGTTTGGCTGACATCCTGTTCATCATTTGTGAACAGGGAGCTGAGGGCCACCCATTGGCTTGTTTGTGGCTGTTTGGCAAACTATTTTTCCATAAGAAGAGCCTTCCTGTGTCACACATGGGGCCAGCCAGCTCCTCTGGAGGGCCAACAACAGGGCATAGAGGCTGAGGCCTTCCCCTAATGTTGCCTCCTGCTCTTCCTTTGAATGTGAGGGTTCCCCTCAGTCACCATAACTAGTAGCCACTGATAGACTTATTCTCCATGACTCTGTCTAATCCCCTTTTGAAGCTGTTTATTCCTGTGGCCATCACTACATCCTTGAGCAGTGAATGCCACATTTTAATTGCTTTCTGTGTAAAGCAGTGCTTCCATCCATATTCCTTCCTAACAGGGAAGTACCACGTAATTTGGTTTTTCACGCATGTGCATCTTCATACAGTCCTATTGGGTTCTCCTTCCTCACCTACTGTGCTACTGCTGTGCTGGACAGGTTATAATTTATATGCACCGTTAAATTGGTCAAAAAATCATATAAATCATAAGAACATAAGAGTAGCCATGTTGGATTAGGCTAATGGCCCCTCCAGTCCAATACTCTGTGTCACACAGTAGCCAAAACTGAGGCATCATCAGGAGGTCCACCAGTGGGGCCAGAACTCTAGAAGCCCTTCCACCATAGACCTCCAAGCCCCCCAAAACACAAAGCATTGCTGCCTCAGGCAGAGTGTTCCATCTATAGCTTGTGGCTTATAGCCACTGTTGGACCTCTAATCTATATGTTGACCCAATCCCCTTTTGAAGCTGTCTGGGCTTGTAGCTGCAGCAAGGAATGCCATATGTTAATTAGTCTTTCGGTGAAGAAGTGCTTCCTTTTATCCATTCTAAACATACTGCTATTCAGTTGCAGTAAGTGCCCATGAGTTCCTGTATTTTGAGAAAGGGAGGAGGGTACTTCTTTTCTCTGCCTTCTCTATCCCAAGCATAATTTGTAAACCTCTGTAATGGCATCCCCCAGTCATTGTTTCTCCAATTTAAAAGCCCTAACCCCTTTAACATTTCTTCATAGGGAAAGCGTTCCATTCCCTTAATCATTTTAATTGCCCCCCCTTTATTGCCCCTTTTCCAGTGGGGCATCTTTTTTGATGTGCAGTGAACAGAACTGTGCACAGTCTTCCATGATAAATCCATTACAAATAAACACAATATTCTTTTTTTTAAACTGACATTTAACATTAACAATGTCTAAATAGTCCTAAGTAATGTTAATATCTGTCAGTCTCCCAAAGTCTTATATTGTACTTTTATATGCTATTAAAGGCTTGTTGTTGTTGTTGTTGTTGTCTCTCAAAGTAAGTAAGACTGGTCTTAACCAATGCCAGGGCCTTTTCGGCCTTGGCCCCAGCCTGGTGGAATGTTTGGCTGAAAGAGAACAAGACCCTGCAGGACTTCAATCAGCTCTGCAGGGTCTGCAACACAGAGCGGTCCCACCAGGCCTATGGTTGAGGCCCTGATGGACCTTCACTGCTGACCTCACTGCTGAAACAGAGGGAAGATCTACTCTCCAAGGAGTTGAACTCCCACCCAACTTAAACTAGTTGGGAGTTAAAGGTAAAGGTACCCCTTGTGCAAGCACCGTCATGTCTGACCCTTGGGGTGATGCCCTCTAGCGTTTTCATGGCAGACTCAATACGGGGTGGTTTGCCAGTGCCTTCCCCAGTCATTAACGTTTACCCCCCAGCAAGCTGGGTACTCATTTGGGAGTTACTGAAATATAAAATGTTTTTACTGGCTTTATTTACATGTGATTTTATGTTCAGACTTTTAATCCATGTTGTCACCCACCCTGAGCTACCCAGGAAGGACGGGCTACAATAAGGATGTGTTTAGTGATTTTGTTATTAATCAGGAGTGCTTTGGTGCATGCACAGTTTTGACGATAGTCCATGCACGCTGGTTTGAGACATTCAGTCCCAAACCAAACAGACCCAGCGATGGGCTCATCACAGCCCAAACAAGGTCAATTAAATTTTCAAACAGATTAAATGCAAAATTTGCAGGGTCCCTAGCCAGGAAGTCAGACTTTTAAAACCGTTGGTCTACTTTTCAATCATAAAATTCGGCAGCCTGAATTGTCGTCTTCAGCATTCGGCATGCCTTCAGGGATTTGAATGGCTCCAAATGCCACAATGCATGGCCTCATTGAGGAGGGGCCATTGCTCCATGGCGGAGCACACATTTGGCATGTGGAATATCCCAGTGATTGAAACTGGCATCTCCAATTAAAAGGATATCAGGTAGCAGAGCCTGGAAAGACCTCCGTCCGAGACCTTGGAGAACGCCGCCGGCAGGAATAGACAAGTGATTCCTAAAATGTGTACCATAAGAAGGGCTGGGGGGGAAAATGTAATCACCATGTCTGATGCTCTCCCCATTGCAGGACCACTGGAAGCTCCATTCAGCGTGGCTTTCTCCCCTTGCTTCTCTCGGCTAAAGCATCAACAGTGAGCCCCCCAGACCAAGAAGGATTATATTCAGCTGTCCGAAGGATCAAACTACAGGGACAGAAATCATGTATCTCCCAACATCTTTTAAAAGTATAGATACTCCGTCCCAGTTTGGACTGAGGTTATGCTGGAAGGAAGTTTAGTCTTTGCACCGTCCCTTGCTTTCACCTAGTGAGACTATGCTTGCTATAAGCCCATGAATGAAGGAGGAGGAGGAGGAGGAGGAGGAGGAGAAGAAGAAGAAGAAGAAGAAGAAGAAGAAGAAGAAGAAGAAGAAGAAGAAGAAGAAGTTTTTCATACTCTGTTTATCACTGCCTGAAGGAGTTCCAAAGCAGCTTACAAACAACTTTCCCTTCCTCTCTCCACCCTGTAAGGTAGGTAGGGATGAGAGAGCCCTAAGAAAACTGCTCTGTGAGAACAGCCCTAAGAGAACTGTAATTAACCCAAGGTTATACAGCTGGCTACATGTGGAGGACTGGGGGATCTATTATTATTTATTAATTTCTATGCCGCCACTCCTAGCCAGCTAGCCCTCACAACATTTCAGTAAAATACAATTCAATAATTATAAAACAGCAGTAAACAAAAAAACCCTCCCAGCTTCCCCCTCTCAAAACTCCATCCTACTCAAGCCCACCATCGACTGCCATACATCCGGGGAATGATGTAAATTGGAGTACCAGAAGAGGGGCAGGTCTTCCTCTTTCTGGTCTTACCCAAAGCCCTGGTGGAAGAGCTCCATCTTGCAGGCCCTGCAGAACTGAATCAGCTCCATCATACTCTTAGCTCTCCCAGGAGATCATCTGGCCTGGTTATAGTCAGTCGCTTTTAACCACTACACTAAACTGGTACCACAATGGAAAGGGAGGAGAACATGTGTCCCTGTCTCTTCTCTTTCAAGGGATTATAGGAGGATTTTAATAGGCAAAACAGTTCAAAGGTGGAAGGATTCTACTCCCTTTCCACTTGCCATGATCTGATTTACGGTGGTGCCTATCTGAAGATTTACTACACAAAGATGCTGGGAAATCCCCATCACATATCTCTCAGAACATCATCTATTTCGACCCAGACTTATCCAGCCCACCCACCAATGACAGCTGAAACTGTTCTGGGATCTAAATGTAGGCTGAGTAAAGGGTGCTTCCGATTTGGATTGTTCCCCCTAATAACAAGATGAACAGACTACACAGGTGGGGAGTTGAGTGAACTAGCAGGGAAGCGTGATATGTTAAACAGCTGGACTTTCTAGAATTCTCAGGTTAGGGGAGGAACCAAAACACACCCCTTTGGATTTTCAGAGAATAGCAAATTATATTTATAGCCTGCATAGATAGTTGGACAATGTGAATCAACCCAGAACAGCCATCACATCTCATTTATTTACCGCATGGCAGAGTTAGAAAGGATATAATATAAACCATGTCGCCAAGCAGATACAACAGTTTATGCAGATTTGGCTATCCCCCTAAATACTAGTATCTAAATTTTCAGCCCACTCAGTCATAGCTGGGGAGCGTACAAAGAGCTCTGTCACATCTCCCTGGAAAGCATGACACTCGTATTCCCATGACAGATGGAAAATAGTTTAGCGGGCTGCACCCCAATCACACCCAGGATCACATTCAAGCAACAGGTCTCAGATCACCCCAAAGATAAAAAGGCCATTTGTGTGGTTCGAGGGTTGGTACTAATATCCGGTTTGCGGATGACTTCAAATCTCAGCAGAGTTGGGATTCAAGGGTTTAGTTGTCAGTTTCTCCACAAATTAATTGCTGGGAAAGTACTAAGGGCCCAACAAAAAGCAACAGCATCATTGGAGACAACTGCCCATACTGTATCCAAGGGAGGGGAAGATGCATAATCATCATCCTTCATCTTTTTAGAAAGGAGGGACAGTCATTCATCCTGTACTATCACACGAAACATACAATAAAAGTTGTGGGAATTATGCAGGCAAACTAAAGGGGAGAAGAAGCTACTTGCTGCGGCATGATGGAAATAAATGCATAATTCAGGACCCTGACAAAAAATTTGTCCTTGGCATTAATGAGGAACAAATTAGCTACTCTCCTTGGGTGTCTACCAGAAACAACAGTAGCAAGTGAAGCCTTTCCCACCCCCAGTCATATGTTCGTTTGTAGATAAGCACAGCAGAGAGAGGTAAAATTACGTCTTGAAAGTTTTTTTGTTTTCTTTTTTCCTAGATGTAAATGATAGGCTGGGATCTGGGAATCATTTCAGAAATAGGCGTTCTGCTGAGGCAATGGCTTTTGTCACCAGAAGAAAGAATCGGGGGACTATCAAAATGAACCAAAAGGACGGCAGACTTGGCCTTGGAGGATATCGAATCAGTAAACAACAGGCACCTTTCCAAACTTACCGGGAGCTCACAACGAGACAGGGCAGATCCCAGGGGAGAGTATGCATGTGGAAGCTCAAGCAAAATCCTGGGCTGGAGGAGAACCTGCAGGGTGCGCTCTATCAGTATAACATTCAGACAAACGAAGAGTGCATGCACTCAAAAGCTCACGCCTTGAATAAATCCGTGTTGGTCTTAAAGGTGCTATTGGACTCTGATTTTGTAAAATTAATGCAAACAGACTGTCTACTGATGCAAAGTCACAATTTAAGAGCAGTTGTCTTAAAACAATACACATGTCTCTACAGAAGATGGGACGAAGTTTGGTAACTGGGGCTGTTTTCGTTTTGAACAAAAATCTTATCTGGTCTATTTTTATCCTGTTTTTCTTCCCAGGAGCTCAGATGGCTCTCCCTTTCCCCACTGAGCCACACAAAAACCCTGTGAGGTAGGTTAGGCTGGGAGTTTATGACTGGGCCAAGGTCACTCAACAGGTTTCATAGCAGAGGGGGGACTTGGAGTCTCCTAGATATTAGTTTGACATTCTAAATCAGGGGTGGGCAAACTGTGATGTCCATGGACTATAATTCCCATGAGCCCCTGCCAGTGAATGCTGGCAGGGGCTCATGGGAATTGTAGTCCATGGACATCTGGAGGGCCACAGTTTGCCCGCCCCTGTTCTAAACGGTACACTACATTAGCTTTTAGAAACACCTTCTGGGACAGAACTGCATCGAAAGGTCCTTATAGATGTTTATCAATGGCCAGACAGCTAAATCAAGCTTCCACAGCCAGAGACTCACAGATTCTGGGGACAAACGACAGATAACGGACATTGCCATCATGACCTTATTTGGGGATCTGGGCCCCTGGCTAGCCCCTGTTAGGACAAGGGACCAGATGGACCCTTGATCTGATCCTGTATAACCTTATGTATTCAATAAATGCGATGAAACCTTGTAAGCTAGTTTTTCCCCCTTGGAACTTTTCAATTTTCCCCCCTTATTACTTTCTCCTCTGTTACCTTCTCTCTTTTTTTTTAGAATCACTCGCAGTATCGTTTTCAAATTTAAATTGTATAGTGCCATTTTGTCATTATAACACCCAGATCACCAACAAATGCCCCGAAATGCTGAGACGGGAGGGAGAGGCCTGCGGTGTTTTCCCCTTACCCCAAAACAATATAATGACGTGGACAACAATAAAAAAAGCAAGCAGGCCTAAGCTGCTGAAAGACAGATTTGGTCACAATGCTATTTATTTGTATAATTTAATTAACCTGCCGCTGTCTCATCTATTATGCAGATGCAGAAATACTAATAAGACGAATCCTTACGTATCTTGAAAGACAACACAAATGGCTCTAAGAAATGAAGACCAGATTGTTGTTTTTCCCCCTCCCTCCCTCCCTCCCTCCCTCCCTCCCTCCCTCCCTCTTTCCCATCGTGAGCTCGGATCTCCTCTGGCCGTAGCTTTTATAACTAGCTTCTGGGTAAAATTCATTAATTTTTATTAACAGGGAAAACATTTCTCCTGGTGACAATATTTGCATTGCCTGAATGATTTTCACCTCTGCCACAAGGTGTACTATCGGCTCATACATCACCCGATTACTTGGAGAGCAGAAACACCCTCAGTCATTAGTGAGTGAATTAAAGATGATCTAAAGAGCTATTAATCACACTGACAAAAGCCTTAATGTTGCTGTGACCCTTGCTGAGCCTGGGGACTAAAAGGGAAGCAGAGGGAGAGAAAATGGAAACATATGTTTTCTCCAAAATAACCTACCTTAGGAGAACTGTCAAAGAGAGAGTCCCATCAAGTGCAGGAATGTTGCCTCCGGATTATACAGGGAATTGTTTGTATAATCAAGCCCTCCCCCTAGCTGCCCGCCCCCCTGCCCGCCCAGCCCCTTTCAATGAACTTGTTTATGATCAATACAAGCAATTAAGGGGCAAGGATTCAAATGCTACGATCATAACCCTAGTTTTTGTAACTTTTTAAATATATATATACATATTGTTTATATTTTATTATGGGGGGGATCAAGGAAATGTGTTTGCAAAAACGCATCAATGTATTGAAGAGGTTCGTTTTGTATTTATGGTATAGGATTTATGGTACACAAAAGGTTTCCCATGCGATTCAATCTTGAGTGAATACAAACAAATCCAAATGGCTGGGTTGTTTTTTTTTCCTATTTAACTCTGTTAACCATTTTCATTATGCTGCCTGTGAATTTACTCTTACACTTTGCCTGTGCGTATGAACACATAGCTTCAATTCCACAACACTGTATCTGAGGAAGTGTGCGTGCACATGAAGGTGCGTATCTTGAATAAAACTTTGTTGGTCTTCAAGGTGCTCCTGGACTGGAAACTTGTTCTGTGGCTCCAGACCAGCACAGCTACCCCCACCTGAATCTAGGTTCCTTTTGTATTAGATTATTCCTAATAGTATTCAGATTATCCAAAATTGGTTGTCTGCTACTCTGACTTCAGTCTAAGAAAAGAAATTCATTTCTGCATCTACACAACCGTGCAAGGAAGGGCTGCAGGCGGCTATTCTAGGCATGATTACTTGAGGGTATGCCCCATTGAACCCTGCAAGATTTACTTCTGAGTAAATATTTTTATTACTCTGCGCGCCCGTTTAAAAATGTCACACAGGACAGGAAAGCATGTTTCAGCCTGATCTTCACAATGTTCACTTGGAAGGAAGTTTCATTGCATTCAATGGAACTTCGCATCCAAGGTGTTTGTCTCCATTTTTTCTTGCAAAAGTTCAGGGTCCCCCCCCCTTCCCAATCCCAATGTCCAAATTACTAGTTAAGGGCCATTAGAAAACTCCTCAGTTTAGCAAATGGATACCCAAGGTTTTTTTTTTTTTTTAGCATTAAAATTCATCATCAAGAGTAAAAATTCGGAGGGGGGTTGTGTGGTGGGTGTGTAGGGGTTCATTGCTAAGACCTAAATCGGACTTTCTTAACTTTTTTTTACCATTGAGAACCCCCTGAAATATTCTTCAGGCTTCAAGAAACCCCGGACGTGGCACAATTGTGCAGAATATGGTTGGGGTTGGGAAGCATAGTGGTGTACACGCCTGCCCAAAATAAGACACAAGAAAACTGCATAGAATTGTTAAAAATTAACAAGCTATTTAAAACCTAGTATCAAAAAATCAAGCCAGAACAGAAACAGTTTTAAACACTAAGTATCTTAAAACTAGTTTAATAAAACACTTCTTACCCTAGAAGCTCACTGTAAAACTTTTTTTTAATTATTAATTAAAAGTGTAGACAGTAAAATGTAGTGGTTGATGTAATGGAGAGTGGACTTCTAATCTGGTGAGCCAGTAATTCTATTTCCATTGGTTGTTGAGCCCAGAAACTAGTTTTCAGAACATGAAGCCATTATGGTCCATCTTCCATGAATTTGTCCAATCGCCTGCTAAATCCATCAAATTTAATGGTCATCACTACATCATGTTCTAATAATCTGTCTCATATACAAGGGACAACTGCCTGAGCCCCTTCTTTCCAATTACACATTATTCTATCTCCTGCAAGCTTCATTCCTTTATTTGTGCAATAATCTCTCCTCTACTAATTTTAAAATCTAGCCCGGGCTACAAACGTATGCTGTGCTGGATGTCAATGCAGAATAAACCTCATCATCTAAAGTATGTGGAATGCCCAACTGTACTGTTGAAGTTTAAAGCAGAAATTGTCAAAGCAGGATTACAGCGGGACATCAAGAAGACAAAAGGCATGACTACTGAGGAATTACACAACTTTAAATTGTTAATAGATTTTCTGTTCCCAAAAGGGAGGCTGAAGCCAAGAAATCAGGACACTGAGAATAGGAAGGGTAGCCATGAAGGGACTAGAAACAACCCTTAACAATGTTAAAACAATGACACATAAGTGGGTTCTAGACCAAATCAAGCTTGAACTTCCCTAAAATGACTAAACAGAGACTATTGTACTTTGGTTACATCATCTGAAGAGCCACTAGACAAGACAAGTATGCTAGGAAAAGCTGAAACCAGCAGGAAAAGAGGACGGCCTTACATGAGATGGGTTGACCAAGTGAAGGAAACCCCATCCTTCCGTTTGCAAGACCTCAGCAAGGTTCTTAATGCAGGCATGTTTTGCAGGCCATTAATTCACAGGGTTGTTATAAGTTGAAAGAGAATTGATGGCACATCACAAACACACACTGCAATGGGGCTTTATTATTTAAACATGAGCATTTGTGTATGCATCCTAGTGACCAAATGAATCCACCACCACTAACAGAATTAATTTGTAGAGACAGGTGAAGAGAGCTGATGTCCCTGAAAAAATTAAGCAGCTCACCCAACTGTATCTCACAAAGGTAACGGTAGGAATAGTGAATTTTCAGAGGCAGGATCCCGAAACAGGGGCTCTCCCTGCTATATAGTGGCAACCAGGTTGCATGGAAGCATCAGCAGTCCACAAGGCAAGTACCGAAATTATTTCAGTCGCAACACAAAGGCTTCACAGATGACCTCACCTTATTCCCAGAATTCAAAAAAGGGATAGGAGACACATAAAGGTTTGAAAAACACAAGTGGGAAAAGAAATAGTCAGGAAGTAAGTCAAAATAGGCCAGACTTTACTTAGCAAAACAATTTAAACATGGCTGCCAAATTGGCCTCCAATTTTTCTCCCCCTTGCATCTTTACATAAAACCTTCTTTCATACACTTCTAGTGCGGGGAAAGGATCTCCCAGGTTTTGGGGCCAGGTGAAATGTTGGCTTTCCAAGTCTACCAAGGGAGACATTGGGCAATTACCACACCTGTGTTTATCCAGGAATAGGGATCCTTAGAAAGAGCCCAGAAAGCAGGGTAAGAAGCCCAACCCTTTTAAAACAACCTCTCTATAAGTCTAAGAAAGTCCTCAGCACCAGTTCTTGCTTTATATTTTGTAATCCGGCATAGCTACTCAAGTGAAAACACACAAGCCTCGTGCAAAGTATGGGGGGAAATATGTGCTTTTCTGTGTGTGTGTGCAAGAATTTCATCATCAGGTGTGGCAATCAGAGAAATTCAGCATCAGGTGTGTCTTTTCCCTTTAAAGGGTAAATGCACTGAATAATCGAAAACATTCTTTACAACAGCCTGGTGGAGAGGGCACTCAGGCATCCATAGTCAAATAGGGTATCCAGGCAAACAAAAACAAAGTGAGAGTTGGCCATCAGAAATATGCAGCCTGGGAAAGAGTTATCTGAAGGCTCACATGCTTCTTGGTTAGGGCCAAGGACTGAATCCAGGGGCATCTTTAAGACCAAGAAAGTTTTATTCAGGGGATAAGCTCTCATGTGCACATGCCCTCCTTCAAATACATTGAAATGGAAATAATCACTCTATACACACAGGTATAGGCCTTTGGCTCTATACTGTAGGGATGCTAGTAATCCAACTGCTTCCCAAAGCCCAGGGTATATTCTTAACATTTTGAGATTGAATAGAGGAACAACCACTGAGGAAAATTCCCTTTGAAAACGGGAGCTATCTGGAACCCGTTCTGGTTGGATGCTACAATCATAGAATCATAGAATCATAGAGTTGGAAGGGGCCATACAGGCCATCTAGTCCAAGCCCCTGCTCAACGCAGGATCAGCCCTAAGCATCCTAGAGCAATAATAAACCTACATAATAAGAAGATACTTTTTGCTTTTCTTTATCCTGTATTAGTTTTGTTAATGTAAGTCACTGCGAGGCCCTTCGGGTGAGCGGTGATGACTAATAACGTAATCCATCAATCAAATTAAAGAAACTCGATCTCTTCAGTCCAAGTCTGCCACTCCTCCAAACCGATAAACAGGGCCTTTGACTTTCTTGGCTGCATGTCCTGTGAGCCACTGTCCAACACGAGGTGCATGTTCCACATGCCTTGGTGGACTTGCTACATCCCCAGCTCAGAGCCTTCAAAACGGGCCAGCGTCAAGCCTCCTAGCAATGCTATAATTAACAGCCCTCTTAATACAACCCCGCCACCAAAAACGAAATGTGTTAGGGAAAGTACTATCTGAATAACAATGCTAATTGAAGGTCATGCTCATAAACACACACATAGGCCCGGTTTAGAAATGAAGGGGATCCGGTGGAAATGAAGCGTGAGATGGTAAATAGGAACCGTGTTCTCTTGCCGTCATGCACCACAGCTATTAAGCCTGAAGGTCCTAAAGGTACCATGCAATGCCCATGATAAATTCTTCCAAAACATCCCAGCCATAACATAGTTCTTGCTGATTGCTCATTTACCCATAATGCATGCTGTCATAGCAAAGCCTGACAAATGATGGAGAAAGCTCAGGTTATTTTTTACACTGACTGCCAAGCCCCTCACCTCAGATTATTCATTTATTAGGGCAATCACACAGGCCTGGGTACTTAATATTGTTTTCACCAAATATGAAAATGATCTACTTTCCTATTCTTTAGTTTCTCCTAGGGCAAGCCATTTATCATCAGCTCAGGATAAATGACTGCTTCATTATAGCCATAATTTATGAGATGTTAGAACTAAAGAGCCACACCTAAAGACTTAAAGCTCTAATATGGATTAGAATACGATAATCAATCAATCTAATACTATATATATATATTTTTCTTGCATCGGACTATTTCTGGAAATGGCTAGAGATGCCTGTTTTCCCTCCCTCCTAGCTTCACGGATCCTTCCGCCTCTTTTTCTTCTGTTGAGTTTCCTTCTAAGTTTCCGAGGGATTGTGGGAAGATCATTACTGATTAACATGGGCATCAGTGACAGGTATGTCCCATTGGGAATTCAATAACTGCACAGGCTCAGTTAGAATGAATGGCAGAATTGCAAGTTATATTATCACCTGGCGCTATTTGCAGGCCATCCCAAAGACACTGCATGGGAGACGTCATTGATGGATTGACTTCTCCAGCTACTGTTCACAGTCTTTTTTTGAGACGATCCATTTGCCACTGAAGGCATTTCGATCTCAGAGCAAAACCATAATCAGAACTGTCAAAGGCAAAATATTGGTTATTTGGCTCTGTGGTGGCAGCGGAGAGCCGGATCGTCCTTTGCCCATCTCACATCTGAAAGCTCATTTACAATGTTATTTTGTTTCAATATTTATATCTGACTATTTCTACCCGACATGCTGTCTGAAACCGTCTGCCCATGAGGTTGGGAGTTCGATCCCAGCAGCCGGCTCAAGGTTGACTCAGCCTTCCATCCTTCCGAGGTCGGTAAAATGAGTACCCAGCTTGCTGGGGGATAAACGGTAATGACTGGGGAAGGCACTGGCAAAACCACCCCGTATTGAGTCTGCCATGAAAACGCTAGAGGGTGTCACCCCAAGGGTCAGACATGACTCGGTGCTTGCACAGGGGATACCTTTACCTTTACTACTGCTGTTGGGGGGGGGGGTCCTGGGCCAGCTGTACCTATGGTCCATCTGTACATAAGGAGACTCCATCACCCTCTCTGGAAGCATGTAACACTTTAGCAGGACATGTGCTAAAGCGATTACATGCTCCTTATTCACGTCGGTACCTTTCAGTCACCTCATGTTTTCCATGTACCAGTCTGCTTTAGACAAGCCTTTTTCTACCTTTTGACCATGGAGGAGCCCCTGAAATATTTCTCTGGCAGCGAGAAGTCCCAAAATCAGGCTGAAGTGCGGCCAAGTCCATTAAGACAGGATACAGGGCAGGCTTGCTCAATCAGGGTTTTGTGAAACCCTGGGGTTTCATGACGGCCCTGGAAGGGTTTCCCGAATGGGTGGGAGGTAATTAATTTTTGATACATTAGTTAAACATTCATAGGCTGATATGACTATATATGGTCATGTCAACCCCCTCCCAAAACAGACAATGATGGGCCTGGAGGAAAATGGGAAGGGGTGGGGCCCTGGATGGGTGTGTACACAGCTCTGCTTCCCAGCCATATTCTGTACGATCACACCACATTTGGGGTTTCTCGAAGCCTGAAGAATGTTTCAGGGTTGCTCAACAGTAAAGAAGTTGAGGGAGGGTGCTATAGGGGAAAGGAACAGGGAGCCCCTGGGGAGCTCCAGGGGGCCTTGGTTGGGAATCCCTGCATCCGACCCTAAAAATGTAGAATGGTACATGTGCTGACTTGGAGGGGCCAACTCAGGCTGGCCAACATACAGCTCAATAACAAAACAATCCATGGAGGAGGGAGACTTAAGCCTAAGGTTCAACAAATTCCAATGGCTAAGAACATTTGCAAAGACAGTGTCCAAGACACAGCAACATCAGGATTCTCAGACTCCAGCCCCAAAAGTCTTCTGGCTCCTTCAATATCCCACCCGATGTCAAGAAATGTGCTCCTTTTCCTACATTGCTTCTGTCTCACTGAACAGTTTTCATCGCTGCCTGCTAGGATGTGAAGCAAAAAAGCTTGTGGCTGAATAAAGCTCGGGATCAGAATTACACAGTGCTGGAAGAGACCACAGAGAGCCATCAAGTCCAGCCTCCACCTTCTTGGGGACTTGAAAAACACACGCTCCTGATACGTGCTCATCCAATCATCTCCAAAAAAATAACAAGCAAGGAGACTCCACCACCCTCTGAGGCAGCACATTCCACCTACAAACATCCCTCACCATCATGATCATTGACTGCACAGCCTCCAAAGCATTAAGAACATTCTCCCCAGCTTCCAAGGTCATGTAGGGCAGGGGTAGTCAACCTGTGGTCCTCCAGATGTCCATGGACTACAATTCCCATGAGCCCCTGCCAGCAAATGCTGGCAGGGGCTCATGGGAATTGTAGTCCATGGACATCTGGAGGACCACAGGTTGACTACCGCTGATGTAGGGCACAGATGAGGAAAGTAGTCCCCAGTCTTGAGTGGAACCGCCAACAGAAAACAAGAGAACCCATCCCAAGCTATCAAACTCTGTATACAGTATGATATTAATACTGTATCAAGATATTGAATGAAACATCAACATGTGTCTTATCTCTATTTTAATGATTAATGAAGCAACCAAAATGAACTCGAGATTTGTCCCATTTTCAGTGTTGAACGTTCATCTATTGTTGTTTCCTCCTATGATTGTGAAAATTATCCTTGCAAGTTTCCAATATTTTTTCCTATTCTGTATTGCTGACAATCACGTCTTTTTACTATACATCCAACTCAAAGTTGTAGCATGAGCTCTAGTCATATAACACTAGCCTTCAGCTTGTTCATTCAGAACCCACCTGTGTTGAGTGGAGCCACCAGCAAGGCCTGTTCCAGCAGACAGGTGTCCGGTAGATACTGGGATCAGGGGAGGAGAAGAGTAAGAAGAAGAAGAGTTGGTTTTTATAATCCACTTTTCACTACCCAAAGGAGTCTCCAATCACTTTACTATCACTTTCACTTCCTCTCCCCACCAGAGGCACCTGGTGAGGTAGGTGGGGCTCAGAGAGTCCTGAGAGAATCATGAAGCAGTAGGAAATCAAATCTGGTTCTCCAGGTGACATTCTGCAACTCTTAACCACTACCATGCTGGCTCATTGCCTCATCTCTTCCTCCTCTGTGGGACTGCTATAAACAGGGAGGCTTTCTGGGCTGCATTGAGACAATGACTGTGGGCAGAACGTGTGAAAGCAGAGCAGACTAGGAGAACCTAGGAGGGCAGAAATGAGGGAAATGAAGGGACAACAGGAATTCTGTTTGGGGGAAGAAGAAGAAGAAACAGAGAGGACTGAGGCAGATGTTTAAAAACACACCCACACATGCACACTCCCTCCAATATTTTGAAACTCCTGTGATGAAGAAGCATCCCTTGACAAATCACAAGGGTAACAAATCTTGGATTTTCAAATAGCCTTGAGTTTTCAGAAGTGAGTCTTTGGTTTGTATCTGCATTGTGTATTTACTCACCCTCTCCACCCCAGCCAATGCAAACATTATTTTTAAGCTACAAGTCATGTGCAAAACAGTTGCCAGAAACAGTACTTAACCACTCAAATCTGATTCCTTTTGTAGCGTTGGGCTGGAAATTGGCAGTTTATTTTCCCTTTCGGGGGGGGGGGGGGGAAGCGGCCTGAGGATTAAAAGATCAATACGGATGGCAAAAAGCAGGGGCACAATCCAAAGCTTTCAGAAAAGTTCTCCCTGCCTTCGGAAGCCAAGTAGCCCACAGGTGAGACAAATGGTCCCCAGCTGCCCGAACCAAGTCTTGAGTGATCCTTCCAGCAAGGCCTGAGTGTCTTGAAATCACTCAGCCTTGAAATTAACATCCCAAAGGGGCGGGGGAGAAAGCACTTTCTCCTCTTCTCTCTTTAGACAACAGCAAGTCTACATCTTCGGCACGAGGGGAAAATGACAGCGAGGGTGCTCAGGAAGAAAGGACATCATGCCCCGGGGAGGAACTGTTCGTTTTCATCAAGCGGGAGATCTACCAGGGCCCATCCAGGCTGCCATGTTTGCATGGTACAGCCCACACAAGCTGATTCTCATGCATTCATAATGCTCATCTAACAAATGTTCAGAACGGGGCTTAAAGGACTAAAAAGGATCTGGCAAATTCCTTCCCCAAAGGAAGATGAATGCACCTGCTGATACAGCAGGTACAAAGCAAGGGGTTAGTGTGTGAGACATAGGAGTGAATGGCGCACACTTCCCATTTCAGAACCAGAGGGAAGTTAATATTTTCTGCCATCTAACTGGACCAGGGATTCCCAACCAGGGGTCCTCAGAAGGGGTCTGCGGCCTTTCCTCTCCTGCCTTAGTGCAGGGGTAGTCAACCTGTGGTCCTCCAGATGTCCATGGGATACAATTCCTGCCAGGGGCTCATGGGAATTGTAGTCCATGGACATCTGGAAGACCACAGGTTGACTATCCCTGCCTTAAGTCACAAGCTAGGGAAACCAGCTGTTTCCCTTGCCCCCCCCCCAAGTGTAAGTTCTCTCACTTAAATGGGTGGAGCCTACACACCTCCTCCCACCTGAAACAACCTCCTGTCCTCCTCAAGCCTGCCTCTTAATGCAGGTGATGATGTCACTCCTGGTGACATGGTACTTCTGAGGGCGTGGCAAGGAAGTGTGGGCAGCTGACATCACTTCCAGGGCTCCTCAAAGCCTGAAAACTTATTCACAGGAGTCAAGAGATTGAAAATTGCTGAAATGGATCAAGGTTTGCAGCTGGATTGTTCATTTACTTTGATATTTTCTGGACCTAAATATCCATTTCACGTATTCCAACTGGCCCCATTGAACAGGACCAGCTCCTGGTATCTACAGTCTTTCCTTTTTTCGCCTTCAGGGAATGCCTTGTTAAAAAATGAAATGTGGGTTGCTAGACTTGGAGATACAAGTGCCAACTTCCATGTGGCACCTGGAAGACTCTCCAGACAATCAAGATCAGTTCCCCAAGAGAAAATGGCTGCTTTGGAGGGCAGACTCTATGGCAGGGTAGTCATCCTGTGGTCCTCCAGATGTCCATGGACTACAATTCCCATGAGACCCTGCCAGCGTTTGCAGTTCATGGACCACTGGTTGACTACCCCTACTCTATGGCATTATATCCAATTGTCATTCCTCCCCTCCCCAGACTGTACTCCCAAAAACTCTGGGTATTTCCCAGTCCAGATCTGTCACTCCTATTCCTAGGATCTCCAGCAGTGAAAACTTCGAACGGGCAGTCAGTGTATCATGCGAGCGCATGAGCACTAAGGCACCAAGCTGTATGTAGCCTGCTATTTCACATTGTGCCCTCAGTAAGAAGTCAATCAGGTATGGGTTGTGACCGAGCCCCTTATATGAGTCTCATTCCCTTTGTGAATTTATTGGTTCTTCCTTTATTCTTAAAACAACTCTGAAAGGTTCACTTTCCAGAACTCCTTATGGAATCTATGCTAATATTTTTATGGTGTTTTCCTCTATTATGTTATGTATATTTTTAATTCAGTCTTAATGCCATGCAGAAGCCATTGGATGAAGAGACGGGGGTCTTTGGAAGCATCCTCAAAGTGTTTGGCACAGGATAGTTCCTCCTTTCCAGGGTCAAGTTTGTGGAACAAAAGCCAAGTCTTTTCAGCACTGTTTGGCTGCCTCCTCTATGATGTCACCAAAACTCCCTTTTCCAATATTGTGAGCAATTCTGCCTTTTAAAAAGATTATTTTTTAAAAAATCCTAGAGGTAATCAGTGAATGGATGATAAATGCATGGGCATTGATAGGGTACACTTGAAAGTAAAAAGGACACTACTTTGAAGGCACAGTGAAGTAGTCAGTTGGACACCTGAGCCAACCTTTGGTTTATTGGCCTTTCTGTGTGTCATTTTGGTAGAATCATAGAATCATAGAGTTTGAAGGGGCCATACAGGCCATCTAGTCCAACCCCCTGCTCAACGCAGGATCAGCCCAAAGCATCCTAAAGCATCCAAGAAAAGTGTGTATCCAGCCTTTGCTTGAAGACTGCCAGTGAGGGGGAGCTCACCACCTCCTTAGGCAGCCTATTCCACTGCTGAACTACTCTGACTGTGAAAAACTTTTTCCTGATATCTAGCTTATATCGTTGTACTTGTAGTTTAAACCCATTACTGTGCGTCCTTTTCTCTGCAGCCAACGGGAACAGCTTCCTGCCCTCCTCCAAGTGACAACCTTTCAAATACTTAAATACTGGTTATGAACCTAGGAGGAGACCAGGTTTGCAATGATGTCTGATACGTTGCTGTGAGTTCTGTTTTAACATCATGGCTGTCTTCACCCAGATCGTTTATGCACTGGGAAAGTTACTGCCCCGGCTCCCGTGCAGGAGCACAAATCGGGGGTGGATGAGGTGCACCAGGCCAAATCCTTCCCCCTGTGGGTGCAGGAAGAGGTGGGGCAACCTGCCATGACTAAAACTCCAGCCTGTAGCCCAGCATGAAACCTCCAGTGCGTAAACGGTCCCAGGGAGCCCGGATGGAATCCAGCCAAAGAAAAGCCTGAATGCTATGACCCCCTTTTTGGAACTGGAGCAGATTAAGGAGGAGCACTTCCCATGAAACCAAGGGGGCTTCAAGGTGCTTAACTCAGAATGGTTTACAATATCTGTTTTCCCATTCGATTTTAAACAAGTCAGGCCTACTGAGGAGAGTAGTTGGCCTTAACTCAGATTAGACCAGCCTTCCTCAACTTTTTCCCATTGAGAAACCCCTAAAACATTCTTCAGGCTTCAAGAAGCCCCAGATGTCGCATGATCATGCAGAATATGGCTGGGAAGCATATCTGTGTACACACCCATCCGGGACCCCTCCCCTTCCTGCCCCATCCAGGCCCATCATTGGCCATTTTGGGAGGGGGTGGGGTTGACAGGATCATATATGGTCATATCACCTGATAAATGTTTAACAAATTTTAAAAATATATTAAAAATTAACTCCCATCAATTCTGGAAACCCTTCCAGAGCTGTCAAGAAACCCCAGGGTTTCACGAAACCCAGGGTTAGACAGAAGAACCCCTTAAAACAGGTTGACTACCCCTGCCTTAAAAGACATGTAATGCTAGGATCAGTGGAGGTCACAGGGTGGGTGTATATTAGTTAAGGGAAATATTGCACTAGCCTAGACTAGAGCTTGGGTTGTTCCAGGGTTTCTGGCTAGATCTGAAATAGCTGGTCCAACTGTTTCCAGGAATGCATTTAGGTGAAACTCCTTCAATATATGAAGCTGCCTTGCACAGAATCAAACCCTTGGTCCATCCTGGTCATTACTGTCTACTCAGATTGGCAGCAGCTCTCCCGGGTCTCAGGCTGAGGTCTCCCACATTGCCTACTGCCAGATCTTTTAACTGGAGGTACTAGGGGATGAACCTGGAACCTTCTGTATGCCAAGCAGAATTTCTTCCACTGAGCCACGGCCCCCACGGCCTTAAAGATGTGTCATCTGCAACTCTTCGAGAGCCACAGCATATGGAACCGCGGTTGCAAGCATTAACCAGACAGTCTCCAAATATGGCTGCAGGGTGGGGGCAGGGAGCCCCGTAAATAATGCTTCTGAAGTGTATGTGATTGAAGCTCATTGCTGGCCCTCTTGTCAGAGACCATAACACAACTCCAGGCAGCATTTCTCTTCCCAGGGCCCTTAATATCACTGACGCTGGTTTCAGTCGAATTCCGGTGCAAGGCTTTGTTTGCTAGGGGTCATTCTTCAATCCAGCCATTACGTGTAATTCAACATCAGCACTTCAGCAAGGATAAAACAATTTAAGCGCCGCAGTTATACTGCGCACGAGCTATTTTTTACACCGTGTGCGGCTGTTCAGGAATCTATAGTCAAACACAGTTATGCTTATCAACATATTGTTTGAAATTCAGGCCCTTGGGGAAGGGGTATTGTTGGGGTCCTTACCCGGCACTAGGAAATTTCAAGCATCCGTTTTTCAAACACCCCCAGTTACAAGGAAAGACCAGGAGCACGCTGCCTCTCAAATGCAGAGCAAATAATTTCATCCCAACTGCAGGAAGTTTTTTAAAAAGCATCTCTATGGGTGGGAGAGAGGAATAAGGAGAGAGAGAACATTGTTGTAAGCCGTCACAAGCCGGCAGGTCTGGGAGCAGTGGCTAAGAAATCTAAGAAATAAAGATAAAATTCTTGGCTGTTTACCCAGTACAGATATCAAGGGACATAGATGATGAGAAAGCCCTCTGCCTGAGGTCTTGGACAGCTACTGAATAATACTGAATTTGACAATTCAATACTGACTGATAAACCAAGTATCTGATTCAATATAAGGCAGTTTCATGAGTTCTGCACCCTTTTGTACAACAGGCAAAAGAACTGATGAAGATAAACCCTAGGAATTATTTGGGCCTCTGTGTTCCCTTGGATAGAACTATTAATCAGTAGAGACCCCTGGAAACAATGTCATGATGTCCGAAACTCGAGCCTACCTCCAGTTTGCCCCTGTTACATCTTTCAGCTAAAGAACGGAAGCCAGGCAAAGAGGAAATGGTTCTTCCTTTTATCTTCCTTTTCCACACCCCACTCACATTTTCTTATCTGATCCGGCTAAGCAGATGCGTGAACATCCTCCCAGCTGTTTATCACTTGCTGGTGATACCATCTCCAGGGGGATAGCCCTGTTACTCTGAAATGGACTGAAGTCCATTTCATCAGGAATGCCAGATTTGCCTTCGGGTATGGAAGGCAGTCATACATGAACACGCATGAAGCTGCATTATACTGAATTTGGTCCATCAAAGTGAGAATTGTCTACTCAGACTGGTAGCAGCTGTCCGGAGCCTCAGCATGGGGTCCTTCACATGACCTACAACCTGGGTGATGCCAGGAAGTGAATCTGCTAATCCGATGCTCTACCAATGAGCCACAGCCTCTGACTGAGATTAGTTCTTTTCCATGGAACTCACACTTCAATGCACAGCCACCCATGTATCCCCCACCTACATTCAGAAATCTGCCTGAATGAGCATCAGATTTCCTTTCTTTTTTGTCCACAGCTGTGATTCACCTTTGACTCCCTGATGTTAGCATGGAACCCAGAGAGAGGCAATCAAATGATATCAGACTGTTTTCACACCTGCTAAAAATGGCACAATGGCTGCCTTAAGGGTCCACAGCAGGGGTAGTCAAATTGCGGCCCTCCAGATGTCCATGGACTACAATTCCCAGGAGCCCCTGCCAGCGAATGCTGGCAGGGGCTCCTGGGAATTGTAGTCCATGGACATCTGGAGGGCCGCAGTTTGACTACCCCTGGTCCACAGAATCATAAGCACTTTACACCGAAATTTTGCTATTCAATTGCATATTCGAATACTTTCCCTGTTAGCTACATAGTTTGCAAATACTCTTAAAACCATATTCCTCCCCCTCCCATGGTAGAGAATTTGCATTTATCCAACGTGGAAGTTCAAGAGTCGAGTTGGCTCCCTCTTCCATTTTCTACCTCACATGATCAAGTATCAACTCCGACCAATAGTCTGCATCTCCTTCTGCCTTCCTCCTCCCCTCCCCTCCCCTCCCCTTTTTTTGCCTACAGTTGACTATTTTGTGTGCTCCTTTCTTTAACTTTATAAATATAGACAGCCATGCTTCTGACATAGCAAGGAAGAGAGTTCAAACCAAGAAGAAGAAGAAGAGTTGGTTCTTATATGCCACTTTTTTCTACCCAAAGGAACCTCAAAGTGGTTTACATTCTCCTTCCCTTTCCTCTCCCCACAATAGACACCCTGTGAGGTTCAGGTGCTTAGAGAGCCCTGATATTGCTGCCCGGTGAGAACAGCTTTATCAGTGCTGTGGCGAGCCCAAGGTCACGTGGCTGGATGCACGTGGAGGAGGAGCAGGGAATCAAACCGGGCTCACCAGATTAGAGGTCCGCGATCCTAACAACTACACCAAGCTGGCACTACACCAAGAGTACAAGTTCACTTTGGGGCGGGACGGTAGCTCAGCTGTAGAGAACTACTTTAAGTGCAGAAAGATCAAGATTCAAGATTCTCTGGCAGGCATTGGCTGAGCTGCCCTGATCCTAAGAGGGACAGGGTAAAGATGTTAAATTCCAGGTGGAAAAGTTGGCTGATTTGGATGGTAGCCTCTAGGACATTATGCCCTCCTGCAAACTCCACCCTTCCCAGGCTTCACCTCCAAGATTTTCCCATCCCAGTGCTGGCAATCATAAGCAGATTTAGGCAGAGGGAAAGAGAGGTTGAGAAACCAGGGGAAAGAGCTAGGCCCCAAAAAGTGAGTAAAGGAGCAAGAGAAAGTCACCGGAAAGAGCTGAGCCAGAGGACTGAGGCCAGCTTGAAATGGAGAAACCCGAAACGGGGGGGGGGGGGGACCTGGAAGTGAGCAAAGAAGAGAGATGCACACAGCCAAGTGTTTTATCGGCAAGGCATCCTGAAGTTAGCACATATTGATCCGAAAGAGCTGGCCAGCCCTTTGACTGGAGGACTCCGCTTAGAAGCAATGCTTCTCATAGTGACAGATACTTGAAAAAGACGTTGAGCAGGGTGAGCCGAAGACAGCATGTACTACGAGGTCTTACTAATCCTTGGAGGAGGACATGACTTTCGTCCCCTCCCTCCACCCCTTTGCATCACATCCTATGGCAAAGTTTAAAATGTTATGATGCTTCAGAGGGGGAAATGTTCTCTCTCTCTTTCTCTCTCTCTCTCTCTCTCTCTTTTGACAAGCATTTTCAGTGCATACTCAATGCCAAGATAAATTTCAGGTCACCTCTAAGAATAGGTGGCTGGCAGCACATCTCTAGGCATGCCATTCTTCTGACATACCAAGGAAAAGAGTTCAGGCCAAGAGTGCAGTTTGACACTTAAATAAAAGGACGTTATATTACGACACCCCACACATAAATCTGCCCCTCTGGCTCATATGCTGTCGTAGCCATCATTGTTTGAAAAGAGGCACTGTTCTGGGAAGCCACGCCAGGGCTTCCAAGTATCTCCTGGTACTCTGCTTTGGTTCGGCCTCACTTGGAGTACTGTGTTCAGTTTTGGGCACCGCAGTTGAAGAGGGATGTAGACAAACTGGAGCGTGTCCAGAGGAGGGCGACAAGAATCATAGAATCATAGTATCATAGAATCATAGGGGCTTTCCGCACCGGGATCCTTGTAGCAAATTGTTTGCTGAACGAAAAATCGCCATTTAAAATAGTGGAATTCGTCATTATGCATACCTGACTTTGTAGTGGAATCCAGTTGCGTTTCTATCGTTTCCCACAAGCTTCCGGTCTCAGCAAAAATCGCTAGAAAGGAAGCGCTATTGCCGAGCTCGTCCCGCCCCTGGCCGTCAAGCAGCCAATGGGCAGCCGTTAGCATGCTCCCAAACAGCCCCTTTCCCTTTAAGAAAGGTTTTTTTTAAAAAAAAAACACACCCATTGCAACGAATATGTGTTGATTCGTTGCAACGGAGAGACCCATCCAGCTGGCAGGTGTGTTTGAGCTGTCGTTTCATCGTTGCCACGCTCCCCCCAAGTGGGAAAAAAAATCCCCCCCCCACGAGCCCGATTTTCGGCCGAAAACAGTGTAAAAAATAAAGGGAAAATACATCAGCAAACGGGCTTCTCTGTTGTTTGTGCTTAGTGACTAAACAGCTCTGGGGAGGGACTGAAGCCGGGGAAGCCTCTAAACAGGCTCGCTGGTGGGTTGAACGCTCGCTCGGAGAAAAAAAATGACGATCGCTTCGCCGGAAGATCAGAGGAGAGAGCCAGGGGGAGGGACTTTGTAGAAACCACAACAATGGTAACGCACAGAACTTTCCCGCTAGTGTTGCAGATTGGTTGCAGGAGTGTAGCGCTTTCCGGAGGGTGAATCCACTTTTGGGGATTTCCCTGAAAGCGCTACAAGGAAGCGCTTTTTGCGGATCGGTTTCAGGTGTGTGGCAGATTGTCAACGACGTTGTGCATAATGGCAAATCAGTAGCGTTTTCAATTGGCAACCATTGTGCGATTTTGAAGGCGTGCGAAAAGCCCCATAGAGTTGGAAGGGGCCATACAGGCCATCTAGTCCAACCCCCTGCTCAACGCAGGATCAGCCCAAAGCATCCTAAAGCATCCAAGAAAAGTGTGTATCCAACCTTTGCTTGAAGACTGCCAGTGAGGGGGAGCTCACCACCTCCTTAGGCAGCCTATTCCACTGCTGAACTACTCTGACTGTGAAAATTATTTTCCTGATATCTAGCCTGTATCGTTGTACTTGTAGTTTAAACCCATTGCTGCGTGTCCTCTCCTCTGCAGCCAATGGGAACAGCATCCTGCCCTCCTCCAAGTGACAACCTTTCAAATACTTAGAGAGGGCTATCATGTCCCCTCTCAACCCCCTTTTCTCCAGGCTGAACATTCCCAAGTCCCTCAACCTATCTTCATAGGGCTTGGTCCCTTGGTCCCAGATCATCTTCGTCGCTCTCCTCTGTACCCTTTCAATTTTATCTACGTCCTTCTTGAATTTTATCTACGTCCTTATCTACGTCCTTCTTGACAAAGATGGTGAGGGGTTTGGAGACCAAGATGTAGGAGGAAAGGTTAGGGGAGCTCGGTCTTTTAACTATACCAGCACATGCACAGCAAGAATTAGCAAGGAAGCAAGACCTGAGCAAGGTTGCTAATGACATTTTGGAAGGCATTATAGGGTTTGATGACACTTAACACACACACACCTCATGATAGATACAGCTCGTATTCTACAACCACAGATACGTTCCTGGATGCCACTGGACATTCCTCTTCCATTAACCTAAGGATTAATCATGTGAAGAAAAACTTGCATGCCTTTCCATTTGATAGGTGTATGGTTTGTCACATGCGAACATTTCTAGGCTCCAGTGCAATACCTCCCCCACACATTTTCAAGCTCTGAGCTGTCCATCTGGTGGATCAGAGCTAGCCCAGGGGAATGGACACTCAGGCTAGTCTGCCTAGGGTGGAGAAAGCCCTTGGGCTGGCCTTCAATATCTAGCAAAGTATACAAACATTAGCCTGAAGCTCAATTAGGTCCTTGAGAGAGCAATGCTAAGCAAGTCTACCCAGAATCCTTCAGATCAATTCAGTGGGGCTTACTGCCTGGACAGTATTTTACTTCCGTTCAGTTCCTTGCAAGTCAATGGGCTTAGAAGGAGGGGACCCTGTTTAGAATTGCCTAGCTAGCCACCAGCAGGTAACTGTTTGCAATTGTGATTGCAAATATTTTAGGCATATATCGTACATTTACTCATTTAGTCAGAAAGTGTGTGTGCTGCCTCTCCAGGAGGCTAAGAAACAGCACAAAACACTTTGCAAACTGAAATGATTGTCACAAAAAGAGTTGTTAGGCTAGCAGCAGATTGTCAGAGCAATTTTTAAATGACCCAGACAGACCCCTAGCGGGCCGGCTTTCTCAACCAGTTTTCCTGAAACTCCAAGCGGGTAGGAGTTAATTAATTTTTAATATAGTTTTAACCTTTGTTTAAAAACATTTGATATTTATCACGTAGTATAACCGTATATGGTCATGTCAACCTGCCCCCCCACCCGGCCCACAAAAATGACCCAATGATGGGTCTGGAAGGGATTGGAAGGGGAGGGATCCTGGATGGGCAAGTACACAGCTATGCTTCTCAACCATATTCTGCATGATAGCGCCACTTCTAGGGTTTCTTGAAGCTTGAAGAATGTTTCAGGGCTTTCTCAATTATTTTTTTTAAAGGCTTAGCTAAAGGCCTAGGCAAGCCTTTCTCAACTTCTTACTACTGAGAAGCCCCTGAAAAGCAATGCAAGAGTGTGAAACACAGTTGGGAAGCATAGCTGTGTACATGCTCAGCCAGGGTCCCTCCCCTCCCCTTCCCACCCCTATCCCATACCCATCATTGGCCATTTTGGGAGGGAGGGAAGGGGTCAACATGACCATATATGGCCATATCACCCAAAAGAATGTATAACCAATTAAAACTATATATTAAAAATGAATTAGCCCCCACCCCTCCCAGGGCAGCCAAGAAACCCCAGGGTTGAGAAAGCCTGACCTAGGTCAATTCCCCAGACAAGAAGCTACCACTGAAAAGGCTCTGATGGAAAGCATATGGGGGCACGAAGAGTGGGGCTTGTGAGAAGGGTCTTAACAGGTAGGCTGGACAGGAGGGGAGGGGGCAGTTCAGTTATGTCCTTCAAGATAAGAACCAGCACATCAAATGTATTATGGAACACATTATTAGGCAGTTTGAGGTTTGGTTGTAGAAGGGACAGTGCAAAGTAAGAAAAAAAACTGCTGTAAATTGAACACTCCCCCCCCCCCCAAGCCCTTGCATGCCTATTCTAAGTTTCCAATTAGCTGGAAGACACAGAGAGCCTTCAGTGGGGTTAATTAATTAACATTAGATGCAATTCATAATGATTCTCATTTAATAGTAAGTATCTACCTGCGTGACCGAAAGGAGAGGGCGGGGGAGGGAGCCTTTAAAGATTGGGCGAATATATTTATCCTGCTGCCGTTTCGGATTTTAAGTGCGTTTTGTGCAGGCTGACAAATGGCCTATTAATTATCTAACGGGGCCTGACAATAACAGCTTGATAAAGAGGCGTGCGTTTGAATGGCGGGATGAAAACAGCAAGAGAAGGAGCCCCCAGCGGGGCTTGGCTGTCCTCGATCTGGGCTCCAAGCCACGAGAGCCTCCGAGACAAAGCCCCTCTCTACTGCCAGGCAGCCTCCGGAGATAAAATATGTCTTGGCATTAGAGATGTTTTCAGAAAACTGCTCCTGCAATATCTGATTAGGGGGAAAGGAGGAGTATGTCTTTACTAAATTGGGGTTAAGGCATAATCAATATCCTATATGGAGTCGCTGGCCTATTCTGCATAAGCGGAGGCACTTCATAATATTAAGGAGTCTATAATACCGAGGAAGCATATGGTCGGACATTGTGTGTTGTGTCCGCCTCCCCCCCCCCCCTTCCTCCGAGGATTCTCTTTTTTTTTTTATTTAGAACTTTATCTTTCAGCCTCTTTGACAGCTGCTCCTAAGTGGTTTCACAGTGCCAAATTATTTTTATGATTGTTTGATGTTTTATTCTTCCATTTCAGTTAATGAGATAGGATCCCACAATGGCTGTAAGTCAAAGCTGTCAGGGCTAAAACACAAGCTGGTGGGGAGAGGGCCTGGGTGGTAAATAAAGGGCTAAAAGCGGGAGGATCATAAAAATTCTCTTATCCAGGACTCCGCTGTGATCGAAACTCGATTTGGATCCATCTCCCCCGCTCCCACCTCCACCCCCCCCACACACCGCGCCATCGATACTTGATTTATTGTCTTTATCTGACCGGGAACAGATTGGCCAGCCCATTGCATTTCACAATGAATGGACAGGAAAACCACAACATTAACAAGATATTTAACACAAACAGGTCCTCATAGCTAGAGCTGCCAGCTTGAGGTTGGGGAGATTTTGTGTTGGGGGTTTTGTGGGTGGAGCCTGGAGAGGGGAGACTTGGGAAGCCTCCCAGAATACAACTAAATCTTCAGATGATGGAAGTCAGTTCCCCTGGAGGAAATAGATTCTGGATTATGCTGCATGGGGTCTCTCCCCCTCCCCAGCCCCTTTCCTCCCCAACTCTCCAGGAATTTCCCAACCTGAAGCTGGCAACTCTAGTCCACAGCGATGAGTAAGGCACACGTGCTGAATGAGGTCATTGGTCCTTTGAGGGCGATACTGTCTGCTCAGACTGGCACAGACGCTCCAGGGTCAGAGGCAGAGGCCTTTCACATCGGTTACTGCCTGGTCCTTTTTCACTGGAGATTCCAGGGACTGAACATGGGACCAATCAGATGCTCTGCCACTCAGCTATGACCCCTGCTCACAAATTGATGATGATGATGACTTTATTTTTATAGCCCGCCCTTCCTGGTTGGCTCAGATCAGGCACGATGTTTAGGCTAGGTGGTGTAAGAGAGAGTCCAAGGGAATATTTGTCTGGGGCCTCTGCTGTCTCCCTTGGAGACAAGGGTCAGAGCTGCTGGAGGGCAAAAGTCACAAGTTCCTCATAAATCACATTTGGGGTTTTAGGTTGCCTTTTTTTTGCAAAATAATACTAGGAATAAATAAAACCTCAACTGCAAAGACCACTGGGATATTTCCCTGGCTGCACTATTCTCAATTACTTGTGTTCAGCTTTAGGTGAAGTATTCCAAATAGCATTGCCAACCTCCAGGTGAAGCCGGGTGATCTTCCAGAATTAGAGCTGATCTCCACATGATAGACAACAATTCCTCTGGGGAAAATGGTTGCTTTGGAGGGTGAACTTTATGGCATTGGGCTCCATCAAGGTCCTGCCTCTCCTTAAACTCTTCCCTTCTCAGGCACCACCCCCAATCCAGAGTTGGTGTGCTTGTTTCTTCAAAGCATTCAGGTTTCCTTTCTATTAGAACATGCCAAACTCTTTTCTTTCTTACTTTTCTCCTTTATGCAATCTTCTCAAAGGAAGGGCCCAGAATGTTGTTTGGTTACCGAGTAAACCTTGGCTGGCTTGATGTATTTTTTGTGGGTGGTGTCGTTTACTTCTCCTCAACCTTTCCTTATAATGAAACGTGTAAGATACACAAGCACCATTTTGAATGCCTCCAGATATCGAGTGCTATATTATAATTAAAGGGCTTGTGTATCATTTATTGTGCCAAGGGAATAATTTGTCATGGGCTTAGGAGACACTGTTCAACAAATGACCTTTAAGAGTCCTAGAAAAGGTTTTGTAGTTGAAACTGCCTTGTGGGGAGAGGGTTTCCCCCCTTGTAATGAGAACATCCTTCAGTTTCTACTTTTTTATGGCTTCCTTTCAAGAAGTATTTTATTTGTATTTTATTATTTATGATTGGAATGTGTAGTGGAATGACAAAGTAACAGTAACAGATGACAAAAGTCCAGCCCCCAGTTGCCTAGCCCGTAACCCAAAAGTTATTAGTAATCTAAAAAAAATAAAGGACTTAAAATGTTTCTTAGAGATTCTCATGCTCGCTTTTCAGTAACTCTATACGTTGGTGTCCCCTAATTCTGGGTCACCGAGTGAAAATGCCTCCATCTTCTTTCAAACCTTACTTAACTCACATACAATCACATTGAAAGTCTATAGGCCTTGCACAATACATCTTTCCATAGCTGCGGAATGTTCTAGTGGTGTCGTGGCTGCAAGCACTACCCCTTAAGCATCCACAATAATTTCCAGGAGAGTGACAGTCCCTTCCGGCAATTTCTCCCTGTAATCAAAAACCCCATGATCAGAAATTCTGCTTTTTTCAAGGTTCATAATTGCGTGGGAAAGTGTACCTCCGCATTTATTTCTTTATTTAGCTTATTCATACCCTGCCTTTCTCCCTTCATAGGCATCCAAAATAGCTTATATCAGGGGTAGTCAAACTGCGGCCCTCCAGATGTCCATGGACTACAATTCCCAGGAGCCCTTGCCAGCATTCGCTGGCGAATGCTGGCAAGGGCTCCTGGGAATTGTAGTCCATGGACATCTGGAGGGCCGCAGTTTGACTACCCCTGGCTTATATCATTCTCCTCTCTCAACAGTTGCCACCCTCCAGGTGGCACCTGGACAGCTTCCACTATTACAGCTGATTTCCAGAGGGCCAAGACCAGTTCCTTTTGGGGGAAAAATGGCTGCTTTCGAGGGTAGACTTGATGGCATTATCCCCTGTTGAGGGCCCTCCCCTCCCCAAACTCCACCCCCAAAATCTCCCAATTTTCCCCAAGCTAGAGCTGGCAATTCTCCCAATATTCCCCAACCTAGAACTGACAGAGTATGAATGACCCAAGCTCACCCAGTGAGTTTCCATGGCATGAGAGCATATTGGGAAGCATTTGTAAATGGTGTTTCACATGAAAATTATGGTAGATACTGGACAACATGGGGAACACACACCTAAAACAAGAAAACCAAATTATCATCAATTTTATGGGGTGGATTACTACTAGGATTTGGGTTTACTGGATTTTAGGGTGACAGCAGAACCCAGATAGTATTGAGCGTGTGGGATATGGATGTTTTAAAGTAGTATAAATTCTATAAAAGGGGTCCTCATGGTGTGATCTGAGGATTAGGGGAGAGATTCTCCCCTTCCCGCAAGTATCATGTGTTCACAAACTTCTGGTATAACCCTTAGGCTCAACTGAGTCAGTGAGCCTCAATTGTACCCCAACTGAGTCAGTGAGCCTCAATTGTACCCCATCAAAAGTGTGAAGCACAATGTCCTTTAATTCTTTGGCCTTCCCAGCCATTATCTCTTTTTTATCAGGATTGTTTCAGTTTTCTCATACTCATCCTTTTAATCACATCAGTGAGAACATAAGGAGAGCCCTGCTGGATCAGACCAGTGGTCCATCTACTCCAGTATCCTTTCTCACATAGCAGCCAACTAGTTCCTCTGGACAGCCAACGACAGGGCATAGAGGCTGAGGCCTTCCCTGATATTGCCTCCTGGCTCTCAGATTGAAGGATTAGTGTGGGAAAATACCCTCTAGGGATAGGTCAGTGAGATCAAAGGTGAGAGTGGTCAGTGTCCTATCTATCTCACTAACTCTATGGCAAGAGAGTCCTGTTTACACCCCACAACTCAGGAGACATCGCACAGAGAGCTGTTTTCCAACATGAATGTGGAGATTCCACTTAGCCACCATGGCTGGTAGCCATTGATAGACTTATCCTCCATGCTGACAGGGGTTCATAGGAATTGTAGTCCATGGGCATCTGGAGAGCCACAGATTGGCCACTCCACCAGAGCTGCTCTTTTCTCCAGTCGGAGTCAACAACGCTGAGCCCGATGGGCCAGTGGCCTGATTCAAAATAAGACAGGCTTTTGTGTGCTTTGCTATCGAGATCAATGTTAATCACGTCAATAATTAATGCTAGCAGCTTATGAATTGTTCAAATGCCATCGGCACAGGCGTCAATATTATTATTTTTCATAATGCACCTGTGAAATATCCACTTGGACAGCCTTGGAGAGTTTTGCTTTGAGTGAAGCAAAGTTCAGCTTCTGTTCCCCAACCCCCCTGAACCTTCCTCCTTCCCCCCCCCTGTCCCCGTCCCAAGGAAAGAAAATTGATGATGCCACCAGTTTAATGCTAATTGATTTATTACCTGCCTAAGCAAATCCTGGGCGAGGCAACAGCAGGCTTAGGCTCAAAGCAAATGATTTACAAGATAATGTTTGACTCTGCGAAAGGGTAATCAGATCCAGATACAATGGATGATAGGATAATTGAGAAGAAATAAAAGAGGATAAATTGCCATGTGCTAATGAGTTTAGAGGCCCTAATGGGGAAGACATCAGTTTTAACACTCAGGTTAGGAGCTAGGAGCAAGGGAGGGGGGGCATTTTTTTTTTTACCTCCGGCAGCTAAAGATGTAGTGCCAAAACAAACCAAGATTAATTGTGTCCAACTCACTTACTTAGCCATTCTTTACACCTCGGACAGCTTCCGGTATTAAACGCAAGGAGTTTTTAAAACCTGGTTGCAAACAATGTAGGTTTTTGTTTTTGACACCCACTGAAAGTTTTGTTTACCTGTGGAACTTCCCCCGAGTCGCATGCCAAGCGGTTCTCGGATGGCCCCGGCCTCCTATTGCTAGCCTTCCCCTCCAAAGCAACCGGTTTGCAGTTCTCTTTGGGATCCCGCAAACCTTTCCGAAGCTTCCCTTCCCTGCCCTGGCAGAAGTCCGATTTCAAAGCGGTTGCCCGAGCAATCCTGTCTCACCTCATGATTCATTTTTATACCTCATTCCACTTCCATCCCACACCACCTCCTAGAACCAGGGACACTTTATGGGTCTTTTTGATTACTGCAGCAGCGGGTCTAAATTTTTCAACAGAACAGGGGGGCTCTCCAGCCTTGATGTGGAAATATATTGCCGGAAAGATGGGGGCGCCGGAAAATGGAAAAGACAGTGGAGCGCAATGTCGGACGGGGAGAAATGCAGAAAGGCCTTTCCTACAAGACCCAGCCGATATATACCTACGTGAGGTTTCCAGCAAATAAAGGGGAATATGATGAAATGTCTCGGAAATGGAGCTCTACGAACGGCCGGCTGGTCCTAAGGGTGTATCTAGAGAAACATTCCGGTCGCATTTCATTTCCTGTCACTTTTTTGTCCCTCACTGTCCTGATACTAATCTCTGCACATTTCCCCTATGAGCCAGTTTGCCCGCTCCCAGAATTGCAGGCGTGGGGAGCAAAAGCCCTGAGCTGAAATGAGCAAGAGATACGGGGAGGAGAACGTACGCTGGGCTGGCTTTCTTCCCCCTCCACCATACTGCCTTCTCTCTCTGCCAGATTGGTGTAATGCTTAAAGAGCAGTAGGTCCTAATCTGGAGAACTGGGTTTGATTCCCCGCTCCTCCACATGCAGCCGGCTGGGTGACCTTGGGCCAGTCACAGGTCTCCTAGAGCTCTCTTAGAGCCCGTCTACTTCACAAGGTGTCTGAGGTGGGAAGAGGAAGAGAAAAGGGTTTTTAAGCCGTTTTGGAACTCCTTTGGGTAGTGAAAAGTGGGCTATAAAAAAAACAGCTCTTTTTCATTTGCCATTCAGTAATGGCAGCTTCCATCACTGGGTGGTAGATGAGGGCAAAGGGAGGGGGCCAATCCAGGGTTCAGCCCTCCAATCCACCCAGTTTGCTAGTCACTTTGCTGCTTTTGGTCTTTTGGAGGAAGCACATATCCGACACATGAAGCCTGTACTGTACTGTGTGCAGTTCTGGAGGCCTCACTTCAGAAGGGGTGTGGACAAAATTGAGAGGGTGCAGAGGAGAGCGACAAGGATGTTTCAGGTGTGGGGGACCAAGCCCTATGAGGAAAGGCTGAGGGACCTGGGAATGTTCAGCCTGGAGAAGAGGAGACTGAGAGGGGACAGGAAGGCTCTCTTTAAGTATCTGAACGGTTGTCACTTAGAAGAGGGCAGGGAAAGGTTCCTATTAGCATCAGCCAATAGGACCCAGAGTAATGGGTTTAAATTAAGTGTAAACTGCAGGAAAAAAACCATTTGCAGTCCGAGTAGTTCAGCAGTGGAATCGACTGCCTAAGGAGGTAGTGTGCTCCCCCTTCACAGTCTTCAAGCAACAGTTGGACAGATACTGATCCTGGATGCTTTAGGCTGATCCTGCATTGAGCAGGGGGCTGGACTAGATAGCCTGCATGGACCCCTCCAAACCTTCAAGTCTATGATTCTATGACTAGTGTTTCTAGCAGGGTAGAATGAGCACCAAGAAACAGACTGGGGAATGAGTTCATCCTTGAATTTCTGGCCCCAAATGGAGGTGATAGTTGGCTTGCCATTCCCCAGGCTGGCCCATCATTGTCCACCCAACCTTGCTGAAACCACATTAATTGATTAAGTAACGTGGATGGAATTGATACGCCACCCCTCCAGAAACCTGGGCAGCAGGAATAACTTGCTGGATGCCTTTTCTGCAGGTAGCCTTTGCCAGATAGTCAAAGAGGTAACTGCTGAGTTGATGAAAACAAGGCCAGTTTCCTACTGCTTACAAATGAAACAGGGTGGTCCAGGCAGATGTCCAGGCTAGGCCAATCTCATCAGATCTCAGAAGCTAAGCAGGGTCAATCTTGGTTCATATTTGGATGGGAGACCACCAAGAAGAAAAAATTCAGATGTGCACTTGCCACCACATGAGAAGGCATGAGTCTGGATTGAGATGTTTCTGGAGCTTTGGGGGAGGAGCCAGTGCAGGGCCTGGGGAAAGGAGCGAACTCAGCGGTATATAAAGGCACAGAGCCCACTGGTCCAAAACCATCATTTTTTCTAGAGGAGCTGATCTCTGTTGTCTGGACATCAGTTGTAATTCTAGGAGGTCTCCAAGTCCCACCTGATGTCTGGCAATCCTGCATCCCACGCCCCTCCAGAGCAGTTTGTCCATGTGGTTTGCAGATTATGCAACTGGGAAGATGGAGCATGGGGTTAAAAGAGCAGCAGGCATCCTTTTAGCATTTGGACACAATGAGCAGCTGAGATACCTCTTGGTGCCTGGTGGAAAGAGGAGCGATGCAGGAAGACATCTGCATCCCGTTGCAACTGCTGCAGGATGAGCACCTTAGGGGCTTCAGGCTGTGCCTTGGCAGATAAGCTCTATCTGCAGTTTACACGTTGGACCTTGCAGCACTGTTGTGCCTGGGCGTTTGGCTAACAAAATCTTCTCAGTTACAAGACAGGAAGGCACATATCCCATGGGGTCATAGTCAGGACACTAAGAGAATGACAGTTCACCCTCTCTGTATACCAGCACAGCTAGTTCTACTCTGTAAACAATCACTATTGAAGAAGAAGAAGAAGAAGTTGGTTCTTCTATGCCACTTTTCTCTACCCGAAGGAGTCTCAAAGCGGCTTACATTCACCTTCCCTTTCCTCTCCCCACAACAGACACCCTGTGAGGGAAGTGAGGCTGAGAGAGCCCTGATATCACTGAAGAAGAAGAAGAGTTGGTTCTTATATGCTGCCTTTCTCTACCCAAAGGAGTCTCAAAGCGGCTTACATTCACCTTCCTTTTCCTCTCCCCACAACAGACACCCTGTGAGGTGGGTGAGGTTGAGAGAGTCCTGATATTACTGAAGAAGAGTTGGTTCTTCTATGCCACTTTTCTCTACCCGAAGGAGTCTCAAAGCGGCTTACATTCACCTTCCCTTTCCTCTCCCCACAACAGACACCCTGTGAGGTGGGCGAGGCTGAGAGAGCCCTGATATTAGTGCTCAGTGAGAACAGCTTTATCGGTGCTGTGGCGAGCCCAAGGTCACCCAGCTGGTTGCACGTGGAGGAGCGGGGAATCAAACCCAGCTTGTCAGATTAGAAGTCCGTGCTCCTAACCACTACACCAAGGTGCCTTGAAATATATGCACAATTTTATCCTGCTTGAGAAATTTCACTGGTCTTTGTTTTTAGTTTTTAGGAAGGGCAATATGTGCCAGGACAGGAAAGGCAGCAAGCCCAACATGCAGCTTTTCAAATTCATGCAATGATTTTTTTAAGAATAAGTATTTATTTGCCTACTATGTATTTACCTTGATCATACCTTGCCTTTCCTTCCAATAGTGGCTTTCATTGTGACTCCATTTCATCCGCCCCACAACCCTGTGAGGTAGGTAAGGCCGATTGTGCATCACTGGCCCATGGTCGCCCAGCAAGTTTGCATGCCAGAGTAGGGATTCAAACCTGGGTCTCTCAGATCCTTGTCTGACACACTAACGACTACTGCATGGGGAGGGGCACAGATTTACAATTCTCATGATGCCGTGCAAGTATATCCTTGTGCAAACTGATCTGAAACTGGTTCGTTCAATTATTGACAATACGTCATCAACCACATAGAGAAATCAAAGTAGCAAGTCTCAGTTTAAAAGTCCAGCATTCTTTTTCTTTAAATAATGAGTCTCTGTTGGAAATAGTGGTAGTGGCAGATATGAGGATGTGTGGGAAGGAGCTGTCGCAAAACAGTGTGCAATTGTGCATGCATTGTCATCTCTCTCACATGCACACACACAATCAGATCTGTTCAGATGCAGACAAACCATGTGTCAAACGATGTGGTTCCATGGCCACTATCCCCAAAAGACATGAGGTGGACAGGAAGACGATTAAGTCCCTGGGACCACCATTTTTTCTATCCATTTCTGCTCACCAAATCCTTTTTTTTCCCCCTGGTTGTACCCTACTTGTCTTTGAACACAAACGCTCCAAGCCATCACAATGGTGCTCTTTGCCGGTCCCTACAAACCCCACAACCTCAGAATAGCATATGTACTTTCTCATTCTTGCCACATCAGCACCACAGGACTGCAATGTTTGATCATGTACCTGTGTTCCAAAGCTTGCTCATTGCTTTCTCAAGTCTCTTTAAATAAATAGTCACCTCTACACCAGATGTTTGACATGACTCAAATATTTGGGGCTGGGAGTTGGGGAGAGTATGGTTTCCATCAGGCCTGTCAACCTGAACACCAGCGATCGTCAAACTGGTGCCACTGGAAAGAGCCGAGACATAATATTTTGAGAAGTACCGGGTGCAATGGAAACATCTACTCAACTTTACATGGCAGTCCCGCTGAGGTGCGGAGTCTTAGCTCCAACCCAAAGTTAAGTGGCTTTGCAGGGTCACGTGACACCCTGTTAGCTGTGCTTTTCCCGTATGTGAGCATACATGGCTTTCTCTCCGCTACTCGCTAATGAACATGCCTGCACCCGTCATTAACAACAAAACACCTTCCACAATATGACCCTAAAAGAACCAGTCTAGAAATGCCATGATTATCATGGATTTGATGATGCCTCCAATGCAAAAACTGCAGTCCTGCAGCTGCAAGTGAGTATCCAGAAAATTATTGTCGGACCACAGAAGGGGGGGGGGGGAGCGCTCACTGATTGTGCAAGATGTTCAGCCATGAAACCAATTGGGCATGCAATAGTTGATAACAATTTGGAAGCTCCTTTGGGTGATGTCTGTATTTTTAATGGGGAACGGAACAGGTAAATATCAGGATCTGTTATCTCCACTCTGGCAAATCAGGGCCCCAAATGCAAGATGGGAATATCCGCTTAACTGAAAGGGTGAGGCTTTGCACATCCTTAAAAAAAAATCAACCTCCCCCTTGCATATATGCAAGGGTGAATATAAGAGGCCATTCCTGATGCATTCCCCCTTTACAAGAGCCAGTAGTCACGCTCCCAGAAAACACACAGCCAGAAGAAATGGCAAGGGACAGAACGAGTCTGCCCTTCGATACCTGATACATGTTAAGAAGGAAAGAAAAACCCAGGCTTATGGTTATAGATATGGTGTGGGCCAAAGTGTTGATGTTTTCAAATAGGTACATCTCGGAGGGACAGCGCTGCACACCTCTGACCTTTAGTTGGAGTGTTCAAACATTGCTTGTAATGAGGGCTACCAATGAAAGTTCTGTGCCGTGCTTGGCTGCACTTTCTATATGAGTGCCAGCAGTAAGATAAATGAAAGACTGGTTCACTGGAGTACTTGTGGTTTGGGGGCTATTGATTTTTGGTCCATTCTCTTTAAAAGTGAGATCTAAAAAGTTGACAGAGGGTCATTAATTTCATCATATACTTGTCGTCTCATCCATAACCAATCCGCGGACTGAGTGTGCCTGTCACTCTCTGTTTGCACTTTATTTGTTTGGCTTTTCTTGGTGGTTCCACTTCCCCCCTTCCCTCCCCCCTCTTTTTATTTTGTTTTCCTTTTTCCGGTTTCCTTCCTTTGAGCCCTGTTGTCTAAATCCTTTCACACAAAAAAACCTATTAAAAATGGTTATCATATGTAACTGTTGTGACAAACGGCAGCGATTTTGTTCCAGGATAAAGTATCCATGAGGTAATCAAAGAGATAGGAGATGCCTTAGTTGAACAGTTTTCATTGGGGGGGATTAAATAATTCCCATTAAGGTTTATCAATCCTATTTGTTCATTGTGATTGAACAAACATGAGAGGAACAGAGCCTGGGTCTGTTTTAGATAACTTATCCTACTGTTCCAAAAAGTGCAATAGATTAATGACTATTGCTTCTACACCAAATCAAATGAATTCAAGCAGCAGATAAGAACTGTTTTTGTACCCCGCTTTTTACTACCTGAAGGAGTCTCAAAGCAGCTTAGAATCGCTTCTGCCCACAACAGACACCCTGTGAGGTAGGTGAGGCTGAGAGACACTGTGATTGGCCCAAGGTCACCCAGCTGGTTGCACATGGTGGGGTGGTTCAGATAAAACCAAATCATTGGAGCCTCCTCTAATGTATTTCAGAATAGACCCTAGGGCAGGCTTTCTCAACTAGGGTTTTGTGAAATCCTGGGCTTTCTTCATCGCTCTAGGGTTTCTTTATGGCCCTGGAAGGGTTTCCCAAATGGGTGGGAATTAATTAATTTTTATGTATTTTTAAAATTACATTTATTGGGAGACTTGAGCATATATGGTCATGTCAACCTGCCCCACCCCCCAAAATGCCCAATGATAGGAAAGGGAGAGCCCTGGTGGGCTTGTATACAGCTATGTTTCCCAACCATATTCTGTAGGATCACACCATCTCTGGGGTTTCTTGAAGCCTGAAGAATGTTTCAATGGTTTCCCAATGGTAAAAAGGTTGAGAAAAGCTGCCCTAGAGATTCTTTCTGATATATAGATGAGAGAAAATGTCCACGTCACATTCTTCCATATTTTGGAAGATTTTCCAGATGTGTAAGGAATTGTCAATATTTACTTGAAGCTGCTGACAATCTCTGGATTTCAGACATTCAGGATCAGATCAGGCAGTGTGAAAGGGCTCTACCTGACACCCCAGAAAGTTGCTGCCAAATGCTGGCAGGGGCTCATGGGAATTGTAGTCCATGGACATCTGGAGGGCCGCAGTTTGACTACCCCTGTACAATACGACTGACCTTGATATACCAATGCTCTGGATCAATAAAAGACATCTTGACATGCTAAAAAACATTATCATCACACCCTGATGCAGAATTGAGGGATGTGCCAAGCAATAAAAGATTTTTAGTGGTTATTTCAATTGCCCCATTACACAATCAATCACTTGATTTCAATTACCCCAAACATAAGCCTTTTCAGACTCAGGGCCCTTGGCCCTGTTCCTCTTCCTTGCCTACCAGCCTTTGAAATCAAGACGCAAATGCATTTATTACTTATTTACAAAACTGATACCTTCCCCCTCTTCCCCCATCTTCTCCCATACCTTCCCAAAAGGCGGCTATCAGATTTAAAATCTATATAATAAAAACAAAAGCCAAACATTAAAATTAAAAAAGAGCCAGTCATTAAAATGAAACTAAAATACATTGTTGAAACAATTAAAACCAAGCTAAAATACACATATAACTATTAAAATGTAGGGCAGGAAGGAAGGATCCCTGAGGGACCACCAGAAGATACAAAGAAGTCTTCATCTGCTGGTGGAAGTCAGCAAATAAACAGGCAGGCAAGTCCCTCTGGGGAGAAAGTTCCAGAGTTTTGGTGCCATAACTAAGAAGGCTATCTTGTGGGTTGCCACTCACCCAGTCTCAGAAGGTGAGAGCACACAAAACAGGGCCTTGGAAGAGCAGAGTGGTTGGATGGTAGTTTTGCCATTCTCCAGGTGGTAGCTGGATTATGGGGTTTTAAGGGGGTTTTATGTTTTTATTTGTAAGCCGCCATGAAAGAAAGAAAGAAAGAAAGAAGGAAGGAAGGAAGGAAGGAAGGAAGGAAGGAAGGAAGGAAGGAAACTGATCTCCAGGTGGCAGCAATCAGATCCCCAGGAGAAAATGGAAGGTAGAATCTATGGCATTAGAGTCTTTGAAGTCTCTACCGTCCCCAAACATAGCCCCTCTCAGGCTCCATCCCCCAAATCTCCAGGTGTTTCCTGGGTAAGTTTGCAGGGGAGTCTGTGTTCAGGACAGCACAGATGCCAGAATCAAAGTGGCATCCAAAAAATAAATGTTCCACAGAATTCAATGGGACTTGCACAGGGTGTCACAAATCAATATTTCATTGGCTCAGCATTTGTTTTAAAAGGCACATTGTTAAAAGACATGTCTTCATGATCAGTTCGAGATAGAAGGGCCATACCCACTGTCTGTTTTGGATCCCAGCCTAAACGAGTCTAGAGAAAAGTCAAAGAAAGAGTGATTAAATACTAGAGACAGTGGTGAGAAAAATCCAGTATTAATAATATCACAGCCTGCCAGTAAATCTCTGGTTTATAGGTGAAGAAATACATTTCTACTTTAAAGTGTGTTTTTATATACCCTTGAGTGCCCAACTAGCAGAACTATCAAGGGAGCTCTACATGATTTAGAAGTTAATCCTTCAAATGGCTAACAATTGAATGCCTTGGCTGTTTGTAGTTTTCCTACTGCTGGCTAATTTCATTTTTGTTTCATGTGTTCAGCGGTTGAGCTTTCATTGTTCAGAACCTGACACGCAGGTTGGTAGGGTAGTTAATTCACATCAAAGGAGGCCAGGAGTGTTCACACCATTTTCAGCTGGTTTTGGCCGGACTTAGCAGGAGGGGAGGAAAGCCCATCTTGGAAGAAGGAAGAAATACAGATGCAAGTGAGATAAACTGCAAAGTAAACACTTGATTTTACAAATTTGGGAGCTGGGTAAAATGTGGTGTGTTTTAAAAATTGTAGTAAATCTTCATGTAATCTAAAAAAAAAATTATGGTATTATTAATAACCCAATTCTTGCCCTGCCTCTAGTTTAATGACTCCTCTGATTTTTTATACACTGTTCTATGTCATGGCATCTCAGAGATCAATTGGTCGACTGCCTACTTAGTCAGAGGCATAATGAAGAAGTCTGAGATACTGTTGGATATAAATGCCCATAGATTGTTCCATAAACAAGAATCACAGAGATGCTGAAACCGCCTCGAGACAATGGAATGTTATGGGATTGCTAATATTATTAATAGCACAGTCCTATGCAGCTACTCCAGTCTAAGCCTGTTGAATTATTTGACATATGCTATTGGAGGAGATTTTTTACGAACACTGTAGACCACCAAAAACACAAATAAGTGGGTTCTAGATCAACTCAAGCCTAAACTCTTCCTAGAAACTAAAATGACTAAACTGAGGCTACTATACTTTGGTCACACTATGGCCCATTATGCACGGCCGCCGAAACGGCGATTTCGGGTCACATGGAAAACGCGGAGGGGGAAGACGCAACGCATACCGGTTATGTACGGGGCGGGGCGCGACGGCGGCAAAACCCAGAGTAACCGATTATGCACGCGGCGATCCGGGCGCCGCTTCTGGTTGCGCCCCGGTCACCCGGAAGCTGTGCTTTCTTCCGCGTTTCACTGACGCGGCTTTTTCGGCGGCATGCACCGAAGCTGCGGCTGGTTGCAGCCGGCTCCGTGCGTTATCGGTGATTTTAGTCGCCGCCATTCCACCCCGAATGTGCGCTAAAACCCCCGTGCATAATGGGTCTATGAGAAGAGTCACTGGAAAAGACAAAGATGCTAAACAGCAGGAAAACAGGAAGCCTCAACATGAGATGGATTCTCTTAATCAAGGAAGTCATGGACCTCAGTTTGCAACACCCAAACAAGGCTGTTGGTGAACATAATGGGGCATTACGGAGGTCATTCATTCATAGGGTTGTCATGAGTTGGAAGCACGCACTTGTCTGTTGAAATTCTAAATAAGATCACAGATGAAGGATCAGTTTTTCCAAGCAAGAATCTCCATATCTGGCTCAAGTTTTGTCATGGACAGAATTTAGTGATGGTGCATGAACATTCCCCTTCTCCAAGGTGTTTGGGAGATGTCTCAAAACTCTTTGCTTTTTCCATCATAGGGATGGTCCAACTAGAGCCGCCTCGCCCAGGCCAATTCCAAACCCAACCCAGAAGTTAGACAGGTGTTGAGGAAGTGATCTACATGACAATAGATCTTGCTGGTAAATTCTTTTTAAGGTTGATACCTGGCTCATTCACTCACAATTTGCTTCTCGTGGCAAAATTACACTTTGTGTGGAGTTCCTTCATTTGTTTTCCCTTAAAAAAAAGAAAACAGCTCCCAGCCAATGAGGCTGTCGTCTAAAGCAGTGGTCCCCAACCCCCGGGCTGGAGACCGGGACCGGGACCGGTCTGTGGATCAGTCAGTACCGAGCCACGGCTCCTCCTCGTCCTCCTCCCTGGCTGCTGCCTGGGGGCTGCCCTGCCACTCTGCTGCCGGCTCACCTTTGGTGCTCTCCAGTGGCCGCCATGGCTGGGGCTCCCCCTCAGCATGGCACTGCTCAGCTGCTGCTGGCAGTGACCCCAGCGGGCAGCAGGAGGTCAGGGGTGCCAGCGGGAAAGCAAGTGGAGCAGGGGCTCAGGTGGCATCGGTGACGTCCCTTGGCAAAAGACTACCCGCCCCAGGCCACAGTAAAATTGTCAAGCGTTGACCTGTCCCCGGTGATAAAAAGGTTGGGGACCACTTGTCTATAGGACATGGGGAAATAAGCTAAAATGTACAGGTTCTCCGAAACGTTCCCCAATAGAAGTTAAAGCAGCATGAGATGGCAATTTAAGTAGGAAAAAGGTTCAAAGAGTTAAATAGCCCCATCCAGTCCCTGCTCTGGTCTTTCCATTTAAATTGCATCTTAAACTGTTCTTGCAATTTGGTTTTGTCTTTTAAATTCCCCCAAATAATCACAGAACTACACATATTGTGAACTTCCATCTCAAAGTGACCTTCTCAACATTTTTAAGCCTCTGGGCATTTTTGAACTTCTGACATGGCATAATTAGCACAGCCTCAAAATGGTGGCTTTAAGAAGCAAGGCCAGGAACAAAATGGCCACCACAACTTTCCTTCAGTCACACAGTGATGATCCTTGTGCTAGGGCAGCAGTCGCTGCCAAAGCAACTTCTGTAAAAATCTGCGAAGTCAATCAATTGTCTAATTGGGCGGTCAGAAGCCCTGCTGAACAAAAGCCCCACTTGACCCCTCTTACTTCCTCAAAACAGTTGATGGGCACCAGGAAGGTATCAGCGGGTACCGTGATCCCCACAGGCAACACATTGGGAACTTGCTCTAGATGCTGATGTAGTGGTTGCAGCTTGGTGTAGTGGTTAGGAGTGTGGACTTCTAATCTGGCAAGCTGGGCTTGATTCCGCGCTCCCCCACATGCAGCCAGCTGGATGACCTTGGGTTCACCACAGCACTGAGAAAGCTGTTCTGAGTGAACAGTAATCTCAGGGCTCTCTCAGCCTCACCTTCCTCACAGGGTCTCTCTTGCGAGTAGAGGAAATGGAAGGCAAATGTAAGCCACTTTGAGACTCCTTCGGGTAGAGAAAAGTGGCATATAAGAACCAACTTCTTCAGTAATATCAGGGCTCTCTCAGCCTCACCTACCTCACAGGGTGTCTGTTGTGGGGAGAGGGCAGGGAAGGCGATTGTAAGCCGCTTTGAGCCTCCTTCGCATAGAGAAAAGCGGCATATAAGCACCGACTCTTCTTTTGATCAGGATCTTAAGTGACTTTCCACACCAGCTTCCATAAAAACTAACGATAATGGGGTGATCCATTCAGACTATTTTCCTCTTTCCCTAATCTCTTCTTTTTTTGCACGCTTCTAAAGCATAGCAATACCCCCAAACCCTCCCCTCACAATGGAACTCCTTGAAGTGGATTGCTTCTCTGATTTCTTCCCTTGTCAATTAACAAAGACCTTGTACCTGCTTTTCAGTTATCAATGCCTAATTCTTCTCTGCCGCCCCTTTCTGGCTGGAATCATAATCCATTTTCTCTGGAGCAGAATCATTAGCACGACTGGAATTGCCTCAGAATAACGGTGTCTACGGACAAAGGGGTGAGTGTGTATGCCTGAGGCAATGGTTTTCGACACCATCGAGATATATTTTTTTATGGTATGGTGACTGGCTGTTTGGATTCTCTGACATATCGCAGACCCACGGCAAGGCCTCCTGCCTCAACTCAGATTTCATAGCTTTCCTAGGACATGGTGAGCCACAGTCTCCACCACACAAAAAGCAAAGCATTCTTATCATCATATTTACCGGCATTCGTTATCATGGCGGTGAATGCAGGTCACAAGGAATTATTGGGTTTTGGCCATAAGGAATCCCTCAGCACAAAACCTCAAGTCTCTAGATCATACCATGCTTTTGTCTAATGTTCGTTTTTTAACATTTTTAACATCACCATGACAGTGTCTCTTTCCATCTCCTGGAACATATATATGGGATAATATAATGTTTGGATTATCTCACACTAAAACTGACTCAACTTTTTTGTTCTTTTGTCAAGTGCAAGTCCACCTGAAGATATTTATATCTATGGATCAGTCCCACATTGACAGAACAGATGTTGTTTTCTAGGCTCAGGGGACCTCCCAGGTTTGCAAAAAAAACATTAAACCTATCTATTTCAATGTAAAAGGTTTGTGGGGATTAAAAGAACCCCAAAATACACCACTGCTACAGGAGGGAAGGAAGGACCAGGAGCAGCACTGTTGGAAATAGGGTTGCCAGGCAGGACCACGCTGCCTGCGGGGGGGGGGGTGTTCTCCAGACGTCCCTCCTGCACACTTGCCCAAGCCCAGAAGAGCATCCAACATGTTGACATCCCCTGGAAATTACACCAGTGCACTGGAAACATCAGGGGCAATGCTCTGGCTTTTGGGAAACCACTATGGTAGAATCGGCCTCGTAGAGTTTTGCCCCAAACCCAGAGCATCACCCTCCGATGCACCCGATGTGCATTTCTATCCAAAGACCACATGGCTCTTCTCCCTACCATTTATAATGAACTACTGATACTAACATAAAAATAGCATTTCAAAAGTGAACAATATCATAAGAGTAATTAACTACTGGAAGAAACCTCTGCTGAAGTACAACCACAAAAAGGCCTCCTCTAAAAAAAAGCTGCTCCTGCCTCAGTGCTGTACGTACAACAGTGATCCCCAGACCAGTTTAGCCATGCTCACAACCATCCCTTTCTACCTTCCAGTTTGTGAGAGCAGCGTTTTCCAACCTGTGTGTTGGGACCCAAAAGTGGGTCACAAAAAGTGTTGCCTTGCAAGTACTGGAGATGGGGGGACTTACCAGGAGAAAGAGCAAGGCCCAGGCCATGTTGCCAGTGCTGCACAGGAAGTGATGTCATCACACTGCAATGCTTTGGTATTTGGAAACACTCTAAGGTAAAAACAGTTTCTACCACAGAGTTTTGCCCAAATACCAAAACATCACCCTTATGTCACTGGAATGATGATATCGCTTCCTGCATAGTGTCAGTTACTTGGCCTGGGCCTTCCTCTTTCCCTGGGAAAGCCCTCCACTGGCCAGCTGATCAGAAGCTGGTGGGCAGGGCCTGGCAGAGGGGGATCCCTGCCTCCAGTGGGGAGTCTGGCAACCCTAGCCATGAAGCCTCTGGAAGTGGGTCTTGGACCAGCCTTCCCTAATGGCTACTCATACCCTTTGCATCATTCTTGCTCTCCTTGTCATCTTAGAGCAGGGGTAGTCAAACTGCGGCCCTCTAGATGTCCATGAACTACAATTCCCAGAAGCCCCTGCCAGCATTTGCTGGCAGGGGCTTCTGGGAATTGTAGTTCATGGACATCTGGAGGGCCGCAGTTTGACTACCCCTGTCTTAGAGTCTTGCCCTCCACATCCCTTTTCAACAATAAGGGAAGGTATCTGTATGGCTCTAGTAACTTTACAGGAGTAGCTAGGGTTGCCAGATGGGGTGAATTTACAGGGAGTAGGAAGTGAAGAAGTTGGAAATAAATATGATGTGCCTGCATCACCCAGAAGTGACATTGGGGACAACACTCTTGTCTGTGGGCAAACCCTTTATGGTAGAATTGGCCTTCTGCCATAGAGTTTTGTCCCAAAACCAGATCTTCCCTCCCCCTGATGTCACTGATGTGCCTATGTCACTTCTGAGTGATACAGGAATGTCACATTTATTTCCATCTTGTCTATTTTTTTGGATGGTGGGGGGGGGGTAATTTCCCCTGTCTCCTGATAGAAGTGAGGATAGCAGCTCCAAAGGTGATCCCCGCCCACCCTTGGGGATTGACAAATTAGCAGTAGCTGGAAGAAGTTGGAGAAAGGCTGGAAGGTTGCTAAGAGCTACACAATGCACAGAAAAGCAAGAGGAGGAGGGGGAAAGGTGTGAGACACAGGCAGGGAAACAGGCACCAAGGGATCCAAAAATACTCTTGGGTCAGTCCAGGATGGGTCAGCATATCAAGTAAATTTGGACTTGTGGGACAATGTACCAAAAAGGTTGGGAACCACTGTGTTCCAGGACACCCTTTCACACAAAGGCCATCAGTCTGCTGCGTACCAGAGATCTGGAGAACAGCAGACCACAGAACATGTCTGTGTGACATGTTCTTGGTCTCATGCGATTCCTGGGACTATTGCGGCTGGGATTTTCCTCTCGTGGAGAACCACTTCACTGCACAGCTGCGTGGAGCCCTCCAAGAACAGAGTATCAGGGCCCTGCCCGAACACCCACAGTTCCGCAGGGCCTGCAAAAGGGAGCTCCTCCACCAGACATTTGCCTGAGACCGACCACAGGTCCCCTTCAGACATCCCTTCCATGGCCTGAACCAGTCTGACCTCTCTTGGGGTTTTAGCTAAGTTTCTGTTCCTGTTATATTGTTGTTTGGGATCACTGAAGTTGTGTTGTTTTTAGAACCACTGTTGGATTGCTGTTGTTGGAATTGACTATGTTGTATGATTCGTTCCATGTATCCCCTTATGATGTTGCATGTAAACCACCCTGAGCCATATGGAAGGGCGGTATAGAAATCAAATAAATAAATCAAGTATGAGAATCAAACCAAATGCTCGATAACACTTGAGGAGATGCTCCGGCTTGGTCATTTCCCATGAACCCTTCACGGTGTTTGACAGAAATCCCTGATACGAGCAACTGAGGCCACTAGATTTTGATAGGATTACGAGGTGTTTTCTGTGCTCTCCCCCCCACTCCTGAAAGACCTATCGGTTTTCCTTCGGCATTCAAAATGCCCTCTGACTTTGTACAGAGATAAATATGTTTTTTTCCAGGAAGTCATTAATTTTGGAGTTTGAGAAATATGAAATAGACAAAGTGGGTAATTTTTCACACTTAGAACAATTTCCCTATTATATGATGACTATTTTTCTTGCCCTGCTATAAGAGATTAATACGGTTGTTATTTTCTCCACTAATTGGCTTTACAGATTACCACGGGAGGTGGCACCCAATAAAGCCGAAGGAGAGAAAGCACAAACAAGCCAGAGTCAGCCCATAACAAGGGTGCCTATTCATTAGGAGGTAGCACACAATTAAAGCAGGCTTCTGTGGAATTTGCCAGCTTTCACATGGGTCTCCATAAATGATTTCTACCTGTCACAAGTTAATCGCCATTTAGGACTACTTCAGTGTTATGTAACAAGGCAGGGCTAGGAACTTGCAGTGGGGGGGATCCCTCTCCCCCACTATTTCCTCTTTCCCTTCCCTGAAATACACCATAGCTCCTCCCTTTCCTACTTCCTTTCCTCGTCCCCGCTCACCAGACAACCTACCTTTATCTCCTTTGTGTCTTCAGCATTCCCTCCTTCCGCACCCCTTGTAGGCTTTAAGAACATAAGAAGTGCCTTGATGGATCAGACCAGTGGTGCATCTAGTCCAGCATCCTGCCTCACACAGTGGCCATCCAGTTCCTCTGGAGAACCAACAATGGGGTATAAAGGCTGAAGCCATTCCCTGAAAAGAACAGTAGAGAAGTCCTGCTGGCTCCTGGTCCAGCATCCTGTCTCACACCACAGTTCCTCTGGATAGCCAACAGCAGGGCACAGAGGCTGAGGCCTTCCCTTGGCATTGCCTCCTGGCTCTGGGATTCCCCAGAGGAAAGTCTGACTCAGCTGTGTGGTGGTTGGGTCATGTTGCATGGTGCTAGCCAGGTTGGGCCCAGCAAAGAACCTGTATGGGCTTGTGAGGTCACCTCACTTTCCCTTCTCCTCATACTGTCTCCTCTTTCTCTCGTCATGATCGTCCCATTGCCTCAGCTTTCCCTGTTTATATCTCTACTTCTCACTCAACAGCCAAGGTACCATTTATCTCTCACAAACCCCATCTTCAACTATATTTATTATTTATTTCCATCATATGTATCTAACCTTACTACCGAATTGGGGGGGGGGGGCTAACATAGCATACATCTTTTGCCTTTACAACATCCCTGAGAGGTAGGTGAGGGTGAAAATGTGTGACTTGCCCAAGGTGATCCAGTGAGCTTCCATGGCAAAATGGGGGTTTGAATCTGGGGTCTCATTCAAGTCAAGTGATGATGCTTGCTGATAATCCTGATCCTGATGAATCCTTCAAAACCCTAAAAGGCCTAGAGAGCGCACTGGTCCTCCCTGCTGCCTTTTATAGATAGAAACAAGGGCTTGAAGGCTGGCAATATTGTTATGGTTGCAACGGTCACTAAGAACATTCATTTCTTAAAACTACAGGCAGTGTTTCTATCATTTCATGTTTGATTTTTTTTTTAAGATTTCATATTTTTATGTAAATCTCGGACTTGTCTTGTCTCTTCACAGTCTCACTTTCCTGATTTAAGCAGCCACCAATGGGAGCATTTTGAGAATTAGATATATTGATATGAGTCCACAATTTTAGAGCATTTTAGTAGCAAAAATGCACATCTACTCCTTTGTAATTGCAGTAAGGCCAAGTTACAGTAAGGCCACATTCCAAATGCCTGTTGTGTACAAAAAGCCTAAAATGTCCGTCAGCTGTCTTTTGGCATCCTCTGCATTCAGGGAAATGATACACACATTACCTTAATTAAATACAGCTATGCAAATTAGCCTCAGACCTCCCACTTGTGATGCATTCCTGATGCGACCCTTGATGCTGAGTCAGGTGGCCCTCTGTGATCTAGAGCGTATTAATATGCTCTAATACGGGCTTCATCCCCCCCCCCCGAAAGCCTTCCTATGACCTTGGGGAAAACGGCCAGAGGTGATTAAAGCTACTCTGCAACGTCTCACCAGAGGCCCAAATCAGGACCAAACTAAACATTGTGTTAGAGGGCTGTGATCAGACTTACTCAGTAGGGTTTGTTTGTTAGTTTAATTTTCCGCCCGCTCTCATGCAGCTCCTAGTGGATCCCATCAAGGTAAAACATAGCACGCAAACTATTGGATTAAATACATTAAAAACGAAACAAATTCCGTCTTCTACCTGGGTAGCCGTGTTGGTCTGAAGTAGCACAATAAAATCAGAGTCCAGTAGCACCTTTAAGACCAACAAAGATTTATTCAGGGCGTGAGCTTTCGAGTGCAAGCAGAAGAAGAAGAAGAAGAAGAAGAAGAAGAGTTGGTTCTTATATGCCGCTCAAAGTGGCTTACAGTCGCCTTCCCTTTCCTCTCCCC